>NC_060110.1:7381136-8002954 GCF_021155765.1 Diprion similis | reverse complement strand
ACACGTCGTACTGAATTTTCCGTTTCCAGACATCGACGAGTGTACAGAAATACCCGGAACCTGTCCGAAACCAGGTAACTGCGTTAACACTCTCGGCAGCTTCCGATGCATATGCCCCAGAGGCTTCAAACTCGATAACACCGGCACCTTGTGTTCCGACACTAACGAATGCGCGGACGACTCAAGCTGTGAACATGGTTGCCAGGTAACATTAGATTGCCTTTTTTATCACCTACAATTAGCCTGTATCTTATCATTTACCATGAGTAAATATGGGCTTGCTCTTACGACTTTTGCAGAACCTCATGGGCAGCTACCGATGTGGTTGTCCTGAAGGATTTGTTCAGCATCTCTACTATAACCAGTGTATCGATGAAAATGAATGCAGCGGATCACCCTGCGGTGGCAATGCCTGCATAAACACAATAGGCAGTTACCGTTGTGGATGTCCCGATGGATATCAATTCGACAACAATATGCAAGTTTGCGTTCAGGTAAGAAATGCCGCAACGCCCAAGTTTTCAGTTTCGTTACTGCTGTACGATAGCTTGATGACGACTTTACCTATCGCAATGATCAAGTACTAAAAAAAAACACGTAGCCACAAATAACTACTGTCAATTTTCGCAACCACAGGTAAGCGCTGGATGCACTGGAAGTCCATGTTCGTTCGGTTGCATACCGAACGGCGCAAACGGATTCACTTGCAGCTGCCCAACCGGATACCAACGAATCGGCCAGGTATAATTCATACGTGTATCAGTGTATTGTTCAAAGCGTCAGAATCACCTTGGTAAAAATTTTAATCACACAAGTCACCGATGGTTTGAACAGATAAGATCTGTACTGAATCATACATGCGTCGTTTATTGTAAGTTCAATTTCTTTTTCAGGGTCATTGTCTGTCAACGATAAATCCACTCGCTCCAGTTGGCGGCGTAGGCGGTGGTATTAGCTACGGCGAGGATATTGGCAATGTACCAACATATCCAATCAATCCTGATCCTTACCACATACCGCCATCCGACGATAAGATAATATCAACAGAGGGATGTTTCTCATGCAAGGTAAAGGCAGCTTCGGTTTAAGTGATCCTGATAACACATTGGATAAAATATTGAATGTTACATTACACGATTGATATGGCTTTAGGTGAATGGTAACGGGGGAAGACACCGAAGAGGTGCTCGAGGCAGATCGATGGCACGGTACAATGGAACGGCGGATGTGCAGGACTTGATCACCAAAATAAGAACGAGCAAACCTCTGCCGAGGAAGCGATCGCGCAAAGTAAAACGGCACCACCACGGAGAGGAACACATCCTGAAAATCAGTCTTCAACAGACGAAACATAGAATGAGAATAATCAAGCTTCAGCCAGCCGTGAAGGTTAGTAATATTTATTTGTATTCAGACGAATAGGAATAAAATATCTTCAAATTGGAACGAAACGCATTTTTTCCAAATTTCGATGTAAATCTTATCATTTTTTATGCCTATAACCGTGGTTGCAGCACAAGGACATCGAGTATTCCGTGACCCGTGGCAACGATAAGAACCAGTTTGAAATCGTAAAGAGGCACGGAGTGTGGGCGCTGCATTTCCGGAAACGTATGAAATCGGCGGGTCATTTCCTAGTCGAAATACACGGACGTCCAGCGAATGGTTCGATCGGGGAAAATGAGATATGGGAGAAGCCATTAACTTTCAGGGTACACTTGATAGTGACCAAGTAGCATCCCATCCGGGTCTAAAAAATGATTAATGATCGGCACTATTTGAGACGTCGTCTTGAGCCTCGCGCTTAGGTTTATTATTGCGCGAGTTCGCCTTACGTGCGAAAAAATTCATCGGCTTCAAGAAGCATATTTACCTGCTTTTCGGTGGTAAAAATTTACTCCCGCCGCAGGTAATGCGACGAGACCCTGTATTATTAATTAGCTAGAGGCTTTCATTACTTTACATTCAGTACAGTATTGACTTTGCCTCTTCGCCTCTCCAATGCAAAGCCGATATTGCAAAAAATAGTAGTAATAATAGCAATAATAATGATAATAATGTTAATAATAATAGTTAAAGTAATATTATAATAATCGTTGTGTAATGATAAAAGTTCACGCATATAATTAATATCAATAGTGCCTATACCTACCTATAAGGATAATTAAATATTACTTATACGTGTATGCATAATAACGGTAACGAAAATCACATGATAATGATAACAGTAGTAAATAAATTAGTATACTTTTCAACTATGAGCCGATAATAAAACGAACGCTTACTTCTGCCATTGTTGTATCGAAACCACGCTGTGCTGTAGAAACGAATTTGGCTCCGATAGAGCCGGAAGCAGCAATATCTACAATAGCAACAGAAAAGGGCAATCGGCCGGTCATTTAATGAAAACTATTGTACACTAATATTAAAACACAAAAAACTTTGTGTAAGCTGTCGAATAAGTCTTATTGGAGTAATATATTTTTTCCCAACACTTTCTTACTATGGTCAAATTTGTTCACATTTCACATCACGGAGAGCAGTTGAGAAAATGCCTCGTTAAATCGACAAACTGTTCGTTTGTCTTGATTCGTGTGAAAAAAAAAAACGCTTTTGGAATTCCGATAAATCGTCTTTTATCTACTGGCGGATCAATGATAATTGCGTTGTACAATTATTAAAAACACACACGTATTTTTATCTGAGCAAGTAGCTTCACGTGTATTGATATAAAGAATATGAACTACTGAAACTACATTACAACGCTGTCATGAATTAATATCTTTACTTGTTTTGCGATTTTCCCGTTTACGTCTACGGAGTGTTTGCAGCTAGCAAATGCCTCAATGTCAAGCGAGTGTTTACCAAGCCAATATATGACGCAGCGGAGAGGGTATCGTTTCTACAAGTGCCAATACCTAACAATTCGTTTCTACAAGTTGCGATCCTACAACTGACAAGTTCGTTTCTACAAGTTCGTTTCTGATACATTTAATTGTCGATTTCGTACATTTTGATTTAATTTAATTTCATCTAATTTAATTTAATTTAAATTATTTGACCGTCACTTGTAGAAACGAACTTGTAGAAACGAACTTGTAGAATCGAAACGCTCGGTTGTAGGACTGCAATTTGTAGAAACCAACTTGTAGAAGCTTTCCTCTCCCACGCAGCGCACGCCGCATAAAATTGCAGCGTGATAAACGATTGCAACTGATCCACAGAAATAAATCATCATGGTAAAAAATAACTACATATTCTGATTGCAGTATGAATTGTTTAGTTTTATCTGCTAAATGTGTATAAGAATCGTGAGAACGTGAAGATACATCACGCAGGTAATTACTGTATCGATAGACCATGGATCGGGATCATTTTGGTAAATTATGCTACTACAAGTTTGGTGGATGCATATCGTATGCATTGCCTCGTAGAAAAATTTATTTCTTATCGCAACTATGCAATTTGAGGTAACTCATTTCAATTTTTTTATTTTATTTTATGATCTCTCATACGACTTTGCATGCGCAGGTAAATAAAGAAATTCGAAAATATGTATTACTAGTTTTACTTACTGTTCACTAGACCGAAAAGTAGTCTTTACCTGTGACGGGCCAATGAAAAACACCCCTCCAGCCGAACCTTGTCAAGAAATGAGTACCTGGAATATGCCGCCTGGCTTTTCTATAGCACATAAATACCTGAAGTGTCGCATACCTGGATTATCCCAGCTGGATTTCCTATAACACGTAAATACCCGGAATATTTAATACCCTGTCTCACCTTATTTTTCTATGAAACGAAGACAAGCATTTCATTTGCATTATTTACCTGCGCATGCAAAGTCTTATGAGTAATGAGAGATTATAGAAAACCCAAGTAGGATATTGCAGGTACTCATTTCTTGAGAAGGTTCAACCGGAGGGGTGTTTTTCATTGTCCCGTTACAGGTAAAGACCAGTTTTCGGTCTAGTAAACAGCAAATAGAAGTAGTAATACATATTTTAGAATTTTCTTATTTACCTGCACATGCAAAGTCTTATGAGAAATGATAGAATAAAATAAAAAATTAAATCAAAAAACGCTCAACGTACTCTACGCGCGAGCCGAAACCGGCTTAGATCCGTCCAAAACTTCCAAATTTTTAAATCGCGATATCTCAGCAACCAAGGCTGGATTGGAACAAAAATCAAAAATTACGCAAATTCAGAGGTCTTCAAATTTCACCACGCGAAAGGAGAACCCGATTCGCGACATCCAGGCTTTGCCTTCTCCTTGTTAGTGACGCTAATAGTTGTTCTAAATTTTTACTACAATGTTCATAGAAATTAAAATGCTTATCAATTTAGATTTAATATTTCCATCAGCTTTGGGTTTGGCCGCAAAGATAAGCACTTTTCGCATCTTATTTTGCGTAAACATTTACCGTAGAAATTTGCAATGTAGTGTGACATCAGGTACGCCAAACGAGAGCCTTTGAAGGAACACTCATGTCAGGAAAGCTCATATTCCAATTTAAAACAAACCTTTGACCATTCATGTAATTGATTTAAGCATTGGACGTCGTTGAATTGACTGGTTTGTACTGTACATGTCGACCGCTTTGCATGCAAAAAGAGATAGTTATTATCGATATAGTTGACCAAACTCATACGTTGGATGATTATCGTGAAAATTTTATAAAATTTTTAGTTCGTGTTTTAGATAAAATACAATTTATTTTTACTAGATATTCCCTTCATTGACAGTGAACAGATTCGCCACGTTTGCAGTCTAACTCAATCTATAATTTATGCATTTCATTTGACATGATATAAAATCCAAAATATATTATCACACTACAGTTATATTATTATTATTCTAACAAGTATATATCCACGGTTTAAAAAATGCAACACTCCAACTGGTTCATATTTCCATTCGAAATACCTATCTCTTCACATTTTTTTTTTGTCGGCAATTGATTTCATGTAATAATACTGAACCCTCACAGCCAGCACAAAGTTTTCCATACTTTGCTAGTCACATAATTTACCTGAAATCATCTACCGATGACCAGATTCTCCCAAATTCTTTTCCAATCATATACAGAAACGAGGAATATCCCTGTCTGTAAATTATCTGCACTATGCATTCGGGAATTCATAGGAAAGACGTAACGACGAGCACCTGTTGTTGCAGAAATCTCCCTGTTTTAGTTTCCCTCTTTGTAACCCCCTTCCTGTGTATCACGTAGCTATGCAGTCGCTAACAGCGGCAATATAACGTGACACTTGTTCCTCGAGAGACGCAGAGTTGCAAGGTAAACAATTCCTCGTGTATGCACTATGTATACCAATGTACAGACAGACGCTTTGTCGTATGTAATCAACACTCGCCTACCGCTCGTTTAGATTGTAATTTGACTCGAACTTTGCTCAAGACCATGGAGCAAAAGGAATAAAGGCGGCTGTAGTAAAAGCATAAATAAAAAATTCTGGTTTTCAACTTTATGCTTATCGGATTACTACCAACAAACGGAATGAATTGTCTTACAGATTTCAATCCGGTAATAACTATTTTCAAAAAGTACGAAAATCATTGGAACATTGAATGAATAAAAAAAAAAAAAGTAAAACAGTTATGCAAGCGAATGTTTAGGGCTTCTTGGAAATGATTACCGTTTTTTTTTCTCTTTGCTTATTAATTGCTGATAGTCGTGTAATAATGAACAGATAGATATCAGTTCTTAAAATTTAGTCGAAACGTAATTATGAATATTTCATATAATATTTATGAATTCTGAATGCCGTTCAGTCAATTATGCAATTTAACTAATTCGTGCAATAGAAATTATACCGTCAAACAATCTTGTCTTTTAAACGTCTAGTAGTTCGTCAGACCCAATACCGAATAATTTTTGTCAATCACTCGTTATGGAAAATTCTGGAAGATTTCGTTATAATCGTCGAGTTATTGCCCCTTTCGATGAAAAATTGTAATTTATCTGTTTCTGTATAATTTTCAATAAATCAACACGAGGTACAGAAGATCTAAGCTTAATTCGATCCTCGTATCAGCAATACAAAAGTATAAAAAATATATCAAAGAATCATTGCACTGACGACAAGAGAATCTGTATGGAATGCCAGCTATCATATGTTCCGTCTGCCGAGGTGTTATCTGCATGTCTATCGGATCTGATAGTGAAATAATATAATCTCTCTTTCATCAAATTTTAAATCTGATTGCTGTTTTATCACAGTGTGAAACCGCGAGCTAATGACGCATTCGGATAGCATTACGTGCCCTATTAACGAGAATTAGATATCACAATTGCACATTCAGCGATATCACGGAATGATCTCGGCATCGTGATTAAAGATTCCTGGTAATATGATAAACCTGATAAACCAACTTGTTATTTTCGGACTACATTTGATCGACTACCTTGTACCTCCTGTGGCTCTCAGGTGCTATTCGAACGGTGAATGCACTTTTGAATATTGTTTTCAGATTTACAACAACCGATAGTCGTATTAGGCAGCTCTAGAAAACACATCGAATATCAGCTTGGCATTTATTAAGGAGGAAGATGTGTTTGATATTTTTTTTGTATTCTATTAAAGTATTATGCATCGAAAATATTCTCTGAAGGTTTCAAGTAAATCTGGGTACTTCTCATCAAATTCCGAAATTTCAGTCAGGATTTTATCCAAATTTTTTGTACTAAGCAAAACATTTTTTATCGCAGAAATAAGAAGTTTCGCTAAACGAGGTTACTTAAAAGTAACGGGCTTCCATATTTTTTTTTATAACATATGGGACCCTCTCTTTCTTAATTTCTTTTCTTCCTCGCTTAACTTCTCTTGTCTTACCATTTTTTTTTTTGCTATATATATATATATATCTTTTAACAACTAAATAAAAATTAAAAATAATCATACAGGTTGATGTACCGAGAGATAGTAATACCGAATTTAGAATAATTAAATTTATTTCGGTATTCACTGTAATTTCGAGTCTTGTTAACGCGCCGCTGACCTGGCTTGTGAATATATATTTCGTGACGTCACAAGCAGTTACAGCGCTCCTGGATGTTCAACGTTGAACTAAGATCGCTGATTTCATTGGCCTGTTCCGGTAGATTCGACCAATAAATATGATTTCCAAGATCTTGTTCATCACGAACGCGATCCGCGAACGTAAACATTATCAGCGATCTACGTTAGCAATAACTGATTTTGAGTTGGGGATGTACATACACTTTTATTCAATTCAAAAAAATTTACTAGTCATAATCGAACCCCCGTTCTTGCACACTATAACAAGGAAATTTCTCCGGTTGTGACGTCGCGAAATATATAACTATATGACAAGCCAGATCAGCGACACCTAATGTCAAATTTCCAACTTTCAGGAACGATGATTCATAAATTATCTGTTTACTATGGCTTAGGAATACGTCGGCATTGTGTTTTTAGGAAAATTATGAAATCTGCAATGTGGGCAACATTTCATGGGTACAGCTCGACAGGACCAAAACCCAAATCATAGCATGTGTTCAAAAAGCGATGATTCTTGGTGATCGTATCAGCGCGATGAAGCAAATGAGGAACTCGCTTCGTACAATCAAGATTTTCCCTCTTTACCTCCTGATGTTTTTAGTACCATTGAGCCAACTTATGAAGACCTTAGTAGTGAAACTTTACTCTCAAGATGTATCGATGGATTCAATGAAAACAACAATGGAAGCTTCAATTAATTAGTGTGGAAAAAACGTAAGCCCAAAAACTTTGAATAGTAACTCTACTATCGTAGAAATTGCTGCGTACGTTCCTACTTGTATATTAAATAATGAAGGTACACATGCATTATTAATTGTTATCAATGCACGCGGAATAAGTAGCTCATCGATACTAGGGTTTCTGATTTCTCAACTCACTTTTTTTCTCATGACTCAAAAATTCTCCAATTTCCGCAAAATTTCTAAAACTTTTGAAAAATCGTGAAATTATTAATTAAATGCAAAATAAAATTGAGCTTATCAACCATTATCAGCATTTATTATTTACTCAGCCTTGTTTCAATAAAGTTTTTAATTACTGACGCATTTTTCTAACAAAAGTAGCTGAATTAAACTTTGAGTATCTTCCTATAAAACTTTCAATTTGTCTTTTGATTAAAAAGTGAGTACATTAAATATGTATCTTAGCTTACTTCTTGAGCTAAGTAGAAATATTAATCACACAGCATTTTAATTGAACAAATAGTAGGTACCTGAAGTATCTCTATAAAAAAATCAGTAAAATAAAGTTACGTACCATCAGGACCCGATTTCCCGATTTTCGACACTTTTTTCTCATCCCAAGTAAGGCCAGATTTCTTGAGAATTTTCGCTTCCAGAAATTTTGATCAGATACCTTAATCGGTACGCTGAAAATACTAATTCTGAGCATGGAAAGGTGGCAGACAAACGAGCTAATGAGAACACTCGGAAAGGCAAAATGGGACGTAAACAACAACAAATCGATATCCTAGAAGCTTATAATGGAATAGATGACTCAGTGTAAGTAATTAAATAACTAGTATTTCGATACATAAATAGAGTATAAAACTATAAACCTGTTGTTCTCGAAACTATGTTTTCGAAGTCGGTGACCACTGTAATTCAAAAACCCCTCAACGGATTTTAACGAAATTTGCACATTTTATTTTTTTCTAAAGGTTTTTTGAAAATCATATCTTAGATAAAGGCCACTTGTTCCAGAATATACATTTTTTTTGTTCTACAAATTGATAGATAACGAATCATTTATTCAATACAGATAGAATTAAAGGTTGCGGAGTTATTATTTAAAAAAAAAACGAATTTTCGGAGGGGCCCGTCGGGCTCCGGAATTTTTTGTTCAAAGTTAACTAATGATGAACTTGTTCAAGGCGGATAAAAACAACTCGTACCCGAGTCTCGAAAGCCACAAAAAATAATAACTTCTAAATATCGCTTTTTTGAGTCATGTATAGAAATGTTGACAATATAAATATATATAGAGCCAATTTCGAAAAACTACGCTTACTCATAGGGTCGTTCACATCAAATCTTTCCAACAATAAGACCGCTCAAATATCAAGGGCAATAAAACCACCGTTAGCCACTGACCAACCAGTGTTATACGCGTGAAAATAACACTAGATAGCAATAAATCAGTACATTGTATCCAAAGTCCATACTCGTCACACCTATACATCTATAATATGATGCAGTCAAGTGGGTATACCCCGGGTATTACGGACCTTACGGTAAGCAGGGTGAATACGGCGAAGGGTCGAGGGTTAGGTGGGGCTGCATCGCAGCGCGTGGGCGAAATTGACCAATGGCGCATCGCGGCGCCGAAAGAGCCAAAGCCATGCCCTAGTGGAGTGGGGTGGAGCGGGGTTGGAGTGGGGTTGGAGTGGGGTTGGAGTGGGGTGGAGCACATGGACGGGTGAGCGGACGTTCCGGCGGTATTTAAGTTAGTCTTCGCCAGCACTCCGAGGAGTCAGGTCGTCTGGCTCTTATCGAAGTAGTAAGTCGACGTACTTGCGAGACTCACCGCAGACTCGCAAGTGGGAATCGAAGTTCCACGGTGTTTGTGAAAATTGTTTCGCGATTAGTGTTCCAAGTGGGATTTAAGTTGTTTTTGTTTTTTGTTGGTTTTTATTGTTTTTTTTTTTCTTTCTTTTTTCTGCTTTCCTGTTCTGTTTCATCGATCTCGTTGACCATTTCTAAGATCCTTCTAGTTTCGCTTCACTGATACATGTTGCAAACTTATATACGCTCAGTGCGCAGTTTCAATTTATTATTTCGAACGTAATAGTCACCGTTCCGAGTTATAAGAGTAGCGTCGCAAAAAGCGTCTATAAATTATTGCCAAGAAACTGGTGTTTACGGATTTATAGAAGTGTTTTATTAATTCAGTGTTGACCAAAGATTTTGGCGCAAGGATGAACCTTACCGAGCCGAGTACGGAAGTGGATACGGCAATAACGCAAAATCCTGATCAGTCGATGGATCAGGAGGACATAAACTTCGCGGCGCAGTGCCTGCTGGCCATGTCTCAGGCAAAGGATCACAATTGGTCGGCACCAACAACGGCTGTTATGCCCTTGGACCTGTCCCAGCGTTACGCCTACCCCACCACGCACAAGAACTTCATGGACAACACGAGTCCAGGCGTGGTAGTCGAGACGTTGCCGAGTGTCGAGAATCTCTCGGCCGTTCCGGAAACGCGGCCGTCGACGCCCCCCGAGTCCGTTTCAAGTTCCCTCTACATGGTGGCCAGGATATTAACGGACCTAACGAGGATCAAGCAGGAGCCGGTCCCCGAGGTCCTGTTCCACGAGGACGAGGACGATCACGAGGTCGTGGAGGAGGAAGAGGTGGAGGAGGAGGAGGAGGAGGAGGAGGAGGAGGAGGACGAGGAAGAGGAAGAACCACTGCAACAGCGTCGAAAATTTCCTAAGCTCGAGCTGGATTACGAAGAGGAAGATGACGACGAGGAGGACGAGGAGGACGAGGAAGAGATGGAGTTCGAGGACCCGGTTCTTCCGAAGGAGGAAATCTCCAGGACACCGGCTTCCCCCAATCAGTCAACGGGGACCGGGAAGAACTCTAACTCGAGTAACGAGGGCACGAGGTCCACCAAAAACAACTCTTCGTCGCCTAGATCCTTGTCCGCTCCTCTAAGAAAAACCCACAAGTGCTACTACGTTGGATGCGACAAGGTTTACGGAAAGAGTTCACACCTCAAGGCTCACCTTCGCACTCATACCGGTTCGTAAAACACAACAATACCTTAATTAATACATACTCGTTACAATTGAGATTAGTATTTATCGCACTGTCAGATGTATTACTCGTGGCATCGTTTTTTTTTTCTTTTTTTTTCCTTTTTTTGTGGTCCGAGTCTTGAGTTGAGATGGATTCCAGGTATGAACGGTGATTCAGGATCTGTTGACTTCGGTATATCAGAGCCGATTTAGTGCCTCTTATTCGATTCGTATTTGAATTCGTTACTTGCGGAAGATGAGACATTCACTGTGTGTCGCAGAGTTTAAAAGCAGTCTACACGTCATGTCATCTCAATTCTAGACTTTGGATCGGCGCTTTTTTTTTTTTTTATCAAGCTGAAGTTAGTAACGTTAACGTAACGAAATGTTAGAGGAGAAATAATTGTTTCTGAATTATAGGATGCGGAGTAACCATTTTTCCTAAACATGCATCGTTAAAGCAACGTTACTAACTTCATTCCCGTTTTTTTCTTTTTTTTCAGAAACACGATGAAACTAGTATGTACAGCAATTGCCGCACATGACTCGTTTACTAGTCTGATTGTGAATAGACAAAATTCGAGCTCCAATCTCATCAATCCGAATGGTTCTCGTTTTTAAAATATTCTAGGAATAACAATTGATAGGTTGAGTTGATCAGTTTTAAAGGTACTTTCTCAACGTAAATACCAATTTCTTTTAGTATTGAATTGAGTAACTGAAAAGATCAAAAATTGCAATGATAAATGCAGAATGTATTCGAGTAACCATAAATGATACATATATTTACATTGCAATGTAGAGTTATACACTTAAAAGTACGCCGTTCAACTTCGGTGTGGAATTGAATGGATATTTTGGAGTAACCGGTGGTTTCGTGACTGTTAGTTGTCGAAGTAACCAAATACATAGCTTTGAGTCCAATTCAGTATTGAGAAAAATAAATGTCGTGACCCAAGTGGTTGTTCTGGTGACCTATAAAATATTAATTTGATTGAAATGAATATTAATTGATGTAATTAACTAAGCCGAGGATGATCTCTGCTGATACTGTGTACGCTTAGTTAAGCTAATTTATACGTAATTTATCTGAATCAAAAAATATTTTTTATACGTCGTAAGGACAGCTCTTAAATTAGTGCGCGACTATACACTGACCCTTGTTGGAACAATTTCCTCTGAACGTTTAGTTAATGCAACTATAGTACCATCTGTTTACTAAATCAAATTATACGGTAGTTCCAACCACATTGAATATATATATACCCCTCACGGATTCAGATCCAGCAAATTTTTCGATTAAATATAGAGATGTTTACCGACAACGGTATAACCGATTTCTTGGCTCAATAGGAATAATCTTCGTACACATATCTCAGGCCAATTTCCGTCTTCGAATGTCTCTGTGTTTCATTATTATCGCTATATTATTCGTTCATACATATTACACACGTACACGCGAGCGAGTAGCCGTTAAGCCAAGATAAAGTCCTTCACCTCTTGGCTCACCGGACATTCAGTTTCTTCCACCTTTCGCGTGGCGATATCACTCTGACCATAGACATATAAGTAGATATATGTATAAGATATTTGCGTAGGTATATAATATATATATACGTAAGCAGGTACGTCACGAGGCTGAACCTTTACACGCCCACGTCATGTTTACTCGCACGTAGAACACGGGGTGTGATGTAGATCGACAGCTGATTCAACGATTACCACTCTTCATCGCTGACGTACCCGTAATCCATGTTTATCGTGGAAATTTTCCAGATCTAAGTCACAATTTGTTCAAATTAAAGAAACCTCCACAAACACTGCGTCAAAGTTCGACGCGAGTGTGCGGAGATTTTTTTTTTTCCTCATTAACTGTAAATCCATAACCAAACAACGTTTTCAATCGTAAATACTAACTTATTTGAAAGATCGATTTATATCGGTGTTAATTATACTGATAAATAGTACACTGACCTTTCGTATACAAGAATCTCAAAAACAAGGTAGTCACTAAGGAGGAAATTGAAGTTTGTAACGTTACTATAATAATGCATATATGTAGGAAAAATTGTTATCTCGCATCTTTAGGATTGTCTAATATTCAGTAAATCTTAATAAATAAAACTTAAATATATATTTTAAAAAGCCGACTTCTTATCCCTAAATTGCACGATAATGATTTTTCCCTGATATTTCGTTAAATTAACATTGCTAAAGTATGATATTGTTTTTATTTTTTAATTTTTATTTGTTAAATATTGTTTTGTATTTATTTTTATATTATGTAGACACCCCTGTACGAATGCACTGTGTGGTTGTTTTACAAATATATTTATTTGTCTAGCTCTTCATTTCTTTTAGTTGCTACCAAAAAATTCGTCACGAAGTATCGTGTCGTTCAATCTCCATATATTTCCATTTACCGTCTTATAATTATATATTTTTACCGTTTAAAAGTGTTCCTCAATGCAATTGAAGTACACTCGTCGTAGTATAAACGTATAACTCCTGTTGATATTAACTATTGTGATCTCTACAGATATGAAGAGTCAAATAACTATTTTCCGACTCTAGAATGAGTTTGAAGTTGCACTATTGAGTTTGTGATTGCTTTATTACGGCTCACAGTATTTTAAACTATCCTAAAGTTTCGAAATAAAAGATTTCCCCTGAGAACGCATCGCATCGTTACATTAACGTATTTGCCTAAACTTTTCAACTTTGCAACTTTAGTTAATAATGCACAAGTTTGAAGTTGAAAGCGTTAACGTAGTCGAACGTTAAACACAAAATTACTATTTGCAGCTTAAGAATAATTAAAAAAAAGCTGTATTTGCAAAAATATAAGTTTCTCAATGCTCTCTGAAAATTATTCACCGTATTTTGAATAATCCCAAAGTTGCAAAACAACGAGTTTTCGGGAAAATCCGTCGTCACATTAGCGTTACGAACTTCAACCTCACAGATTTACTTGGACAAGCAAAGCTTCACGCTGTGCACAGCCACCAACGTGTAGTTGTTCTATTTAAACATTCGTCCTGCGTAAAAATAGTCGCGCTCTCCTAGCTCGTTGTCTATTCACTTGTCCGCACGTCCGCCTCTCCTCTTCGTGGTGCCTCAATTACACGCGTTCTAAAAATCTCTGCAACTCTTCTCGCGCGGTTTTTATACCGAGAGATTTTTTATGCCCGTCAAACGCGCGGACCATTGTCGAAAATTATTGATGGATGGTCAGGCGCTCGTCAACGAAAAAACAGATTTTCAAATCCGTGGGACGATTACGTATCGCCTATTCGGATAATGGTGGGTGGCTCATCACGTGATATCGTTTTTAATTGAGTTGTGCCACGTCGCGGGGGGATTCGGTGCTATTTCATCTCATCGTTGTTTGACAGTGTTTTTGTTACACACATTTTTTGCTCACTCACGTTCTTCAACGAACGTCTATTGCGTGTGTTCAGCTGGTGTGTTAACAACGGAAAGTACACTTCTTTGGCCTTGTTTCGTTCCACGTGGATGCCCGTGGACTTTTGATGGTCAAGGTCACACGGTGCAGATATCTTGGAGTCGCCTAAAGTCGTTTTACGTCAGCGCAATTGACCTTCGAAAAAGATATACGAAAAATTGTATAAATGTCTTGTAAAAATTAGGGGAATAACTAAGACGAAAAAAAATTCAATGTTAATCGCGTCGTGACCTTTTATCAATTTCTCATTACGCTCTTATATTTCAATAAAAATATCGAAAGAGGTTTGCCTTAAATGGCGGAGATCGAAGCAAAGTAGGACACAAGAGATTGGCTGACCGAAAAATCGATACTATTTATTCATTTTATTACGAGATAGTTGTATTAAAAATACAGAAACAAAAAATACTAGAATTATAAACAAAGCCTTATCGTTGGGTATGGATGCTTATTAATCTCGATTTCACTCTACGGTGGCTCACATTATTCAGAAGAGACCATTTTTTTTTTAAGAAGAGAAGAGATTCTATTTTCTTTTCAGTAGTGTATTAACATTGTCATTTCTTGATCATGATCAATATTAATGGAATGTTGTTAAATTAAATATCCAACGATGCCAACATGATAAAAAATGTATAGAATTTGTAACAAATATTCTTCTGACTGAAATAAGCCACCGTAGATTCAGATCGAACGAATTTATTAGATTTTCCACACTTTTGAAGCGATTTCAAACGAAGTATCGAACCTTTTATTCACGACTCCTGTGTTTTTGCTTTTGTATTTTTAGAGAGAGATCTCGGTAACTTGGAAATATAATAATTTAATAAATACTGGACGTGAGAATATTTCGTAATTAAAATTGATAACTGGTATCAATTTTTGGTGAACGATCGTCCTTAAAGAGATATCTCATTGAAACCTGAAACTTTTTCGATTGAACGTGATTATATTCAGATTGAATTTTTGGCGTCGTTTACTCGTAATTAACGGAAATATTCCAATTTCCAAGCCGCCTGCAATGTTGGAATTTTCCATTTTTTTTACGTAAAAAATAAATGTATAACGTTGATGTTAGTATTTGTTAAGGGATTTTCCTTTTACAAATAAATTTTGTAGGTAGAATTTCACCTCTATGTGTATAACGTAGAACGGACAGACTGTGACTTACAGCAGATTTATTTAAAGAAACGAACAAGAGTAAAACAATATTCAGTCTGAGACAACTCCAATTTCTGGGAGTTTCATATTTTCATCTAAAATTAGCTCTGTCTTTCTAGCTCTCTCTGTTGAAGGAATCATCTTGGTAAATGCTCACAACGGTTAAAGAATACGTTAAAAGCAAAAAAAAAAAAAAAAATTCATTATGTAACCTGTAAATTTGAAGAATGCTAATTACATACCAACCTCATAAAAAAAAATTGTATGCTCGCTTTTAGAAAAGTCTATGATAGTTTTTTTTTGTCTTGCCTTTTCTCTCTTGATAGAAATTTGAATCCCTCTACTTGGGCAAAAGTGTTCCTTAGATTTTCAATTAATATTATATCCACCCTTAATTGTCACGTGACTGTTGTGATAAACTATTTTCATACAGTTTTGTGAATTTCATGAAATCAATCCTTCAATGTCGCCAATCTCAATTGAAACGTTGTGCAAGTCAGAAAGTAAAATATATTTTACTACTGAATAAAAAACTTCATTTTGCTAGGGTAATCAGCTTACCTGTTTTATATATTATACTTGAGCCTAAGCAATCAATTTTCGAAGAAAAAGGTTACAGTTTCAGCCATAAATGCCATCAAACATTTTATCAGCGATAGAACAATTAAAAATTATGTTTATTACAAAGAAATATAAACATCCGCACTTGACATTGACCCACATCGAAATTTTCGTCGAGCATCAGAGATAAATAGAAAATTTTTATTTCATTACAAGTGTTTCTAAACTTAAGGAGTACGGCAGGGGGGTGGCAGGTTGGCAGTCGCAAAAAGAGAGAGAGAGAGATATGGAGAAAATAAATATTTAAGCTACAATGTTAGAAGAAAAAATTACGACGATGCGAATAATTTGAAAAAACAGCTACGAATAAATTTGGATAAAAATTATCTTGCTGTAGGAAAAATATGTATAATATTGCTAAAAAGTTATCTCTGACGGAAACGAGATTCAGCACGCGGCGATTGTTTTCGGGTCTCGCGTCGTCTGTTTGAGCACAAGTGTGTCGATCACCCACCCACACAACGAAATATTGCGCGCGTAGGTGCGGTCAATTTTTTGAGGCGCATGCGCGGCACATGGCCTCTGTAAACTTGAAACTCGTGATTCCGGCTGCCCACATGTTTCACATCCGCCACATGTTTTCGCACGAAGCACGCGGTGGTCGCCCTGCCTGCCTCGATCCTTTCACGTCGCGGCAATTTGAATGTACGAATCTCTCGCTTTCCTATTTCATCCAGCTTCGGGGTGGCCACACACCTGGAAAATCTGGAAAACCTAGAAATGTCAGGGAATTTAAAAGGGGTCATGAAAAACCTGGAATTGTTAGGGGATTTTTAATTTAGTCGTGGAAAAAAACTGAAAATTTCACTTTTCTATCATGGGAATTAGAAATGATTTTTTGAGGTAATGAGTTTACTTTTTTTCGTCGAGAAAACAAATTCGATCAAACTAACTTTTTTTTGCGTTATGAAATTCGTATGTCTGCGAAATTTTGTATAAAAATCTGCGTAAATGATAAAAATGAAAATTCCTATAGAAAAATAAAATTTTGAAGTAAGAAGTTTCAGCAGCCGATTTTTCTCTAAAATTCAACATTTCGGAATGAATTTTTATAGAAAATTGTTAGATATTTACTCGGAAAAATTGAATTTCGAAAACTTCAAACGGAGGTATCAATTTTCACCGAAATAATTAAATTTAAGAAAAATTTATTCCAGATGATCAATTTTACTCACAGATTTAAATAACATAACAGAATAACGACAACTCAAAGGTGATAAAACAATTGTCACCACAATGAAAGTCTCAGCGATTATCTTGAATGTAAAATCTTCAGTTTTAATATAAATCTAGGAATTTCCTTTGAAAATATTTCCTAAAGAAAAGCGCAAATTGCATGAAATTTCCGAGGGAAAATTCTACGAATGAAAGTTTTTCACCGTGGCGAACAGTGACTTGAATTTTTTCCCATGCACACAGAGCATCGTTGCAGCCCTGCAAAGTGGTTGGCTTGTAGAGCGAGGCAGCAGCCGGGTGGATGGAGCAAGCAGGATCGATGATGGTAGGCCTCGAAAATCCTGGCAGGCTCTGCTTCGCCGCCTGTAGAGTCGTATAACGTGAACTTTAGTCAGGGACTGCAGCGTTTTGAAAGCCCTCCGTTTTTCCTGCATCGCGTCCCGAATGCACGCAGCGCAGCAGCCATGCGCAAGAAGCAGGTGCACAATAAGCAGATGACGGGCACGGCTGCTGCTGCTTTGTGATATGCTCAAGCCGGCCGCAGCATCCGTCCCGTCGTCGTGAAAACGTGCCTGTAAAAGGAATTGTTTATACCTAGTGGTAAAATACGAAGTCGAGATTCGCAACGTCGGTGTTAATCGTAATTTTGCAATTTTAGCAGTGTCAGAAATTCGATGAATAACCGTAACGAAGAAAAGTATTCTCATATTTTCCTAATTCGATGACATCGGTAAATTTACGCTTAAGTTGTACTAGCGTTAAAAAATTTCTCGTATTTACCAAATATGGCCGAAGATATGTTTCGTTGATTTGAATAAATGTTAGTTCACTTGATATTCATTGATTAAAATCTTTCCGGTACCGTATTTAAGTGCAATTGTGATCGATATCGAGTGGTATGATCATGTAACGCTGATGCTGAGAATTAGCGAAATATATTGATTAGGGACTTACGTTTATTATTATATACAACTTATGCAAAATGTCTACGGAAACAAATAATTTATTACGCATATCGCTGTGAGGAGAGTACGGCTGCGCTTTTATGCATATTCAAGTGGTGTACTTACTGATATATATATATATGTACATGTACCTACAGCCTCTAATCTCTTAGCAATAAACGGATAAAGCTAAAACCGCTACTCGGCAACCCGACTGATTAATTTCTTTCTGCGTGGGTGTGGTGATAAAAAAAGGTATTCATCATTTGGAATGCTTGGTATTTCTACAGTCTGGTCAAAAAAAGTATTAATAACCGAATAGTAAAATACGAGAAGAGGGAATTAAATTCTAGTACCATTTGCCGAAGGACAAAAAATATGCACATAATATTACGTTAAATAGTAGTTGTCCGCAATTTCAATGTATGTTATACACTGACGATAACTGAAAATATCATCCAAAAAATCCAGTGTATGTATACATCATGTATGATATATATTATCATATTTTTCAATTATTAGAAATCGAAGGACAATTAAATTGGAGGAGAGATGATATATCTTGGGGGTGAAAATTTTTCATTGTCAACTGCGTATAAAGCGTTTTTTCGATCAAACTTTAAGCAGATTACATGTATATATCTATATAGAATTATGAAAAAAAAAATTACCCCAAGGGAAAATTTTTTTAATTCTTCATTTTTCTTCTGTATCACGATCCAGACATATATCACACCTATTCAGTTTTCGTAACGAAGCGTGATTTGTGGGAAAAAAAACATTTCGCACGAGGCTTTTTTTTCCTGCCACAACTCGTTTGAAAATTATAAAAAGAGCGTCGATGAGGTCGCCGTGTAAAAAGTGGCCCAGTTGAAAACGAAAGCCTCGTAATACGGCATATGTATATGTACTAAGGATAATACTGTAACTGGCTTAGCTCCGTCGACGTCGGGGTGCTGGATGCGACGAGAGAGAGGGAAGGAGAGAAGGGCGAGGGGGGAGGGGGGGAGGAAGAGAGTCGAAATCGATTATAGGACCACACCCACGTTCGGTGTCGACCTGCGACGACTTCACCCTTCATTCGAGTCAGCCTGCAGCGTACTTATCGTATGCAGGTGCGAATGTGTGCAGTACGACTTGCTGCAATCGCATGCAACTTTTATGTACAGTAATGTTCATTAATGCCTTGGGCAGCTTGCCAGGTGACTTGTTTTCGATCCGAAACAAAATGCTAGTTCGATTTTATACGAGTTATGTGAAAGTGAGTGTCAATCTCTCACGTCGACCCCATCGCTAGTCATTGTCATATAATTCGTTTAGAATCGAATTTGCATTTTGTTTCGTAATGTAATTTGTGGGGATTAAGTCTCATAGAGAGTTTAATTACTGTTTGGAAGATTGGAGAAAATTAGCAGTAAATTTTCATCTTTTTTGCGTTATTAAAACCATCTCAGAAATTTCTGCAGAAAAAAATCTACATTCCTTTCATCAACATTTGTCGTTATTATTCTACTCTCGCGTGTCTCAAATATTTATTCACAAACTATTGAAAAGATGTGAACAGACAATTTACCATAAACAGAGTTTCGTGACAAGCATTACGATTATAATTCGGTAAATCATTGCTGATATGCACAGTTGAGAGTTTCGGTTATTCCACACAAGTCAAGGCTGATCAGGTCATATGTACGTCAATCATTCACTATCACGTACACATTGCATGCTTTTATATATATATATATTGCATTGTATAGAGAATTTTGGAATGATGATAAAAAGAAGGAAAAAACGTTTATCGCCGTGTTGCAAAACTGTTGCGACTCTTGCATATCCTGAAGTTCGCCGTTTCAAACCAACGTAAAAACAAGATTACCGCAATGCGAAAACCAAAGCGATTTTCATGGAGAGGTTTGAACTAGACGGAAGTATATGGACGATGAGTGAGGAAATATTGTCATTAGTTGGTGAAAATATGATGAATAATATTCGAAGAAGGTAGTTGATAACGGCATGCAATTCAATACGCTGCTGTTCATCTTTTCACTCAAAATCAGCTTTGAACCTGGAACTACACATTTTATGCAAGTGTCGAACCGCATTATAACTATTTGATTTTAGAAACGGATATTTCGTCGATATTCACAGACTTACGAACGATATTCATTGACCGTAATTCTGTTTCAAGAAAACCAAAAACAATTTTGTCTTACTTGACTCGATGAGGCTTGATTTGAGACAAAGAAATATTTCATTACTTCTACAAAGTATAGTGAATAATTTCTTCCTAGAATCTTATATCAGAGTTTCATTGATATTAATATAATCATTTCCAAGAACGTTATAATCTTATACAATTTCGTTTCTCAGAAACATTGAACAATGAAACAACATTCAAGACCAGTAAAACAACTTCATTTCAATACTGTGAAATTATACAACACTTTGTAAAAAATAATCAGGCAGATGAGTAATTTCTTTGGATAAAAAAGAAAAGTAAAGAAAATAGAAAAAAAATAAATAAACAAATAAAGAAAGCTGTCGTAGAATACAAGAAACATTTTCGTCGTTTGAATGATCGTCTTTTCTCAGAACACGTGCTTCCTTGCTTCTAACCAACCTTCTACCTCATTCGGCATATTGATACTTTGACCTTGATGCTGTTCACTTATCTGAACGGTGATCAAGTAACCGCCGTTTTTCGTCGAACGTAACATCAGAGGGAGACTTCCTGTCAGGCATTTTAAGAATTGTAGATCTATCTGATTTTCGATCCTGTGCGGTCTCTCGTCACATCGCTTCGAGAAAATATACAACACGTAAAAGCGGCACGCGGATTCTTGTTTATACGTGGTCTCTATTGATTGGGCAACGCCTATTTCGAGCATCTCTGTTGTTTGCCCCGTGCCCAGCCTCGTGACGGTTGTTGGGAAGGAGGGTCGGTCTTCTGTCGCGTCTGTGTTGGGTTCAAACACACCGCTGAAACTATCGAAACCCGGGATTTATGCCTCTGCGGTCCATGTGTGTAGAGTGCCTGTGCAACCCAGTAAAAACGTACAAAGAAAACACCTGAAATTGCAATTTTTAGATGCGCTATTTTAAATCCACAATATCAGACAAATTCTGTGGTAACTTTGGCCACCATTTTCAATTTACTCATTAAGTCAGAAAATATTTATCGTAGACGAAAAAGAAATTCTTATTTAACAGAATTGTAGAGAATTAAATTTCCTTCGTTTTGTAGTTATAACAATTTTTAATCTGCGGTTGAAAATCGGCGAGTTATTTGGCGAAATCACATTTCTATATAAATTCAAGATATGGCGGCCGAAGCTGCTCCAGAATCTAATCGAAATTCTGGATTCACGCCATCAACGAACCCCCCCCCCAATGGGGGATAAAAAAAGAGTTGTATCTAAAAATGGAAATCGGATAACCATGGATAATTCGTCAATAATCCATTCAAATCTTTCGAAATTGGACAAGTCGTATGGCTTTGGATAAAAAAAAAAAAACCAACATTCATCGCTTAATTTTCTTGTAAAGTTCTTAACTAGTGAATTTTCTACATTATTCAACTGGGACGTATTTAAAAATCAGTTTCTTATTCTACGTGGACAGCCTCACAATTGATTGGATTCCGTATTCACTTTCCAGACGAAAATTTCCAGACAAACCTCATACAGGAGAATATAACCAAGTACAGAATCGAAATTTAAAATTTGTAACTTCATACAAGTATAATATATCAAAAAGTTATGTAATATAAAGTGTTTGAAAACTGTATAAACTGGTTCCGTATATTCTAAAACACAATAATGAGAACAACAACCCCCTTTTTCAACTTTTTTCTTACGGGAATTTAGCATTATCTATAAGTTAGAGGTCCGTCATGTAAATGATAAAGAAAAATCACTGTAGAAATATGTTTTCCTTTCCTTGTAATTTACAAAATTACTCTCACATATCAGGGGTATGTGTTTCATAGCCGAGCTATTGGGTAGGTTCAGGATATTATTCTTCACCTCCGAATAATTCTCTCAGCTGCATGCAGCAACTATGCGACGTATAACATTTAACGATAGATAGAAAATACCACTGCCGCTGTTGCGTGACGTATAAGACTTTTAAGCAACCCGCGACCGCCTCTCTGATGCATAACATATATTTTTCTAACTCCGGTGCATAAATATTTACACCCTGTCCCGCCGCCGCCGCCGCCGCCTGCGACGATCTCGAGGCCGCGACACAAGTCGTGAAACACGGGAAAAGAATACTCAGGATTTGGAATGCAATGCCAACATGCTTGTGTATGATAAGAAAAGAATCGCCAAAATTTATCTCCACGAATTTCGCCAGAATTTACGTAGAAAGTTTTTTTTTTTTTTCGATTAGTTAATAATGAAATTGAATTTTTATGTGATAATCGTGATTTTTTTTCCACTTTTTTTCATCAACTCCTCAATTTGATGTCACGGACGTTTAAATTTATTTGATAAAGTATATATATATATATATATATGTATGTCAGGTATATATATTTAATAACAAACATTTAACATTCGACTCGATTACCTTCAGTTTCACATTTTAAACCTTGATGACAGTGCGAACGAGTGAAATTTTTTTTCATTCAATCTTTGAATATCATTGCACGTGCCAAGATGTTGTGCAAAATTAGGCATAAGTCGGAACTTTGTTCCTTCGGTCTTATAGGTTAATTTAATGCAAACACGCCCATATGCCGTACGCGCGTATGTGTGTGTGTGTACAAATACATTCTCACACTATGCAAATAAAAATCCATCCTATTATTATTATCATATCTGTGTAGAAAATATACGACTAATAGACTTTAAGTTGTTCATGAAACTACCGCATGCACTATGTGCAATGTGTACAAGGTATGCACGCCATGCATACAGTAGTTACGTTATTGTATATGTATACATATACCTATAGTATATAAATGAAGGAAGCGAGACTTGTTGTTTAAACGTTTTATTTTCATAAACTTACGCGGCATGAATGTTATTATATACCAAGTGTCGTATTATGTGCACAAGGTATAATTGATACCGTGGCAAAGGTAGACCGCAGGGTATACACCCTGTTATAGGCGTGTTATGTGTTACACAGATTATAGTAGATGGAAATATGCGTAAGCAGATACTGTGCATGTATTTCTATAAATGTGGGTTTTGAATTCCCGCCTAGCTCTCGGGGCCAGACCGACAGACAGACAGACAGACAGACATGACGTAGGTATTTCAAAGAGTTTCTATTCTACCCGTGTTATCACCTTGCCTGTATACGCTATATACACACACGAATAACAAATCTCGCTTCCATACGTAATTGGAATTGCTTTATTTTATTTGCCTTGGAGAAAAAGCTTTAATAGGGTGCCTTGATTGACTTGGCCGTTGACGTATATATCCTTAAATATCTAAGTCTACGTATCGCAAACGTGACGAAAAGACTTAACAGCGCGATTCTACATGCTATTTTAAACAGCAACATTCCAATAAATTTTCATTTGACGACTAAATAAAGAAATGCCATGAATTCTACAAATTTACTATTACGATTTCGTAGAATCTGTGCGATTTCTTTATTTCTTGGTTAAATAAAAATTTGTTGTAATGTTTTTATTCAGAATTACCTGTTGCTTAATGAATAATTACTTTTTATTCATTATTTTATTTATTTCTTTTTTTTTTTCTAAATTCGGAACAAACTGAAAGTCAGAAGTACGTGAATCAAAATGGAAATCCGACAAGACTAGAATTTCAATACGTATTTCTCGTCTATATTTTCTAGACGTATAATCTCTGGGAATAATGTGTGTATATGTGTCTGCACACGTAGAGTAGGTAATCCGGAGTATAGCGCAGGCTAAAGAGACGTTGCATGGGTGCGAAGAAAAAGCAAATATGGGATATCCGTTTCAGATAGCTTATCGCACGACCGCGTCGTTGGTCAGACACACAATTAAAAAAAAGGAAGCCAAACATTTTCCAGCTGCTCGTGCAGAGGTTAAGTAATTTTATACACCACGAGTATGTTTCCACATGATTTCAATACAATAGACTATAAAGTATGTAATAATGCATGGTATAATAACATTAGCTTGAACAAGTATTAATCGATTACAGTTTATTATATCCGGGAATTTAATAATTGATATTAAAATTGCGTTAGTTTTACTGATGGGAAATTAGAAATTAATTTGATATTCTTTAATTTTCTTATAACCGCGATAACGATTTAATTATTTCACTTGGAATTTTTTTTTAGTTAAACCTATTTTAAAAGAAGGTATTTTTTGAGTATGAATTTTAATAAAATTGAACTATTATTCGAGAAAATGAACTTTATATTCATAAAAAATCTTAATTCTAATTTATAAAAAGGTCAATTTTAAAGTTAGGAGATCTAGAGGAAAATTTTTACATAAAAAAATTATAAAATTTGTATGAAGAATGATTTCCTTCTTCACGTCCACTCTGCTCACATAAACCCACTTCATCATACGTTACTGGTGGATGATTCCGTGGAAGGTAACGCGACTTTGGTTAACTTTATTGTCCAAATTGTGGAATATTCCTACTATTTCAAATTTTGATCACTGCAAATGTTTTTTTTTCTTATTTAGGTTGATCAATACTGTTAAAAAAAGCAAATTTAATAAGGACATAAGAATTTTATAAAATTTTTGCTTGCACCAAAACTTAACGCCGTTGGTCATCTAGGACGAATTCGTCCTCCCTACTCTGACTGCTCGAAAACTAACAGACGTTTCTTTTCCAATTTCAGTAAAATTATTCCAGCAGTGTATTGGTCTAGGAACGAGTAGGTCGATTCACTTACGTCGACCTCTCGTCCTCGCTCACAATGCTGCAACTGCACTACTTTGATAAAGTGTCGTATAGGAAAATTGCGTAATTTGTATTAGATCGAAGGGGAAATCGGAACGTGCGTGCAGAACGTGGGAGCTGCTGTTAACATTCTATGCTTACGTAACGAGTGTATAGGTTAGGAGCTGAGTGGAAATCTAGGCGATAATTACTATCGTGCACAGAACGAAGCATGCGGAAAATAAGGTGTAAAAAGAAACTGTGAAAAAGTGAAAACTCTTGTGACAATGTCGAGAGAAATTTTATTGTCGTGGCTTGTATTATACGGTATTTAAATATTTTAATCACTCTTAAGTAAAGTGAAGACAAGTTTTTCTAGCTGTAACTAGAAAATCTTAGTATCTGTTGTTGCACTTAGGGTCAATCTTACTATATATTCTTCTAACTATTGCGATGATTTAATATCGATCGCATCGACAAATTAATGTCGATGTCTGATTTGTACCGAGAATAATTAGTCAGATTTAACATCGATATGCATCGATAACTGTAATTAATTAATTATACAGAATAGTTATTTTTATCAGATTTTTTTTGTTATTCCAACAAAACTCAAACCATTGTTGTAACGATATCAATTTTCTAGCAACTATGAAAGAAACGAACCTTTTCTCACTGCACGAGTTATATAGCGGTAGAATAAGAAAACCATCCGCATGTATATTGTTGAAATAATTTCAATTCCACGCGCCACGTGTGGGCGAAGCGAATAATAAGGTTCACATACCGGGCAGCAAAAACCGCGTCTACGTCTCTAATTTTCAACCCAAACATACGGAGGGGGGGGATATACGAATAAAAAATTAAATAAATGTCAGAAGAGCGACAGATGGAGCTAGTGGAAAAAGACACCAACGCAAGGCAGTTGAGAAGGGGAACCCAGGAACCCTTGGCTTTTCCTTTTCTGTTAGTTTTTCCTTTAATTTTTTCTTTTCTTTTTCTTTTTCTTTTTCAGCATAGAATTTCCAAGACCGCGAGACAGCGGCTGACGCCGACTCTGACTCTCAAGTTAAATTATGTTCATCTGTTTCCCAAGGACGTATATTAAGGAGAATGAAACAAAAGGAAAAAATGAAAATGGTAAAAACGTTTTACCATTTTTACGCGGGATTTTCGGTTGACGTCGGCGTTGACGTTATCGCTGCATGCTATGTATACATAATATATATACATATCTTCTCTTCTCTGTATATAGGTCTATACATAATACTTAACGTCTCTCTCTCTCTCTCTCTCTCTCTCTGTTTGTCCCTATGTTCGCTTATAACTCCAGAACTACCGAACCGATTTTGATTACTTTTTCCCCGTGGATAGCTATAACGTCTGGCCAGGTTTTAGGCTATATTTCGATTCAACCTGATCAATAGTGTTGGAGATATAACGATGTTTGTAAGCCAAGACGGCAGGGGTTATACGATTTCTCACTAAACTTTTACAGATAGGGGTAAGTTACGTTTAAGAGTTTTCAAGGTCTCTATAAGCTTTACAAAACAGTCTAATCATTTGCCACAAGAAGCGTTTGACAATATTCGCACACCTATCTACTCGTTATACATACATTTAAATTCAAATATATGTAACGTCGCATTTGTGCCTGCGTTATTAAACATATATAGCTGCGCAGCGTTATACCGCAAAGATAACCCTGGCATGGCCCCGGTTATGTCCGCGTTCGCCTTCTTCCGCCAGTCGGTCGAACAATGGAAAACATCTCGCCGAACCCGAGGTGGCGAGGCCAGGAGGTCAAGTTTAAGTGTAAATCGGCATCATCAACATGTATCCCCGAGCGCACGTGTTATACGCGTTACACTTGTGCGTACACCCGGCTCTCTTGATTATGTCGCAGTAGGGAAGTCGCCAATTCCTACAGTTGGCAACGCTGTAACTATACTTACTACTAAGATGAGTAAAATGACATTTCTTAGGGTTATTAGAAAGTTCTAGTAACACAGGTATCGATAGGATAATTGTTTGAATAGTTTTGTAATTGAAAGGTAATGTGATTAACAATTGTCAATGCTACATTTTTGGGTTATTGCTGTTGAGAGCACTACACCTTGTTTTTTTTTTTTTAAGTAAAACGAAATATCGTACGAGTACCATAATTTAAAAAAAAAAGTACTTGAAATTACTAGGCTTGGAAGGAATTATTTAAAGAGGCTTGTAATACTTTCGGCTCAAACTACTGCAATGATTTGAATTTTTCACCAATCATTTGAAATTTCTCAAAATATCTGAAACCTTTTACAATTCCAAAATTGCAACAGAATCCACCGAATATATCTAGATAGTGGAAATGACTGTTATACATTCTTCAATATAACAAACTCAAAGTAATTGGTGTGTGTAGTTAAAAACTAAGAAAACACAATCCATCAATCAATAACGTATTTTCCACCGTTAGTACAGTCAGGGATAGAAGCAGCAACATCGTCGACTAGTTTACGTATGCACTGGGTATTCAATTCCATGTGCCGCACTCTGCATATACATACGATAGGTTCATACATACGAATATAAATGGAACATGTCGGGGTGGGTAGCCTCGGAATGACAACTTCTTATTCCATATTTATAAAGAAACGAATTTCCAGAAACCAGTTTTCAGAATAACCGGTTCCCCTCCGTCTGATGTGAGTAGATATATATATATATATATATATCATACAAACGCATACATTTATGCATCGCCGCTGATGTTTCTGAACACACTGGCGCACACGTGCATTAAGTATGCGTGTGTTTCTCGATTTACGTCACAACTGTAATCTTTTAAGCTTATATTACTACACGTATTACGTGTAGCTTTGCTAAAGTAGATGAAAACATTATAAATCTAGTTAGTTAGGCCATTTTGCATAGACATTCGAAGGTACAAATAATCAAGGAAATAGAAACTGATTTTTAATTCTTGCAAAAAACCGGTCTGTTTACGGCATTTCGATCATCCTCCTCCCCTCCCTCTCGCAATCCAAAAAAAAAACAAAAAAAACATCTCGCCTACCTACGTAATAAAACTCTCTGGATGCAGTTACACAGATTTTTATTAGCACACTTTCGTCAATCGTATGATATTAACCTTGGCTAATGATTCAACGTTGTATAACGGTTTTGAATTTACACTATCAAGCGCGGTTTATTGGTATTTGCACTGATTGTGAAACATCAGCGATAAGTTGACTGGTGAATCGATAGTGATCGTCATCACTTCGCTAGAGCACATTCATATCACTTTCGGCACGCGTATTTCAAAGCCACTGATTGGATTCAGGACTTAAAGAATTCCGGTCTCGCCAACCTAGAGTAGAATCATCTCAACATGAGACTCGAAAAATAATACCTGGATCGAAAAATGAGGAACACAACACACGAGTGACGAAGTGTTGAGACCGATCATACCCACTTCAGCGAGCTCTGGCCAATGTAAGTAGGTGGGTCGAGGAGAGACTGTCCATGAAAGGGGTACACGAGGTACCTTTCAAGTTTTTGCACTGTTTTTTTGCCACATCTCCTGTATACAAGTGGTATATACCTTATCCGTTCGATTCGAACGTTACACTACATTGAAGGACAAGGTGAAGTTTACCGAACCCAATATCATGTACCTGACAATGAGTCTCGTTGTGTATTTGCGCCAACTGGCAACTCGTATAATAAGAATAACAATACGCGAGTGACTCTTTTTTGCAATGATTTGCTAGTTTAAAGCCGCGTGAAGGAGTCGCAACGGTATGCATACCGTGTTCATACCTCTTTGACTTTGTCATCGACACACATCTCGTGTAGTAATTGGACTTGCGGCCACTTAAAGCTATTCAATTTTGCAAATGGCTTCTTCTGCTTACGATGCACGCTCGAAGAATCGGTTTTTTAGATGGTTGACAATTATGAAAAGAGAAAAAAATATACCGCGATTTCAACAGAGTAGATTGTATCATTTGAAAACAGTTTTTAATTTTTGTTTAAAACGGTTAGTATTTTTAGCCAAAGATTCACGATATGTACGTATATAGGTGATTATTTTGAATATGTTTGTCCCAATCTGATAACGGAGGTCAAATTGGTGAAGCTTCTGATTATTTACAGTTCTAAACCAAATTTATTCTGATCGATTCTCTGCTATAACGAAGTAAAGACATTGCGCGATGACACAAACATCGAATACCGATGTTGAAGTCAAACTAAAAAATATATTTAAATTCATTTCCACATAATGGGATGCAGAAATGGTTTATAAGAGAATTGTGTTTTAACTAGATGAAATCTTGAACTATGTACGATAAGGCCAAGGAAAAATATCGTCACTCAACGACTATCACGTCCTGAGGTTCTATTTTTTAATATGCAGTGCAATTCTTCAAATATTAAGTTTGAGATTGATTGCATAATCGGTTTTGAAGAGTTAGCAAACTCCTTCTATTCAATTCTGTTTTTTTTTCTAATCGAACATTATATCAGCAGATCGAATCGCGCAAGGACATCACCTTTCAAATCCTACGACACGATTATTTTCAGTAAATCGAAAAATTAACGACAGCGCGAAAAATTTCATTCCGTCGCAACATTTGGAAAATTAATACATGTCTTGAAAAATCGCTGAACCGAGTTACAGTAAACATAGTAAAATCACTCGAAATCAGAATACGGTACAAATAACTGTTTAGCGT
The DNA here is from genome assembly GCF_021155765.1 of Diprion similis. NCBI lineage: Eukaryota > Metazoa > Arthropoda > Insecta > Hymenoptera > Diprionidae > Diprion > Diprion similis. The sequence goes on along the minus strand of NC_060110.1, from coordinate 7,973,214 downwards.
AACTATTCCTAATACACTGTCAGTACCTAACAATGTATCTGGAAATAACAACACTTATACTCAGATCAACATTTTATTTTAATAACTGTACATATAGTAGCCAAAACAACTAGGTATTCTTTCTTTCACTACAGTATTTCAACTTATCATACAACAAAAATCAAAGGATAAAAAAAGCACAAATCTCGTCATATTCATCGAGAAAGTGATGCCGTCCAGCCCTGACCCAGGACCGTGTAACACAAACCGATTTAGAAACACTCTACAATATACCCGAAGCAGGAAAAAGAGTATAAGCAAAAGAACTAGCTCCCCGCTGTGTATTTCCATGAAGAAGTACTGCGTGCTGACGTTTCCGGAGCGACACGTAGTCGGCCAAGAATTCGGGCGTGTGCCCATGGCCCATACTCAAGCTGCGGGGTACATCCGCATGTTGCAACAAGTATCACCTAGACTAGAGAGATACTTTATACTTGGACTATTTAGTATTTATAATATCGGCGATGGGGTGGCTCGACTGGCCATTATATTCTCTAGCTCGGCGATTGCATTATGTAGCGTATGTATTCAGGCAGAGATTCAGCACCGAGGCGAGGCGCTTCGGTCGATAACCTCATCAGAGTCGTGTACCAGATCCTATCCCATCCAGACGGAGAATGGAAGCAGCGACGTGACGCGTTCATGTTTACTTCCGTAATTTCATTCAATGCTGATTCGAATGTGCGATCCTCGTCTTGCGATCTTGCAGATACCTAAGACGAGTACATATTAAGGACACGCTCTGTTCCCCGAACCCCAAGACATGGACCAACTTACCGCTCTTGACATCCTCAACCAGTCGAAAATCTCTTTATCAATCCGTTCGATATCTGTACTCTACGACAGCACTATAATACTTGGGCTAAGAACATTCTCCACGGAGATTGATCTCAAGTTCTTAAAGTTTCAAGCGTTTCCTTCAGTCTCCGTTTCAAGCGCTTCAATAGTTCCAGTTTTCCGAAGCCATTTCTCTAATCTAGTCCGCTCTCACCTTGACCCTCGGTTAAGCCGAATAACATACGAATCAATTGATTTATAGTTCTAAAAGATCTTCGCGTTTGCTTCAATCAGACACCAAAGTTATTTTTACCATTTTAGAATAGTTCCGGTGTTCCTGTGACGCCATTTTTCTAACCTAGTTTGTTCTCACTTTGACTCCCAGTTGAGACAAACGGCAACTCTGCATTCGAAGTTGACTTCCCACCATATACCGAGGTTTCGTTGCACGCACAACCTGTAGAAAATATACCTCCAGGAGTATACCTACGTGTTCTGAGAGTGGATCAAACCGGCAAGGACCCGCCTAGCTCGTCGGACCTGCCGTCGTTCCTCCCGGTTCCCAGTCGGCCAGACCACTTCCATTGTTTCATTGCTACGTCACTCGTATACGCGGAGCATACCTGATGGTCCGGGGATCTTCTTCGATGGTATACCTGCTCAAACTTGCCGTCTTGACGTATTTGGCGTTAGCTTAGGTCAACTCCCGAGGGAAAGTTTGGTTTCTCCCAGAAAGAGGTGCCAACAATTCCGAATAATTTTTCTCAACTAACTCTACGGGTATAAATAATTACGATCTATACACCTAAAAGTGGCATTTGGGGTTCGTATGGACCCCATTACTATTTGAAAGTACGCTCCTGAAATTGAAGGCGGTGTTATCGGGTCTGGATCCCCTCCATAATTCAATTTAAGAATCTAAGAAATCAGCCTCGTCGATACAGCGCCGGACAGCCGCCAGGTTGTGACTCAGTGTTCAGTGGAAGAGCATTTGGGCTCCAAGCGGACCTTACGTGTTCTTTTACGTTTTTTTTTTAGTGGCGATAAGTCGATGTCATAGTTTTTTTTTTTTTTTTACATATAGTCGTTCTTTCACGTTTTAAAAATTTTTCTTCGTCAAAAGCACTATTTCACTACTTTTTATCTTTAAAAATTGACTTTCATATACATCTTTTTATTCCTTATTGAAAAACTACGAAATTCATATATGTATACATGAGATCGATTTTCGTTTATTGAAAGAGTTTTACCCGATGAAGACGCGTGGGGTCCACACGGACCCCACGAACTGCGTAGAGAGCAAGAAAAAAGAGATAACTTTTCTAGGGATAATTTATAGGAATCCGTGGTGCAATATTTTTCTTCATGGACTACCATTTATAGACGGTATTGAAAATTTATTTTTAAGGCAATTAAGGCGGTTGGTCAATTCCTGATTAATCGAATACGATCATCAAAATATCATGATGTATGAGTTGAAAATGTAGGGAATTTTCATAGCACCGAGCATAGATTATAAATACATCTACATTTTTTTCCTTTGCTTTGTGGTACCAAAACACAAAATTTAGGCGAGATTAATTTATCCAATAACATATATACCGAAGCTAAAACAATATGCAAAAGCTCCACTTTCCGAGCGATCGAAAAACGGCAACACATAGTTTTCATTTTGTTGATAAGATTAGCGAATACTTTGAAATTATCTTTCTAAAATCAATTAGTTCCGACATACCACATAATTTATATTGCAGTGTGTCGTATCCACATGCCATAATGTGCAAAACTCAATTGTGCAGTGGGCGTGAAATTGTCAAAAACGTCTTCCAAAATATGGAACTAAGGTAGCTGAAAACGGTGCTTCTACTCTACATTGCAGAAATTTCATTTTCATTCTCTTGGTTGAATCTCTTGCGAACGAAGAGGGCAGCAACAAAACATCACATGCTGCAATGCTGAGAATATATATAAATATGTTTATGTATTTGTGTGCGTGTGTGTGTGTGACGTTTACACATAAAGGCACGGATAAATGTACTGCGACATATCGGCCGGGTAGGTGCGACACGATCACAGGATATAACCATTATCCCACGTACGAGCTGCAGCTTTCGGCCTATAGGATTACCGGATGCTGCGCAATCCCTGGCATAAGTAGTTTAACGAGTTAGGGGCTCCCTGGTACCTCTTTCCACAGGCGTTACCCGGATTCAACCGTTTATACGTACCTACGCCGCCCGGCTCTTGACCTGCATGGGTGTGATTCACACGTGCCCGCCAAATTTTCGCACATCAGTTTGTGACATTTTAGGATTATCGGTTCCCGGGTAAAAAGATCGATAAAACGATAACATCTCTCGAATTGAAACTCGACAAGGCCAATTTGGAAATAATGGATATGAAACAAATGATTTCGATTCGTCAACATTGATTTCAAGTGATTTTCATCGATTTTTCCAATTTTATCCCTGATTTTCAATGATTTCCTAGAGTTCTAGATAATATAATTCAGGAGATACAAGAATTAATCATCGCTGGAAATCATTTTGCGAATGCTGGGAAACTATTCGATGGAAATCGCTTTATAAACTGTAAATCAGTGAAAGCACATGATGAGACAGAAATTGATATCGAAAATACTCAGCATCGATGTAGTTAATGAATTGAAACCATCTGGCGTTTACCGTAAGACTCGCAATGATTTCTATGACTTCCAATAACGCTTGTCGCGTGATTTCAAGCGATTCGCAATGATTTCATTCATCTCTATTGTCCATTCAACAAACATTACAAATATCCGAGTTACTTCAATTCACACTTCCATTTCCAAATGTTAGCTTATGGTTTCCCTCAGCGAATGTGGTCCATCGAAAATAATGCTCTTAGTAAGACCAAGTTATTTCGGAAGGAAAAAGTCAATGGCGCAGTAAGTATATCAAACTACGTGTCAATAACGCGATAAAACAACCGGATATTCCTCGAAGCCCGTCCTTCCTCTTCTTCTTCTTCTTCTTCTTCTTCTTATTCTTCTTCCTCTTGGTGTATAATAAACCAACGGATCGAAGGAGCGAGTGAAGGAGGAACGAAAGTGAGGGACGAACGGCAGCCGGGTATCGCGGAAAAGAAGGACCAGCTGCAATTCGGGCGAGCGAATCGCAGTCCGAAGGCTTTGCAAAGTTCCTTTGTGTCGCCCGTGACAGACGTGGAACTGCGTTATACCGAGTGAGTGCAAATATGGGTATTGGGTACCTACCTACCTACATACAGACATACGTATTTACGGGTGAACAGGACCTATGCCGCGTACCTATATATGCCCGGGCATTGAATTTGGCGAACCGTTAAAACGAGTCGGAGTAGGATGAGGAGCTTTTTGTCAGCGAGGACCAAAAGCCGTTCCTTTGCCAGGGCACGAATAATACCAGTTTGTAAACTCGAACGTTTCCGGTTCGAGTAGCCTTGTGCCTGGCCGAAAGAAATGTTTAATAAAAACGATAATAATTTTCGCTAGCCCTAGGTATCGTAGGTTTTTTTACGCAACAGATTAATATTTTGTTTCGGTATACTGCATGATTCCTCTTTCAATCAGACTTTATTTAACACGGTAATATCCTTTTCTGAAATTGATTTTTAGCGAAGGCATTAAAATACTTATTTTATTGATCGAAAATTTTTTATGATAAAACTGAGAATTATTTTCTCTGTGGGAGAATTTTGTTTAATGAAACAAGTGTTCGCATTGCCTATTTATTTACATGTTACATAAGTCAACTCGATATCTTACAGGAAAGAAGAAATAATAATCGCGGTAGGAAGATCGGATGTTGATTTGATTTTCCGTGAAAACTTCCGGTACGAATTTATATAGATGTTCGTTTCGAAATTCTCGTTTTAAAATTCTTGCAAAAATTTTTTACACATACTTGGTAAAGATATAAAATTTCAATTGATAATATAGGTAAAAACATCAATTTAACGGGGTTAGAATTTATACCTTCACTGTGTATACAATCTCGAAATAACAAGAGGCGGCAAAAGCGACCTCATGTATCGTTATCAGCTGCGCTAATGGCAAAAAAGTGATAAGGGCTGCGGTCTAAATTGACGAGAATAAAAACGCGAGACGGGGCCAATTCGGCCCTCGCATACGCTATGCGAATACTAACTATATATCAGATTATTTTCGCAACAGAATTGATACCAACTGCATATACATAGAGCGCTATATAGAAACGAGCGTTGCTGCGGCTAATTATATTCGTGCCGTCATTATTACAGCCGGACGACGAACGCGCATTCCTCTTCTTTTCCCCCCCTCTCTTTTCCATAGTTCATATATGGCGTAATTAGCATACATCTTGCGAATCGGTGCGGCAACGCAGTCTAACAACCGCATGTAAATTAATATGCATTCACCGACTAGCCGCGTTCGGAAAATCTCATTTTAGGCAAGACAACATTAATAAACATATGCGGGAAAACGGCGGTGAAATTGGAAACGACGAAGGAGATATTTAAATCTGTCGATATACCGCATGCGTGAAAGCCAGGGAGTTTCAATAGCTCATAAGGTGGTTACTTTTCATTTTCGCATTCGGAGCATCGCGCATTTTTTCATTAATATAAAAAACTCGACGAAAATCCTTTTTGAGAATCCATCGTATGGTTTTCACAGTTCGTGTGTTTCCATGTGTCCGCGTTATTTGTTTTCTCATCGTATTATACATATAACGTAATTATCGCCACCGCCTATTATTCAGGTCAGTTAAACGTTGACCAAAGGGGACACGAGCCGGGGCAAAAAAACTAAGATAAGCGATTCATGATTACACGCTTTTGTGTACTAGACGTGTTTCTTTTTTCTATTTACATGCCATGTAGAGAGAGAGAGAGAGAGAAGAAACTGCAAAACAGAATCGATCGTTTGTACGTATGAATACAGCAGAACTGGGCACAAGTCCTCAGCTGATATTTATTTTATATAGTATAAAACAGAATCAAGTGACCTACCTAATCAATGTTGAAAGAAAAAAGCGTGACTGTGACCCGAATCACGTTTGGGGTATCGTAACGTGCGAAATCGTTTCAAGTTGTAGCTAAAAGTTCCTGCGCACCTTATCGCAGGACGTGCTCGAACGATATCGCACAATTCCTTAAAATTCACACATCCGGTGCTTTGCGGAAGGTTGTGCGTACATTGTGCGTGTACCGATGCGGCATGTACAGGCAGCTACGACTAATGCGACAAGGCTTTCGCCTTGTGGCTGTAATTCCACACCGCAAACGGACACGCCTTGGACGAAGATCGTTTACGAACACGTTTATAAACATATGTATGTACGCGTATGGATATGCATATGTAGAGACTAGCAGCCCGTTGCGACACCGCCCGCGAATATTATCAAACTTTTCTTTATTCTGAGACCATTAGACCCAGCCATATGCCTTGGAGGAGTTTTTCGTTGAGCTCATCAAGGCCTTGAAAACTCTTCAACACAACTTTCCTCTATTGTATGTGTAAGAGTTTGGTGAGTGTTCGCATAAGCGTGTGATCACTTCCGGCTTGGCTTACAAATATCTTTATATTTCCAAAACAATTGTTCCGGTTGTAACAAAATATAGGTTAGAACTTGTCCAGACGTTATGGCTATCCACAGAAAAAAAAAGAAAAAAAAAGAATCAAAATCGGTTCAGTCGTTCGTTAGTTATGAGCGAACATACGGACAGACAGACAGATTTATTCTTGTCTTTTATACCTATATATGTGATGTGTAAAGATAGAGAAAAAGTGCCCTGACGCGTTATGCGAACGTGCCTTACCTCACGTGTTAATGTTATATGTATTGGAAACGCGAATAAAGATGAGAAACGGATACGGTTACGTATACGTAAAGACGATATTTTTATAGTTTTCAATTCCAACTAACTGCTAAAAAAAAAAAAAAAAAAAAAAAAAAAACCTCAAGAAACGCAATTAGTTTGAAAAGTTAAGCTTAGAAGAAAAACTAAACTCATGTAAAACCACAATTCAATGTAAAGGAGTTAAAGAGAAACGTGGTAAATATAGAAAAAAAAAAAAAAAAAAAATTCCCCTTTAAATGGAATCTCTTGTATCTCGTATAAATTCGTCATTCACATTTTCAAATTAGAATTTCTGACCATTCCATCTCAGTTTCTTAACTTTTCATCTCCACACTAAAACTCTGTCTTCCATTTTCTTATCTTTTTTTCTTTTTCTCTACCATGCACATGATTATTCACTAAATTAAAAAAAAATTTCCTGCTTTATCGATTTGAATCCGCAGTTTATGACACAGATGATTATAATAGAGTGATTATTAATTCTGCATATATACAGTATTACGGAGGAAGTCCACGTATTTGAAACGCGAAAAAGGGTCAACAGCCCCATTCTATGCGCAATTCTGAACAAAAATACTTCACCATATTTTCATTTTACGCAGAAATAAAGAAATGGTACAGATTTTACGAAATCGCAATAGAAAATTCGTAAACGTTATGCCATTTCTTTATTTCAGCGTCGAGTGAAAATGAATCGGAGTCTTTCTGTCCAGAATAGGATATAGAATAGGACTGTTCAACCCCTTTTCGCGTTCAAGATATCTCCATTTCGATATTTGGATATATAACCCTCTTAAAACCAGCAGGTTTCTTCTCCCCCATCGCGTCGACTATAGAATATATAGGGTATACTGTCCCGTTGCTAAAGATTGCACATGTTAAAGCTACCCTTGCGCTTGCATATTTTGGCAAGAAAGCAGCATCGCGATCGGATTGGCACTGGGCGTCGAGCCCGTCGTTCGGGTATACCTATTTCACCTGTCCCAGTTCACATGCACCTGTCCATCAACGACGGTGACGGGTAAACTTGCACTTGATATTGAAAGGACTTGTGCTGGCACGTTTGGGTTGCGATTCCTTCTCAATAACTGGCTCGCATAATTTTTGCGAAAATTATTTCCCCCTGCGATACGCAGCGAAATGTATTCTCAAAAGGAACGACGTCTCTTATTTCTACGTCAGAATCTCTATGCTCTTATTTATTGAACAAATACTGAATTCATTTCATTTCCCGCGTCCTTCAAGACGAGCTGTGACGCCTATGACGTCACGCTCAACTCTGTCAGGCTCTGCCATTGGTCCGAGTCGTCTGACGTAGATTATAGCGCGGTAAGTCGGCCGTTCGAACGGTGGAAAATTTTATCACACCGATCTGTGAGTTGAAGTTGACAAGTTTTATCTCCAGTTTTTGGTACCTGAAGTTATTCTCAAAAACCGTCTCACGAGTTCAGTTCTCATGACTATTTACCATTCAGATTTAATAACATTCATCCAGGTTGATTGTACATTGTTGATATTTAGATTTGTTTCACCACTTGAGAAATGGCCGGTATTTTTTTGTCTTATTTTTTTCTCACCTCGTTGATTGTGAAGTGATTAAAGACTAATCAAGATTGATGAGATTGACAGCACTAAATAGTGCACATCACATCTGTCACAGTTTCTCTGTATACGTGCGTGTACTAACATATCTTATTAGACGCATAGTGATCGATTGGAAATAAGTTGACAACACGTCATAAACGATGAACTTGACGTATTTTTCTATTATCTCTGACACGTATTTACGTCAAAATGATAGCGTTCCTATAATAATAGGCGTAAACCAGTGATGCTCAAATTTCGATTATTGTTAACATTATATATACTCATTGAAGAATTTCTTCCACCAAGATCAGTTTTATAGAAATTAAACTTTGGTTTAATAATTATGTTATCGTGCCATGCGTCAACTAATTCGAATTGAGCTACAATCTTCAAGTCTTGCTGAAAATCAGAGCCTTATACATAGTTTCACTTTCGTTAAAGTTATGAATTTTCTGAAATATTACGGCCTTGAAACTCATTAGTTTTTAAACACATTTACAGATATCAGCCTAAGTTTGAAAAAAGTATACAAATCCAAAAGTGAAAACACGAAGAAAACAATTAACTCGTATTTTTTCAAAGAATTTCCGTCCTACATTTGACCCAATTACTGCCTCGAAAATAATTCAAAGGCAATTAATTGATAATTGAATAGTTTGTGATTAAAAAATCGACTATATCGACGAAATCGAATATGAGATTCAGATACTTGCTGTATTAGACACGCGTGTATAATTATCTATGAGGTAATTGTTTGCTCCGAGTATTTCCGATAAATGTTTATATCTAATATCTATACATATGATGTTGACGGGTCTTAGACTTTATCCTCTGGGCGATTAACTAAAATTTATCCCTGGATAGATAACAAAACTGTTCGTATCTGTTGTATAAATACACCAGCCGAGTACCGCGCTTACTCACAGGTACCAATATACACAGATCGATCGATCGATCCATCTTGAGACGATTTCGATACTCGAAATTCAGATAAAGTATATAAAGAACTTTAATACGGTGTCCGATTATTGAGTCTGTTCATCGATCGTTGTATTACATATATTTGTATATATGTATATATATATATATATATATACACTTTTACGTGAATGTTATATGTATATAATAATATCTGCGTAATCGGTATTTGAAAACGGAATGATTGTATGCTTATTTATCGTTCAAAAAATACCGATCAGAAACAGCGATAGGTAATCGCAATTGGTTGAAACATGTGACCGCACAGGTAAGATTATGTCAATGAGTGGGTTAATTTGGAAAGAAAAAAGGATTTAAAAATAAAGACATATAATTGAATGCAGAAGCTTAACTGCTGATAAGATGTTAGTATAAGTATAACCATAAAAGAAGAAATTTACAATTAAATTTCTTGACAGTTCTCCATATAAGGACATCTAAAATTCGTAAACGTATTAAGGATATATTCCCTAGTTTTTGCTAATCCCAAAATTTCGTCACCGCCTCAAAAACTATACCGTACATGTATATTAATATATACTATAAAATGAAATATCTGTACTACAAGATGCTTTCGTGACCTTATTATTCACACAGCGAGAATTATTTGTATTTATTATCGTTACTTACTTACAATTATGTTGCATATTTTTATCTTTCAACTACACGGTGAGTTATAAATCGGACGCGCAAAATTGCGGCCAAATAGCAAGAAGAGTTTTGCGTTCGTTTCGCAAGGTATACATATAATAATATAATATATATACGCATGAACCGAAAGGCGACGGGCGTTCGCCAAACTGTGCATTGACCTACAGAGCGCGTGACAGTGACTATATACCCTACACTTGTTCATTTTTAGCCCGACCTAAGATTAGCCACCTCTTGCGCGAATTCGCGAAGCGCTCGTGGAAGATTTTCGAATCGCCTTAGAACAAGGCCTGCACAACGATGATGATGACGATGATGATATCGGGGATTCGAGTCCATTGTGCAATTGCGCACCCTGCGCCTCCTCGATCATCAATGTTAATACAAAGTCAGGAATGACTCGAGTTACTCTATCGAATCGCGTCGTCGCATGCTTGAATTCATTTATCTTTATTAATACGTTTTTCTCATGCGCATTATGTCTAGTGCCTACCTACATATGCAATGGAATTTAACAAACATAAAAATAACTATAACGTAAAGAAATTTTACTTTTATTGCACGATATTTATTCTACTAGAATATCCAGTTAAGTTTAAGAAAATTAAATTTCTTCTAGTTTCATTGATTCACCAGATAATAATTCATTCATTAAAAAAAAAGGCATAATTCTTCTCCGAGAAAGTTATGCCTCTACACATATATACATGTTTTACATAAATTACATAAGCCTTTGGATTTTAAAATATTCATGATGCCCGATCCAATACAGAAAAAAACTGTCCAGAAGTCTTTGGGGTGGCTGATTACGAATGTGAAATCAAATTTTCAAAATTCAATATGGCGAATCCAATCAGCAACCCCGAAAACCCCTGCATAGAGTTTTTTAGCCGGGTTCGATCAAATTTGAAATTTTCGTTCGCCATATTAGATCCGCCGTCTTGAAATTTCGAAATCTGATTTCAGACTTGTAATCAGCGACGCCAAAAACCGTAGAATACTATATCTTGTTATAAAAGTAGACTCAGCACGATAATGTGTGTCTCAAAGGGTTAACGCAACGTCTGAAAACATATGTTGTAACACGTGTACGAATACACGCAACAAGGTGAAACAGGCATTATATCGTTAAAAACCACGAACCACCGTAGCAAGTACTTAAAATACACGACATCTGCTCGACGAGAGATAACGAGGAAGAAATTTCTATTTTTTTTTTTCCTATATTACAATCCGCGATTTCTATAACGTCATACTGCACAAGCACTATCGCACAGTCATCACAGGCCACGCCGCTTATGAGCCGTCTACTTTATATAGAGATGATGATTTAAACAAGTTCTCATACTGGCCCAAGGCGAGGAGGAGGCGTCGATAGAAGACCGCCGATTCGATTCGCATTTATCGAATGCCTTATACGTACGGAAGCACGCGTTTGCTATATCTAATTCGTTTTGCTAACTGGAATAACTGCATTTTTATTGCTTTATAAGAATGCGAAGAAATCGAGGTAGAAATCCTCTTTCTTAAACTCGTTCATATTTTTTTATTTATATAATTTTTTTTTTTTTTTTTTTTTTTTTTTATACAAATTTTCTCCCATACTTTTTCTCCTCTATTCCAAATATCCAAATATCGTTTGAGGTGAATTATTATATACCTTTGCACAATGTACGCGCGCAAATTGCTATGCAAAAATGTTTATGCGTCACGTGTTTACTAATTTGTTTTCTCACTAACGAACATTAAGCTTTTCAGCGAATGCGAAAACTTGAATTCTTACGGTCATTGCCAGAGGTTTTTAATCTTTCTTTGCTAATGCCCCTCCTGTCTTTTAGCAAGATATTTACTGACGTATAACCGCTAACATTTTAACTTGTTTTATTCAGCTCACATGTAGGTAAACCCATATTGACGTACATAACTCAAGAATTTACTTTTCAATACGTATATCTAAAGCATAGGTATGAATAAATTCATTTTCTGAACAGTCCATAAATAGAACGCGATTCGAGTTCGGAACGACAACAATGACATCTTTAATTTTAACGAGTTTCTAATCGATTTTAAATCAATCATTGATGGATTTCAACAGGGTTTTATAACTTTTCATGAATTTTAAAGAATTTTTGTTGAATCTTTTATAATATGAGAAGTTTCACCAAGTTTTTATAAATCAATCCTTTTTATAGATCATTTTCCATCGATATAAAAAAAATTCAAGCACTTACAACCGGGAAAGATTGTGATCAAATCAATCGAGTGCATATAGAAATAGTGGCAAAACTTCTTTCCGGTTGTTAATTTCAGCCGCCAAAAAGAACATGGACCAGAATAATAAATGCAACAGAGATCTTTCGGGCAGCTAAAAGTCTCCTTAATTCACGATTCATTGCTCGGCTGTGTACCTATGCTTATTAAATAGGACTGTGCGGGTGTGACGTCCGCTTGGCAATCCCGACGCGCACCGTTTATCACTGGATGGGTTTAAAGTTGTGCCGGCACGTACAGCCGCAGTGCCTCTCCTTGCGGGAGTGCGTTAAACCCGCATGTTTTATTTCTCTTTTTAAATCCCCCTCCTCCTCTTCCTCTTCTTCCTCTTCTTCTTCTTCTTCTTCTCCTTCTTCTCCATCTTTGTCCCCCTTTTTCTACTATCCAGCCTTGCGTCCTTCCCGCGTGTAGGCGGACATGGAACTTCGAGTATTGAATTATACCTACACCTGGCGAACAACACAGACACACTTCCGTCGACGACCTTCGGAATAGATATCCTCTCTCTCTTTCTGTCCTCCATTGTCGGCAGACACCGAGTCCCATCGAGACGGAATATTGAATTTTAAATAAACTATAGCTAAACATGTTTCGGTATTCCAAAGTAAAAAAGAATAAACTTATTGGGATCGGATCTTGCAAGCTTGGAGAGATATCTACAACTAATGACACCACGGGGTCTATTTAACTAATTACACAACACTTTTTACATCCTATAACTAACTTCGTATCAATTCATTGCAACAATGTAAAAGTTTTATCACAATTGCACTTCTTATGTTTGCATTATATAAAGGAAATTTTTTTCGAAAAAAGTTACTGCCTTTCACACTTATGTGCATAAACTAGGCTACTTAAAAATAATCAAGTCACATTTTTTCATAATCGTTACCAATGATTATTTGCAAGCTTCGTGTTTAATTGAATTTCACTATTTTCGATATGTACACGCCTATATTCATATAAATTTACTACGGGTAACGTGGGTTTCAACAGGAAATGTATGTATACATATAGGTACAAAGTACCGATTGGTTTTACGGCGAAGTGAAAATATATTTCAATACATTTTAATTTATATTATGAAATGCGATGTAGCGAATTATAATGAGGAAAATGAAAATATATTTAGAGGAGTCATATTCAATTACCTAGAAATAAAGAAGTCATTTTTTCCATATTGCTATTCATTCATAATTTGTACGGTAATAAATGCGTTTAATTCGAAAAAAAAACAAGTTCAATTTCTGAAACTGTACGTGTAGATGATCAACGACACAGGCATAACTAAATGTAAATCACAATGATATTTCAAAATGAGTAAAGAAAGATAACATGCCGTATCTGCTGATATTACTACTGCGACACTGATACAATTTTAATTTTAATTCCATATCTCGTCAATGGCGTGGGAAAGTTATATAATTATTTTTCTGGGTCATTGCAGAGCTTGTCATAAAAGATACGAAAATGCAGATCTTACACAGGAATGACAAACCGTTTACGGACAAGAATTTGCGATCAATAAATAATGCGATATTGTGATATTTATTCTCTTATCCCTTAGAAGACTTGTAAGAAAAATAAACGCAACAAGAATATGAGCAGACACTGGTCAGAGAATTTGTTTAAGAATTTATTATTGATCATTTCTTCAAAAACAGTTCAAGTCTTTGCTCAAGTACAGCAAACGGGCCTTTTCTTCATTTAACGCTATCTCAATAACCGCGTGATTATAAAAACAAATGAACACACAATTCGGAATATGTTAAATGTTGCCACACTTGTGATTGTAAAATGATGTTGAAAAGTTCAATTTTCAGCTCTTGAAGCATGCTAATTTTCACACATTGTCTTCTCGCTAACGGCACGTGAAACGAGACACCCTGTATATGCAAACCCGCTGCATTACATATATAGTAAATACCTATCTATAGCGCATAGCTATATATCTCTTTGTGCGGTGCAAGGTGCGCGAACGAATAAGCGGAGGAGATGGAGTAGGTACACCAGACCTTACAGTACTTGTGCAGGTATCTGGTGAAATAGGGTTGGTGGGCAGATACACTGATACATACGTACATAATCGCGCACATACCTCGTACCGTCGTACCGAGGAACGAAGATGCAGCTATTCAGTAAACTATGTACCTACAAGATTCGCCGAAGGTTTCACCTTGGTTCATCCCTGCTGCTTCTTAGCCAGCTGCACCTTTACTGCACAACAAAAGAGCCGCAGTACCTAAGCCCCAAGGTATAAGGTACTGCACTTCTATGAGCAAGAACCGCTACCCATAGACCCTGTTTACTCGTTCTGCAGTGACAAAGAGACTCTATGCACACTTCGAACTTTTATTCTGTATACTACGTGCCGTTTTGAGGTGCCCGTAAGCCATGGCGAAGATTCAATTCAAGTAGACTACTGGGTATACGCTTTATTTTTACAACAAAGTCTAACAGCTGCAATATTTCCAAGATATTTGGATTCTGCTAGAGTTTTTTCGGAACGAGTGATGGAGCTCACTTTGAATTTTATCCATGCGACAGGGTGATCCAAAACCGTTGGGTCATTTCGAAAGGTTATGGTTGGCTGAGTCATTGGCGTAGGCAGGGGAAAATGCTCTGCACAAATGTCCCGTGTAAATTTCGTGCACGGTTTCTAGACAAAGGTTTGAAACCGAATGGATATGTGGGTTAGTGAGTTATCTAGCCTCAAGTTCACCATTTCATGCTCCCGGAGAGCTTATCAAGTCTCTTTCAACACGCAAGAACTTGTTATTGATTATCGAAACCCAGTATTAGCGATAACTTGATTGACTGATGTTCAGTTACGTGTTCATAACGACGTATCTGAAAGTAATTGTTAGAGTATGTAGTATGCATTATATTATACGCAAAGATCGAGAAACAGCATAGTTTTACTTTCTCAATGCTGCAGAAGATGTTTTCATTGTGTGAACATGTCGCTCAATTTCTATCTCAAGTAGCATAATATGTACAAACTCCGAAAAACATACCGTCAAAGCTCTTTTAAAATTTTCGCTGTCTCAACTCCGACCACTCGAGCATAATGACTTGACGCGAGACTTTATCGAGTACAGTAGTGATATTGATCGTTCGCCTGATTACCCACTCGACCTAAAGCTTTTCAAAAGCTTGTACGAACAGCGTAAAAAGATCTTAATAATTTTCCATGCTTTAGTAAGCACGAATCCCGTAGAAAGTGGTCGATGTAAAGTCATAGAGACTACAAGACCCCTTAAGAACATGACCTTCTCACAAACAGTTCTATATATTCGTATAGACTACGTGCTGAATAATACCTCTTCAAACTTGAAATATATCTCCTATGTGGACATGAATTGAATACTACTTCCGAGGTTCCACTTTTGTTTTAAATTTTCGTCCACGTAACATTCATCATTAAGCTTATGAACGAATGCACAAGCGAATTCGCCATAGCTCCATACAGAATGACGATAAATTAGTCAATCGGAATATAATATTGCTGGGGATCTTGTCTTTGTCCAGTTCCGGAAAATTACTCAATAGTCGTTCTCAGCTTATACAATTTAGTTCCAATCAATAATATAGGCATCTCCGATAATTGCGTCACGTGGCCCGAATCCAATATGGCGACTTCACTCGCAGACTTATGATACCGACTATACACGTGACTGTATTGCTTGTCTGCATGTATGTATTACTGAAATTGTACACCAACTATAGACGGAGAGGTGAAATGAGATGGATGAGGTCTGCCTGTGTGTAGATAGCTACGGCGTTCGCCTGCTTCACGGGAACGCTGAATTATTTTGATTAGTTAAATCGAGCATCAGACGAACGGTTCGAGCATAAAATTCACAACCAAATGGCGAAACCGTGTTTTTCGATGCTGCGACTGCGTCGAGCGTACAGCTTAAAAAAGAAACGAAAATGACGAAAAATAAATGAAAAAATGAAAAAAAAGTACTAAAACCTCTTACTGAAATCAATCTATCCGACTTTAATGCAAATAAAGGCTCCTCAGAGTGTATTTTTCTTTTTCCAACTCACGATTTTCGACCAAACGTATCACCTTAACAAACATGTTCATTTTGATTGTGGATGAATTCCTTATAAATCGCCTGAGACAAATCTTTTTTTCAGCTTTCCAGTTGATTACAAAAAAGTCATATTTTAAATCATTCTATATTATAATTAATAAACTTGTGCTTGATTCAAAAATATATAAATCTTCGAATAATTTTTAAAATGATCAACAACTGAATTTCTGATTTGGATTTAGAGTTTTTAGTATTTTCGCAATTTTCACATTATCCAACCAACTGAAATTTAAATTTGCTAGTCTAGCTATGATATTTATGAGCAAAAACTGAGCTGAGTCAATAAGATTCTTGATTCTCAGTGTGAAATAGTCTTGGCTTTTCTTCAGATAAAAACAATATCTTAACGTAACAGATTTTTCCGTGCTGAGGCCTTCTGCTCTTCGGCCTTGAATTACCTACGTACTGGAATTCTACATTCGCAGAATACTTCGGTGTAATGCTCGGATATTCACGCTTTCTTAAATTTGAATGCTCTTCTCGCATCCTCTGCTGCAGCAGAAGGAGATCGGATTAAATCGCTGCCATGCAAAGCGTATTCATATAACATGCTGCAACTTTTCTCCGCCCACACTCTAAGCGGTACGTGCACTTCGCTTCGCTTTGGAAAGTGCAACATATACGTATGAGGCGTTCCGTGCCAACTCGTTGAACGTCTGACCCTGACCATCTCCAGTCCTGATCCCCTTTCTCATACATAACATATCAATGAAGTCACAACTCAGAGACTTGTCCTTATTTGTTTGTTTCTTTAATTTTCAGAAATCTGTCATTTAGTTTTTTGAATTAATGGAATTCATTTCTTTTCTAGTTTTATTTGTCATCGTTAGTAATGAACGTATAAGTAATAATGGTTCTCTAAATTTCTCTGATTTTTGTGGCTTGTTATTAATTAGTATCTTTAAACGACACCTTCCATTTTTCTTCATTTATAATTAAAAGTATTCTTTTTAGAAAATAAAACTATCTTATACCACAATATCATTTCTCGGATCGATTCTTTTCCAAAATAAGATTAGTGAAGTATTCATCCATGTTGAAAAAAAAAAAGTGAGATGTTACGGGTACATTTACATAATGTTTACCAGACACATTTTTTTTGGAATTTATTAAATAAATACGGAAACATTAGATTCGAAATAATTTCTATATCAATAACGGTTTCGGGACAAGAGTCTGGAAAAATGACGATCTTGGCATGGAATGCCTCATAGTTTCACAGGGTTTGCTGCAGACGGTGCAAAAGCGGGGGTAAATGCACCTGCGGTAGTAATTTTCACCACAAAACTTTAAAGTAGCTTGTTTTGAACAGTTCGAAAGAACCGCGATGCAGTCTGCAGGAAAAGGTATTATCACATACATCTCTGCAGCTACCTGCATAAAGCTGCAGCAGTTCTACATTTTCTTTTTAAGAAGCATTTCAGCTGCTCCGTCACCCTCTTGTCCTTCGATTTTATCGTATACTCCTTGTTCACCCATTATTTTACAATTTTTTCATACTTTTGTCGACTCACTTTGAGGATATTGAAATTAAATGAAGAGCTCCAAGTTTCAATCATTTCTTTAAGGAATGTCAATTTCAAAAATCCAAGGCGTTTCAAAAAGTACTGAAAAATCGATCATCAAATCTACGGTTGACAAAAATCGCTTCGCCAGTTGATATCATCGTTTTCTTTCCATAATCTTGTAATATTTTTATCGCATCAGCGACAAAGTTAAACATGTCGATGAAAAAAGAATCTTTGTACAAATTTTTTTCCATTGGTTGAACAAAATTTGGAAAAAATATCTAAGACGAAAGGTGACTGCTCCACTCAAAGCTCCTACAGACAGTTCATTAAAATTAAGTAGAAAACCACACCAATAAAGATCTTGTCGAATCCTTAGTAAAGCTAGATACTTTTGCCAAATTATCGGCATAAAACTCAATCGCATTATCCTATTCAACAGAATTCAAGTGCGTGTAGCTTCTAACGTTATGGGCACATAACAAACACTGTACAGAATACGCAGAACCGGTAATCCAATCGGTTAAAAATTGTTTTTCTTCTTTTAAAGAGAATTGTAAATAAAAGAGCTATCGATCAAACCATCCGGTGAATTTAATTTGCAACTTTACGTCTCGTACGGATGGTAATTCAATTTAATCTGTTTACCCTTACTCTGAAAGGCCGTCGTTCCCCGTTTTCCTCCATCTCGGCGTGAATCCCGTTTACTATGATACAGCTTCGACGCCGCGACGCCTGGCGTCGCGCCAGGACTCGGTGCGAATTTGATTATTGTATTTATTTGCCCACGAATACGCGTTTAATATTTCTGTGCTAGAAATGCGAGACGAACATTTCGGCGAGAACGAAATTTGGTAGAATAAATTCACTCGCCCGTTTTGCCTGCTGCAGACTGTAACTAACTTATTATTAACCATTACCTACATTCGGTGTTTCAGGTGAACGGCCTTTTCCATGCGGATGGTCCGGATGCGGAAAGAGATTCGCCCGAAGCGACGAACTCGCGAGACACACGCGAACTCACACCGGTGAAAAGAATTTCTCATGTCCAGTGTGCAACAAGAAGTTCATGCGGAGCGATCATCTCAGGTAAGAAATGAATTACACTTATAATGTCTATTCTTTAACGTAGGAATTCAGTTCCACATCACGTCACCCATTATTCCCGGCGAAAAACTTAATCCAGGCCATTGTTGCTGCACGGGACAACGACTTCTTGCAAGTATAATGTAACCTCAGAATTTGCAACAGGCGAATGAAACCTCGTTAATTATACTTAGAGACTTTGAAAATATCCTTCAAAATATGTGTGCAAAAACTTTAGACTGCCTCGAGTTCTTTTGTTTGTTGTTTCTTTTTTCGTTCTTCTCTTTACTGTATAAGGTGTACAGTTATAAAAAAGTGCAAAATATCAGTATCTCTCTGGGAAGGAATACGTTCTCCAGAAAAGTGAGAACAAAATTTTGGATCGTGCACTCTCTACGAATGCAAAAAAAAAAGAGTAGATATACAGCAGAAAATACTTTTGCCACATCTTGCGGCATCCCGTCGACAATCGGGCGATTTTTTTTCATTACACAAACGATTGTTTTACTTTGTTAAATACGTTACGCTTGTCATGCGAATATATTCCACACAGTGTTGTTTCACTTGTATAATTTCGCAAAATGTTTTTGCAGATGTCTGTGAATTGATATTATGCACCTGGCAATAAAAAAAAAAAAAAAAAATTCGCATAGATATTTGCAGCTATTATCGGTAGGTTTTTCTTGCGGATATTTTCGTAGGCTTTGAATTTTTTGTTGACCTTGAATGTCGTTAACGTCTTTGTTTATAAAGGTTTTCGTACATAGTTTGGCGAGTTTTCAAATTTTGCATACTTATATAACTTAAATTATTCCCGAGAATGGCCTACTGCGGGTTATTATCGTTGGAGAAACATAATGTTTAATTCAGTCGGGTAAAATTTCATTATTCTAAACTGCAGGTTTACTAAATTCAAATTTACTTTATTTAAACCAAGCTTAATAACTTAATCAAGTCAATAGAGTAACTCGGCTTCAGAAAACTCGACTATGCGTTACATCTATAAGCAATTTCTCTCTTTAGCCATATTTTTAGTTTGTTCTGAATTTTTCGTGCAATATCAAATAACAAAAATACATTGATTGAAAAAAACACAAACAATAACATTAACAACAATCTGTTCAACGGTCAGTAATTCAACTGCAGTTACATATCGATATTCAGTGTTTGAAAATTTGCCTTAGAAATTGTTTGTTATATTGAAGGCTATGAGAGATCAGGGACGCACAGAATATAAAATACTTAATAAAATTTTTGTTCAATAAAAGTGGCCAAGTTTATTATAACACTTTTATAACCATTATTTCGTTATCAGAAAAAAAAAACTTTTTTGGTTAGAGAAAAACAACTTCATTTAAGTGATGTGTAAATACAGAGTACGAATACATTATTTGCCATACAACAAGTGTTTGTTGTAACTTCAGCTGATCTACACGTACATTTATCAAACGAATGTCTAAACTGCCTATTTTCCAATATTACAGCTAAAATGAAAATTTCTGGGTCATATTTATCCGTTCGCTTCGTAATTAAACCAACATATAATTTTTTTTTTCTCCCTCTCTCATTCTCTCTTTGCGGGTGTTTCTATTTGCGACTGCCAACCTACTCACTTTGCATTTCCTCACTCCCCAAATTTGCGCAGCATAATTTGTAATAAATAAAGACTATTTTCTTTTTTTTCTCTCCATTTCTTTCTTCCTTATATGATCTTGGAGACAATCATTGTTTCTCATTGTTCAGAGAGTTATCGTTGAATTCTTTGTTGCAGCAAGCACGCGAGAAGGCATCCAAACTTCGACC
This sequence comes from Diprion similis, assembly GCF_021155765.1. Taxonomy (NCBI): domain Eukaryota; kingdom Metazoa; phylum Arthropoda; class Insecta; order Hymenoptera; family Diprionidae; genus Diprion; species Diprion similis. The sequence goes on along the minus strand of NC_060110.1, from coordinate 7,952,546 downwards.
CATCGGTGCTGAGACAACGTCGACCGCCAACGCGAGCCTTCTCGGTGAATTCGAGCGACGGAACACCGAGCGAAGCGCTATCAGACAGCGTCCCATCGCCGTAGTCAGGTTATTAGAACAGCTGCTGTTAAGAGGCGTACGAATGTAAATAACAAATAAATTGTGAACAATAACGCGGTGCAACGCAAGATGAAAGAAAAAAACGACGAAGGAATTATCTCAAAATAACCGTCAGCGTAATAACTGCGTTGCACACGTTTCGTGCGGATATGCAGGCGTGCCACCACTCTGTGATCAGGTGTCGATCCCGTGGAATCGGAGTCTGATCAGCCCTGATCGATAGTTTCGAAAGATTCGCGAGTGAAAATGCACAATGAACCGATCGCATGATTGCTGTAATTATAATAGGCTCTTCAAGCTTTGCGGGACGAATTTGCCGGATTATACTACGCATCGACTATACACAGTCGCACGTGTACGTATAATAGACGAATCTCCATACGGAGCCACGATCTCGTGGCTTTTCGAAGGATAAATTTTCTCCTCAACGTCAACCTCGATGCTTGTCTGTACCGAGGATTGAAATAATATCATTAAGGTAGAATATCAAGAGTTCATTAACGAACTCCAGGGATTCGCCAATGTGTGCATCGTTGAAACGTTGTATATATAAATATATAGCGCGTTAGGGTGTATATTTATGCTTATGAATGGATAGTGTGTGCAACCTATACAGAGTGAATTCCCAACGACTGCACTGCGCACAGTCCAAGAGCGGCTGTTTGCCAGGGTGACCAACAACAGTCATAAATTTAAACAGTTCGACGCGATGTACGTAAGGTCAAAAATTTGAACCGTTCTCCTTGTTGAGCACAACTGCAAGTGACAAATGTAAAAAAATTTTATGTTACGTTTATGACGGTTGATCACTCTGGCAAATGGTCGCTCTTGGATATTGGCGCGTGCGCATTATATTTTAGCAGACGATGGACCATGTAATCGTTAAGAATTCATTTTGCATATTGTTGCATTTATGGTGTAGCGTAATTTATTTAGTTATATAACGGGGTTCACAAGGAGCAGCGCAATTCGCGTTAAGAATGGGGCAGAAATTGACGTATTGATCCGATTTCTTGGTTTATTAATGCCCGAGAGAACCAGAACGTGGTTCTGCATGTACGGATAGTCTATCTTGAAGCCAACTGCACGGCGATAAGAAAATGTAGGACGTAAAAAATAATGCAATGAACAATAAAGAGGATAAATGATTAATTGTCAAGCTCGCTGCTCCTAGACTCAACGGGTTTTGTGTACACTGACAATATACACGATTCGGACAAAGAGGGCTTCCTTGAATCATCGCGATGCTGTGCTCCACGATTCTACTCTTCAAGACATGAGTGGATGATGCACTGGTATAAAAAATGGAAACCGGAATTGCGCGACGAAGTGCCTCGAGTCGAATTGCACACACATTGCAGGGTATTTTATACACTAGCATATAGCGCATCGAGATTATAACATTGGTATAACGAGGTGAGATTCGGTTTTAATTAATGTGTTCCGCTGTTTCTTGCCTCGTGTATACTGCTTACATGAATACCTATATAAACACGTATATACGTTGTACATACACACTTACGTATACGTGCGTAGTACATAAAAGAGAAAATAAGTACGTGTACATCAACAACTGTACACGGTATAATAATAACGTAATAAAAATTATACGATTTCTGTGAGACGAAATAACTATTACATAAATATATATAATGTGAATGCAACGATGTGCGGAAGGTAATGGAGGCGATGAGTTTAAGGGTAAGCAAAGAATTGGGTACAGAATACCTATACATATTACATTGTTCGAGTTTCTCGAAGTGCTGATTGTTTAAGGGCGATCCGATTGTGGTTATGGGGTGTATCTACATAATGATATCATATCTCGAACTTTCAGCTCTCTTTTGTTTTTATTCTGTTCATAATTTACTATGCTATGTACGCAATTAGTTATACTGTACGATTAAATATGAATGTATCTTTTTTTAATTTTATTTCCTAACGTTTACTCTTTCTCGTTTATCTCTTTAGTCCTAATCCCATCTTATAAGATATTATACGTTATACCAATATACCTGTACGCCTTTACCTTATACTTTTAGTTTGTATATATCGACATTGTATATTATCGTTTTTATTTTAATTAAACTTAGATTGTATACGTAATATACACTATACATAATTTCGACAGCAAACACTTGCTTGTTTGTCTCATTCATTTTTTAAATACTCCGAACCCGTTTCATCTTATCTACAAGGTATTGGACTTTTATTTAAATTTTTTACCGATACTTATTATAACATTACGAAGTAAAGAAATCTATCGAAAATTGTTCATAGATCAATAATAATATTCGCCATCCAATGTAATGAGGGTAATTATGTAAAATCCGGCCTTACCACGATATCTTGAGAATTAACCGTTGAAGATATTTATCTACCTGCGTGAAATATTAAGCAAAGTCTTGATACATTATGACGTATTAATTATACTCTAAATCTGAATTTAAAAAAAAAAATTCGGAATTTTACAGCAACAAATTACTCCAATTTCTTAAAATTTTGATCTTTTTGGAATTCATTTTTGCTTGATGCTGTTCAATAATTCAATTTTTTGAAATACAAGCTACATTAGATGCCCAAAAAACATAAATACCATTGCACAATGATTTTAATCAGAATGGCTTACCAAATATGTTTCACTTGGGTATGATCCTGCAGAGTTTTGTTCATGGCTTCGTTGAAATAGGAAGAAAAACCGTCGCGAAGTTTTGTTTTCGATGTACATACGTGCACCTACTACGGAATATAATTTTAGTAACGGATTTAAAAATCGTTGATGTTAGAACGTCTGTGAATATGTGAAATGTTTAGATATTGCGTTTCTGATCAATTTTTGACGGCTTTGGAAACTGCCGGTTATGTCCAGGAAATTGACCATCCTGATTCTGAATATATTTTCTAATTGCCAAGTAGTACGGTAATGAGGATCAAAAGATCAAACAACCTTATCGGATATTAAGGACGCCAACTTATATACAACTTCAGATAAAAATGTAAGTAGAAATTATACATGATCAGAGTTGTCACTCGACCTTAAGACGTGTAAAACTTTAAAAATTCAAGGATTCTTGTTTCACCTGGAAAATCGTGGGCAAATGATGGAAATTTCTCAAAGTCCTGGAAAGACTGGAGATTTATACCGTTCCAATTAGCGCTAGAGTTTCACCAAAGCACCAAACATACCAGCTGTCTGTGCCTGACCTAATTTCGAATAAAAAATTTAAATACGTGTGAAGTACGAAGACCTTAAATTGAATGAAATATAATTTGCACGAATCCGATTAAATAAGTTCCCGAATCGTTTAAATTTTAAGAGACACGAATAATTTTAGGAAAATTTAGAAATATCAAGTCATTTTACAATACAAGATTAGTAGTAACCCTGATATTGTATGCACAATATACTCAGTCGTTCAAGATTATGTCTTTGTCGTTGTGGACTTCTCATATTATCTTGTATATAATAATTAAGTATTCCTTATCGCACAGACAAATTCACAAACTGTTTACAATTAATTTTCACAACATTCAGCTGCTTATTGTCCTAATACCAACATTTTAATAACAACTTTGGCTGTCCGAATTTTCCCTTCATTCCATGTGAGTATTCGAGGTTTACTGAGATACACCGAATTCTTGTGAAACATTTCTGAATTTCTCAACAATTCACATATCCTCTTCCAAACGTTTCTTTTCTAATTTTATCATGTTAAATCTTTAATTTTCTTACGAAAAAATTTCATTCAAATTGAGGGAACATCTACATGTACCATATTATAGTGCCAGCGCGTTTATACATATTTATATATATATACGTAATAAAATTTAGTTACCTCCATTACTTTACTTCTCATAGTGCGAACCGCGGTATAAAAAATAAGTAAATCGGAATGAAATATAATGCATGCACATTTCAGTAAAGGTTTTCATAGATCTCATGTGAATAAATAATTTCTGACCAAACCGGTATAAGAATTCAGTTTGTTAGAATGTTTTGATATCCGCCTGTAAATCTATCGTAAATCCCTATACCCTTCTGAGTAGCAATTATATAGTCACAAGAGTCATATAAAAACGCACACAAAATCCACGAATTTATACATTTCCTATTCGTTGGTACACATAGCTGCAACTTAGCAGATTCATTCTCGAGACTTTGATTCGTTACACGGGTGTACACAAATAGTTATTACATGAAATTCATGATTTGCGTTTCGATTATACCGGATCTTAAACGTGGAAAGAAACCACCTCGGCGCCTACATATAGGCAACCGAAGTTACAACATAAAATCTCACAAACAAAGGCGTAAGATCTGGTTGTCTATCTGTAGGCGCCGAGGTGGCTTTTTCCACGTTTAGGCTCGGTATGCATAAAACTATTTGTAATCATATTTTTGACATAAAAAAAGGACCATAGTTAAAATTCTTATTCATCGTGTCCCCATACGGAACATTTACCTCCAGTGGATGTGCCATGGAGATCCATACGATGGATTTGTAATATCTCGAGTAGACATCCATTTTAACCGAAGTGAAGTACAATAGAGCTCTATTAGAGTTCCAAATGATCGCTTGTTGCACATCTAGTGAAACTCTACTGGGAATGCATACAGATCTCTATTATACATCTCATGGATCTTGCGGAGAACAATTTTGATTCTCCAATGGACATTGTTCTATTCATTATTCAGGTGCACCTCGATCTTACCCACGCGGTACATTTACCTCTAATGGGTGTATCATAAAAAATATTATAAAGCGCCATGTCTTGTCTCAATCATAATGTCCGAGGCCTAATAGTAGGCACTCAATGAGAACCAAGTACGTGGATGCCACACGCAATTCGGAGGAGACAAAAAAGCTGAATTTCTGTCGATTTGTAGAAGGATCTCTCTTTTGCGGCGAGAGAGGAGAATGACCATTCGCTGCCTGGTATTTGTCTATTGTACCTCCACTTATGGAAATGGACATCCATAGAGATTCAATGTATATATATCACCGGCTTTATTCTGAGTGCAGGTATTGTGGATTTCTGTAGATGTCTATTAGGACTCATTCAAGTATTAGCTAATGCATTTTTCGCAAATTTTTGCATCCTACCCGTAGTGATAACGGTCGGTAACGTTTGCTTGTTTCGCCCACTACAATTTTTTTAACGTGAGCTAACATTTTTGGAAGGTTTATTGGCAAATCGATTCATTATCTGGGAATGGCAGAAATGCGATTTATAGTCACATCTTGATCGATTTATTCTAACTATATTGAATAACGATTATTAATAATGGTTAATACACATAAGCATGTTTAGTAAAACGTGAATCCATTATTCATCGAGTATTGAATACATTATGTACTGTCTTTTTTTTTGAATACATGCAACAAACATCATATTCGCTATGTTATTATTACTGAGCACTTCAGGTATAATTGGCTAACGCTTGCCTGGAGTATTTATTACTATGGGGTAACATTTGATGCCGTTTCTCCGAATAGCCTACCTCTGTTTTAGCGTTAACTAATATTTAGATGGCCCCCTACAGTTTCACCGGGAATATGGATGTTTAATGGAGTTATGGATCATATATGAACCTCTAATAGGCGAAGTGTTCTGTATGGATCTGATGTAAGTTATTATTCGAAATCTGTTGACTTGTTTGCGAAAGTGTATCAATTTGTGTTAATCAAAATGACATGGTCATACTGCGCTGTAAAGTCATTAACCTGATTCTTCAACCGTTCTAATGAATCGATGCTAATAGTCCTACAAGACTCGCTAATGAATTTCAAACACGCTTCACGTGCAGCCCAAGGGGTTCATCAAATCTTCAACATGATACCATGAGTGCGCCACCTCAAGCATGTACTATTTCAGTGCGTTTACTAGATTTGGTATGTTGCAAAAAATTTGAGGGGTAGAGAAAAAAATTTGACAACTTACGGTTCGTTCTTTTTACACGGTTTGTGGAGGTAAACTTTACCACAGCGCAAGCGCAAATATGAATGTATTCAACTTTCCTACTGGCCTTTGTCGGTTTGTCCGTGTCAAAAATGCAAATGCTCAGAATAATCAGACCACAGTAACTTGAGGAGGATCACCGCGTCTACCTAGTACGGACAAACTACTGGCCGCATTTTTCGCAAGCGCATTATTATGGTACCTATATTGTTTGTATTTCTATCCCATACTATATTCTAGAAGCTGTGAATAACCAAGTAAGAGCGTCAGCTAAAAGTAGAGGGATCGAACGTATAGCTTATAATTAGTTTGTATTGACCACCTTCCTAAGATCAACTCAGAATACTGAGATGCAGTCGGGTTGCATAATCAGAGGCGAAACTATGAATGCGCCTGACGATAGGCAATCTAGAATACAATGTGACCAGTCGTGAGCGCCTGTCTGCAGGCAAACGAACATACGTTTCGTTTGGTTCGAACTTGAATATTTGGTTTAGGGTGAACAGAGAACCTTTCCTTCTTGTATAATATTGTATCCCTTTTTGTGTTGTGTTATAACCTGTTTCTTATAAATGCGATGGAAGGTAAAGAATGACGATCAAACTTCAAGCCCTTGATGCGTTTGGCAAGAATTATGACGATTTTGGGAATTCCTCAAAACGTTTCGTTTATACCCTCTGTCTACGTGATTTTTCGGGAAAAATCGATGACGTGCAGTGCAAATACGCTACGAGCAACTAACGAGTGGTGGCGGCAAGTGGACAAGAGGTTTTCATCGCAATTCTTTTACAAGCGATGGATCCAATGTTGGAGCCAGAAGAAGAAACACTTCGTATTGTCAGATTTCCGCAGCTGGTCTTTTCGAAGTAATTGCTCTGCTGTTAGTCACATCCCGTATAGATGTGGTTTCGGTGGTCCTGGGAGTCCACTTGATCGGTAAAGGGTCATAGAAATAGAATCCGAGGAGACAAATTTTCGCGTCCGAAAATCACAAAAAAAGTGAGTCTGACCCCTTGGGATTTTGGGCAAAAATTTCGACGACTTTGAAAAGTGCTTCAATTAATTTTTTGAGGAACTATTCCGACGTAATTTTGCGAGAGGAATCGATTCAGCGCAGTCCCAATACGCTGCGAGCGATAGCTGAGAAGTTACAGCCGAAAAACTCATGATTTTCATCGTCATTTCTCTGCTGCTGGTCCTACGCTCTTTTTGATGTGTTTTCTGAGTTCCTGGGGGTCGAATTACTCTAGAGATGGTCATACAAATCGATTCCGAGACGAAAAGTTCTCGGCACCGAAAATGACCAAAAAAGTAAGGTTAACCCCTTTGGATTTTTGGCGAAAATTTCGACGACTTTGAAAAGTGCTGCAATTAATTCTTTGAGGCACAATTCCGACGTAATTTTGCGAGAGGAATCGATTGACCGTAGTCCCAATACGCTGCGAGCGATAGCTGAAAAGTTACAGCCGAAAAATTCATGATTTTCATCGTCATTTCTCTGCTGCTGGTCCTACGCTCTTTTTGATGTGTTTTCTGAGTTCCTGGGGGTCGGATTACTCTAGAGATGGTCATACAAATCGATTCCGAGACGAAAAGTTCTCGGCTCCGAAAATGACCAAAAAAGTAAGGTTAACCCCTTTGGATTTTTGGCGAAAATTTCGACGACTTTGAAAAGTGCTGCAATTAATTCTTTGAGGCACTATTCCGACGTAATTTTGCGAGAGGAATCGATTGAGCGCAGTCCCAATACGCTGCGAGCGATAGCTGAAAAGTTACAGCCGAAAAACTCATGATTTTCATCGTCATTTTTCTGCTGCTGGTCCTACGCTCTTTTTGATGTGTTTTCTGAGTTCCTGGGGGTCGACTTACTCTAGAAATGGTCATACAAATCGATTCCGAGACGAAAAGTTCTCGGCTCCGAAAATGACCAAAAAAGTAAGGTTAACCCCTTTGGATTTTTGGCGAAAATTTCGACGACTTTGAAAAGTGCTGCAATTAATTCTTTGAGGCACTATTCCGACGTAATTTTGCGAGAGAAATCGATTGAGCGCAGTCCCAATACGCTGCGAGCGATAGCTGAAAAGTTACAGCCGAAAAACTCATGATTTTCATCGTCATTTTTTTGCTGCTGGTCCTACGATCTTTTTGATGTGTTTTCTGAGTTCCTGGGGGTCGAATTACGCTAGAGATGGTCATACAAATCGATTCCGAGACGAAAAGTTCTCGGCTCCGAAAATGACCAAAAAAGTAAGGTTAACCCCTTTGGATTTTTGGCGAAAATTTCGACGACTTTGAAAAGTGCTGCAATTAATTCTTTGAGGCACTATTTCGACGTAATTTTGCGAGAGGAATCGATTGAGCGCAGTCCCAATACGCTGCGAGCGATAGCTGAAAAGTTACAGCCGAAAAACTCGTGATTTCCATCGTCATTTTTCTGCTGCTGGTCCTACGCTCTTTTTGATGTGTTTTCTGAGTTCCTGGGGGTCAACTTACTCTAGAAATGGTCATACCAATCGATTCCGAGACGAAAAGTTCTCGGCTCCGGAAATGACCAAAAAAGTAAGGTTAACCCCTTTGGATTTTTGGCGAAAATTTCGACGACTTTGAAAAGTGCTGCAATTAATTCTTTGAGGCACTATTCCGACGTAATTTTGCGAGAGGAATCGATTGAGCGCAGTCCCAATACGCTGCGAGCGATAGCTGAAAAGTTACAGCCGAAAAACTCATGATTTTCATCGTCATTTCTCTGCTGCTGGTCCTACGCTCTTTTTGATGTGTTTTCTGAGTTCCTGGGGGTCGAATTACTCTAGAGATGGTCATACAAATCGATTCCGAGACGAAAAGTTCTCGGCTCCGAAAATGACCAAAAAAGCAAGGTTAACCCCTTTGGATTTTTGGCAAAAATTTCGACGACTTTGAAAAGTGCTGCAATTAATTCTTTGAGGCACAATTCCGACGTAATTTTGAGAGAGGAATCGATTGACCGTAGTCCCAATACGCTGCGAGCGATAGCTGAAAAGTTACAGCCGAAAAACTCATGATTTTCATCGTCATTTCTCTGCTGCTGGTCCTACGCTCTTTTTGATGTGTTTTCTGAATTCCTGGGGGTCGAATTACTCTAGAGATGGTCATACAAATCGATTCCGAGACGAAAAGTTCTCGGCCCCGAAAATGACCAAAGAAGTAAGGTTAACCCCTTTGGATTTTTGGCGAAAATTTCGAAGACTTTGGGAAGTGCTGCAATTAATCCTTTGAGGCACTATTCCGACGTAATTTTGCGAAAGGAATCGATTGAGCGCAGTCCCAATACGCTGCGAGCGATAGCTGAAAAGTTACGGCCGAAAAACTCATGATTTTCATCGTCATTTTTCTGCTGCTGGTCCTACGCTCTTTTTGATGTGTTTTCTGAGTTCCTGGGGGTCGACTTACTCTAGAAATGGTCATACAAATCGATTCCGAGACGAAAAGTTCTCGGCTCCGAAAATGACCAAAAAAGTAAGGTTAACCCCTTTGGATTTTTGGCGAAAATTTCGACGACTTTGAAAAGTGCTGCAATTAATTCTTTGAGGCTTTATTCCGACGTAATTTTGCGAAAGGAATCGATTGAGCGCAGTCCCAATACGCTGCGAGCGATAGCTGAAAAGTTACAGCCGAAAAACTCATGATTTTCATCGTCATTTTTGTGCTGCTGGTCCTACGCTCTTTTTGATGTGTTTTCTGAGTTCCTGGGGGTCGAATTACTCCAGAGATGGTCATACAAATCGATTCCGAGACGAAAAGTTCTCGGCTCCGAAAATGACCAAAAAAGTAAGGTTAACCCCTTTGGATTTTTGGCGAAAATTTCGACGACTTTGAAAAGTGCTGCAATTAATTCTTTGAGGCACTATTCCGACGTAATTTTGCGAGAGGAATCGATTGAGCGCAGTCCCAATACGCTGCGAGCGATAGCTGAAAAGTTACAGCCGAAAAACTCATGATTTTCATCGTCATTTCTCTGCTGCTGGTCCTACGCTCTTTTTGATGTGTTTTCTGAGTTCCTGGGGGTCGAATTACTCCAAAGATGGTCATACAAATCGATTCCGAGACGAAAAGTTCTCGGCTCCGAAAATGACCAAAAAAGTAAGGTTAACCCCTTTGGATTTTTGGCGAAAATTTCGACGACTTTGAAAAGTGCTGCAATTAATTCTTTGAGGCACTATTCCGACGTAATTTTGCGAGAGGAATCGATTGAGCGCAGTCCCAATACGCTGCGAGCGATAGCTGAAAAGTTACAGCCGAAAAACTCATGATTTTCATCGTCATTTTTTTGCTGCTGGTCCTACGCTCTTTTTGATGTGTTTTCTGAGTTCCTGGGGGTCGACTTACTCTAGAAATGGTCATACAAATCGATTCCGAGACGAAAAGTTCTCGGCTCCGAAAATGACCAAAAAAGTAAGGTTAACCCCTTTGGATTTTTGGCGAAAATTTCACCGACTTTGAAAAGTGCTGCAATTAATTCTTTGAGGCACTATTCCGACGTAATTTTGCGAGAGGAATCGATTGAGCGCAGTCCCAATACGCTGCGAGCGATAGCTGAAAAGTTACAGCCGAAAAACTCATGATTTTCATCGTCATTTTTGTGCTGCTGGTCCTACGCTCTTTTTGATGTGTTTTCTGAGTTCCTGGGGGTCGACTTACTCTAGAAATGGTCATACAAATCGATTCCGAGACGAAAAGTTCTCGGCTCCGAAAATGACCAAAAAAGTAAGGTTAACCCCTTTGGATTTTTGGCGAAAATTTCGACGACTTTGAAAATGGCTGCAATTAATTCTTTGAGGCACTATTCCGACGTAATTTTGCGAGAGGAATCGATTGAGCGCAGTCACAATACGCTGCGAGCGATAGCTGAAAAGTTACAGCCGAAAAACTCATGATTTTCATCGTTATTTTTTTGCTGCTGGTCCTACGCTCTTTTCGATGGGTTTTCTGAGTTCCTGGGGGTCGAATTACTCTAGAGATGGTCATACAAATCGATTCCGAGACGAAAAGTTCTCGGCTCCGAAAATGACCAAAAAAGTAAGGTTAACCCCTTTGGATTTTTGGCGAAAATTTCGACGACTTTGAAAAGTGCTGCAATTAATTCTTTGAGGCACTATTCCGACGTAATTTTGCGAGAGAAATCGATTGAGCGCAGTCCCAATACGCTGCGAGCGATAGCTGAAAAGTTACAGCCGAAAAACTCATGATTTTCATCGTCATTTTTCTGCTGCTGATCCTACGCTCTTTTTGATGTGTTTTCTGAGTTCCTGGAGGTCGACTTACTCTAGAAATGGTCATACAAATCGATTCCGAGACGAAAAGTTCTCGGCTCCGAAAATGACCAAAAAAGTAAGGTTAACCCCTTTGGATTTTTGGCGAAAATTTCGACGACTTTGAAAAGTGCTGCAATTAATTCTTTGAGGCACTATTCCGACGTAATTTTGCGAGAGGAATCGATTGAGCGCAGTCCCAATACGCTGCGAGCGATAGCTGAAAAGTTACAGCCGAAAAACTCATGATTTTCATCGTCATTTTTCTGCTGCTGGTCCTACGCTCTTTTTGATGTGTTTTCTGAGTTCCTGGGGGTCGAATTACTCTAGAGATGGTCATACAAATCGATTCCGAGACGAAAAGTTCTCGGCTCCGAAAATGACCAAAAAAGTAAGGTTAACCCCTTTGGATTTTTGGCGAAAATTTCGACGACTTTGAAAAGTGCTGCAATTGATTCTTTGAGGCACTATTCCGACGTAATTTTGCGAGAGGAATCGATTGAGCGCAGTCCCAATACGCTGCGAGCGATAGCTGAAAAGTTACAGCCGAAAAACTCATGATTTTCATCGTCATTTTTCTGCTGCTGGTCCTACGCTCTTTTTGATGTGTTTTCTGAGTTCCTGGGGGTCGACTTACTCTAGAAATGGTCATACAAATCGATTCCGAGACGAAAAGTTCTCGGCTCCGAAAATGACCAAAACAGTAAGGTTAACCCCTTTGGATTTTTGGCGAAAATTTCGACGACTTTGAAAAGTGCTGCAATTAATTCTTTGAGGCACTATTCCGACGTAATTTTGCGAGAGGAATCGATTGAGCGCAGTCCCAATACGCTGCGAGCGATAGCTGAAAAGTTACAGCCGAAAAACTCATGATTTTCATCGTCATTTTTTTGCTGCTGGTCCTACGCTCTTTTTGATGTGTTTTCTGAGTTCCTGGGGGTCGAATTACTCTAGAGATGGTCATACAAATCGATTCCGAGACGAAAAGTTCTCGGCTCCGAAAATGACCAAAAAAGTAAGGTTAACCCCTTTGGATTTTTGGCGAAAATTTCGACGACTTTGAAAAGTGCTGCAATTAATTCTTTGAGGCACTATTCCGACGTAATTTTGCGAGAGGAATCGATTGAGCGCAGTCCCAATACGCTGCGAGCGATAGCTGAAAAGTTACAGCCGAAAAACTCATGATTTTCATCGTCATTTTTCTGCTGCTGGTCCTACGCTCTTTTTGATGTGTTTTCTGAGTTCCTGGGGGTCGAATTACTCTAGAGATGGTCATACAAATCGATTCCGAGACGAAAAGTTCTCGGCTCCGAAAATGACCAAAAAAGTAAGGTTAACCCCTTTGGATTTTTGGCGAAAATTTCGACGACTTTGAAAAGTGCTGCAATTAATTCTTTGAGGCACTATTCCGACGTAATTTTGCGAGAGGAATCGATTGAGCGCAGTCCGAATACGCTGCGAGCGATAGCTGAAAAGTTACAGCCGAAAAACTCATGATTTTCATCGTCATTTCTCTGCTGCTGGTCCTACGCTCTTTTTGATGTGTTTTCTGAGTTCCTGGGGGTCGAATTACTCCAAAGATGGTCATACAAATCGATTCCGAGACGAAAAGTTCTCGGCTCCGAAAATGACCAAAAAAGTAAGGTTAACCCCTTTGGATTTTTGGCGAAAATTTCGACGACTTTGAAAAGTGCTGCAATTAATTCTTTGAGGCACTATTCCGACGTAGTTTTGCGAGAGGAATCGATTAAGCGCAGTCCCAATACGCTGCGAGCGATAGCTGAAAAGTTACAGCCGAAAAACTCATGATTTTCATCGTCATTTTTTTGCTGCTGGTCCTACGCTCTGTTTGATGTGTTTTCTGAGTTCCTGGGGGTCGAATTACTCTAGAGATGGTCATACAAATCGATTCCGAGACGAAAAGTTCTCGGCTCCGAAAATGACCAAAAAAGTAAGGTTAACCCCTATGGATTTTCGGCGAAAATTTCGACGACTTTGAAAAGTGCTGCAATTAATTCTTTGAGGCACTATTCCGACGTAATTTTGCGAGAGGAATCGATTGAGCGCAGTCCCAATACGCTGCGAGCGATAGCTGAGAAGTTACAGCTGAAAAACTCATGATTTTCATCGTCATTCCTCTGCTGCTGGTCCTACGCTCTTCTTGATGTGTTTTCTGAGTTCCTGGGGGTCGAATTACTCTAGAAATGGTCATACAAATCGATTCCGAGACGAAAAGTTCTCGGCTCCGAAAATGACCAAAAAAGTAAGGTTAACCCCTTTGGATTTTTGGCGAAAATTTCGACGACTTTGAAAAGTGCTGCAATTAATTCTTTGAGGCACTATTCCGACGTAATTTTGCGAGAGGAATCGATTGAGCGCAGTCCGAATACGCTGCGAGCGATAGCTGAAAAGTTACAGCCGAAAAACTCATGATTTTCATCGTCATTTCTCTGCTGCTGGTCCTACGCTCTTTTTGATGTGTTTTCTGAGTTCCTGGGGGTCGAATTACTCCAAAGATGGTCATACAAATCGATTCCGAGACGAAAAGTTCTCGGCTCCGAAAATGACCAAAAAAGTAAGGTTAACCCCTTTGGATTTTTGGCGAAAATTTCGACGACTTTGAAAAGTGCTGCAATTAATTCTTTGAGGCACTATTCCGACGTAATTTTGCGAGAGGAATCGATTGAGCGCAGTCCGAATACGCTGCGAGCGATAGCTGAAAAGTTACAGCCGAAAAACTCATGATTTTCATCGTCATTTCTCTGCTGCTGGTCCTACGCTCTTTTTGATGTGTTTTCTGAGTTCCTGGGGGTCGAATTACTCCAAAGATGGTCATACAAATCGATTCCGAGACGAAAAGTTCTCGGCTCCGAAAATGACCAAAAAAGTAAGGTTAACCCCTTTGGATTTTTGGCGAAAATTTCGACGACTTTGAAAAGTGCTGCAATTAATTCTTTGAGGCACTATTCCGACGTAGTTTTGCGAGAGGAATCGATTTAGCGCAGTCCCAATACGCTGCGAGCGATAGCTGAAAAGTTACAGCCGAAAAACTCATGATTTTCATCGTCATTTTTTTGCTGCTGGTCCTACGCTCTGTTTGATGTGTTTTCTGAGTTCCTGGGGGTCGAATTACTCTAGAGATGGTCATACAAATCGATTCCGAGACGAAAAGTTCTCGGCTCCGAAAATGACCAAAAAAGTAAGGTTAACCCCTCTGGATTTTTGACGAAAATTTCGACGACTTCGAAAAGTGCTGCAATTAATTCTTTGAGGCACTATTCCGACGTAATTTTGCGAGAGGAATCGATTGAGCGCAGTCCCAATACGCTGCGAGCGATAGCTGAAAAGTTACAGCCGAAAAACTCATGATTTTCATCGTCATTTTTCTGCTGCTGGTCCTACGCTCTTTTTGATGTGTTTTCTGAGTTCCTGGGGGTCGAATTACTCTAGAGATGGTCATACAAATCGATTCCGAGACGAAAAGTTCTCGGCTCCGAAAATGACCAAAAAAGTAAGGTTGACCCCTTTGGATTTTTGGCGAAAATTTCGACGACTTCGAAAAGTGCTGCGCTTAATTCTTTGAGGCACTATTTCGACGTAATTTTGCGAGAGGAATCGATTGAGCGCAGTCCCAATACGCTGCGAGCGATAGCTAAAAAGTTACAGCCGAAAAACTCATGATTTTCATCGTCATTTCTCTGCTGCTGGTCCTACGCTCTTTTTGATGTGTTTTCTGAGTTCCTGGGGGTCGAATTACTCTAGAGATGGTCATACAAATCGATTCCGAGACGAAAAGTTCTCGGCTCCGAAAATGACCAAAAAAGTAAGGTTAACCCCTTTGGATTTTTGGCGAAAATTTCGACGACTTTGAAAAGTGCTGCAATTAATTCTTTGAGGCACTATTCCGACGTAATTTTGCGAGAGGAATCGATTGAGCGCAGTCCGAATACGCTGCGAGCGATAGCTGAAAAGTTACAGCCGAAAAACTCATGATTTTCATCGTCATTTCTCTGCTGCTGGTCCTACGCTCTTTTTGATGTGTTTTCTGAGTTCCTGGGGGTCGAATTACTCCAAAGATGGTCATACAAATCGATTCCGAGACGAAAAGTTCTCGGCTCCGAAAATGACCAAAAAAGTAAGGTTAACCCCTTTGGATTTTTGGCGAAAATTTCGACGACTTTGAAAAGTGCTGCAATTAATTCTTTGAGGCACTATTCCGACGTAGTTTTGCGAGAGGAATCGATTTAGCGCAGTCCCAATACGCTGCGAGCGATAGCTGAAAAGTTACAGCCGAAAAACTCATGATTTTCATCGTCATTTTTTTGCTGCTGGTCCTACGCTCTGTTTGATGTGTTTTCTGAGTTCCTGGGGGTCGAATTACTCTAGAGATGGTCATACAAATCGATTCCGAGACGAAAAGTTCTCGGCTCCGAAAATGACCAAAAAAGTAAGGTTAACCCCTATGGATTTTCGGCGAAAATTTCGACGACTTTGAAAAGTGCTGCAATTAATTCTTTGAGGCACTATTCCGACGTAATTTTGCGAGAGGAATCGATTGAGCGCAGTCCCAATACGCTGCGAGCGATAGCTGAAAAGTTACAGCCGAAAAACTCATGATTTTCATCGTCATTTTTCTGCTGCTGGTCCTACGCTCTTTTTGATGTGTTTTCTGAGTTCCTGGGGGTCGAATTACTCTAGAGATGGTCATACAAATCGATTCCGAGACGAAAAGTTCTCGGCTCCGAAAATGACCAAAAAAGTAAGGTTAACCCCTTTGGATTTTTGGCGAAAATTTCGACGACTTTGAAAAGTGCTGCAATTAATTCTTTGAGGCACTATTCCGACGTAATTTTGCGAGAGGAATCGATTGAGCGCAGTCCGAATACGCTGCGAGCGATAGCTGAAAAGTTACAGCCGAAAAACTCATGATTTTCATCGTCATTTCTCTGCTGCTGGTCCTACGCTCTTTTTGATGTGTTTTCTGAGTTCCTGGGGGTCGAATTACTCCAAAGATGGTCATACAAATCGATTCCGAGACGAAAAGTTCTCGGCTCCGAAAATGACCAAAAAAGTAAGGTTAACCCCTTTGGATTTTTGGCGAAAATTTCGACGACTTTGAAAAGTGCTGCAATTAATTCTTTGAGGCACTATTCCGACGTAGTTTTGCGAGAGGAATCGATTTAGCGCAGTCCCAATACGCTGCGAGCGATAGCTGAAAAGTTACAGCCGAAAAACTCATGATTTTCATCGTCATTTTTTTGCTGCTGGTCCTACGCTCTGTTTGATGTGTTTTCTGAGTTCCTGGGGGTCGAATTACTCTAGAGATGGTCATACAAATCGATTCCGAGACGAAAAGTTCTCGGCTCCGAAAATGACCAAAAAAGTAAGGTTAACCCCTATGGATTTTCGGCGAAAATTTCGACGACTTTGAAAAGTGCTGCAATTAATTCTTTGAGGCACTATTCCGACGTAATTTTGCGAGAGGAATCGATTGAGCGCAGTCCCAATACGCTGCGAGCGATAGCTGAGAAGTTACAGCTGAAAAACTCATGATTTTCATCGTCATTCCTCTGCTGCTGGTCCTACGCTCTTCTTGATGTGTTTTCTGAGTTCCTGGGGGTCGAATTACTCTAGAAATGGTCATACAAATCGATTCCGAGACGAAAAGTTCTCGGCTCCGAAAATGACCAAAAAAGTAAGGTTAACCCCTTTGGATTTTTGGCGAAAATTTCGACGACTTTGAAAAGTGCTGCAATTAATTCTTTAAGGCACTATTCCGACGTAATTTTGCGAGAGGAATCGATTGAGCGCAGTCCCAATACGCTGCGAGCGATAGCTGAAAAGTTACAGCCGAAAAACTCATGATTTTCATCGTCATTTCTCTGCTGCTGGTCCTACGCTCTTTTTGATGTGTTTTCTGAGTTCCTGGGGGTCGAATTACTCTAGAGATAGTCATACAAATCGATTCCGAGACGAAAAGTTCTCGGCTCCGAAAATGACCAAAAAAGTAAGGTTAACCCCTCTGGATTTTTGACGAAAATTTCGACGACTTCGAAAAGTGCTGCAATTAATTCTTTGAGGCACTATTCCGACGTAATTTTGCGAGAGGAATCGATTGAGCGCAGTCCCAATACGCTGCGAGCGATAGCTGAAAAGTTACAGCCGAAAAACTCATGATTTTCATCGTCATTTTTCTGCTGCTGGTCCTACGCTCTTTTTGATGTGTTTTCTGAGTTCCTGGGGGTCGAATTACTCTAGAGATGGTCATACAAATCGATTCCGAGACGAAAAGTTCTCGGCTCCGAAAATGACCAAAAAAGTAAGGTTGACCCCTTTGGATTTTTGGCGAAAATTTCGACGACTTCGAAAAGTGCTGCGCTTAATTCTTTGAGGCACTATTTCGACGTAATTTTGCGAGAGGAATCGATTGAGCGCAGTCCCAATACGCTGCGAGCGATAGCTAAAAAGTTACAGCCGAAAAACTCATGATTTTCATCGTCATTTCTCTGCTGCTGGTCCTACGCTCTTTTTGATGTGTTTTCTGAGTTCCTGGGGGTCGAATTACTCTAGAGATGGTCATACAAATCGATTCCGAGACGAAAAGTTCTCGGCTCCGAAAATGACCAAAAAAGTAAGGTTAACCCCTTTGGATTTTTGGCGAAAATTTCGACGACTTTGAAAAGTGCTGCAATTAATTCTTTGAGGCACTATTCCGACGTAATTTTGCGAGAGGAATCGATTGAGCGCAGTCCGAATACGCTGCGAGCGATAGCTGAAAAGTTACAGCCGAAAAACTCATGATTTTCATCGTCATTTCTCTGCTGCTGGTCCTACGCTCTTTTTGATGTGTTTTCTGAGTTCCTGGGGGTCGAATTACTCCAAAGATGGTCATACAAATCGATTCCGAGACGAAAAGTTCTCGGCTCCGAAAATGACCAAAAAAGTAAGGTTAACCCCTTTGGATTTTTGGCGAAAATTTCGACGACTTTGAAAAGTGCTGCAATTAATTCTTTGAGGCACTATTCCGACGTAGTTTTGCGAGAGGAATCGATTTAGCGCAGTCCCAATACGCTGCGAGCGATAGCTGAAAAGTTACAGCCGAAAAACTCATGATTTTCATCGTCATTTTTTTGCTGCTGGTCCTACGCTCTGTTTGATGTGTTTTCTGAGTTCCTGGGGGTCGAATTACTCTAGAGATGGTCATACAAATCGATTCCGAGACGAAAAGTTCTCGGCTCCGAAAATGACCAAAAAAGTAAGGTTAACCCCTATGGATTTTCGGCGAAAATTTCGACGACTTTGAAAAGTGCTGCAATTAATTCTTTGAGGCACTATTCCGACGTAATTTTGCGAGAGGAATCGATTGAGCGCAGTCCCAATACGCTGCGAGCGATAGCTGAGAAGTTACAGCTGAAAAACTCATGATTTTCATCGTCATTCCTCTGCTGCTGGTCCTACGCTCTTCTTGATGTGTTTTCTGAGTTCCTGGGGGTCGAATTACTCTAGAAATGGTCATACAAATCGATTCCGAGACGAAAAGTTCTCGGCTCCGAAAATGACCAAAAAAGTAAGGTTAACCCCTTTGGATTTTTGGCGAAAATTTCGACGACTTTGAAAAGTGCTGCAATTAATTCTTTAAGGCACTATTCCGACGTAATTTTGCGAGAGGAATCGATTGAGCGCAGTCCCAATACGCTGCGAGCGATAGCTGAAAAGTTACAGCCGAAAAACTCATGATTTTCATCGTCATTTTTCTGCTGCTGGTCCTACGCTCTTTTTGATGTGTTTTCTGAGTTCCTGGGGGTCGAATTACTCTAGAGATGGTCATACAAATCGATTCCGAGACGAAAAGTTCTCGGCTCCGAAAATGACCAAAAAAGTAAGGTTGACCCCTTTGGATTTTTGGCGAAAATTTCGACGACTTCGAAAAGTGCTGCGCTTAATTCTTTGAGGCACTATTTCGACGTAATTTTGCGAGAGGAATCGATTGAGCGCAGTCCCAATACGCTGCGAGCGATAGCTAAAAAGTTACAGCCGAAAAACTCATGATTTTCATCGTCATTTCTCTGCTGCTGGTCCTACGCTCTTTTTGATGTGTTTTCTGAGTTCCTGGGGGTCGAATTACTCTAGAGATGGTCATACAAATCGATTCCGAGACGAAAAGTTCTCGGCTCCGAAAATGACCAAAAAAGTAAGGTTAACCCCTTTGGATTTTTGGCGAAAATTTCGACGACTTTGAAAAGTGCTGCAATTAATTCTTTGAGGCACTATTCCGACGTAATTTTGCGAGAGGAATCGATTGAGCGCAGTCCGAATACGCTGCGAGCGATAGCTGAAAAGTTACAGCCGAAAAACTCATGATTTTCATCGTCATTTCTCTGCTGCTGGTCCTACGCTCTTTTTGATGTGTTTTCTGAGTTCCTGGGGGTCGAATTACTCCAAAGATGGTCATACAAATCGATTCCGAGACGAAAAGTTCTCGGCTCCGAAAATGACCAAAAAAGTAAGGTTAACCCCTTTGGATTTTTGGCGAAAATTTCGACGACTTTGAAAAGTGCTGCAATTAATTCTTTGAGGCACTATTCCGACGTAGTTTTGCGAGAGGAATCGATTTAGCGCAGTCCCAATACGCTGCGAGCGATAGCTGAAAAGTTACAGCCGAAAAACTCATGATTTTCATCGTCATTTTTTTGCTGCTGGTCCTACGCTCTGTTTGATGTGTTTTCTGAGTTCCTGGGGGTCGAATTACTCTAGAGATGGTCATACAAATCGATTCCGAGACGAAAAGTTCTCGGCTCCGAAAATGACCAAAAAAGTAAGGTTAACCCCTATGGATTTTCGGCGAAAATTTCGACGACTTTGAAAAGTGCTGCAATTAATTCTTTGAGGCACTATTCCGACGTAATTTTGCGAGAGGAATCGATTGAGCGCAGTCCCAATACGCTGCGAGCGATAGCTGAGAAGTTACAGCTGAAAAACTCATGATTTTCATCGTCATTCCTCTGCTGCTGGTCCTA
Organism: Diprion similis; assembly: GCF_021155765.1. Lineage (NCBI taxonomy): Eukaryota > Metazoa > Arthropoda > Insecta > Hymenoptera > Diprionidae > Diprion > Diprion similis. The sequence continues at coordinate 7,932,160 of NC_060110.1, read as the reverse complement.
CGCTCTTCTTGATGTGTTTTCTGAGTTCCTGGGGGTCGAATTACTCTAGAAATGGTCATACAAATCGATTCCGAGACGAAAAGTTCTCGGCTCCGAAAATGACCAAAAAAGTAAGGTTAACCCCTTTGGATTTTTGGCGAAAATTTCGACGACTTTGAAAAGTGCTGCAATTAATTCTTTAAGGCACTATTCCGACGTAATTTTGCGAGAGGAATCGATTGAGCGCAGTCCCAATACGCTGCGAGCGATAGCTGAAAAGTTACAGCCGAAAAACTCATGATTTTCATCGTCATTTTTTTGCTGCTGGTCCTACGCTCTGTTTGATGTGTTTTCTGAGTTCCTGGGGGTCGAATTACTCTAGAGATGGTCATACAAATCGATTCCGAGACGAAAAGTTCTCGGCTCCGAAAATGACCAAAAAAGTAAGGTTGACCCCTTTGGATTTTTGGCGAAAATTTCGACGACTTTGAAAAGTGCTGCGCTTAATTCTTTGAGGCACTATTCCGACGTAATTTTGCGAGAGGAATCGATTGAGCGCATTCCCAATACGCTGCGAGCGATAGCTGAAAAGTTACAGCCGAAAAACTCATGATTTTCATCGTCATTTCTCTGCTGCTGGTCCTACGCTCTTTTTGATGTGTTTTCTGAGTTCCTGGGGGTCGAATTACTCTAGAGATAGTCATACAAATCGATTCCGAGACGAAAAGTTCTCGGCTCCGAAAATGACCAAAAAAGTAAGGTTAACCCCTCTGGATTTTTGACGAAAATTTCGACGACTTCGAAAAGTGCTGCAATTAATTCTTTGAGGCACTATTCCGACGTAATTTTGCGAGAGGAATCGATTGAGCGCAGTCCCAATACGCTGCGAGCGATAGCTGAAAAGTTACAGCCGAAAAACTCATGATTTTCATCGTCATTTTTCTGCTGCTGGTCCTACGCTCTTTTTGATGTGTTTTCTGAGTTCCTGGGGGTCGAATTACTCTAGAGATGGTCATACAAATCGATTCCGAGACGAAAAGTTCTCGGCTCCGAAAATGACCAAAAAAGTAAGGTTGACCCCTTTGGATTTTTGGCGAAAATTTCGACGACTTCGAAAAGTGCTGCGCTTAATTCTTTGAGGCACTATTTCGACGTAATTTTGCGAGAGGAATCGATTGAGCGCAGTCCCAATACGCTGCGAGCGATAGCTAAAAAGTTACAGCCGAAAAACTCATGATTTTCATCGTCATTTCTCTGCTGCTGGTCCTACGCTCTTTTTGATGTGTTTTCTGAGTTCCTGGGGGTCGAATTACTCTAGAGAAGGTCATACAAATCGATTCCGAGACGAAAAGTTCTCGGCTCCGAAAATGACCAAAAAAGTAAGGTTAACCCCTTTGGATTTTTGGCGAAAATTTCGACGACTTTGAAAAGTCCTGCACTTAATTCTTTGAGGCACTATTCCGACGTAATTTTGCGAGAGGAATCGATTGAGCGCAGTCCCAATACGCTGCGAGCGATAGCTGAGAAGTTACAGCTGAAAAACTCATGATTTTCATCGTCATTCCTCTGCTGCTGGTCCTACGCTCTTCTTGATGTGTTTTCTGAGTTCCTGGGGGTCGAATTACTCTAGAAATGGTCATACAAATCGATTCCGAGACGAAAAGTTCTCGGCTCCGAAAATGACCAAAAAAGTAAGGTTAACCCCTTTGGATTTTTGGCGAAAATTTCGACGACTTTGAAAAGTGCTGCAATTAATTCTTTCAGGCACTATTCCGACGTAATTTTGCGAGAGGAATCGATTGAGCGCAGTCCCAATACGCTGCGAGCGATAGCTGAAAAGTTACAGCCGAAAAACTCATGATTTTCATCGTCATTTTTCTGCTGCTGGTCCTACGCTCTTTTTGATGTGTTTTCTGAGTTCCTGGGGGTCGAATTACTCTAAAGATGGTCATACAAATCGATTCCGAGACGAAAAGTTCTCGGCTCCGAAAATGACCAAAAAAGTAAGGTTGACCCCTTTGGATTTTTGGCGAAAATTTCGACGACTTTGAAAAGTCCTGCACTTAATTCTTTGAGGCACTATTCCGACGTAATTTTGCGAGAGGAATCGATTAAGCGCAGTCCCAATACGCTGCGAGCGATAGCTGAAAAGTTACAGCCGAAAAACTCATGATTTTCATCGTCATTTCTCTGCTGCTGGTCCTACGCTCTTTTTGATGTGTTTTCTGAGTTCCTGGGGGTTGAATTACTCTAGAGATGGTCATACAAATCGATTCCGAGACGAAAAGTTCTCGGCTCCGAAAATGACCAAAAAAGTAAGGTTAACCCCTTCGGATTTTTGGCGAAAATTTCGACGACTTTGAAAAGTGCTGCAATTAATTCTTTGAGGCACTATTCCGACGTAATTTTGCGAGAGGAATCGATTGAGCGCAGTCCCAATACGCTGCGAGCGATAGCTGAAAAGTTACAGCCGAAAAACTCATGATTTTCATCGTCATTTTTTTGCTGCTGGTCCTACGCTCTTTTTGATGTGTTTTCTGAGTTCCTGGGGGTCGAATTACTCTAGGGATGGTCATACAAATCGATTCCGAGACGAAAAGTTCTCGGCTCCGAAAATGACCAAAAAAGTAAGGTTAACCCCTTTGGATTTTTGGCGAAAATTTCGACGACTTTGAAAAGTGCTGCAATTAATTCTTTGAGGCACTATTCCGACGTAATTTTGCGAGAGGAATCGATTGAGCGCAGTCCCAATACGCTGCGAGCGATAGCTGAAAAGTTACAGCCGAAAAACTCATGATTTTTATCGTCATTTTTTTGCTGCTGGTCCTACGCTCTGTTTGATGTGTTTTCTGAGTTCCTGGGGGTCGAATTACTCTAGAGATGGTCATACAAATCGATTCCGAGACGAAAAGTTCTCGGCTCCGAAAATGACCAAAAAAGTAAGCTTAACCCCTTTGGATTTTTGGCGAAAATTTCGACGACTTTGAAAAGTGCTGCAATTAATTCTTTGAGGCACTATTCCGACGTAATTTTGCGAGAGGAATCGATTGAGCGCAGTCCCAATACGCTGCGAGCGATAGCTGGAAAGTTACAGCCGAAAAACTCATGATTTTCATCGTCATTTCTCTGCTGCTGGTCCTACGCTCTTTTTGATGTTTTTTCTGAGTTCCTGGGGGTCGAATTACTCTAGAGATGGTCATACAAATCGATTCCGAGACGAAAAGTTCTCGGCTCCGAAAATGACCAAAAAAGTAAGGTTAACCCCTTTGGATTTTTGGCGAAAATTTCGACGACTTTGAAAAGTGCTGCAATTAATTCTTTGAGGCACTATTCCGACGTAGTTTTGCGAGAGGAATCGATTGAGCGCAGTCCCAATACGCTGCGAGCGATAGCTGAAAAGTTACAGCCGAAAAACTCATGATTTTCATCGTCATTTTTTTGCTGCTGGTCCTACGCTCTGTTTGATGTGTTTTCTGAGTTCCTGGGGGTCGAATTACTCTAGAGATAGTCATACAAATCGATTCCGAGACGAAAAGTTCTCGGCTCCGAAAATGACCAAAAAAGTAAGGTTAACCCCTCTGGATTTTTGACGAAAATTTCGACGACTTCGAAAAGTGCTGCAATTAATTCTTTGAGGCACTATTCCGACGTAATTTTGCGAGAGGAATCGATTGAGCGCAGTCCCAATACGCTGCGAGCGATAGCTGAAAAGTTACAGCCGAAAAACTCATGATTTTCATCGTCATTTTTCTGCTGCTGGTCCTACGCTCTTTTTGATGTGTTTTCTGAGTTCCTGGGGGTCGAATTACTCCAGAGATGGTCATACAAATCGATTCCGAGACGAAAAGTTCTCGGCTCCGAAAATGACCAAAAAAGTAAGGTTGACCCCTTTGGATTTTTGGCGAAAATTTCGACGACTTCGAAAAGTGCTGCGCTTAATTCTTTGAGGCACTATTTCGACGTAATTTTGCGAGAGGAATCGATTGAGCGCAGTCCCAATACGCTGCGAGCGATAGCTGAAAAGTTACAGCCGAAAAACTCATGATTTTCATCGTCATTTCTCTGCTGCTGGTCCTACGCTCTTTTTGATGTGTTTTCTGAGTTCCTGGGGGTCGAATTACTCTAGAGAAGGTCATACAAATCGATTCCGAGACGAAAAGTTCTCGGCTCCGAAAATGACCAAAAAAGTAAGGTTAACCCCTTTGGATTTTTGGCGAAAATTTCGACGACTTTGAAAAGTCCTGCACTTAATTCTTTGAGGCACTATTCCGACGTAATTTTGCGAGAGGAATCGATTAAGCGCAGTCCCAATACGCTGCGAGCGATAGCTGAAAAGTTACAGCCGAAAAACTCATGATTTTCATCGTCATTTCTCTGCTGCTGGTCCTACGCTCTTTTTGATGTGTTTTCTGAGTTCCTGGGGGTCGAATTACTCTAGAGATGGTCATACAAATCGATTCCGAGACGAAAAGTTCTCGGCTCCGAAAATGACCAAAAAAGTAAGGTTAACCCCTTCGGATTTTTGGCGAAAATTTCGACGACTTTGAAAAGTGCTGCAATTAATTCTTTGAGGCACTATTCCGACGTAATTTTGCGAGAGGAATCGATTGAGCGCAGTCCCAATACGCTGCGAGCGATAGCTGAAAAGTTACAGCCGAAAAACTCATGATTTTCATCGTCATTTTTTTGCTGCTGGTCCTACGCTCTTTTTGATGTGTTTTCTGAGTTCCTGGGGGTCGAATTACTCTAGAGATGGTCATACAAATCGATTCCGAGACGAAAAGTTCTCGGCTCCGAAAATGACCAAAAAAGTAAGGTTAACCCCTTTGGATTTTTGGCGAAAATTTCGACGACTTTGAAAAGTGCTGCAATTAATTCTTTGAGGCACTATTCCGACGTAATTTTGCGAGAGGAATCGATTGAGCGCAGTCCCAATACGCTGCGAGCGATAGCTGAAAAGTTACAGCCGAAAAACTCATGATTTTCATCGTCATTTTTTAGCTGCTGGTCCTACGCTCTGTTTGATGTGTTTTCTGAGTTCCTGGGGGTCGAATTACTCTAGAGATGGTCATACAAATCGATTCCGAGACGAAAAGTTCTCGGCTCCGAAAATGACCAAAAAAGTAAGCTTAACCCCTTTGGATTTTTGGCGAAAATTTCGACGACTTTGAAAAGTGCTGCAATTAATTCTTTGAGGCACTATTCCGACGTAATTTTGCGAGAGGAATCGATTGAGCGCAGTCCCAATACGCTGCGAGCGATAGCTGGAAAGTTACAGCCGAAAAACTCATGATTTTCATCGTCATTTCTCTGCTGCTGGTCCTACGCTCTTTTTGATGTTTTTTCTGAGTTCCTGGGGGTCGAATTACTCTAGAGATGGTCATACAAATCGATTCCGAGACGAAAAGTTCTCGGCTCCGAAAATGACCGAAAAAGTAAGGTTAACCCCTTTGGATTTTTGGCGAAAATTTCGACGACTTCGAAAAGTGCTGCAATTTATTCTTTGAGGCACTATTCCGACGTAATTTTGCGAGAGGAATCGATTGAGCGCAGTCCCAATACGCTGCGAGCGATAGCTGAAAAGTTACAGCCGAAAAACTCATGATTTTCATCGTCATTTCTCTGCTGCTGGTCCTACGCTCTTTTTGATGTGTTTTCTGAGTTCCTGGGGGTCGAATTACTCTAGAGATGGTCATACAAATCGATTCCGAGACGAAAAGTTCTCGGCTCCGAAAATGACCAAAAAAGTAAGGTTAACCCCTTTGGATTTTTGGCGAAAATTTCGACGACTTTGAAAAGTGCTGCAATTAATTCTTTGAGGCACTATTCCGACGTAATTTTGCGAGAGGAATCGATTGAGCGCAGTCCCAATACGCTGCGAGCGATAGCTGAAAAGTTACAGCCGAAAAACTCATGATTTTCATCGTCATTTTTTTGCTGCTGGTCCTACGCTCTTTTTGATGAGTTTTCTGAGTTCCTGGGGGTCGAATTACTCTAGAGATGGTCATACAAATCGATTCCGAGACGAAAAGTTCTCGGCTCCGAAAATGACCAAAAAAGTAAGGTTAACCCCTTTGGATTTGTGGCGAAAATTTTGACGACTTTGAAAAGTGCTGCAATTAATTCTTTGAGGCACTATTCCGACGTAATTTTGCGAGAGGAATCGATTGAGCGCAGTCCCAATACGCTGCGAGCGATAGCTGAAAAGTTACAGCCGAAAAACTCATGATTTTCATCGTCATTTTTTTGCTGCTGGTCCTACGCTCTTTTTGATGTGTTTTCTGAGTTCCTGGGGGTCGAATTACTCCAGAGATGGTCATACAAATCGATTCCGAGACGAAAAGTTCTCGGCTCCGAAAATGACCAAAAAAGTAAGGTTAACCCCTTTGGATTTTTGGCGAAAATTTCGACGACTTTGAAAAGTGCTGCAAATAATTTTTAGAGGCACTATTCCGACGTATCTTTGCGAGAGGAATCGATTGAGCGCAGTCCCAATACGCTGCGAGCGATAGCTGAGAAGTTACAGCCGAAAAACTCATGATTTCCATCGTCATTCCTCTGCTGCTGGTCCTACGCTCTTCTTGATGTGTTTTCTGAGTTCCTGGGGGTCAAATTACTCTAGAAATGGTCATACAAATCGATTCCGAGACGAAAAGTTCTCGGCTCCGAAAATGACCAAAAAAGTAAGGTTAACCCCTTTGGATTTTTGGCGAAAATTTCGACGACTTTGGAAAGTGCTGCAATTAATTCTTTAAGGCACTATTCCGACGTAATTTTGCGAGAGGAATCGATTGAGCGCAGTGCCAATACGCTGCGAGCGATAGCTGAAAAGTTACAGCCGAAAAACTCATGATTTTCATCGTCATTCCTCTGCTGCTGGTCCTACGCTCTTCTTGATGTGTTTTCTGAGTTCCTGGGGGTCGAATTACTCTAGAGATGGTCATACAAATCGATTCCGAGACGAAAAGTTCTCGGCTCCGAAAATGACCAAAAAAGTAAGGTTAACCCCTTTGGATTTTTGGCGAAAATTTCGACGACTTTGAAAAGTGCTGCAATTAATTCTTTGAGGCACTATTCCGACGTAGTTTTGCGAGAGGAATCGATTGAGCGCAGTCCCAATACGCTGCGAGCGATAGCTGAAAAGTTACAGCCGAAAAACTCATGATTTTCATCGTCATTTTTTTGCTGCTGGTCCTACGCTCTGTTTGATGTGTTTTCTGAGTTCCTGGGGGTCGAATTACTCTAGAGATGGTCATACAAATCGATTCCGAGACGAAAAGTTCTCGGCTCCGAAAATGACCAAAAAAGTAAGGTTAACCCCTATGGATTTTTGGCGAAAATTTCGACGACTTTGAAAAGTGCTGCAATTAATTCTTTGAGGCACTATTCCGACGTAATTTTGCGAGAGGAATCGATTGAGCGCAGTCCCAATACGCTGCGAGCGATAGCTGAAAAGTTACAGCCGAAAAACTCATGATTTTCATCGTCATTTTTCTGCTGCTGGTCCTACGCTCTTTTTGATGTGTTTTCTGAGTTCCTGGGGGTCGAATTACTCTAGAGATGGTCATACAAATTGATTCCGAGACGAAAAGTTCTCGGCTCCGAAAATGACCAAAAAAGTAAGGTTGACCCCCTTGGATTTTTGGCGAAAATTTCGACGACTTCGAAAAGTGCTGCGCTTAATTCTTTGAGGCACTATTTCGACGTAATTTTGCGAGAGGAATCGATTGAGCGCAGTCCCAATACGCTGCGAGCGATAGCTGAAAAGTTACAGCCGAAAAACTCATGATTTTCATCGTCATTTCTCTGCTGCTGGTCCTACGCTCTTTTTGATGTGTTTTCTGAGTTCCTGGGGGTCGAATTACTCTAGAGAAGGTCATACAAATCGATTCCGAGACGAAAAGTTCTCGGCTCCGAAAATGACCAAAAAAGTAAGGTTAACCCCTTTGGATTTTTGGCGAAAATTTCGACGACTTTGAAAAGTCCTGCACTTAATTCTTTGAGGCACTATTCCGACGTAATTTTGCGAGAGGAATCGATTAAGCGCAGTCCCAATACGCTGCGAGCGATAGCTGAAAAGTTACAGCCGAAAAACTCATGATTTTCATCGTCATTTCTCTGCTGCTGGTCCTACGCTCTTTTTGATGTGTTTTCTGAGTTCCTGGGGGTCGAATTACTCTAGAGATGGTCATACAAATCGATTCCGAGACGAAAAGTTCTCGGCTCCGAAAATGACCAAAAAAGTAAGGTTAACCCCTTCGGATTTTTGGCGAAAATTTCGACGACTTTGAAAAGTGCTGCAATTAATTCTTTGAGGCACTATTCCGACGTAATTTTGCGAGAGGAATCGATTGAGCGCAGTCCCAATACGCTGCGAGCGATAGCTGAAAAGTTACAGCCGAAAAACTCATGATTTTCATCGTCATTTTTTTGCTGCTGGTCCTACGCTCTTTTTGATGTGTCTTCTGAGTTTCTGGGGGTCGAATTACTCTAGAGATGGTCATACAAATCGATTCCGAGACGAAAAGTTCTCGGCTCCGAAAATGACCAAAAAAGTAAGGTTAACCCCTTTGGATTTTTGGCGAAAATTTCGACGACTTTGAAAAGTGCTGCAATTAATTCTTTGAGGCACTATTCCGACGTAATTTTGCGAGAGGAATCGATTGAGCGCAGTCCCAATACGCTGCGAGCGATAGCTGAAAAGTTACAGCCGAAAAACTCCTGATTTTCATCGTCATTTTTTTGCTGCTGGTCCTACGCTCTGTTTGATGTGTTTTCTGAGTTCCTGGGGGTCAAATTACTCTAAAGATGGTCATACAAATCGATTCCGAGACGAAAAGTTCTCGGCTCCGGAAATGACCAAAAAAGTAAGGTTAACCCCTTTGGATTTTTGGCGAAAATTTCGACGACTTTGAAAAGTCCTGCACTTAATTCTTTGAGGCACTATTCCGACGTAATTTTGCGAGAGGAATCCATTGAGCGCAGTCCCAATACGCTGCGAGCGATAGCTGAAAAGTTACAGCCGAAAAACTCATGATTTTCATCGTCATTTCTCTGCTGCTGGTCCTACGCTCTTTTTGATGTGTTTTCTGAGTTCCTGGGGGTCGAATTACTCTAGAGATGGTCATACAAATCGATTCCGAGACGAAAAGTTCTCGGCTCCGACAATGACCAAAAAAGTAAGGTTAACCCCTTTGGATTTTTGGCGATAATTTCGACGACTTTGAAAAGTCCCGCACTTAATTCTTTGAGGCACTATTCCGACGTAATTTAGCGAGAGGAATCGATTGAGCGCAGTCCCAATACGCTGCGAGCGATAGCTGAAAAGTTACAGCCGAAAAACTCATGATTTTCATCGTCATTTTTTTGCTGCTGGTCCTACGCTCTGTTTGATGTGTTTTCTGAGTTCCTGGGGGTCGAATTACTCTAGAGATGGTCATACAAATCGATTCCGAGACGAAAAGTTCTCGGCTCCGAAAATGACCAAAAAAGTAAGGTTAACCCCTTTGGATTTTTGGCGAAAATTTCGACGACTTTGAAAAGTCCTGCACTTAATTCTTTGAGGCACTATTCCGACGTAATTTTGCGAGAGGAATCGATTGAGCGCAGTCCCAATACGCTGCGAGCGATAGCTGAAAAGTTACAGCCGAAAAACTCATGATTTTCATCGTCATTTCTCTGCTGCTGGTCCTACGCTCTTTTTGATGTGTTTTCTGAGTTCCTGGGGGTCGAATTACTCTAGAGATGGTCATACAAATCGATTCCGAGACGAAAAGTTCTCGGCTCCGAAAATGACCAAAAAAGTAAGGTTAACCCCTTCGGATTTTTGGCGAAAATTTCGACGACTTTGAAAAGTGCTGCAATTGATTCTTTGAGGCACTATTCCGACGTAATTTTGCGAGAGGAATCGATTGAGCGCAGTCCCAATACGCTGCGAGCGATAGCTGAAAAGTTACAGCCGAAAAACTCATGATTTTCATCGTCATTTTTTTGCTGCTGGTCCTACGCTCTGTTTGATGTGTTTTCTGAGTTCCTGGGGGTCGAATTACTCTAGAGATGGTCATACAAATTGATTCCGAGACGAAAAGTTCTCGGCTCCGAAAATGACCAAAAAAGTAAGGTTAACCCCTTTGGATTTTTGGCGAAAATTTCGACGACTTCGAAAAGTCCTGCACTTAATTCTTTGAGGCACTATTCCGACGTAATTTTGCGAGAGGAATCGATTGAGCGCAGTCCCAATACGCTGCGAGCGATAGCTGAAAAGTTACAGCCGAAAAACTCATGATTTTCATCGTCATTTCTCTGCTGCTGGTCCTACGCTCTTTTTGATGTGTTTTCTGAGTTCCTGGGGGTCGAATTACTCTAGAGATGGTCATACAAATCGATTCCGAGACGAAAAGTTCTCGGCTCCGAAAATGACCAAAAAAGTAAGGTTAACCCCTTCGGATTTTTGGCGAAAATTTCGACGACTTTGAAAAGTGCTGCAATTAATTCTTTGAGGCACTATTCCGACGTAATTTTGCGACAGGAATCGATTGAGCGCAGTCCCAATACGCTGCGAGCGATAGCTGAAAAGTTACAGCCGAAAAACTCATGATTTTCATCGTCATTTTTTTGCTGCTGGTCCTACGCTCTTTTTGATGTGTTTTCTGAGTTCCTGGGGGTCGAATTACTCTAGAGATGGTCATACAAATCGATTCCGAGACGAAAAGTTCTCGGCTCCGAAAATGACCAAAAAAGTAAGGTTAACCCCTTTGGATTTTTGGCGAAAATTTCGACGACTTTGAAAAGTGCTGCAATTAATTCTTTGAGGCACTATTCCGACGTAATTTTGCGAGAGGAATCGATTGAGCGCAGTCCCAATACGCTGCGAGCGATAGCTGAAAAGTGACAGCCGAAAAACTCATGATTTTCATCGTCATTTTTTTGCTGCTGGTCCTACGCTCTGTTTGATGTGTTTTCTGAGTTCCTGGGGGTCGAATTACTCTAAAGATGGTCATACAAATCGATTCCGAGACGAAAAGTTCTCGGCTCCGAAAATGACCAAAAAAGTAAGGTTAACCCCTTTGGATTTTTGGCGAAAATTTCGACGACTTCGAAAAGTCCTGCACTTAATTCTTTGAGGCACTATTCCGACGTAATTTTGCGAGAGGAATCGATTGAGCGCAGTCCCAATACGCTGCGAGCGATAGCTGAAAAGTTACAGCCGAAAAACTCATGATTTTCATCGTCATTTCTCTGCTGCTGGTCCTACGCTCTTTTTGATGTGTTTTCTGAGTTCCTGGGGGTCGAATTACTCTAGAGATGGTCATACAAATCGATTCCGAGACGAAAAGTTCTCGGCTCCGAAAATGACCAAAAAAGTAAGGTTAACCCCTTTGGATTTTTGGCGAAAATTTCGACGACTTTGAAAAGTCTCGCACTTAATTCTTTGAGGCACTATTCCGACGTAATTTAGCGAGAGGAATCGATTGAGCGCAGTCCCAATACGCTGCGAGCGATAGCTGAAAAGTTACAGCCGAAAAACTCATGATTTTCATCGTCATTTTTCTGCTGCTGGTCCTACGCTCTTTTTGATGTGTTTTCTGAGTTCCTGGGGGTCGACTCACTCTCGAAATGTACATACAAATCGATTCCGAGACGAAAAGTTCTCGGCTCCGAAAATGACCAAAAAAGTAAGGTTAACCCCTTTGGATTTTTGGGGAAAATTTCGACGACTTCGAAAAGTGCTGCAATTAATTCTTTGAGGCACTATTCCGACGTAATTTTGCGAGAGGAATCGATTGAGCGCAGTCCCAATACGCTGCGAGCGATAGCTGAAAAGTTACAGCCGAAAAACTCATGATTTTCATCGTCATTTTTTTGCTGCTGGTCCTACGCTCTTTTTGATGTGTTTTCTGAGTTCCTGGGGGTCGAATTACTCTAGAGATGGTCATACAAATCGATTCCGAGACGAAAAGTTCTCGGCTCCGAAAATGACCAAAAAAGTAAGGTTAACCCCTTTGGATTTTTGGCGAAAATTTCGACGACTTTGAAAAGTGCTGCAATTAATTCTTTGAGGCACTATTCCGACGTAATTTTGCGAGAGGAATCGATTGAGCGCAGTCCCAATACGCTGCGAGCGATAGCTGAAAAGTTACAGCCGAAAAACTCATGATTTTCATCGTCATTTCTCTGCTGCTGGTCCTACGCTCTTTTTGATGTGTTTTCTGAGTTCCTGGGGGTCGAATTACTCTAGAGATGGTCATACAAATCGATTCCGAGACGAAAAGTTCTCGGCTCCGAAAATGACCAAAAAAGTAAGGTTAACCCCTTTGGATTTTTGGCGATAATTTCGACGACTTTGAAAAGTCCCGCACTTAATTCTTTGAGGCACTATTCCGACGTAATTTTGCGAGAGGAATCGATTGAGCGCAGTCCCAATACGCTGCGAGCGATAGCTGAAAAGTTACAGCCGAAAAACTCATGATTTTCATCGTCATTTCTCTGCTGCTGGTCCTACGCTCTTTTTGATGTGTTTTCTGAGTTCCTGGGGGTCGAATTACTCTAGAGATGGTCATACAAATCGATTCCGAGACGAAAAGTTCTCGGCTCCGAAAATGACCAAAAAAGTAAGGTTAACCCCTTCGGATTTTTGGCGAAAATTTCGACGACTTTGAAAAGTGCTGCAATTAATTCTTTGAGGCACTATTCCGACGTAATTTTGCGAGAGGAATCGATTGAGCGCAGTCCCAATACGCTGCGAGCGATAGCTGAAAAGTTACAGCCGAAAAACTCATGATTTTCATCGTCATTTCTCTGCTGCTGGTCCTACGCTCTGTTTGATGTGTTTTCTGAGTTCCTGGGGGTCGAATTACTCTAGAGATGGTCATACAAATCGATTCCGAGACGAAAAGTTCTCGGCTCCGAAAATGACCAAAAAAGTAAGGTTAACCCCTTTGGATTTTTGGCGAAAATTTCGACGACTTCGAAAAGTCCTGCACTTAATTCTTTGAGGCACTATTCCGACGTAATTTTGCGAGAGGAATCGATTGAGCGCAGTCCCAATACGCTGCGAGCGATAGCTGAAAAGTTACAGCCGAAAAACTCATGATTTTCATCGTCATTTCTCTGCTGCTGGTCCTACGCTCTTTTTGATGTGTTTTCTGAGTTCCTGGGGGTCGAATTACTCTAGAGATGGTCATACAAATCGATTCCGAGACGAAAAGTTCTCGGCTCCGAAAATGACCAAAAAAGTAAGGTTAACCCCTTCGGATTTTTGGCGAAAATTTCGACGACTTTGAAAAGTGCTGCAATTAATTCTTTGAGGCACTATTCCGACGTAATTTTGCGACAGGAATCGATTGAGCGCAGTCCCAATACGCTGCGAGCGATAGCTGAAAAGTTACAGCCGAAAAACTCATGATTTTCATCGTCATTTTTTTGCTGCTGGTCCTACGCTCTTTTTGATGTGTTTTCTGAGTTCCTGGGGGTCGAATTACTCTAGAGATGGTCATACAAATCGATTCCGAGACGAAAAGTTCTCGGCTCCGAAAATGACCAAAAAAGTAAGGTTAACCCCTTTGGATTTTTGGCGAAAATTTCGACGACTTTGAAAAGTGCTGCAATTAATTCTTTGAGGCACTATTCCGACGTAATTTTGCGAGAGGAATCGATTGAGCGCAGTCCCAATACGCTGCGAGCGATAGCTGAAAAGTGACAGCCGAAAAACTCATGATTTTCATCGTCATTTTTTTGCTGCTGGTCCTACGCTCTGTTTGATGTGTTTTCTGAGTTCCTGGGGGTCGAATTACTCTAAAGATGGTCATACAAATCGATTCCGAGACGAAAAGTTCTCGGCTCCGAAAATGACCAAAAAAGTAAGGTTAACCCCTTTGGATTTTTGGCGAAAATTTCGACGACTTCGAAAAGTCCTGCACTTAATTCTTTGAGGCACTATTCCGACGTAATTTTGCGAGAGGAATCGATTGAGCGCAGTCCCAATACGCTGCGAGCGATAGCTGAAAAGTTACAGCCGAAAAACTCATGATTTTCATCGTCATTTCTCTGCTGCTGGTCCTACGATCTTTTTGATGTGTTTTCTGAGTTCCTGGGGGTCGAATTACTCTAGAGATGGTCATACAAATCGATTCCGAGACGAAAAGTTCTCGGCTCCGAAAATGACCAAAAAAGTAAGGTTAACCCCTTTGGATTTTTGGCGAAAATTTCGACGACTTTGAAAAGTCTCGCACTTAATTCTTTGAGGCACTATTCCGACGTAATTTAGCGAGAGGAATCGATTGAGCGCAGTCCCAATACGCTGCGAGCGATAGCTGAAAAGTTACAGCCGAAAAACTCATGATTTTCATCGTCATTTTTCTGCTGCTGGTCCTACGCTCTTTTTGATGTGTTTTCTGAGTTCCTGGGGGTCGACTCACTCTAGAAATGTACATACAAATCGATTCCGAGACGAAAAGTTCTCGGCTCCGAAAATGACCAAAAAAGTAAGGTTAACCCCTTTGGATTTTTGGGGAAAATTTCGACGACTTCGAAAAGTGCTGCAATTAATTCTTTGAGGCACTATTCCGACGTAATTTTGCGAGAGGAATCGATTGAGCGCAGTCCCAATACGCTGCGAGCGATAGCTGAAAAGTTACAGCCGAAAAACTCATGATTTTCATCGTCATTTTTTTGCTGCTGGTCCTACGCTCTTTTTGATGTGTTTTCTGAGTTCCTGGGGGTCGAATTACTCTAGAGATGGTCATACAAATCGATTCCGAGACGAAAAGTTCTCGGCTCCGAAAATGACCAAAAAAGTAAGGTTAACCCCTTTGGATTTTTGGCGAAAATTTCGACGACTTTGAAAAGTGCTGCAATTAATTCTTTGAGGCACTATTCCGACGTAATTTTGCGAGAGGAATCGATTGAGCGCAGTCCCAATACGCTGCGAGCGATAGCTGAAAAGTTACAGCCGAAAAACTCATGATTTTCATCGTCATTTTTTTGCTGCTGGTCCTACGCTCTGTTTGATGTGTTTTCTGAGTTCCTGGGGGTCGAATTACTCTAGAGATGGTCATACAAATCGATTCCGAGACGAAAAGTTCTCGGCTCCGAAAATGACCAAAAAAGTAAGGTTGACCCCTTTGGATTTTTGGCGAAAATTTCGACGACTTTGAAAAGTGCTGCAATTAATTCTTTAAAGCACTATTCTGACGTAATTTTGCGGGAGGAATCCATTGAGCGCAGTCCCAATACGCTGTGAGCGATAGCTGAAAAGTTACAGCCGAAAAACTCATGATTTTCATCGTCATTTTTCTGCTGCTGGTCCTACGCTTTTTTTGATGTGTTTTCTGAGTTCCTGGGGGTCGAATCACTCTAGAAATGGTCATACAAATCGATTCCGAGACGAAAAGTTCTCGGCTCCGAAAATGACCAAAAAAGTAAGGTTAACCTCTTTGGATTTTTGGCGAAAATTTCGACGACTTTGAAAAGTGCTGCAATTAATTCTTAGAGGCACTATTCCGACGTAATTTTGCGAGAGGAATCGATTGAGCGCAGTCCCAATACGCTGCGAGCGATAGCTGAGAAATTACAGCTGAAAAACTCATGATTTTCATCGTCATTCCTCTGCTGCTGGTCCTACGCTCTGTTTGATGTGTTTTCTGAGTTCCTGGGGGTCGAATTACTCTAGAAATGGCCATACAAATCGATTCCGAGACGAAAAGTTCTCGGCTTCGAAAATGACCAAAGAAGTAAGTCTAACCCCTTTGGATTTTTGGCGAAAATTTTGACGACTTTGAAAAGTGCTGCAATTAATTCTTTGAGGCACTATTTCGACGTAATTTTGCGAGAGGAATTGATTAAGTGCAGTCCCAATACGCTACGAGCATTCTTTACAAATTTACAGCCGAAAAACCGCAGATATTTCTCGTCCTTTCTCTGCTGTTGGCCTTACGCTACTTTCCATGTTTTTTTCGAGTTCCTGGGTGTCCATTACTCCGGAAAGGGTCGTCTCAATCGATCCCGAGACGACAAATTCTTGACCAAAAAAAGTAAGGCCAATCCCTTCGGAACTTTGGCCGAAATTTCGCTGATATGAAACATGCCGTAAACAATTCTTCCAATTGCCATATCGACGTAATTTTGCGAAAGACATACATTGAACACAGACCCAACACGCTGCGAGCACTGTATGAAACTTTTCTGTCAAAAACATCGTATTCGTGCTGGGGCTCTAGAACCAAGGGGAAGGAAAATAACAAATTCATAACTGCAAAGTGTCTTTCCAATATAGTTGCAGTTTATTTAATATGCCTTATTCTTAGTACAAGTGTTCGGTTGTCAGTGTATAGTACTTCAACAAGTTACCAAATGATACTATAACCAATGACGAAGAGGATCTGCGGAAAGTGGTGTGAAGTGTAGATTACTTGAAGCGGGATACGATAAATGTTATATGAGATATTTCTGTAGTGTTTAAGTATAGCTCAAGTTTTTTTCTGGAATTTACATCTGTAGGCTACGATACGTATATTATATTGTTACCATCTTATGTAACCAGTATTAAGGTCAGTTAATAAATGAATTTACCGTCATATACTTCGTATCTTGTTACCTGTTGGTCCCACACATTGTTGAATGCCTTTTTTACCATCTCTGGTAATACCTTTCCAACTGCTCCTTGGCTCTCTTTGATACCGTCTTTGCGATTCCGAGACTCCAATTAGTCTGTAACTAGGCGTACAAATCGATTCTGAGACGAAAAATTTTCGGCTCCGAAAATCACGAAAAACGTAAGGTTAACCCTTTTGAATATTTGGTGAAAATTTCGACGAATTCGAAAAATGCTGCTAACAATTTTTGTTTGCGCTATTCCGACGTAATTTTGCAACACGAATCGTGTGCGCGCAGTCCCAATACGCTGCGAGCAACGAATCAAGAGTTACAGTGAAAAAACAAAAGATTTCCTTCGTCACTCCACTGCTGTTGATCGTACGCTAATTTTATCGCTTTTCTACGTTCCTGGGTTGCCAATTAGTCCATCAAGGGTCATACAATTCCGTTCCAAGACGAGAAATTTTCGTATACAACTCAGAATTGTCTTTAACTTTGAAATGGTCAATTGCATGTATAAAATGATTTAATTCGTTCTAAAGATAAGCTCCCCACGATGATGATAAACATTCCTTACTAAAGGAAAGATGTTATTTCCTGGCCGGAAGACTCTTAATTCAAGCACAAAGTATCTGAATGTAATAGAATATACAAGTACATCTGATGTGTAAGCATTACCTCACCACAAATTGAATAAAGTTTATTTTCGTTTCAAGTTCGTCAAAAGTTGAGTCATCCCACTTGTATCATCCTCAAGAATCACTTCGGTTTGCAAGGAATGATCATTTCCGTCGGTGAAATAACAAGTTAAATTCGAATAAGTCGGTAAACTGAAAAACGTGGCGCTGTGCTTCGTTTCAAACTTCGTCGTAGAAAATCCCAACATCCCGTTACAATTAGCCATGGAATAAAATGCCGAAGGTCTAGGTACACGGTGAAGCGATAAAGCGATTGGTCTTGGGCACCCCGGTAATTGTCCTGCAGAGTCGTAAACGCGGAGCGGCAAGGGCGAGAGCTGCAGGGAGAATTCAAATAGGACAAGATTTATTACGGCTAAGATAAAAGTTTGAATTGAACAAGTGACGTTTCTCGCGTGGCTCGGCAATGTCTGTACGGATTAGCCGGAATATTTACAGTTGAAAGGAGATGAACAGGGTGCCTCGACGTTTACCCGAAGTACACCTGCTGCAGATTTTATTATTTTATTCATATTTAGCAATTTTTTTCTTCTCTTCAATCTATACCTTTTCTCCTCTTATTTATAGCATGTGATAAAATTTCAGAATAATTTATTTCCTCTTAACTACATTATACAGCTGAGTATACATACACAAATTCATCTTATATTTCATTTATATTATATGTATTTTATATATATAGTACAGAAAGCTAAAACACTTTTGTACCGTACATTAATGTATGTATGGACCCAATAATTTATTTCTCCATTCTTTATTTGTTTTCCTTCCTTACTATATAATATATAAATTCTACATACATATATAAATATATAGGTTGATCAGTTATAACTACACTACTTACAGAATGGCAAAATGTATAAGTCCTATATTAATGATTTCTACTATTATTATCCTTATTACTGTTATAATTACTTTTATTAAGGTTGTTTGTTACTATTTGTTATAATCGTGTAATTTACATATTTTCATTTTTGTTTTTCGTTTTTACCCTGCCCAGTTCACTATCATAAATAGACGAAGAAAAAAAAAAGAAAAAATTGGAAAACAAAATATTCTTCGTAGGTAATTATTATTTAAATCGGACTTCATCGAGCCTAAGGCACTTAAACTCATATTTACACTTTCGTTACACAATTTGAAAATTGATATAATGACGCAGTTTCGTCTTTTTGCTAATAAATGCGTTCTGTGGGGTTAGTGAAGTTGAAAAAAAAATTTCAATCAAACAATAAAACAAGCGACCCCGTCATTTCGACAGAGAAAATAAAAGTTTTCTGTAAAACAAATTTCGCAATTCACGGAAATGATCGGTATCGCCTGTAGTTTTATTACTACGATTCTCACTCTTCTGTAATCATTGATTGGTAATCATTACTTACATTGAAATGCTAACATCATTACAGATAAACTACCGCATTCGATCACTTTTATTGAGAGGGACGGTAATCATAGTACCGTCGAAGTGTTTTTTATACGGCAGGCAACGTTGAATTCACGAATGAGGCACATTAAAAAGTCTTTTTTATACGTTAAAAAAAAAAAGATAAATAAAACTCTAATGCCCCCAATAACCTTCCGTTCGATTTTGACGATCATTTTACGGCTTGTATCTGAACGCTTCTCCGAACGAATTTTTAAACAAAACTTGTATTATTAAGGCACTGACTCTTTTTCCTACATGTAATTGTGGGTCTCTCGACATTTCGTCTGCACGCCTACTACACGCGGGCAGTTAATTCGATTCGCGTTTTTAGTTTTTCGATTAAAAAAAAAAAATTTTTTGATTCGTGGCAATGATTGTTTGTATTTATATTTCTATTTAAGTTTGTTTTAAATATGCATATATCTACAATAATGGCATTCGAGTGACGTGTAATAAGAATAGACACGCGACAGATCGCAAGACACGGCTCAGGTTCTTAAATCTAGGTATACTATTCTACAAATACTAAAGTACACAAGCAATATGGTTATATATACACTTCAATACGTGCATAGAGACGTTTAGGGCGTTTCTCTCGCGGGAATTTTTTGATAACGTACGCAGTGTATGGCTGCACCAATTCATTCAACGCTTTCAAAGTATAATTAGGTGAAAGTCTGAAGCTGTAATGCGCAGCTACTACTAGATACTGATGCAGTGAAAGTAGAAACAATTTTCCTAAAGCTTGCAAGACGCGGCATTTTTCATCAAAATCTCTCGAAATCTAGTAAGAACAGTTAACATTGATAGACGCAATTAGATATTTTATGGTATTGCGACAATTTTATTTCAGCTTTACTAATTCTCTAGTGACTCTAGGGAAATGCAAAGATATGAAGTTGAAAAAAAGGCGCAAGTTTTGAGAAATACTACTAAATGATCATTGTAAACTTTCAGCATGTCAAGAATTTTCTGAAATCGTCAATTTTTTATATACGAATATTCCATTTGACTCCCAATTGAATCGATAATCCAAAAACCTTTAAAAACTGACTTTCACGATTTTTTACAAATTCAACGGGTTTTCAAATTTTCTGAATACCCCGACATAACATAATTCGCAAATTAACATCAAGAAAGGTGTGTTGATATTAGAAATATATAAATTCACTCCGGGTATCTACTAAAACTCATATACGTAACTTAGGTGGGCGTTTTTCATTTCAGAATTAAAAACTCTTACTTGAAAGTAAACTCCATCAAATTTTAAATGGCTTATTTCATGTACTGAGAAAAAATCTTTTACCGTTCAAGAAATGTGATAATTCCAGATTTTTTGATAAAATTAAAAATTTCCCGATAATTCCAAGTTTTTCCAGGTTTTACCAGATTCTATGGAAAACGCTGTAACCACGGTCAATTACTTGGTCTTAAAGAAGTTCAACTGTATCGCGGTTTAATAGCTCGCAAGCAAACCGCGTAGCCAAAATGTACGTGCAGCGTACCTAAAATAGAATTCCTCGCGAGACACACCCGCACGGATAATAGTAGATTGTGCACTAAGGAGGCAAAGTAGATCTTTTACGCCGAGCGTAAGTCTGAAATGTGAGTTGTAGCAAGGCGAAAAAGACTGCCTCCATGGTGCATGCGATACTTTATGTAACAAACGTGTCGTTTACTTTTTTTTTTATAACGGAGTACAATAAAGAGAACTTTCAAGTACTAGGACGTAAAAGTGCACTTCTACGTATCCCGATGCTTTGTCTTGTACTGTCGTTGAAACGATTACTTTACGTGCGGAACGCAGACAAAAAATGACGCGTAAGCCATACCGACGTTGCATAAAAATAATTGATCGATTCAACTGGACGAATGAGTAAACTTTCATTTCGTTCATCTTTCAGTGTTACTTTCGAATAGAGGTTTGTATATTGAAAAATAATAATTATTAAACTTACATTCACTTGGCAAACGCTAGACCAAAACGCGATTGCTATGATAGCTACTTGTCAGGGTTAATTTGTATACTTCTGTAGTAATATTATAATTGCTGCCAAATAACTACATCAGTAAAGTAGATCAATTAGGATTTTCGTTCTAAATGAGAAAAAAAATTTGTACCTATAAAATTTCCGTTGCATTAATTACGACTTTACATTTTTTTCGCATTTATATAATAAATTTTTCATTTTCGAAAATTACAATTTTCACCAGTCAGTTAGAGTTAATAAACTAACATCGTGTAAGATTTCCGTATAGTCTCGTATCAACTTATCGAATTTTCATTTTTTTTATTTTGTTTAGATTAAATTTCGTTAAAAAAATTTTCCCTCGTTATTGAGAAAAAAAAAAATTTCTACCAGTACAGTAACCATTATACCGTACGAACAAGAAAAGAAAAAAAAATTCTCTCGAAATCGCATTTACCGAATTATTAACGACTGAATCAATCAATTATATATTATCATTTCCCTACGCCATTTTCAAACAACAACAACAACGAAAGAAAAAAAAAGGAGAAAAAGAATAGTTTCGAAAAAAAAAAAAAAAACCTTGTCAAATGTCAAGGCGTGTTCGATTTCGTTACTACACGAGGGTTGACAGCTCGTGAGGACTGTTCGTGTTCGCCGCGCTGCTGAGGTCAAGGGTCGCGGTAGGAAGACCGGGGCTGACGCTACCGCTGACATCCCTCGCCAGAACGTGTGATCTGTTGTGTTTGTGGCTTGGACTGGGTGGCGAGAGATTCCCGGGGGTCGGGGGCGTGGCGATATTCCTATGGGAGCCGGCGACGATCTGTTGAAGGTGACTCTGCGCCCCCGCAGGTGTAACCGAGGCATGATGATGGTTGTGGGGATGATAAGGATGACCGCGGCTCCCGTGTGTGCTGGGCAGCGTGGCCGTTGAGTGAGTTTGCGGGATCGCAACGGTTTTCTGGCCCCCTCGACTCACCGAACTCAAAGCCGATTGGTTCAAAGCCCCCCTTTGACTGTGATGCTGACTCTGTCCCTGATGCTGATGATGCTTCTGGTGATGCTGTTGCTGCTGAAGCTGTTGCTGCTGCTGCATTTGTTGCCTCTGCAGCTGTGCAGCCGCCTCACACTGTTCGCGGGCCAACGCTTTGATCGCGTTCGTCTTCTCCTGCGAGAAGAATAAATATTATTGCTGGGAGGATGTTGTTATTGATTTATTTTTTTTCTTCTATCTGTTTTCTTTTTACCGCTTTTACTTTTTCATTGAGTTTATATTACAGGTTACAGTTTACACTTCTGTTATGTTTAATCGGGATTAATGATTAATCGTCCATGGCGCCAAAGCAATCGTATACGCGCATACGTGATATGTAAACAGACGATCTACATACCGAGAGGAAATGGTGAAACAGCCAGATTGAAAGTTGGACCGCGCATGCGTGAGCTTTTTCGTCTTTTCATGCATATAAGTGATGCGAAATTTCTAAGCTTAAGCTGATCTCAAATAGTTGATGTAGTGTTTAGGGAGGTTTGTCAGACTTTACTTTTTAACTAACCGATGACTGATCACTGCTGCTAACTATAAGAATATAATTTCAATTTGCCACTTGACGTGAAAGAGTTTGACATCAGTGACACCACAGTTTGACAAGTTGGCTCTCCTGCCTTACAGACGAAAATATTACCATGACGCGATCTCGTTGACCAATACAGTTCGATTTTTTTACGTTTGCGCATTTGGTCATACCATTCAGCCTGTGAAGTTTCACCGTTTCTTCTTGGTATACAAATATAATAATTGGATCTATTGAGCGGCTCGTCGGCGGCGGCGTCGTTTTGCGGGTTAAAAGCTGTCACGCTTCGAGATATATGATCTTTAGCTTGGGTGGGAGGGAAGTGGGGGTTATAGGGAAATTGGTATATTGATAAATTGGTGATAAATTATTGTACGACTTACCCTCTGCCACACGAAGACGTTATGGACCATTGCACAGCCGCAGAATATTATGCCAAGACCGATAAACACCGACGTTACTATCGCTGGTGTCGATTGAAACTGTACAAACGTATACAGTATCATACCTGCATGGGGAGAAGAAAAAGAATAGACAGTAATTGACCATTCGAAGTTTATATTATATAACGGGTTTAAATTTACGACATCATAATTAACTAAGGAAATACCTATACAGAATTCTTATAGAAGAACAATTAACTACGAGTTCTTTTTATACACTTTAGTATGAATATTTACTATTAATGGATGAAGGGAAAAGTGAAAAAATTATAGAGAAAATGAAATTGTACAGTCGCGAATACGTAATTTTTATCTCGGATTATACATGCAAGACCTTAAACCGAAGGATGAATAAGTATCGAAGTGGTTTCTGGGCTATGCTTATACCTGTGTGTATTGAAAATCCTATGAAATTTTTGGAACATCGAGAAATATTCTGAAATCTTCCATAAAATCTTACAGAGCCTTACTGGAATCCTTATTAAAATCTCGCAAAAACTACGGAATTTTTACGAAATTGTGTAAAATTTGTTTGAAATCTTGTTAAAAATCTTTTGAATTCTTTCAAGTCTCGCGAAAATTTCCAAACTTCAAGTTTATTACATTTTTACATACAGACCCAAGAGAAGTCGAAAAATATAGGTGATGTTCCTGATTCGTTTTGAAATTATATGAAAACCAAATAAAGAAAAGAAAGAAAAGCAAACGTAAATATATCGCTTTCTACCGCAGCAACTACGCTAACTAATTCCCATTCATTTTTCAGTCACGTTTACGTTTGAACACGCGTTACGCGTTCCGCGTCACGAATACAATATCGTCTTCACACTGCCATTCAACCAAGTGTAATTATTTATGCTGCGAGTCTTTATGTATGCCTGGATACCTATGACCCCATCAATTGACCAAATATACACAGGGTGAAGATAGGAATTACCGCATCCAATTATGCTGCGATTATGATAATATCTAATATAGCGAACTTAACTTACCAGTCAGAAATACAGGTATACTGATGAAAAATCCTCCGACAGCGCAGACTCGGCTTATCGAGGACTTTTGCAGGTACTTATTCGTCCTGCAAAATAAAAAAATAATAATACGAATCAGTATTATAGGCAATTACCTTCATTCAATGACCCGAAAGTTAATCGGTCAAATGAATAAATATCAAGATGTCGTAGGTCTGACGATTCATGCCGAATATAGCAACAATGGCAATTGATTATAAAAGTTTTTTGATTACAAGAAATTTGTAGACTATTTACTCAGGGAGTTCATTATCCAACATAGTATCTGTAGAGAAAATTTTTTCATGGTTATGAGTTTTATAAGCAAAAGAACTGAAATTATGGTTACCGATAAAAATATTTCACTTTAATTTTTTTACGCACAAAGTAAAATTAGTTTACATCGTGAGTATGAAACATAAATTTTTGTGAAAACAATAAAAAATTTGTTGATCACAATAAATTGGCCGGTTCAGACGAAGAGCGAATGGACCATCCCGTCTGAATCACAAGTTAGGGGAAAAAAGCACAAAACCGTTTATAAAATGTTCGGCAATGTTATTTATACCGATAATTTTGAATAAGAACAGAAAAATATCCCTACTACGTACAATATAATAGAAGTGACTCTGAGCAACTTCAAATAACGCAAAAACGTATATAATTATATCATATTAATAATTTTAGAAAAGAATTTATAATTGATACACCTTTTCAAGTGGTTTAAAAAAACAGATAACTCCCTCCTTAAGAACCTTCTGTTTATCCACACTCGGGGATAAACTAAAATAAATTATAAATACAGATTTCAATACCGACTTTTACCGACGCATAGCCAAGAAGAAAACCTTTTTCTAGAATGGTCAATCAAAAAATATTGGCATTGAAATCTGTATCCAGAACCGGCCTTGTCTACCTATTTAAATTGCCTTAAATACACATCGAGAAAATGATATGAAAGAATTGCTAATAAATTATTAAAAAACCTCACTCTTTTCAATAATTTTTCGTATTGGATGCAAAGGGCCGACGTAACTGTGCGCCTGCGTACCTCTACGCACCTCGGCCGGTGCAACGACCACGCTGTTACTCAGCCGTGCGGGATCTCCGTTGCGTAACGCAAATGTAACTGTAAATGGGACAAGTGTAAGTCCATTCCTCTCTCGTTCAAGATCATATACACCTGTATATGCATACGTGTGAATCGCGTATATACGTATAGATACGAGAGTCTAACCCCACCCGAACACGTCTGCAGCCTGATGCCATGCCTTCGCTGCGAGATCCCATCTCGCAACTATGTTCTGGTAGGCTGTTTCAGCACATATACTGTTAAACGCTGTGTTACATTCGGCGAGATTCCTCCTGTCACATTTTTCTTTTATCTAGTCTTTTTCTTACTTTTTTTTTATAATTTTTTTACACGGGTTATACTGCAGGTACTCGATTTAATGTGTACCTTAGACCCCCTGCGTTATTTATTTGGTGAGAGACAAGTGTGTTCTGGATGTTTCAGGGGTGAAGCTGACGTGAAGCAAAATTATTGAAAAAAAACTGAAAGAACTGAAACAATCGAGTTTTTCAGTATCAAAGATATTCACCTCATTCGAATTATACTTTCACGATCTCGATGAATTTTACGTCAAGTGAGTAAATTTTACTCGAATTAAGTGAGAGTTTCAAATTATTTGAATAGTATTTATTTTTTGACGAATATTTATTTTAGTTATTAGTGAGAAAAATTCGACTGATAAAACCGATACCTTGGTCTTAGAAAATTTATTAGATTCAAGTGCCGTCGTACAATTCTAATAAAAAAACTGATTTATCGAATAAAGTAGGTAAGACAAGAAAATATATGCACATTATTTGTAAAAAAAAAAAAGTGTTTCTCTCTGCAGCTGTGTGCTCATGGTCGTTTATTTGTTGTAAATAAGTACCTACTTCGTTCATTCAGCGTAAGTTATACGAAGCATGTGATAATCCTGCTTCAAACGCATGCCGGTATACAGATATGATGAAATATTTGAAAATAATTTTTCATAAAATTCACGTTACATCCCAATTTCAATTTGACCCTTCGGACCTGCCGGGCGTCCGGACCGCCCTGAAGGTGAACGAGGAGGAACCAGTCGGCCCTACTCAAGGGCCAGAAAGGTTAACGAAGGGCGAAGCGCGGCACCGCAACACACCGTGATCGGCAGACTTGGGCGAAATTTTTTACTTTGCATGATAATTTACGCGAGCGAAAAATCCTCCGGTTCGCATGAAAGTATAGCTATTATAGGTATGCATTATAGTACGTATAATAATAAGTAAGTGGCGTAATAAAACGGTGCGTGTGCATCTCGAGAGAATTATTGTTGCAGCTTTGATGCAACGAGGTGTTTGTACATGCAATCAAAGAGGCTTCGTACCGTGGAGAAAAATGGTGCGATAATTAGAAGGGAAATAAAAAAGTTCAATTGAAATTTTAGCCAAACAATATGCAGGATTGTCGAATTTTTTTATAAATTTGCTGCCGACTCTTCAATTGCAATACAGTGACATTCTATCACTGATATTAAACTGAACGTATAATTGCAAGTTTCGTGTTTCTTGCTTTTATTTACTTTTTCACCATGATTTTATAGTCAACATTTAGTTATTGCTGTCAAATTTGTTGCTTCAATTTTGTGAAGCAAGAAATAATATTTTTCAATCGTATCTGGGACACGACAGCCTCCCTAAGCCGCGGTTACTACTTTTTGTGGTTTTTATCATCAAATTCATTATTTTTTTTCTACTTTAAAGAAATTCACCGAAATATTACCAAAACTTGGAAAAAAAATGTTTTTCTGGAGTACGACGGCCCCCCTAAAAAAAAATGGTAAAAACAAAAAAATAAAAAAAATTTGGTCAAATTTTTTTGGACGGCCGTTGTGCTCCACCTTTTCCTATTTTCTCATCGCCGCATACATAGTGTAAAGTTCCAGAATCATAATATACACAATCCCACAATTTATAACAACCACGTCGATACATTAACAGATAGACGTGCACTGTTTATAGCTCCCTGACTCCAACAGCTTACACGTATGATCTACACTTACGTTATGCATACAAGACCTTCCGGAACGACTAATCTGTAAAAAAAAAGTAGGGCGCCTTGTAGATGTTTAGCTGTGCGTGCGATTATACAGAAGATGCACGCTGCCGCGATTGTTGACATTTTCCGGATGGGTTTTTGGGAGGGGATGAAGAGGAGCCGTGGCGCCAACTTTTACTCCACCTTACTCGAGATCCCTTCTACACCGACAGAGCTTTGAGCTCCGTGCGTCGCGTGCCTCACGTGTCTCTTTGACGTAAGTAGATACTATACGTCGGTATGTATGTATTGTATATATAATGTATACAATATGCATGCGATACACTTGATATGCTCTGTTCCTCGAATCGGATGTACAAAAAAACCTGTGAAATTATTGGTAGAATAACTCAGATTTGTAATTGATTTATGACGATCAGCTAACATGAATTTTGAATTCTACTTGAGAATTAATCGAAGATAATTTTCGGGAGTTTAACTTGTAATTGATTTGAAAGCACTCGAAGTCGTCGAATAAATTCACACTTGAGATACAGTGAAATCACTTGAGTTTGTCATTACGATAGAAGAAACTTTTGAATTCGAATCAATGATAATATATCTCCCTTTGATCATACATAAGCGAAATAAGCTTAAAAGAAAGGGTGCTAATTGAGTCAATCATAAATTTTGAGGTAGATTGTCTGGAGCTTGTGTGTCAAAGTTAAAACATCCCTAATCCAACAGTATAACAAATAAGCTAATTGAATATACTACAATATACTATACAAACACGACTTGGCCTTAATACCAGCAATCCTGTTTACACACGTGACTTACTTCACATACAGACAAGAAGAAGACGGGCGACCTAAATTACAGTGAAAATGAAGTCATGAACTAACAAATTTATAGCGCAACATGAGTGAGGGGTTGATCTCTTCGTAAATCCTTTCACCATGGCATTCCATACGATTTCGAGCGTTAGATACCCCGCATATTAATCGTCCGACGAAACGTCCGACACTGCGAAATGTACTTTGAGTATATACACCTGCAGACCACCAATCAACCAACCAACCAACCAACCAACGGTTGTATTTCCTGTCCCGATGCGGAAAGAGGAGGCGATTAATCTGCAGTGAACTGACAGATCGACCTGCGAGAGCATATCGGCAAGATCTATGCGCGTCGGTTTGGCCTAGGATCTGAAGAGGAAGCGAGAAGGTTGAGGAGGGCCAAGAGGGAGCGGGAGGTGGGATGAAGGGTCGGCGACCTCGCAGGTACCTACGGTAGCAGCCCGCAGTGGCCGCGCATCCGTGGGAATATTTAATGGCAGTGTTATAAATGAACCTACCTCATTAAACCACCATATACGCGCCTTCGAGGTTCCATAACGCTTTGAGGTTATGCTCAATTTTTATCACGCATTTACAGCTGGTCCCAGTGCAAAAATTCGATGATGGTCGAACGCGACAACGGTAATCGCGAACTTCGAACATCACCTGCTCAATCGAATATAATGCGCAACAACGAAGTGCAGTATCTTTTTTGGTCGAGGAGGAGCCGAACATCCGGATGCGCATGCGTCAAATCAACTGATTCGATTGGTAGATTCGACCGATTCGCACCGAGTTTTTAGTCTGCTTACCAGGTTGACCAACTCATCGAGAGTTGCAGCCACAAGATGGCTGTCAAAATTCACAATTCGGGGTTACGTTGAGTTAAGAATTTGATGAGTCGGAATGTTACGATCCACACTCAGGTCATTATAACCTCGAAATGATTGTACGCATAATGACAGTTCGCGTCGCGACACAACCTGCAAACGATGTTGGCCAGCCTGTCTAAACAGACGAAAATAATAGCGCATGCGCAATTGAGTGTTCAGTTTCCTGAAACTGTTACGATATATTTAGTGTAGTTAAATTAACAGATGGCCATCCACTATTCGGACAATATTCCTCTGATGATCACAAGTAAGGCGTTTCGCGAATTAATGTAATATCAAAGGGCATAGTTGCTGCAAATGGAATATTTACTCGGCCAGTTTTCATGTATTAGATACTATTACATATATTTATTCGAATGATGTCAAATTGAAAACTTGGAAAAAATTTTTTCGCGTATCGCGTCCAAGTTGAATGTTAGATATATTGGGTGCAGAAATTACAACTAACAGGGAATACGCCAATTATTTTTCCCCTATATAAGCAACGATTCTACGTCACACTTGCACTGTTTCGATGCCATAATAAATTGTACAGTAATTGAAATAAGACTTCTATGACTCAAGTCTACAAGTGATAATTAATTGACAAGAAAATATAGCAAGTGTTGAAGAAAAAAAAATTCACATCATATGTAATACATATGAATTATTTCAGAACCATTAGCCACTATTATACAGGTGTAATCAATAATAGCATATCCAAATTTGCTGTAACAGTTGTAGGGATTATGTATTCTGAAATTGCTGTTTGTGAATACTAAAATACTATATAGAAAGTAATCGAGAAGGCTATTATACAAGAGAAGTAAATTTCATAGTTGTTTCAAATATAGTAAAACTAGCTATAAATTTTTTTCCTCCAGTGAAACGTGGATGATCGTGGATGCACATCCATAAATCCGGCTCGCGTCGGCAACCACAGGGACCCGATAATTAGCCGCGGCGGCGAAACAGTAAACAGGCCAAGGGTTTAACACGCGCGTGGATTTCAATGAATAACCAAGAGCGTAGCTGATTGCTGTGAACCGCGGTCGTTTTAGCCTTACCATGGGACATAAGCATTGCTTGGATCTTATAAACTGTAGGGAACAACCGCGTATCAGCGAATGATCTTGGAACACCGTGTCGCTGAACGCGTGTCGCTTCCCCGGGTCAAAAGGCTACGAGTCACCGTCATTTTTATCAACTTTGTTTACTCATTAATGCATTGCGGCATATTTGCCCAGAAAAAGGCATTTGATCAACGTTATTCTTAGTTAAAGTTATAACCGTACTAACTATTCGAACAAATTACTATTTTATTGTGGAACAAAGAAGAACTACTAAGGATATTAGTTAAACTTTAGCCAACGTTAAAAATTCAATACAACCCATGAGCGGTTTGAAAGGTTTGGTTGACTTTATGTGAAACTTTAGTTTAACTTGAATATAATAAGATTGAAAACTTAAGTTCACTGTAAAAGCTTAAATTGAACTTTGGCTGAAGATTGAAAACTGGGATTAATCTTACTAGATTAGAAACTGCAGTAGACCTCGATATAAATCAACACCTTAGCTTAACATTGGGCTATTCAAAATCTTCAATTAAATCAAAAATTCAGTTCAACCGTACGTAAGTCGACCCATGTCTTGGATTGAACGTTACATGTGACTAAAATCTTTAATTGTACTTCAGGTGACTATAAAGTCTTTGGTCAAGATACAGAGGATTGAAAATGGGACTAAAACATGCCCATATTTTAATATCCGTGTAAACTATATCTACTATACATAAATACGCCACGTTTTTTTATCAATGGATAATGGAATCGAGCAATTGTCCTCAAGAATATAATAAAATATTCCAGAAAATGCGTAAGGACTGATTGGACGTGACAAGACAGCGAAGCAGAGGAGCTTCTTTACCAGTATAAAATAAAATACGAGTTATTATCCATACCAGCGATGTTAGAAAGTTTCAATTTTCACTTGGTACATGGTAAGAGACCCTAAAAAATGGTACACATACCAAGAAATTGATACGTAACACCGTTGATCCAGACTGACAATAAGCTGATCGAAAGGTTTACGTAGGAGCCGGTATAACATCGGCTTCCAACTCGATTCGATATCTACGATCGAATCTCGTCCAGAATTAATTCCTCTATACGGCTCGAAACATTCCTTGAATTTGGGTGAGAAGGAGGAGGCAGAAGGGTCGTGGATTCCAGCCGGCCCGAAATACCTTTGGATCTCCATAAAATGACCATTCCGACCGATCGGCCATCCGATTGAAACACGAACCATCGTTCGTAGTACACCAACGTCCCTCTCGATCAAGTATTATGTAAACAATAACGACGCGTTATCTCCATGCTCATCAGTAAGGGTATAACGATAAAGTACTTATTGTTTTATTAATGGGGGGGGGGGTGATAATAAATTTTTTTTCAGATCATATATATATTCACTTCTTATTGTTGTTAGTCTTACATGATAATGAATCAGGAATGTTTGATCCAAGCTGTTCGCAAGGTGTCGAATCGAATGAATTTATGCGTAAGAGAATATATTACGTCACAATCGCAAATTTTCGAGAAAACAAGTTTTGCTAAATATTTAGCACGCTTCAGCGTGTTGTTCAATTAATTTGTAGAAAAAAAAAACGTATTGCAAATACCGATATATGATCTCAAGCTGATAAAAAATGTCCTACAACGAAAAAAAAATGTAACCATCAATGCGCAATCAAGGTATAAGGTTCATAAATGCTAATTTTATACAACATGCCTAATGACTACAGCAATTTTTTTACACACGAATGGGTTATGGGAACGGATGAATGAACGATCAAATATTCGGGTCTTTCGGAGAAGAATTAGTTCTTAGAATTTTTGTTTCCCGACCTTGGGCACTAAGAAGAGAAAGCAACAAATGGAGATTCTGAATCGCTATTGAAAAATGGACCGCAGGCGACTGACGAATTATACAGTCACGGTGTATGAATCGTGTTCTGACTAACCCATGACGTAAACTGTGGAGATTTGTTTTCCCTTTGCAGATTAGCAAACGTAAAAATTGCATATAATTTTTTAGTATCGTATAGAAAATAGATTAATCACAGTAGCGAAATAATTTTTTCAACTATTTTTCACTTATTGTTAAATCAAATACGAAATTGAATTTCTCTATGAATTAACAATGATACCCTTGAACGAATCAACATTTTAAAAGTAATTTGTTTTATCCAAAATAAAAAACAAAGGAAGGAACAAGTTTGCTTTACCATATCCGGTTGGACATAGGATGAATATCAGTTTCCTCTTATCTCATTGTCAGTAAATGTCGTCGAATTTTCAGGCGCCAGTTGTACGCTTTCATATGTACTGTGGCGACGAATCCGGAAACGGGAATCATTGCAAGCGAGCTTAATACATGTCATACATATATAGAAGTTTCAGGAATAATGACGGAAGTATAATATGAATTGATTGCGCGGTTGGTGAGTTATACGGTTGTTCTTCTCGAACGGAAGTACTAGCGCGCACGAAAGAGGCTTCGCGCCAGCTATGGTCAGATTCAATTACTCCCACGCAAGGCATTTCGGTCGTGTGGAAGAAAGAGCTTTGAATCATATAATACTCAAGCCCTTCAACAACTACTATGTATGTTATACGTATGTCGATACGTATGAAGTATACCCCTGAGGTGAAAACTATTTCAAAAGAATTTACCAAAAGCCCTGGATGCAAATGAACCATCTTTGAAAATTTGGTGATCATTTATTGAAGAGATTACAAATAAATTTGGAAAAGTGAAATTATTTCACAAGATTTTAAATGACACCTCGTTAATATGAAAATTTTTATGGAATTGATAATGTCGAGAGATTTCAGAAGGTAGATCTCGATAAATTTTTCGTTATTGAATAGTTTTTTCCGATATTTTGAATGTTTCCCAGAAACACATTCCAAACTTCAATAAATATACAAACTTCAATGATTATAATCATCTGAAGAATTTCAAAGATTATTCAGGATTCCAAATAATTTCACCAGATTTCACTGATCTGTGTTAATTAGTAAAACTATTTCATTGAGCTTGTGAAAAATTTCTTTCCTCTGTCTCTCTTTTTCCCCCTGTCTCAGTAATCACGAGTTTCATAAAATAAAAATACCAGTAACTGCTCAAATTCAATCAACATCGACTCGTTACCGCTCGTTACTGCAGTTCCGAAAATGGTAGAAAAACAATGATCAATTATAAATTATTCTATGAATATACACTCCCGATTCTATATCACATCAATGCACGTGTAAACATCTAGGCTGTATTCAAACGAGGTTTAAAATGCAGTAAAGCAGCGTATAACCCAAGCCTGAACGAAACGTCCGATGAAACGTCGAGGAGTTCAAAAGTTGGTTAAACGAATCACCCGTATATTGTACACCGGGACACGCGCGTTCCTCGCATTATTATACTTGATGCATTCAGCGCGCCCCGAAGACACGTGAGTATGCAGCTATGGTTGTAAATTGAACGTAGTTACTTACTTAGATACACACCGTTGTCATCGTCATGCCTGCTTGCCTGACTGCCTGCCTGTATTTAACCATTATAATTGTTATTCCAGTCACCAAATCCATGTTATCTTGGACTGAAAGTATCACTAAATGGCTAGCACACCGAGACGCTGCGAATACATTTATGGTGCTTGGTACAAAAATAACTGCGAAGATAAATACATGTACATAAAGAACCAGCGGCGTGATCTACAAGATACCAAAGAAGACGAGACAACCGGAAACGAGGGCGATCTTCAGTTCATTAAAATTGATCTCAACTACGCCTGTCACGTGATTTACGAAGGGAAGAAACAGAATCGGTTGATTCAACCAAGCGAATGAGTAGATGTATGTCTCGGACAACTTTTTTCTTCCGCAATTACCGCGACAAAGAAAATAGAGACGCCTAAAACGGAGAGTAATTAAAGGGAAATAATTTTCTTTCGTTTTTTGTTTTTATTTTTGACAGATATTTCTGCAACAGTGACAAAATATATCAATATATTTTATACTACAATTAATGTTTAAATAGGCCGCTATAAACGCGCAAGATTTAAAAAATCTCATCTGGGAATGAAAATATCTGCGTAGCTAAAGTTTCGTTGGATTCTCTTTCTGCGCAATGCCAATTTACTCCGTTTTTCATTTATTACAAGTACATATTATCATCAATTCCGCAGGCATTAATTTTGCAAAACGCTGAGTTGTTATACTGGATGTGCCAACCGTTGAATTTGTTTTCTGGCCAAAGAATGTCGACTCATTAAAGCATCGTCTTTACTACATGAATGTAAAAGGCTATGTACTAAGAATATTAACGGCTAATGGTAATGTCGAATATTTTCGTCACATCAGATAACAATTACCTAGTTAAACGATTTACCACATCTGGTTAATGTTCTCTATATATGAACTTTGGAGCATCGATGAACAGATAGAAATCACAGCAAGTCTAAGAGATTTTTCACAAGCATGCCGTGACGTGGTAACGTTTTCTAGTCTTTCAAATACCCTGAGGAAACCTTCCTATTTCCTTGATAGTACAGTGAAACTTTAGTTCGAGAATAATTTTAAAGTGAAACATCAAAATATTCCAAATCTTCATGATTTGAAAATGAACAATTTATGATTTGCAGTCGTTTCATTGGTATCATCGTGTCCTTTCATTCAGCCCTTGCGAAATCGATTAATATCATTAATTAGAGCATTTCACTGCAGTGCGCGTTCAGTCGACCCTTCGAAAACAACACGCTGATTGTGAATAATCCTGACCCATACCTTTTTCATCCGCAAGCAATAATTTCTCGAAAATTTCTCTATTTCTCACTTACACATAACGTATTCGTCTAGCAAGCCTGAGTTTTTGTACACCACCGATAAAAATGTCACTTTTCGTATTTCTTTTCCAGTTATAAATAATTACCATAAAAAATATAGGAGAAGCCTGCCGATGACTGGCGGCGAATCATACAGCCTCGCCGGGTCAAAAGTGCGTGGGTGTAAGGTAAAAGCGTGCAGTGTGTACCCACAAGAAGCGAGAGTCTAGGTGGTGGGATATTTACACGTACGAACCAACCATCTATACCATTATACTTGTATCTCGTTTCCTCTAAAAATAAACGGGCATGGAGGACATAATAGCGCCGGCGGAATATAGGATACAAGAAGAAGGAAGTTACGGTATAGTCTCAAGTTGCTGCTGGAAGTAGTCACGCAGCTGTTCACTGCAGTCTATGCCTCCTCCTGTCCATCCCGCCGCTTGCCAACATTTTTCCCTCTTCCTTCCGAACCAGCATAGCACTCTTGTCGCACTCTCATCGTCAGCTGTTCCCCTTTCCTCAACAGCGAATTACCTTCGCTGAACTTGTTTGTGCATTGAATAACAAATGCCAGCCTCCTCCTCGCCACTCTGTTGAAACTTATACGCCAGAAGACGTGAGAATGTTGAAGTAAGCACAATTTAATACCCGCCGAATGAACGTCACGATGGAAAAAAGTCCCAACAAGTACCTAAGTACGCACTTTTCATATCCGACTAATCGCAGGTTACAGATGCACGCCTAAACGGTTTAGTCATTTGATGGCAACGCACTGGGTTTTACAGTTTGCGGTGCAAAGTAATGTTCCCAAAATCTTTCATTACCGTGGATTATAGCGTTTCAACATTGAGAACTGTCGAGTGATGAATACCGTTACATTAGAATATATCATTGTGATATCTGAGTCTAGCTTAATGATTTTCTGTACATGTTGTTGTTCTGTATTTGCCATCGGCCTCTTTGGAGTCGGAAATAGTCAGCAGTCATTGTGAAGACCGTTATCACGTGTCGTGCACGGAGTAACAAGTTTTGTATTCCATTGTCTACTGCAAGGAAAGGAGATGTTTGGTCATATCGTTGCATCAAACGATCAAGTTGTGTGCACAGGCACGCGCGCTCGCTCTTTGCGCTACTTCATTCAACAGGGGTTACTTTTTATCTGTCATTACAAGTATGTAAAAGAAAAAGTTTGAGACGATAAGTGATAAGTCTGTAACAGTCTTCGTTCTTTATAGACTTGTTTACGTCTTGCACCAAAAAACTTGACTACATTTCTCTTGCATCACATATAACTCATCTTTTTTCTTTGGTTATTCAATTATGTAAAAGACTTTAGGTTTCATTAAAAATTGGAAAATTTTATTTACAACGATGATTGCGTCACGGTTGTTGCACCAAAATTTTCAGGGGATTCTGATTTAACCAGTCTGTACGGAGCTGATTAATAGAAGAACGTAGAGGTGAAAAGTCGGAGTTCGCCGAAAGGTACTTGACAATGTAACCGAGGAAGAGAAACTGCAGATACAGTGTGTGTGGGAAAACCTAGGGTACAAGTATCTCTAAGGATGATCGATGGGTAGGAGAGAAAAAATATTCGGAGTAAAGTTGCGTAGAGGCTTAGACTCGAAATAGAAAAAAAATCTAATCTTCCTAACGTAATGCTAAGTTGATTTCAGAAGACAGCCTCTGACCACCCCATTTTGAAACCATACAAAACCAAATTTGAAATTATCTTCTATAAGCTGTTTCTCTGCTTCTACATCGTATCAATTGATTCAACACTTTCCGATGCATTATATGCCAAGGCTCCAACACTGTCTACCACTAGCAACGACAACCGACAAACCAAATTCTGTATCATATCACCAAAGCACCATGCGCGGTAAATATAGATGAAGTCATCAGTATATACCGACGAGATACGCAGTGTGGTATGTACATAATAATGCAGAACCGACAGCTGTACGCGGGGCACAGAACAGCCGGCAGAAGGTGTGCAGAGCGAGGCGATAAGAGCGATAAAAGGGAACGATAACTGTTTCGTTTATATACGCGTGCGCGCATGTATAAAAGATCGTAAATCGTATCAGGGTGCAGCATGGCGCTGTGCACACAAGTGATGCTTGCGCGTTCGTGTGTGGAACCATAAGCGTGCACGGTTCTCGGAGGCAGGAAAGTCTGTTCATCATTCATCTAGCTGATGCCAGACGCAGCATCAGCATCAGCATCGACAGCTAGTCGGCCAACGCGTTGATCTTTGCTTGACGAAACTATTCAGCAGCATACAGAACGGCACGACTGTCCACGGGACACCCTTAATTCCCATGGCAAACAGTACGGCGCACAGTTTGCCTTAAATCCCAGCTTTATCATGCTAGCTGTGCCAAGATATATGCTTCGTGGTTAAATTTACGACCGCAGGCCTAGTGCGTGTAGTGTTGACTCTGAAACTGCTCCGGAGAAGAGAAATAGGAACATGATCTACAAACTGGCAAGCACCAACGCGACATATAGGCATCTGCAATGTGTACTCACATAATTGAACCTGTTATTTTTATCGTGGAATGAAATGCCCAATTGATATTTCAATCTTAGACTCGGCGTAATAAAACGAAACTCAAGTTGTAAGCAACCAGAGTCACTGGCCACGTGCACTTAACTTCTTTAAATAGGATAATGCAGTATGAACTGACGGCGCCTACAACAATTCAGTAAAAGTATTAGCAATGTTTAATGTTCGGTCTGAGTACCTTATCATTTTTATAATCACCATTAGCATGTTCTAGTACCAATTAAAAACTGCTTATATACCTTCGTGAGAATTTGATTGTAGAAACCATTGGATGTGAACATGGTTTGTTTCCGAATAACTGAGCTTTTCTGTAGAAAAAAAAGACAATCTGCAAAGTCCAGTCTTCTTGCGCACAGTGTCTTTTATGAAACTTACGACCTGATTGAAATAGCCTCGGAAATGAAGTCCGAAAGAGACGCCGGGTGCAAACAACGTCCGATAGTCGGTGTGAAATCCTAATAAGGACGGCATGGATGCACGTACCAGTCCATTCCTAACGCATCTAAACTCTAGAGAATAGGCCAGCTATCCTCGCTCTTTTCTTTCTTCCTTCTTTCCTTCCTTTCTTCATTCCTTCGTTCATTCATTCATTAAGCTGGTATGAGCGTACGTAGGAAGACGAGTGTCATCTGTACCCCTCTCCTTAAACACCTACGATACAGCAGGTTCTGTGTAAGTTCAACTTTCACACGTGCTGGACCGCGGTGCAGGAGAGTTAGAGTGGGATCAATCCAAAGTCCAATGGTCTGAAAGCGACTGGCTAGCCCGTTAGACTCGCGTTGCGTGTCTAAACGTGATCTAACATAGCCATTCCTTTCCATTTCGTACCATTATTTGTCGGTCATTTTCATTGCATTGACAACTCACTAATTTTCCAACGTTCTTTCGCGTGATACAGAATGGCGAAGTACAATCAGCTTCAGTCGAATTCACCAATTTTCCACGTATTCCCGTCTGCAAATCCACTTCTTCCGAAACTACTTTCGATCACAAGTTCCTGGGATACCGATTCTCACTGTTGTGTACATGGAGCCCTATGATTAGCAGATTTTATACAGCATGGCACAGTTACATTCTTAACTCTTTCCTCACAATCAGGTACCAGTCCTTTCCCATCAGATTGGAATTCACTTGCACATTGGAAATCACTTATCTTCGACAAGTTCGAGTGATTTGTGATTTGTGATTTCAATTGCAGGGTTATAAAAATGATCAATGATTTCACGAAGCTAGTTCTTGCTCTTATCTATACCTATCTTCCGACGTATCCTATAGCACCGCAAGTCCTCATGTCTCTTTATCCATATCAAGAGTACAATTTCTTCCATAACATATTATAATATAGTATAATATATAATAAGTATTCCTAACAATGTCTTAAATTCGGTCCTGTCGACTGTCAATTCCCGATCTCCCATCATTCTACAAGTTTGCATGGTCCCCTTGATCCGCGATGGATGGTCGGAGGTCCAAAAGACGAATGCCAGGTGTCGAGAACGAAATGTTGTACGTATATATATAGAACTGAATAGTGACTCGGCGCGGAGAGACTTCACAGAGTTTCTTGACACGAACGCGCCTCAACCTTGTACGATTAAATGAATCATTCCAAGATTAAGTTTGCATGCTCACGGTCAAAAAAAGCTTATACTCAGGTACGCGTATACATTCACACACACACACACACACACACACACACAACATCTGTGTAATACTACTCGCGTCGAATTCCTCGGTTACAAATCACGTCGCTATTTCCGCAGTTTAATATTCCTTCCACACCGTAGGTGTACTACACCTATATAGACATGCACCATCCACGCGACTCGATGACGACTACCTATACGACGACGGTGTGCAAGACGCGACATATAAACTCGATCGCCCACGGGATATCAGCGATATACAACTTTCACTGACAAACAACAAACCAACTCAACTCAACTCAACTCACTTCAACTCCTCGCTTACATGCATGTCGCAGACCACTTTTGGATGCAGCGATGGACCCCTGGATGACTCTTCGAACGAGCCTTTCCATGCAGGCGTGAACATGTCGCAAGCCAAGCACAATGTTTGGAGAATTCCTTGCTGTCTGCAGGGTAACTTTTACTGCATCAAATCTGAACAGTGGCTCGGAATTGAAGCATGATGAATGAATTTGAAGATGATTCAAATTTTGAAATAGCGGATGTAGTACGATGGACACCCAAATTCATCATGCTGGCTGCAATTACTGCGTACTTCTCTCATGATCCGTTATAATTGGTCGCGTATGGTTCAAAATTAGGTACTTAATACCTATAAAGTGTGGAATCGTTTTTTTTCATGTTCCTCGACATTCATTACGTGTATCAACAAATGATTATTTGTCCAGTAGACAAAGCCCGCACGAGGTTGTTGGGACAACATGTTTTACTATACTATACTATACTCATACGGTTGTGCGACTTATTATAAAAAAAAAAAGGAATCACCGGCTTCTGCAGGGACAGATAAGAAAGAAAAAAAAGCCCGGTCTTTCACGGTTACGAGGTTGTCTTATTCCCAGCATTAAATGCTGTAACACGCTTGGTTTATAATGCTTAAACAAATAATTTTCTGACACGTACATACATTGAGGTGAAGAAAGAAACACAAATAAATAAACGTAGAAAGGTTTTTACATGACTGAAATTCATAGCCCATGAAAAGTATGGATGTATGTGTACGTGTTTAACACATATAACACGACTTCGGCGGCTTATTTAGGGGACCGTTCATTAGTTAATACGCTCAGTATCGTCACATTATACCTATATCGTTATAATGTATAGGTATGCCTCATCACAGTGTGAAAAAACATGCGATTTCTAACTTTATTCAGGATTGGCCTGATGCAGTACCTGTTGAACCGTGCATACATATTTTATTTTGAACTCACTCTGAATTGTCGGTTATTTGATTTAATTTTACTGCGACAGTAATAAGTATATCACAGCGACAATTAGATTATTTTAAATATCTGTAAAATCGACCATTGAAAGAAATCTGAAGATGAAAATTTTGTCCTTTTTTTGTTTCTTTACATGAATTTAAACTATTTTTCTCTTGTGCATTGCAAGAAAATAATTTGATATTACAGTCACTTGTATATATACTATGGCTACTTTGTTTACAATTAAACTGTCTTAAAAATTAATAACAACAAATATTGTTCGCAAATAAAAATTCCAAAATTTGTGCTCAAAATTTTCTTTCAGATAAACTTTTCCAGACCATGGAATACACGGCATTTGGTCGGTTGCGGTCACTTGACGCAGGACGAAGACGTTCCCGTGATCGTATGTCTGTCTTACACGAGAGGCGGATACGAAGGTATGGGAGAATTTGGAGGAACTGCGGCAGAAAGAATCATGTGATGAGATTAAAAGAGAGCCTTAGGTTACGCGGCGACTAGAGGCTGGCAGGAATCTGACTCGCCACATATATGTATACCTATATGTATATACTTGTATATATGCGTCCTCTACTATCTGGAGAGCGCGGCCTGGGAAAAGATTTATACTTAATAAGTCGTCATGAAGAACAGTTAGGTCCCATTTTGGAATTGATTAAATAAAAAGAAGAGAGAAAATAAAAAAATAAAATAAAAAATGAAAAAAAAAACGAGTATGAGAGAATCATAAATAATCAAAGAAATACGAGGATCAGGGGGGGAGGGGGGGAGATTTGAAAGAAAAAAAAAAAAGGCAAATGACATCCGGTCTTCGGCTACTATAGACGACGACGTGGGCGACTTGCCGCAGGACAGCGCGAAAGATCACTGTGTGCACAGACGGCGGGGAGACGACGCAGAATAAAAAAGGGACAGAGGGAAAGAGAGAGAGAGAGAGAGAGGAGAATACGAGGAGGGTGAGATACGCGTTGTTGTGTATGCGAAGCAATCTCCTCCAGGTATGTAATACTATATAGATTAGATAATGGAGGGACATAAATATCATATCCATTCACCCCAATGTCGTAAATCCAATATATATAAGGCATCGTGCTTGCTGGGCGAAGCACGTTCGTCTCTCTTCTACATTACTACGTATCTAAAGCTGGGTGAGATCTACGTGAAAAGGATTATAATGCTTTGGAAATGATGAAAAACGGTGGGAACATGTGACAAGGAATTATTGAAAATCTTACGAGGATCTAGATATAATAACATATTATTTAATTGGAAAGTGCGATTAAGAATTTTTGAGTTTTTTTTTTTCGCTTGTTGAAAGCTCCATTTTACGACGAGAATCGTACAAAATATTTCGGAAAATGTTTTTAAACGTAGCTATAATAACGCGTATAAGCAAAAGAAGAAACGATTAATGTGTTAGATTCGTGAAAGGTAAACGACATAAAGATAATTTAACGTGTGGAGTTAGTTCGTGAATTCGTCATCTGATTTGAAAATCTATATTAGAAACGTTTACAAAATAATTATATAAATACTAAAAATATTTAAATAGCCGAAAATTCCCTTGAAAGTACAAAATGCTGGCAAAATATACTCGTGGAAAAAGTAATTCGATTTACGGATATAATGATGTGTTCGTACCGTGAAATTTTTATATAACTTTAATCGATCTTTTGGCTTATGTAAGTCGTACGATAAAGTAATTATAGCAAATTAGGACAGGTTTCAATTTATTCAATTAGACTTCGTCAAGTTATAGGTACGGGTATTGAAGTTAAAAAAGAAATTACAGTTTATATGATTATTGATAGATGTGGATTCACGTAAATCAAATGCCAGAAAACTTCCCGAAATTTTCAGGTCTTCCATGATATAAATAAGAAAATTCAACGAGCTGCAGTACGAAATCATCAAATTATATCAAAATTTCCAGAAAGTGATTAGCAATTAAAAAAAATTTGGCAATCATTCAAAGCTGCGACTATAACCTGACAGTATGTATAAATTCTTAAATTTTTCAATCATCTCCCTTCTTCCAATCTTTCTACCACACCGAATTTATACGTGCAGTTTCACTGTAAATCCATAAAAGGTATAAGAAGGGGGGGGGGGGGGGGAGGGTAAAACACTTTAGGATCAGCGTTATAGGTACGGCTGAAGAAGTCTTATGCAGGAGGGCGGTGACTGGCGCAACAAGTTCTGTTGGCGCAGCGAGGTGCGTATAATATGCGATACAGAGAGTGAATAGTATAGAGAGGGTCAGATAATCTTCGAAGAGTGAGAAAGAGAGAGTGAAAAAGAGCGATAAAAAGACCTAAGAGCAAAAAAGAAAAAAAAAAAAAAAGAAAAAAAAAACAGGGAAGAAAAAGGAGAGAGTTATGGTTATTACGCCTTAGCGTCGTACTTAAGTCGTCATCTCGCGGCACGCCTATATATATCTATATATACACACACACACATACACACGTAGATGTATACTATATGTGCCTAAATTTATACTACGCATGCACTCCGTGGTGCGCACGAAGCGCGTAAATAGGACACAGTGGAAAAAAGCGATCGTCGCGCCACGTACATAATTGTGTATGGATATAGATGGAATACGTATGCCGTTCGGAGATCACCGCATCAGCATAAATCAGCATCTCGAGTTTGGGTACGCGTGTGTCCGTCCGTCGGCATTAGTATGTATTGCATAGCTACGGTCATGGTGGTGGTGCCTATTGGCTCGCACGATTTTAGTTCCCACGCGATCCGACTGCGCAGGACAGGGATAGTTCGGGAAACCATGGTATAACAGGGAAGAAGAAAATTATTCGGACCGTCTTGCGGTGTCTTGAAATATGTGCACATTTGCAACTATATCAAGCTGGAACCGCCACATTGGAAAATCGATAAATCTTGTATTGAATAATTAAGGGATAGTTAAATGGTCTATTTTCGAATTAAATGATCCGCATTTTTTTTGTTTCAATCTCTGTCGGTGTCACTCCGAGATAAACTTGGAACCAGCACGCTAAATACAACGGGATCGAAAAGAGATTTCGAATAACTGTTCTGGCTAGAATTAAAGGCTCATTAAAGGCTTCAGGAAGACGTAAATTAAACATTTTTTGAAAGCCGAACACTCCTCCAATTCGAAAAATCGGTGTAACTCATTGATGGAACAAGTTACAGGAGTCCTAGAAGCGTCAAAGTAACTGTCGAATCGAAGGCTCTGGATGTACCACCCGTGCAAATTAAGTGCTCCACCCCCAAGTGGAGGAAACCATCGCCGAACTCGAAAAATCGGTATAATCGACTTCGTAATTTCACAATATTCGCAGACTAGATTTCGTAATGTAGTTCGAGGACCGTTGGATCAATTGGAATTTTACAATTGTTAAAAAATTATTAAACTAATTGTTGTAAGTCGGTTTAGTAAACTTGCGATACTTTCAAGAAATTTCACGTATCAGGTACATCATTTTGGAGCCTTCAACTGTACCAAATGAAGAATTTATAAAAAAAAAATAAATATATCAAAACTCACAGAAATCTATATATAAACGTACAATTTCCACCAACTTTCCGACTTTCACTAATTTTTTCTGTTATATACGAATGATATCCGCAACAAAATTTTCAATAATAATCTCGGAAATCCGATACGATCAAAGTATGACTTGCAAAAAAGGAGGAGACGAAATATTCTTCCTTCGAGCAGTCGCAGCTGCGGTTACTATGTATGTATAACACAGTAAGAGCGAGCGCAATGCGTCTGCAAACTGCAATATATGAAGCGGAGTAAGATTATGATGGGTGTTTTTGTTGTTTCGATTAATTACCGATGACAACGCCGGCCACCGACCCGATTAAAATTTAAAAATAATCGAACCGGATTCCAGCGTGTCAACCCGAGCAAGTCCTGGCGAACCTTCGCGTCTCATCCACCCGAGTGAACGCGGATCAGAGTCCGCTCGACTCGACTCCAATATCTTCGCCAGCGTTACGGTCCTAAGAGCTCTCGTATACAAGACGGGTTATCATACAACCAGATAATTATTTTGTGCGAAAACGCACTTAATCCACGTATAAGTATAAAAGTTCAGCCAAAGTCAGTGTATAAAATGAATTTGCTTTTTCAAGAAGAATGAAACTTTTTACCACAATGATTTTTTGTAAATGAATACTATGGAATCGTGGGAATTTGACTAGTTTCTAGAAAAAAAAAAAAAAACTAGCCAAGAATTTTTTTTTTTTTTTCTATCAAAAACAGCGATTCAATCGGAGTAACGACTCCTGAAATTGAGTGTGTATCTGACTTCAGAACACGCGACTTCACGTGATGTCAAACGACTTCAAGTAACTTTACGTGATTTTAAGTAACTACACGTCACTTTAATTGAAATTCATCGAAATTGATAATAAATATCCTGCAACCGAGGAAATTCGGATATGAAAGAAAGTTTAAGGTATTCTTAACACTTTGAGTCATAGTGTCAAGTGTTCTTACCACTATCCTTTATACCTATACTTACTAACAAGTTTTCAATACTCGACAATAATTATTGCGATATCATGTAAACTGTTATTCTTAGAAACAAATTGACTGAAAAAAATAGTGAATATTGAAGAAATAATTCATTTCCAAGAAAACGAATTTGCACCCCCTATACATATTTACATGTTTTACAGAAATTATAAGTTTTGGAGTCACCCATTACGAACCAGGAAAATTTCAAATTCGATCGAATCCGGACGAAAAACTCTGCCCACAGGTTTTGGGGTCGCTGATTATGAATCTGAAGTTATATTTTTAAAAATTCAGTACACCGAATCTAATCGGAAATCTCGGAAACCTCTGCATAGATTTTGTTGACCGATCAAATTTGAAATGTTCATTCACCATATTCGATCCCCTCCGTCTTGAATTTTTGAAATTTGATTTCAGATTTTTAATCAGCTACTCCACAGCCATAGAATACT
The DNA here is from genome assembly GCF_021155765.1 of Diprion similis. Classification (NCBI taxonomy): domain Eukaryota; kingdom Metazoa; phylum Arthropoda; class Insecta; order Hymenoptera; family Diprionidae; genus Diprion; species Diprion similis. The sequence continues at coordinate 7,887,327 of NC_060110.1, read as the reverse complement.
ATCTTGTTATAAAGGTTGCCTTAGCAAAAATCGTGTGACTCGAAGGGTTAATTTGAATTTGTAATTAGTAGAGCAGCATGTGCTGAGAAAAAAAGACGACAATGAATTGGCTTCCGTAATCGATTGGACCGATATAACGAGGGGCTTCCATACTTATTCTATCCAGGTTGAGTAGTCGTTCTCAATCTGAACTAAAGCACCATGCGAAACAAAATTATTTTTCTTAAACGGTCGAATTAAACGGATATATAAATGCAAACTTGTGCTAACCGTGAACCAGACAACATCATATATACATATATATAAAAACGAAAAATTCAACTTACCGGCTCCCTTGATACGAGGACTTGACGAGTTTCACAGCGAAAAGAAATTGAATGGCGCAGACAAGTAGACAGCAAAGGTTGAGGGAAAGTGCCAGAGCGCACAGAGCAAGGGTGACTTCGTACACGACGACGGATTCGTCATGGCCGATGAGACTGCTCGGAGATTCCGTGAGCGGTGATATCTTGAGTAAAAAAATAAGGGAAAGAAGGGCGAGTAAAAGTGACACAAGACACAGCAGCCCAAGCGACGTGAGCATCTCCTTGACGCCGGCAGCCTGGTGATGCCTGTTGTGCTGTGAGAATGACGAAGTGATCGAGGTGTTCAGGGGAACGATGCTCGGCCCGGAATTGGTGAGAGGCAGAACACCGGATGTCGACGATGGCGCGGGGGCGGGCGAAGGGGTGGCGTGACTGGGTATGCGGGAAAGCCTCGTGATGTCGAGACCGCCGTTGACCTTGGGCCTGGGTTCGCCATCGGGCCTGTCTACGGACGAGGATATCTGGTGGCCCGTACCACCGACGGCGTGATGATGGATCTGGTGGTGCAGAGAATTAGACGCGTTGGCGCCAACAACAGGACTGGCGCTGTCCACGGAGTGCTTCGAGGTCGACAAGGTGGACAGGTTCAGTCCATGGGAGTGGTTAAGCCTCTGAGACAAGTTGTTCACGCTGAGCTGAGAGTGATTCAGTGGATGATGATGGCTCGACGACGGCGTCGTCACCGCACCCGGGTTACCAGGAGACCGGATATTGTGCAGGGACGATGAATTACCGCCGATCGAGTCGTACGCGTCGACGCTTCCGCCCCGCGTCCCGATCGTACCTCCAACCCGATGCTGGTGATGCGTATGGTGGAGATGCTGGTCCTGGTGAAGGTGCTGGTGCTGGTGCTGGTGCTGATGCTGGTGGATGGCTGACCCGTTCGCCGCGAGGGCCTGCAGACCGCCCGGTGAATAGTGGTCATTGCTGATAGTTTGGTGCCTGGAGGCCGTTGCCGGCTGCCCGGTCAGTATGTGCTTCAGCATTACTGGCCAACTCTGACCTTGGGCTAATTGCGGAGCTGGTCCCTTTCGTTTTTAGCCGTGCTCCTTTAGTTTTCTTCACATTTCGGCTTGGATGTGCAGTGACGATGATCAGAAGAGAAGAATTTTCCTCCAAGTTCCTTTACGATTCTTTAAGATTCTTTACCAATCTTTCCTCCTCTTCCTCCTCTTCCTCCTCCCCCTCCCCCCCCTCCTCCGCCGCCCACCACCCGCACCGAACGACAAATCGTCCCTATATTTCAGGGTATCTTTGGACCCGAGAGGAGCGACGAAGACTCAGTTACGAGTTGTCTACGTGCCGGGACTAAGAGAGTTGCTGCACATCAGCTCCATCATTTCAATATCGAATATGAGAAAAGCGCATCCATGGAATCTGGAAGACGCGGAAGGCTGCGCAACGCGAATCGCGTTTATCATAACACCCGAGGAGAGAGGGGGGGACGGCTAATTCCGTCTTTAATTAACGTTACCTTACGTTACGTTATTTGTCGAGTTATTGCTCGCCGGTGGTAATTCTGCGGATCGTTACTTTCATCTTTGCCGTAGACCTCTGCAACGACCGTTGGTTTTCGGTGCCGACGTGGTGCGTGGAAGAACGCCGAGCGGCAATAAAGCGACAGGCCGCCACAGACCTCGCGTGCTCAACCACTTTCGGCTAATTCGCTCTTCTCCTTCTTCTTCTTCTTCTTCGTCTTGGTCTTCTTCTTATTCCCCTCTTCTCCTTCCGCGGCCGGCGTCTTCCTCTGGCTCACTGTCACTTTTCACCACGCTCCAAGATCCCAGCTCCCTTGTACCCCTGCTTCTCTGCCCCGCAGCCTTTTCCTCGTTGCCTGCACAAGGTCGTTCGAGCCCCCTTCTCTCCTTCGCCTTCCTCCTCTTCCTCCTCTTCCTCCTCCACCACCGCCGCCGCCACCGCTTCCTCCTCCTCCTCTTCCTCGCCCTTCCCGTAGCGATCCTCCAGGGTACGCGATCCTCGCGTACGTAATCCTGTCTAGCCTCGCCCTGGGCCAGTCAGTTGCCAGCATACCAGCTCGTTTCGTTAACCCCTGGAACAAATGCAAAGGAAAAACGGTGGTCAAAAAAAGCTTGTATATTTAATTCATTTTCTTCACTTCATTTCTCCATTGCATCTTCTGCCAGAGTACAGGTGAAAAACTTCCAATAGTCAACGCTCACGTTGAACGTTATAATGAAGAATCTCAACAGTCTCTATGTCCCAACCATTTAAAACTTCAACCTTTCGGAAATCCAAACCATATATGGAGTTTCGACTTATCGGACGGATGAGATTCGACATGATGTTCAACTCGAACGTTGATTATTCGACATTTTGACCAAGACCGTATCACTAATAATAAATTGGATACGCTGATCTTCAGGGTTTTATATCCATGTATTTCAGCATAGAGAATCTTTCACCCAAACGATCACGTGACTTATAGATACTATACGATCATATAGGGACAAAAGACTCCGAGTTACTATTTCAGCAGTGTTCGGTTCACGATGAATAATGAATCTATGCTTACTAGGGTAGTTTTTTTTCAACTTGATTTTCTTTCTACTTACCCTTTGGTACGTAAGATATTTCGGTTAGAATGTTTGAAAAATTCAAACGAAATGAGTCACCTTTTAGAATTTTGCTACCGAGTTCCGATTTCACGGGGCTCCGGTTGAGGCTAAAAACTAACTTTTCGAAGGGTAAGTAAGAAGAAAAAAAAAGTTTAAAAAATCACCCTAATGCTTACAGTCTAAAGTGATTGAATTTCATATTTCAGCAGTTGATCGACATTCTCGCATGCGAGTATAAATACCGATACCCATTTTCTTCATTACCGTGTAATGAAAACTCATTCATCGGGGCGAGGACTTGGTTTTACGTTCTGTTACGTACAACAGGAAATTTCTTCCCTGTAAATGTTTCTCTGTGTACCCAAAGATAGCCAGTTACTGTAATAAAATCGTCTTATTACCTGTGTAACTATTCTTAAGACACAATAAAAAAGGTTTCTCGTACAAGGCAGTTTAATTCCTTTATCTCTGGGCCCCATCATTGTGGCAGAGATCCAGGAGATATTCTTACCACCGTATAACACCTAGGTCCATTACGCATATATATAAAAATTTAAAAACCCATTCCGTTCTGTTCTTTTTACCACATATTATTGGTAATAAGCCAAAGCCAAAGTTGAATTTGAGAAGGATGTATGGAAAGCACGTATATTGACAAGTTACGTTGAAATCTTAAAATCGAAAATCTTACCACAGATAGTTACTACCGTGTATATTCGTAAAGATGAAACATTGGCTGTCCCATTCCAAATTGGATGACCGGATCCGCGAAGGGGAACTACGACGCAAGGTTTAACGAGTCTACCAAGTTACACGTGAAGATCAGTAAGAAGAAAAACAATATCTTCAAAAATTTTCCATAAAAGAGCGCCGCGGATAAAGATTTCTCAAAAAGTAAGCGCAAATTCTGGCTATCATGACAGTCCAACTCGATCATAATTACGATACATAAGCAAGCGCGAGGCGAAGTTGTGAGGAAATAGGCTCATGCAATACGTGGGATTATACGAGGTTCTGTTGTCAATACACCGAGGAGGAGGCTTGACTCATAGAAACTGGTTCCGATCGCATTCCGGACGTCCAGAGGCTGCCGCCGGCGGAGCTACGGATACCAAGACGCCCTTCTGCGCGAAGGTACGGACAGCAGCAGCCTCTCGTGATATCGCGGGTATCGCTGTGCGGCGTGAACGCAACATCCCCAAGATCCACCGAGTTATAATAGACTCACAATTAGCGAGTTTGAGACAGTAAAAAAACAACGGCGAAGAATAAGTTGCCAGCAAGCAACGGGCGCGTGGACGAAGATCTGCAGAGAGAGTATTTTCGAGATTCAATTCGTGCCAGTCCCAATCGGGTTTATACCCGTTATCGCTCGATCGATGCTCGTATGCACGTGTCTCGATTTGACATACATTCTTGAGTACCCGTACCTTTTCGAATGCCCGAAAAATGTCGAAATTAACGTATATTTTTTATTCAAACAGTAGGTATGTGTGTAGTACCTACTTAAATAGTATCTCATAGTGAAACACAACTGGATAAAAATATCGTATTTTTTAATTAAAATTCAAACTGCGTACTCAAACATCGCTCAATACGAATGTTGAAATCAGCTTCTTCGTTGGAAAGAGGAATGAAAAAAGTTGACGGTATATTCTCACCACAGCTAATTAACAAGATGAATATCAAAGTTTCTTCCACCAAACGTTGCACCATGCACTGCGGTCGACACCAGAACAAAAATATTACGTAATATTTAAACATAACGGGTGTGTCTAATGGCATAAGGTAGTAACGGCCAGAAATGCAATTTTAGTGACAAAAGGGCGTTTCATTTTTTTTTAAACATCATTCGTTCTGAAAATTATCAAAACGTATGATTCAATCCCAATCAAGCGTTTGCAAATACAAAGGCAAAAGGTCGTATGCAAGGATGAAAAAAAAGATCAAAACAAAAGGTCGTAACAACCATTTTCTTTTTTTTCTGATTCTTCTGCAATCGTTCCAAAAACCATTGATGGCATAGATAAATCGAGATCTACAAAAAATTCAGAAATCTTATTAAAAAAATTTCGAAAATAAAAACAGAAGGTAAGGTGGCGGTTACGACCTTATGCCATTTTAGACGCGCGATGAATTATCAATGACTGCAGTCACTAATGAATCACTGAAAAAAACCGTCAACGATTTTACGGCGAAAACTGAAAACCGTTTTTGTTACTTTGAGGTACTTTTATCCCTCATAAAACTATGGCAATGACATAAAATAACTTTGGATCGATTACCCAAACATAACGACGTTACGTCTATTGTACTATAGTGCATGATTGTCCAATTCTTTCTAGGATTCTCGGTACTCTGACTGAGCGTTTTCCTTTTGACACGTAGTCAGAATCTTGGACAACCTAAGTAATACCTAATTGGTACAAAGCTGCACTATCTCGGTTCCACGAATGCTTGATCAAGCGACTATTCACGTCTTCAAATAATACTAGACATTCTCTCCCTTTTCCTCTCTCCCTCTCTGAATATGAAAAAACAGAACTACACAAAGTCGCTTGGAACAGTTCAAAATCATTAGAGTATAATGGCAGTCAGAGATTCTAGTAAACCGTTAATGGAACAACAGAAGATCGAATCATCAAGATCGGAAAGGTGATTTCTCAATTCTCGAAAAAATGACTATTGAAATGTTTGAGGATTGCATAAAACCATTTGTAACCATTACAGATGAAATCGTTGAAATCGTTCAACCATCATGCATGTGAAATGACTTGCGTAGACACCTGCAGCAACGAGATGGGAGTGAATTACCAGCAGGCAGTGTTACATTAGTCAGTCGGATTGATTTCAGAACAAGTAAATAGAAACGAATACTCGATCGAGTGCAGCCTCGACCCTTCGCGTCGTTCGCCGACTGTAATGGGCACCCTGAACTCCATTGCAGCAGGTAAGTAAGCACGCCGCGCAGCAGCGTGGAATTTCATACCATACCCATACCATTCCTTTCCCATTCTTGTTGTATAATAACCCCGCTGTGCAGAGCAAAGGGAGAGAGAGGAGAAGGGACCCAGTGCAAAGCCAGGTTTGCCTCTTGAATCTTTCCTCGTGCTTCCTCTTGCAGCAGCAGTACTTCAACGGAGGTTCACCGCGACAGTCGGAACAGCAAGAACGACTAGCTCAAGCTTAATTGGATCTAGCCGAGTGCCAACGTAGTTCCCATGCGCCCAGCCAGTCTCGTCTCTCCTCTTTCCCTTCTCTCCGCTCCTCTTTATCGCTCTCTCTCCCTTCCTCTTGGCACGGAAAGGGTTAGATAGGAATTAGTTAATAAGCCAGTCTCCGAATGGCTTCTTCGCCGCGGTATGGAAATGTCTTATATCGTGTATGTCTGTGGCATGAATCCGTTAATCCGATTTTAGAGCCTAGCATGGTGTACGGTGTACGCGATTATTGCACAATTTGTACGATACCAAGGAACAGAAAGACCTGCGGGGTTAGGTCAGGTCAGGCTGCCGACTTTCGTTTAGAACATGCAACCCGGTCGATGGAATTATGTACTTTACGTGTATCTACGTGTGTAGACCGGATGCAGACTACAGGTCTCCAAGCGTCGAAACACCTGCTGTCCACCTGGTCACCAGCTCTTGAACTTGTAGAGGCAAATTTTCTCCGCTCCTTCTGTTTTAAATAAAGATGAAACTCTTCTAGACCTTCGATACTTTTATATTTCAAACTAGGATACAATATAATGACGCTTAAAGTATCAGGTAACACGTTTGAAAGACTGTCAGGGGGTGACCAAATGATAAACTATAAAACGTGTTCGAAATAGTTCCCTGAATAATCCTGCTAAGTTTTATCGTTTGGTCACCTCTTGGAACCTTCCCGCCTGTATTACCTGCTAGTTTCAGCATCATTACAATATTCAAACTCATAGAAAAATTGAAAATATACACATAGAAACAGTACACGTTGTGCATAAGCTCGAGTGAATGCGAATGACTTTAAGTGACGTCAACTGAACGCTCTTGAAAATGCTTTATGCCAACTATAAACACACTTGAATTCAAGTGTTGTTGACCCCTCGGTGAAATGCAGCTTGAATATCGTTACACTTTCTACGTTGAAACCCGGTATTCAACTATGCAATTTACCAACTGTAAAATCAGTTGATTCAAGCAATCGAAGATACGGAATAAAAGGCTCTGAAATATATTACATAGTAGTACTAAACTTAAATCTGGTACTTGAATCCAAGTTTCAAGTTCAAACTCAAAGTTCCCCCGACACCACAAACACCACATCTTTTCTCTAGTTTCGTCAAGTCTGTACAATAGAATAGAATACAACCCCATTGTCCTTCAAGGTGGTGAACGCAAGGGTCCCTCCCCAACTGTCAATGCAGGGTCGAAGAGTGGTGAGTTTAACGTCGCGCTACGTGGGCAAGAACTTAAGGAACGCAAGGTCGTTAGATAACAGTTCCGAGATACAGTTGGCCCGCATGCCTGCCCTGCAACCAGATCATCCGAAGGTCCGTTTCTTTCCATGGACGGCGGCGGTAGGTATGATCTGCCTCCGAGCACCGCATGGTGCAGCCATAATGCTGCGACTCGGAGTACTTACCACCGTAAAATCGGAAAATTACGTTCCCGGATACGCCTAGGTAAAAAAGGAATCCTAATTACGTCCGGCTCGGGTATTGCAGCCGAAAGTAATAGCGATACAACATAGGTATCCTGGATAGTTATAAAGATCCTGAATTTATTGATCCAGTAGGTACTTGTTTTTTGTTAATAAATATGATAACACATCAGTTTTGTGTTAGTCAAAAATATTTCCCCTATCCGATAATGAGACGAAGGACATTTCAGAGCTGGTAGCAGTCACGTCATCTCACAATCAAACAAGTGAGAAAAGTGACTTTCAAACCTAAAAAAAGAGAGCCGAAAGTGACTGATGGGAATTAATTATTGCACAGTAATTAAACGGAAAGTGCTGCCACGGTATTATTCATCTAATCGGAAATGGCCCTATTTTTAATTATGTCGCTGTATAGGAGTTTTTCTTGTTTTTCAAGTCTGTTTCCACATTACAAAAATCGGTATCACAATACACGATATTTAGTAAATGAATTACAAGTGAACAATAACTCTGATTTATGAACGTGTCATTTTTTCAGATGAAACATTTCGATATAGAAACAATGAACAATGTGATCACAGTTGATTTTCTGACATCAAACTGAAGCTGATTTTTTAGCTAAAGATACTGTAAAACTTGACAAACAAAATCTTGTCTACTGAATACCGCGTGAGAAAAAAATTGTGCAGCCAAACTTTATTACATATATCCGAGAGTCAATTGGGAAAAAAATCATCATTTTCTTATATATTTACAATGACTTTGAAGGATCTAAGATTTGAAAAAAATGAGTACGTTTTGTTTTTCTTCGGGTTTCTAAATTCCAAATAATTCTAAAATCGCAAAATAACGGTTTTCTCTCAAAACGAATCGTTACGACATCACCTAACTTCATCATGATACATTTTCAAATTAACTACTGAGATTTCCCGCAGACTTTCCAATCGCAAAAATGTCCCTACCGCCATTTTGACATTATCCTCGCGTACGTCTCTTCAAGAGATACTTCAAGCTTTGGGTGTAGGTAGGTACGAATGTACAGGTGTAGCTGAACCACTCATGCGGTGACTATCTCGTGGTTTCATCCGAAGGAGTATATATCTATAAGCTGTGAGTATCGGAGGACTTGAGTCGCCCGCGGTTGTTGGGGGCCCCTGGGGCCTGGGGCCTGGGGCCTGGGGCCCGGAGCAATGTGCGCGGCAACACGCTTTGGGCCCGTCTGAATTCATACCGTTGACCAGCAGGTGCCTTCCTTAACGTCGGCCTACCTGCACTTCAGCCCGACTGCGTCAGACTACTCCGTCTTGTTTTACAACGGCAGCCGCACGAGCAACAAAGAAGAGAAAGAGAAAGAAAAAAAGAGGAAGCATTAAAGCTAAGATGTGAATTCTGTTATATATAACAATTTTTATCGAGATTGTTATTGTAAAGTTTGAGAATAAATAAAAAATTTCTTTTTACTCGGTTATTTATTTTTCGTTAAATCGATAAAAAATTTGATATAGAAAAAAAAGGCCTCATTATTCACACCCCCGGAAAAAACTACATTCTTTCAAACATCATAGGCGTAACTGTTAATCGAGTGAAATAGATTTCTTCACTGTTGTATTTCGTATGCGAAAAGATAGAATTCTTTGGTAGCAAATTTACATGCTTAAAATTATTATAACAAGTGCTCGTATAACATAAAAGTATTTAATTGATCGAATAGCCTGCAGATCATCAATCTTAACTCAGATCACCATCGACATCCATTTTTATCACATATATACGCCAATGCGGTATAAAAAAAAAGTAAAAAAAATTTTGCGGTTCGCAGCGGTGAGAATTCAATCGGGTTCCGCGGTTAATCGCTTGGTCAATCAAAACTCATACACGTATAATACACGTAATATAAATTGTATGAATATTAAATGTAATTAGTGATATGTGTAATATAATAACGAAGCAGAGAAAGATACAATAATCATTTTTATCTACAACGATGATGGCGATCGCAAAAAACACAAAAAAAAGAAGTAATGATCTAATAAATTATTGACAACGATATCAATGATGATGATGATGATGATGATGATAATGCCAACTGCCACCGGCGAGCACATAGGTATATATATATGTATGTATATGCCAAGTAGACCGCGACTACGAACTCTTGTAACTGTAGCAACCCGATGTCGTCTTGTGTTTCCGTTCACGTACCCGTATACATAACGTAAAAGAAGAAAATACGTGGAGCAGCTTAGCCGTTGTAGCGGTAGAAGCAGCAACAGTAGAAGAAGAAGAAGAAGAAGAAGAAGAAGAAGAAGAAGAAGAAGAAGAAGAAGAAGAAGATGAAGAAGAAGAAGATGAAGAAGAAGGAAAAGGCGGAGGAGAGGGTGCAAAGGGTCGGGCGGACGGTGTAAGCCAATAATCGGGGGAGGCAGAGTCGAAGACAAGGGCAAGGCTGCGCATTCCTGCGTCTCGAATGACTTGGTAGTTAAGGATGGGATATGTTGATCCACCGAAAAGTTTCGCACGGTGACTGTATAAGGACGTCTGACAGACGAGGAATAGTCGCAGTTTATCGTAAGCACAGTGTGATAGACGATATTGTCGCGGGAGAGAAAATAGCTATCAAAAGCTACGACAGTAATTCATAACTTTAGAACGTAACGATGCATTTTTAGGAGAACTTGTTATTCCGAAGTTTTGAGACTGCATCATCCAAGAATGAAATTCTGTACACTTTCATATAATTTTAACCCTTTGAGTAATACTGGTAAGTATTTTTACTACCTGTTTTATATATGCATTTTTAGTACGTTTAGAGAACTTTTCATCATATTTCTTTACGATTTTTCGCTATTTGATGATTACGAATCTGAAATCAGATTTTGAACATTTAGTATGGCAAATCCAAAAGTTTTTTGACCGTGTTCGATTAAATTTGAAATTTTTGTCCGCCGTGTTGGATCACTTCTGTCTTCCAATCATTCGCATGAACGTTTTGGAGGCGAATTTGCAACTTCAGGCTACATCAAGGCGTCCATCTTACGGGAAAACTCAATGATGCAGAGAAGAAAACGCAATTCTTGAATAAAAAAAATAAAAAATAAAAAATCACAACAGACTTTTCCAAGGCGAGAACAAGTTTCAGCTTACGAAAAGATATTATTTGCTGCTTTTCATCGTGCAAACCGAGAAGCTGCGCGAATGAGAGCCAAGTTCGCCAGACGTGAGGAGTTTCGCTTTGTGCGCTATTTTCAGACGGCTTAATGTAGTGAGTATAGCAATTACGTACAAAGAAGGAATTTCCCAGTGAATCGCGAGGAGGTTTTTGGTCATGATATCGAGGTTAATGTCGCACGGGTTCTTTCGTTTGCCTTCCGCTAGTTTTTAACCGTTGAAAAGAAAAAAAACAACAAATTAACCTGGCAGCTACTATTAACGGATAAAAAAGCGATTATACTAACGACCGAATTAAGCTGATTGATTGCTTTACATACAGTAACAGTTGAGAAAAAGTTATTGTAGTAATGAACGAATTAATCCAAACCGAAGAACGCACACATATATATATATATACACGATTAGCATAATCGTGCTTATATCGAGGCTTATACGGATATTCGAATTGCGTACAACGCTATAAAGTGATTGGAATAATATTTCAATTTAGATTTCACGAGAAATTTCTCCACCTATGCAGGTTTACCAGAAAATCATCGTACAATTCATCCTTATGAATGCTATATACATATTAGGGTGTTTAAAAAAAAATTATTCACAATTTTCCACAGTGGGATCCCCTAAAAAGCTTGTTTTGGTTAAAAGAAAGATTCTGGCACAAGATGAACGATCTACGTTTTGTGGAAGATCGCTCTGATTTGACTTTTCACTTTTTTTCACCTTTTTTTTTTTTTTCTTTCAATTTGTGAAGAAACATGTTGTAGCACTTTAATTATTATTTTCTCCTGATATATACATATATTCAAGCCAAAGATCACGATCTATAATACAATAATATATCATCCGGAAATCTTATTCACCTAAATCAAAAGTTCATATTAAATTACAACTATTTGATGAGATTTTAATCTAAAAAAACTTCTAAGGGGGTGCCATGGTCGAAAATGGTAAATTATTTTTATCCGAAATACCCTATCATACACATAATTACATGCATACAAAGTTTGTCGACATTTGTTTTCTTCGTTCAAAGAGATATTCAATCAGTGTCTCATACGAAAACCGAAGAAATTGCAATGCGCGAAATTTTCCCGCCAAAAGTTGAAGTTTACGTGCGATCTATTGTTTTCGTTTCAATTCGAAAAAAAATCATATAAATGAACAGTTTTTATCATATTACGATCCGGGTGCGGCGGACAGTGCAATTACCGTGGTCATATTTCCCCGGTGTGTATTTTAGCACTTTACACCACACGAACGACGATGACGGGCTGGCAACGCTGCGCTTTTCACCTTTTACCAACATCTCCGTCTCATGATGGATGTTGTATCGTACATATTCTTGCTGTGTACTGTTCATCGTGTTTGCACTATTGTACATATCTATCGGACAACCGGGTCGGCTGTAAAACAGCTGTTTCGGTTACTGCTTCTCGCCATTTGCATTTGCACGTACCGGTAATAAAAAGAATCGCTGTTATTATGATACTTATAAAACAAGTATTGATGGAGTGAATTTTTCCTCGGCAGATAAATTTATTTCAACTAAAGAAAATGCGCTCTGTTCGAAAAATAATTAAAACCGATATAATTATCGTATTGATGTGTTACTAAATATTTATCGATTATTACCCTTTTTTTTATGGGAATTCAATCGCTTGTTATGAAATGGAGAAAGAGAGAGAGAGAGTGTTTCAAAGCACATTCTATCGTAGGTACACATAATCCGAAATTCGTACGATGGAATGCTACGCCTATTGCTCTCGTGTGTAGTAGACACCGATCTACCCACATTGCATCTATACCAGCTACTATTTTACTACGACAGAGAACCGCGAGTCCGGTCGTAGAATATAATTCGACGTGTATGTATATAATACATTATGCGTATGTAGACGATCCGAGCTGCCCGTAGGTATGCGATTCTTTTTTTAAACTGGTCTTTCAGCTGCCTAGTTCTATATACACAACAAGCACGTGTGTACATACATGCATAAATATCATGTATATGCCTATATACACCTACATATGTATATGATACGTTACGTCGTAAACGAGATGCGGGGAAACCGTCGGCGTCGTCATAGTTATACGCGCGCGTATATAATTATTTTTTTTCTCCATCGCCTCTTCCATCTATTTGGCACCGCGTGCTGCGATATTTCGGTAATCATTTTGTTAATTAGTAATGTAAGACGTGACAAATCAGAATCGTCTGCTTTTGGGATTAATTCGAAACGTAAATAAACGGATATTGTTAATCGTCGTTAACCAATAAACAAAACGGGGATGGAAAATAGATCATATAGATTCTTTGTGGGATGCACGCACGCCTTTACTACACGTGTTTTTCAAATAACGAGAATCGAGAAAAGAATCAACACCGTAATAATCGAAATACTATGAAATCTAAAACAAAACACCGTGATTTCTTTCTCATTTCTCCAAGATGGTCTCCGGTTTTCGAAAGGTTTTAAGTATTTTTTAATCCTGTCTACAAGTCGCTGATGTTTCGCAAAAAATTGAGAGCAGCCTCAACATCATCGCTCTATTCAATGTTGCAACAGTGATTCTGAGTCGATTTTGGACAATCTAAAAATCATGATACTTGCCGATTTATCCCGTATTTAAATTATCATTCACCATCATCTCCGCGACAATGTCAACGTCGCGAAAGGGATTTCCCGAATTCACGCGTTATAAAATTGGTTATAACGTTAACGCAACTAACAATAAGCATCGGGAAAAATCATTACATATTTGGCAACTTTAAAATGACTTGAGAGATGAATCCGAAGTTTCTAAAACTAAATATTTCACTTGCTTCAAGTTCTGATCTTATATAAACGAATATGAAGACATCGATGACGATAGTATACAGTCTCAATTCAACCATCTCGTGTTTTTTTCATATCTTACCAAGTTGAATCTACTCTTCTCAAGATCTTGATATACAGGTATGATCTCCGTCTTGCAACGTTCTAGTATAATTCCAGTCAACCGAAACATTTCTATGCGATAACTTTTGGTGAAACCGAATCGTTGCACCAGCGTCACGAGCCTCAACCTGGTCGGAATTCCTTGTTTGACATACAGAAGCGGGATGCCGTAGCGGGTCAAGGACACAGCCAGCGAGCCTCGCAGCCGCCGCGCTGAATCCTTTCGCGCACGGCTACATACAATTAGCCAGGCTTTTCACGTGGCCGCAGAGGGATGTTCGGGCCTTAGGAATGCCCCGATTAAAGAAACGTGAAATTTAACGAGCGTGCATGCGGCACGGGACACGTGAACGAGGAACGAATCAATCTCCGTCTCGGGTCACGACTCGAGTCTTCTCGCTGGCTGGTTCGCCGCTCTCGAGACGTGAGGAACGCGTCCGCCGTGAGAGCATAACTGGTACTGCAGGCACAGGCAAACCTGGCAAACGGACGTGAAACAGAAGAGAATCGTCGACGCGCCTTGGCGCTCGATCTGCGGCTAGGAGCTAGCCACGAGCGTAAATATGCGTATGCAAATTAGGCGTACACAACATCTTGCGTGTGTCGATCTGCGCTATCGAGGATAATTGCGGGGAGTTATTTTCGTTCTCTTTAATGTGTGTGTGTACGTGCGCGTGTGCGTATGTGTCTGTGCGTGTGGAGTGGTTGTGTGAGTGAAAATTGGGGAAGTGAGAGAAAGAACTGCAGGCATTCGTTGACTAACCTCGTGCTACATTCCGTAGGTTTCCAGAGGTTCCGATCTCGAGTGGGCGGCAGAAGCAGTGGTGGTGGTCAGTTTCGAGCTCCGGTGGGTATTGTTTTGCCCGTGGGTTTATATTATCCCTCGTAACACCAACGCGATGCTGCGTCGTCGTCAACACGGAAGGATCCTCCAGTTCGGCGTGTCACAATCGTCGACGTATATTCCCTTGGTCACAACCTCACCCTCGCACATCCTTTAGGTGCAATTCGACGCGCGTGTACTAAACTCAGAGATGAGAGGCGGCCCAACGGACCTCGGATATTCCCCGAAAGTCGTCAACACCGACGCTGGTTTAACCGCGTCTTTTCTCCCTGCCCTGTCAGCTCGTTCCTCGCCGCAAAACAGTCGTGATTTCGCAACCTTATCGCGACGTTGTCCGTCGCACCGGGCGGCGAATTATCGTCAGGATTTAAACTCGATTTTAAAACCGATTTCGAGCACGGGGATACCGAGTCAGGCATGCAGACGCAACGAAGATCAACTACGACTGCCCGACTGGCGGCAACTGCGCTAACGCGACACTCGCGAGGAACGACTGGAGGCGCTGCGACACCGCCCGACCTCTCATTGGTCCTTTTTCGATTCTCCAACGGTCGCCGCGCGATCAGCGATCTTCAACGGTTTCGCCCCTGGCGCACCGCTACCGTCGTTACTCGATCGGTATTTCGTATTTCCATTGACTTATTGTTATATGTTATACGTCAAGATGCGAAGGGGAGGGCAGCCCGCAATTTATTGGCGCTTGTATTCGCATAGAGATCAGTGACACCCAAGGATGGACCTGTATAGGGAAACATGATACGTTATCACAGTTTCATTCACGCTTCAATCGATTCTACGTTTATTTTGTAGAAATCCGTTGCCTCGTTCATGCGTCAGTTATTGATGGTAATTCCGTGCCGCATTTGATGACTGTGGATTTAAAGCGTAGCACGAAAAAAAAAAAAAAATTAACAAACTTCTCACCCAAGCGAAGTGATGAATCTAATTAATAACATTAGTTTCGTGTTCAGTAGCGAATCAAAGCTTACATCTACGATCTTGGTTCAAGTAAATGGAAATCATTTATAATGAACCAATGAATTTTTCGACGAGTAGTAGCACAGGCTATCTATTCGAGTTTTAAGTAATTAGAAATTCTTAATATTATTCTGTCAACATTATTGGGTTAGACACTGAAACACTAATAATTAATAGCAAATCAAATGATCTTAGATGCTAATTTATTTCTTATATATCAGTCAAGTTCAATGACTTCACTTTCTGTACGTTAATGAAAAACAAGACACAGTCAGTTCTGATCTTACATCATTTATCACGATGCAGTGATTTCTCTATGAGATGAGATAGTTTCTGCTACGGCAGTATTTAGATTACCTTGGTAATTGTAAGTATGATTCTAAAAGTAGTGATTTTCCGATGGATTTGCAGTCGTCGACCAAAAAGTCGCCCGAAAAAGAATATCACATACATTCATTTTGAGCATGGGACATGCTTCGGTATTGGCGTGTTCGTTTACGAACGTACATACATATTACAGTCTGTTGGAAAAATCAGTTTTGCATAATAAACGAGCTCAAAACACCGGTTGTACTGAATCAGATGGAAATTAAGCTTCTGTAACTCGCGGTTAGAAATACAGCCGTAGTATCCAAAATTTTAATAACCATTAATAATTTATAGGCTTTTCAATGGTACTACAAAAAAATTCTATTCATGTTGTTGACGCTTTCATTCCGTCGACATCGAAAATTATCAATTTTCTAAGTTTCTAGACTCCAAATTATAAATCCTGAGTCGCGTTCGAACCTCGCTGCAAAAAAGCTTTATCCCGCTAATTCTATTAAGAAATTAGATTATGTAAGAACGTAACGGTCAAGTAGAACTAAATCCTGTAACGGAAATCTCGAAGAGTATAATTCCAGAGACTAATGCAAAATTTTTATACGAGACTTGAAAAGTGCTATTCGTACCACATCCATGCTGAAATGCACAATAAATGTCAAAATGAGATGAAAATAAACAGAAGTTTGAGCTGAAAAAAAAAGAATAACTATCTTAGATAATTCTATATCAATAACGCACAAACAGATAAGGAAAAAAAATATTCGTTAGCTTTGGTATTTCACAAGGATATAACTGGCAGTTTTATGTCAATGAAGTAAATCAAATTTATCGATTCGTAATTTGTACGGTTTCGTATTGAAACTATTCATGTTCGGGAAAAATCAGTTATTTGCAATGTTTTTATCAGAGATCCATAAAATGTTGACTTGGTCATTTCGTTTAGTTTGCACCTTCATTGGTAATGAAAGGCTGTCCCTCTTTATTGCAGAGTTGAGGAGGGAAAATTGGATTAGAGTTTGTTAGATTAAATAATTTATCAATTCGATTATTACTATCAATATTATATGATTACTATTATCATTATTATTATTATTAATCAACCACATTTTTATTTCATATATAATAGCTTTTACAGAATGTCTCACTTGAGTGAGCCAGACTAATAAACACCTATACGATAAATGTGTACGCATATTCATTCAGTAGTAATATGTCAATCATGGGAGGTAAAATGATCATATTTTTCGTCTTTTTTGGTTTTTTTCCTTTTGATAATGATAATTTATAACTTTCACCTTTTCGACTTAAAAACTAGCTGATAATTAGGTTTC
Organism: Diprion similis; assembly: GCF_021155765.1. Lineage (NCBI taxonomy): Eukaryota > Metazoa > Arthropoda > Insecta > Hymenoptera > Diprionidae > Diprion > Diprion similis. The sequence goes on along the minus strand of NC_060110.1, from coordinate 7,870,155 downwards.
ACTTGAATGTATGCACTTTTCATACAATGCGGAATAATTTGAAAACGGCTTTTTCAATGTGAACATGTGTTGTCTATTTTCAGACCTATTACATAGGTTCCTTATATCTTCATCCAACAATGACTTTGCTACAAATCTATGAATTTGTAATTGAGAAAACACAATGCCTAATGCTTTTCATATGCTACAATTAGACAAATCGAACAGCTCATATTATTATAATAATTATTGTAATAATATATAATATAATATTTCTAAATCATTGTAAATAATTTTGCACTGAAAAAATATATTGTTACAATTATATAGCTTTTATAGCACATCAAATAATACACGGACGAGAATATGAGACGACAAGGACCGATCGAAACCTAATATCGTTGTCGTCGCGCGGAACTTGTTCGAAATGGCCAGATTTGGTAAGCCACATCGAACGGGCACCGATCCGACATTAAAATAATAAAAATGCACATCGAACGAGTCATTAGAGCGTGTATTATCCTGCTAAAAGCCAGGACTGAGGGTTCATAATTTTTCTTGTCGAAATTGCCGGGTGTCTGCCGCCTCATCTGATCAAACAGATGTAAAGAGGGTAAACTAGGTATCATAATGAAAATATTCAGGTTACAGATTGGTGGTTAGCTCATGGACAGTTGTCCGTTTGCCAATAGTCTCTCAACAGCTGCGTTTATGTCTCCAAATGTTGCGATTAGCGCTGAAATCAAATAATTAACATTTAAACTTGATTCAATAACGCTGCAATGACATCCGAATAATCTACTCTTTTTTTCGATCATCCAATTTACACATGGTCAAATCTGATTTGAAACTGTAAGTACGTATTCTCTGTCGGGTGAATTACCTTGAAGGTTCGCGTCCCTGTTCACAAAACCCATTGCAGTAAGCTGCTCGAGCTGTGCTCTATACCGTTCTTCAGGAGGTGGCAGCTGCTGACCACCACCAACTCCATCCGCACCTTGGTGTAGCGCCATTGACGATACCTGTTTGAATGATATCACAGTTGGTTGTTAGGATTTGATTAACTACCTCTATAATTTATTCATACGTCATTGGGAACGAGCTGATTTAATTTCCATACTGTATAACCTAACTGAATAAAATCAATGCTTTTGCGAGACGTACAAATCATGTAACATGTTTGTATAGGTTCTTATACATGGTTGATTTACTAGATTATACATAACGGACTGAATAGATTTTGTACACTGGGTAAACATATACATGCATAGTTACCATATGAGCCAAGAATTGGGAAAATGCTGCATCCTGTTGATTGGCATCCGTTTGCGGACCTGTAGCCGGGGTCTGTTCTGTGGCACCAGACGTGGGAGTGGTGGGTACCGGTGGAACACTTAGACCTATACTGTGAGGACAATTAACAATAAATTTCACGTCTTTAGATGAAAAATTAGACAATCGTTATAACTGAAGGATATCATAAATTATAGTTTTGAGAATGCAATGCTTTGACACTTTCAAGGTTAGAAACAGCTTACGATTACAGCAACCCTGTATAGATGAGACACTCACTTGCCAACAAGTTCAGGTGCGACAGTGCGAAGTTGTTCCATGCCCTGTTGTATTTGTCGAATAGCAGCGAGGGCTTCTGGATTACCAACAACACTCTGAATGTGAGGGTTTTGCATCTGTCGTAAAAAGGCTGGCATCATGGCCCGCATCTGTTCCTGCATTTGAGGATTCCTTCGAAGCAGTGGATTCGTCGATATCATTCTGGAGGCCATGGCGGGATCTGCACTCATTGCATCGAGCATGGCACGAGTGTATGGCGCGTTCAACATGTTTTGCATCAACTGTGGATTCTCCATCATCTGTGCGGTCAAACTCTGCATTCCAGGTGAACCCAAGATGCCTCCTCTCATGGGATTTGGATTTGGCCCCTGTTCTTGGCCCGCTGGTGGTGTTTGACCTTGACTCCAAGGGTTTGGCAAAGGGTCACGATTCTCCTGCCCCTGCTGAGGATTTGCTGCATCAATAGGTTGACTGGATTCGACTAGAGCCGCAAACGGGTTCCGTTCATTGGCTGCCGCAGCAAGCATGGGCTCTTGAATGTCTCTGTACATTCGTCGTAACGCACTGTAACCACCGGGGATACTTTCCAGGTTGGAGAGGGCTCGATCGTGAGAGCGCATCAGCTCCTGAAGCATTGACGGATTTCGCGCCAATTCCATGGTTTGTCTGAAAAATATGATACAGGTACAAAGCTGGTAGATCACAAATTATCTTAGAAAAGTAAAAGGAAACCAATGTCTTGTACTGTATGTAAAAAGTCACAACACGATTCATATGCATCTGCAATGATATTCAATACTAACAATTGTCTACATATCATTTGATTAGAAACGATTATGTTCAGAAATTATTAAAGTGTCACTCAAAATCATTTTCATATAGTATGAAACAAAAACACATGTAATTTAAAAAAAACTTATAGCCATAATTGGTTATTACAACTGTAGCTAAAGCTTCTATTATAAAATGATGTTAAAACTTCAGAATACTCAACAGTTTTCTAAAATTGACTCGAAAATTATGATTGGCACAGTATTTAACAAAACCTTATTGTGAATCACAACTGACAAAGAGTAGGGCCAAAAAGTAGTTAAAAACATCATTTACCAGTCGTCAATCATAGTAATTTATAAAACCATAAGAGCAATTTACCTTAAAAGTTCCGGATTATTGAGCATGTGGCTTATCTCTGGATTGCGTTGCATTAATTCCTGCATTTGCGGATTAGACGTGACCAAGTTCCGCATGTTCTCTGGATCATTCATCAAGCTTTGCACTAATGGATTGTCAAGCACTTGCCGCATCATATCAGGACTGGATAACAATTCACGCTGCATGCGTTGCTGCAATTCCATAAAATTGCCCGAGCCCAATCCAAGGCTTTCAAGACCAGGAAGTCCTCCCAAACCTCCTAGGCCAAAGGGGCTGGCGTTAACGTCGGCTGGAAAGCAGAAACAATATCACCTATAAAAATTACATTGGCACAAGCTTTTGGTACATGAGAGAGGACTATGTAAATAGAAACTAGAAACATGGAAACGGCCGAAAAAGAAAATGAATTGGAAATTATAGTGAAAGGAATAAGAAGATATCAAGTTATAAAACTGGTGGTGTTTCATCAGCTATTCAGGAAACATACTTAAATACATGTATCATCGTATTTGATGAATATTTGCATTATGACAATCTCTATTAGATAAGAAAGCTTAATTTAATTGAAAATAGGTAAAAGGATGATTTAATCTGAATCGGTCTGCATCTCTATTTGCGAACATCAACTTCGTGGGTGTGGAAAGGATTGCTGCAATTTTGCAATAACAGCTGACAGCTACACGTCTTTGGCTGATTAATCATAGCACAAGATTACTAGCAGTTTACAGGACACATGCGACGTGGGTGACAGGGTTGTCAACCAGGAATAAATAATGAGGATAAATTGGGCATATGGACCTCGATGGATTCCACGCCCTGAGTTGATCTCTACTCTTGATTGACAGCGACGCACGCGAGTTGCTTACCGGGGGGCCGGGGTGGCGGAGCTTCCGTCTGGGTGGCGGGCGCCCGAGGAGCCTTGATGACCAAGTGGACGGTCAAACCATCTTTGACGTTGTGTGTGGCGAGTGTCTCGTGGTCCTTCATGATTTTCCCGGCGAATATAAGGCAGATCTGATCGGGCTGGGCATTGAATTTCTTGGAAACCGCATCTTTGAACTACGTATCACCATCGTTCGGGAAGATATATTATGAATTAGTGAAGGAAAATCATCGTGCGATTGAACTAGTCGGGCAACGGTCACGGGGTTCGCAGGCTACGCTGCACGTGACCAACACTTACGTCTTTGATTGATGCATTTTCTTCTATTTCCACGCTCTGTTTCTCCTTTGGCGTTTTAATATTAATTGTAATTTTCTTCTGACTCTCCTGGCTTTCTGCCATCTTTGAGTGGTAGATGACTCGTTACTTTGGGATGCTTTCGATTTTCGCACGTAGGGAAAAAGGACTGAGTTAGAACTCCGCCGCAGCCTTTGGACAGGCGCTTCGCTCGTTGATCTGGTACATTCTTTCAGGCGTTCCGAAAACTCCCTAGATTCAACACCTTTCCTCCAATCTACATACTCCGTGTTTCTCTGGACGCGTTCACTTCACCGACACCATTCTTCCCAATTGAGCACTGATATATATGGGGCATTCCAGCTGAACTGGACCCACTATTGACCTCATATGTTCGTATTCAGTTCTCAAGTTTTCTTAGAAATTCTTTAAGATTTTTCGAATCAAACGGTTTCGTATTATGATTTTTTTCAAATCGCTTTTTTCTTAAGTGACCTTTTTCAAGAGCACGTAGCGCAAAAACGTGAGGTCTGAGAACAGAATTTCATGAAAATAAGTTCCTCAGTTCGATTCGAACTTTCAGGATAAAAATGGTGAACAAATCTACAACCTCCCCAATGGTGATGTTTTTCGTTCTATAGTAAAAAATAGATTTTTCATCAAGTATATCATGACTAATTTCGCCCGAATTTTTTTGATAAAAAGATGCATTCATTACAAACATTTCAGGACCCAAAACATTATTCCCCGACTCTTCGTTGAAGACATTGACTGAAGAATTGAAAAGTTAAAACGATTTCAAACCAAGAACTCCCCCAGAGAATTAACAGATATGTACTTGGTAGTAGTATGTGATTTGAATCTTTTTTTCGTACGAGGTGATTATGTGCAAACATTTTTGGTCAAAGATATTTTTGAGGGTACTAACCACATTTTTAATGTACTTGGTTTTTGCACTAGAGATGCTTTGGTGGGAGGGCAGGATTTTCTTAGTTCCAAATCGTTTTAATTCTTCAATTCTTCAGTCAGCGTCTTCAACAAAAAGTCGGGGAATAATGCTTTGGGTCCTGAAATGTTTGTAATGAATGCACCTTTTTATAAAAAAAATTCGGGCGAAATTAATCATGACATACTTGACGAAAAATCAATCTTTTTACCATGGGAAGAAAAAATCACCTTTGGGGAAGTTGTAGATTTATTCAGGATTTTTTTCATGAAACTTTGAATCGAACTGAGGAACTTATTTTGATGAAATTTTATTTTCAGACCTCACGCTTTTGCGCTACGTCCTCTTGAGAAATGTCATTTTGCAAAAAAAGCGATTTGAAAAAAATCATAACTCAAAACCGTTTCATTTCAAAAATCTGAAAAAATTCAGTCTTCTTGTGAGCTAATAGAATTTGAAAAAAAAATTGAGAACTGAATAAATAATCGAAGACATAAACGAGAGCTTCAGTAAACTGATTTACCAATCGAACGATTTTACTCTCAATTTTGAGTTTTTTTTTAAAGCTAAACTGGTATGCAAAATGTCCACTTTTCGTAAAACTTGAATGTATGATCATCGCAAATTTTAACGTTGAACCAGATGCATAAGTTGATTTTATTCAGTTATTTGGTTTCAGTAAACTACTCATTCGTCCAATAACGTGTAAATATCTTTTATGCTTATTCAGTACTTTGATTTCACACGACTTATAAACAATGGCTACTAAAATTGTACAAAATATTAATTTTTCGTGTCAACAGTCAGCAACAAATGAAAAACGTAAATAAAGTAACCTTTTCCATGCTTCCAAATATGGTTACGAATGGGGATTTCCCACACTTAAGGTGCTATAAAGACGCGTTGTACACCTCGAAAACGCGGGGATGCACAACTCCTATACCGCTCAAGCGATCAAAGTGAAACTTGGGCAGTTAATGCCTTATTTTGGCAAAAAGTGGAGCGTCTTTTTGCTTTTTCAAAATTTGGAAAAAAATTTTACAGATTGGTTACCACCCACAGAAATTGGCCAAATTTTTACAGTTGCACTGAATGTATCGAACTACCCGGTATGATGCCGCTCGGCGGTGATAAAACACACATTTTAAGCCCTGTCCCAAGAGATTTGATGGTGAAATGACGAAATGGCAGCTGAAATGGGAAAATGTAGAATTTTTTTCCAAATTTTGAAAAAGTAAAAAGACGCTCCACTTTTTTCCCAAATAAGGCATTAACTGCCCAAGTTCCACTTTAATCGCTTGAGCGGTATAGGAGTTTTGCATCCCCGTGTTTTGGAAGTGTACAACGCGTCTTTATAAGCACCTCAAACTTGCGATGCGTTCGAATGTCCCACATTCTACAAAATGTAACTATGTGATATTACTAATATGAATTTATTTTTATTCGGAAATATGGACATAGAAAATACAATTTCTATAATGTAACTTAGGAGAATGCGATTAATTAAGGGAAAAATAATATATGACGGTTTTTTTTTAATTTAGAAATATACAATGCAGAAACATTAAGTTATCCGCATTGTTTCAAATTTAGTGTTATGATATTCGTTGCGGGTTTCCAACCCCACTCGCACTCGCCGAAACGTTCGCCCTTTAATGCGCGGTTCTATTACTGGCGGATGAATCCCACGGTTATCGTTGTGATATACGAGAATTGCAGACGCTGTTCTCTCATCGGCCTTTCGCCTTCAACCGTGACTCTTACTGGACGCCTTCCATTTCGTGTGAAACGATTCTATATGTTCCAGGTTAACTCCTGCAAACAAAAAATAATCCAAGTTTCACTAACAAGATAACATTGTTCGACCCTATTCGCTATGTTCCGTAAATTTGATAATCTCCACCGATCACGAATCCGAAATCATAATGCTTACCTGCACTTTTGGCAAGACCAACTGGACTGAAATTTGCCGTTTTTTGTTCATCCGCGCTGCATCCAGTCAGTAGCGTAACAACAGGGGCTTCTCCTTCGCTCGTAAGACTGACTTTCGTCTGGTTTGTCAGATAGTGACAGCATTCGATTATTTGAAAGTAGAGCCATGCCTCCTTGTCCTTTGGTCTGGGTCCTTTGACTAGGGGGATTGGAAGCCGTTCGTGCGGTCTTTGAGCGCGTAAAAATCTCGAACCACGTCTCAATTGGGCTTCTAGCCACCTAGTTGCTTCCCTTGCTCGACTGCTCGTGCGCTTTACCTCATCCAAGGCAGAAACGACTGAAAATTAACAAACGGAAGTTTTGAATCTTGATGACAATTTTTAAGAATTATTTAAAGTAGTAGCTTAATTGACATATTGTGCATTGGATAATTGTTTGTAATATTCTTACCCACGGAAGGTATGACAACAATGAATCGCTTTGCATAAACGAGACGCTTCAGCGCTGGCATGTGCTTCGAGAGAGCCTCGTGGTCAGGCACAAGATATGGCGACATTAATCTGGACCGCAAACGGGTTTCTAATGCTCTAACTTCGGCTTTCAACCACAGTCTTCCCATATGCCTCATTAGTTTTCCCTGTGGATGATCTGCCTCAGATTCCTTCTTCTCTTTTTTGCTATCTACATTTGATACTGTGGAATTATCGACATCCGAGGTAACAAAGAGCTGTCTAGTTTCATCATATGACATGCCAGACTCCTCCATAGCACATAGAAAATGACCAAATTTAATCAATTTCATACTCCTTAGTAGCGTTTCTTCTCTTTTATTCATTCTAAATTTCTTTAGGAATTCCCAGTCAAGAATCTTCTGCGTATTATCAAAAACTTTAAGGCCTTTTAGCTCAATATCTTCGGGAAGCGGTACTACTTCAACAGATTTAATCAAATTTTGGCTATTGAGGTTTTGGAATAGTGTGATGTTCTCTGGGTTTTTGAACAAAGCATCCGCGTTTATGTTGATCAAATTCAATAACGTCGATATCCTTTTCAGTAGTGTACTTGAACTTTTAGCGCATGACTGCACAATGTCAGGGTTACCAATCAACCAGTCGAAGCAAACTTTGATTGATGCCAAAATTCCTTCGCCCATTAAAACATTTATTATTTCAGCAGCACCCAGACTCTGCTTCTTCAACTGAGCTATATAGGTGACAGTATTATTTGAGCCATTACTTTCATCGTAAGCACTACTTGAATCAACGTTCGTTGTTACGGTTATTGCACTTCCAGAATTTGTCGTGGAATCCCTGTCATCTTTCAAAACTGTCTCGTTAACACCGTTTGACGATATGCTGGCTTTCACAGTGTTTTTACTCTCTTTAATTTCAGTCAAAGTCGGGTTTGCCTCGTCTATAATACTAGTTTCATTTCCAACGGCAGAATCTTGTTCCTTGTTTATTACTTTATCAACTTCGGTATCACTCAAATCTTCAGAGACAGCGTCATCTGACAAAATAATTTCCTCGCTCAAAGCATCCTCCTCAGTTTCGGAAATATCAGAGTTCAGTTCATCGCTGGAAGATCCTATTGTTGCACCATCGGCGTCACTCGCATCAGAGTCAGAACTATTTTTGCGCCTTCGAGGACGTCTAAGCTTGGTCAATAAACTCTTTGATTTGTCTTTCGACTTTTTGGCTCCATTCAATAGATCATCAACACCAATAACAATGTCTTCAATATTATCCGAGTGTTTACGATTATCATTAATATCGAGAAAGTTATTATCGCAGTTTAGTACGCTCTGTTTATTATCAATATTAATTCCGTTTATCTCTTGAATATCGTCACTCTTTAATTCGTCATTTCCATTTTCCCCTACAAATTGGGGGTTACTTGTCACATATTCTTCTCCGTTCAGCAGGGAGATATTGATCACCGACTCTTGTAATCTCTCAATAGTAGTTTGTAGCAATTGGGATAAAATAGCCAAAGTGAATGCGATTACCCCGCGAACTTCCGGCGAATCTTTACTCTGGAGTTTCATTATTGTCATGAAACAGATTACCACGATTTTGAACATCATTTCATCGGTTAGATGGTAAGGTTCATCCTCAGCAAAACTTTGTAGGTACAATTGAATGCTGCTTTCTTCTTCCTTCTTGCTGTCTGATTCAGTTGTTTCAAGTGTGAGACAATTTTCAATTTCGGTAAGTAATTCCTGCAAAGCATAGATATATTACTTATGACGTTTTCAATTAGCTGCATCCAGTATGCGCTGTCTACAATTTTCCCAATTTTTAGCCAACAGCAAAGGCAAAATTCTAGGGAAAATGTACTATGTGCACACTCAGTCAGCAAAAGGTGAAAATGCTATTATATGGCGAACTCAACTCACGAAAAAAATGCCCACTGAGTGCAGTTTCCCTAGTTTTGTAGCTTTTACATTGGTTGAAGACTAGCGATTCTACACTTAGTGCATAGATTATTCGATAGTTTAGCTCTCATTAATGAGTACAACTTTATACAGATGATCTCAGAAATTTCAGCCCTGCTGCTGAGCGTTTGTTCTGCAATACGTACTTGGCTGACTTGATTTATGCTATCAGAGTTTGGAGAGATGGAATTCCAAAGTTGTAACAAAGAAAGAAGTTGCGCGATGCAGCGATGGAGTTGATCTTCTTCCTTGCCCGTGAAAGAATGGGTTGTAATCATTCTCTTCAGATTACCCTCTGCACCCTCAAATGATTCTGAGCATAACATGCTGTGCATAAGAAAACTTGATTAAATAAAGTATGATGTAAATAAACTACGAATTTCAAATCATAACGTTTTCATCTCTGAATACAGGCTCATGAATTTTTGTCGATACACATTATTTGGACGCATAATTTGCTAGAAATACAGATATCCTTATTCAATGGCAACTTACCATCTCATATAATAATAAACAGCATCGAGTCCAAAATTTTTGTTTCCAGACATAGTTCCCAGTTGATTATGGGGCATTCCAATGTTTGGATCTATCAGAATAGCCATCTTGTAATATCTAGTTGCAGTTTTTGGGTCCCAATATGGATCTAAGTCTAGTTTATACCTTGATAGATCTCCCAAACATATTAAACTACGATGAATAAATCGTATAGCACACTGTCTTACTTCCTCTGCATGCATTTTACTTTGCAAAGACTTTTGTTTTCGCTGTAATGAGATGAATATTTGCATGGATATTTATAAGACAATTATATTTCAATTGATATAACTAGTATCTCGTAACTTGGGAACTTACGTTGGATAACACTTCTTTATTCTGAGGATAGGCAAAGTCTATAACGCCCATCAAATCTAGGTTGCATTCAAGCTGGAGCCTCAGAATCAAGTGATGGTAAAATCCCACACCCACTGCCAGGTGAGTGGATAAAAATGCTTTTTCAGTCTCATTCCAAGAGTTAGCCTGAAAATGTTGATGGAATTTCAATTAATAACAACCCAGTTTGATTGGGGTGTGCAAATAATGAGCGTGCACTACCTTTCGCAGTTTTTTAACGGCGGCAACGACATCGTAGAAGCCCCGCCGCCACAAGAGTTCCTCGATCTTGCGAGCATGGCCAATGGTGTCTTTGAATATCAGTCTCTCGCAGTAATCTCTTAGTTTGGCTCTGAGGGTTTCTCCTGACGGTGTAAAAATGTCGACAACTGACAAAGACCGGCTCCTCTGCTCATCGAGCCTCTGGGCAATATCTGTTACCCCTCTGTTGGTTACACAATCATAATACCTGTGAAACGGGATCCAAATTGGGGCGCTCAAGACGCACGGGGATTCTCGGAAATCCCGTGTTCCGTAAATAATGAATTTTTTGTTTTTTTGAGGTTAGGTTGAGAACCACTCTACGTCGTTAGTGTATCGGTACGCTTCGCGTTGCGTTATCGGTACTCGAGAGGTCAGCTCGTATTGTTATTATCATTATAGGGACGAAATACTTTTGCTTTCATAATCGGAGAGTATTAAAAGATTTTGTGAAAATATGTTACCTGTAAAGACGCCTCGTCTGGTCGAGGCAGTCGTTTCTGGCATCCGCCACAGGGTTGAATGACTTCTTCATATTGCGTGTCAACTCATCTTTCCATGGATTTCAGCTGATCTATCATTTCTCAACAACAAACTTCGAACCGATTCTCGCGCGAGGTCTCATTGGTCTCATTGTATGAAAATACGGCGACATTTGCCAGCCCTCTTCCTCTTTCTCCGCAGTCCGCAGCGCCCAGCAACGTGCAATTGCAAGATGGCCGAGTTACAGCGCAAGTCCCACTGCGCATCGTCGCTGCATTCGCGCTCGCGTCGCGCGCTCCGCGATTCCGGCCGTGATTTTCACACTTTTTCAATTTACTTAGAAATTACTTTTACACTCACTTGAACGTAAACTCACCTAGGTATCAAAAGACTGGCCGTAAAATTATGTGTTAATAACTGTACAATCTACAAAATTAAAGTCTACGAGGAACTGTAACACGAAATGTAGAAAAAATAATTATAACGTGACGTTGACGGACAACAAACGAGGCGCGTGCGGTACTCGGATAAATATCGTCATGTCTCTTTTCGGTAAATTCAAAAGCGGCAACTTCACTGCGCAGGATCTTGGTCTCATGAAATTTGAAGTCCGCGTTATTCACGACCCCGGTGGAGTGGATTCTAACGACGCTGAAGGGCTGATGTTCGTGTTAACAAAAGCAGGGTTGTGCGTCGTTGACGAAATGCTCGGATGGAGTAGCGTGGCCAAATTGTGCGATTATACACCTGCTATAATTTCAACTGATATTCATTATTAACACTTATACTACATCTCATGTTGTTCCAGGCTAATGTACACTTGTATCAACGAGGTGACGCGAATGATCGTTAGCGAAGCCATTAAATTCGTTCAAAATAATTATATGGTAAGAAATTAAGATGTAAGTCACACATAGGCTAAATGTGAAGGAGACAGACTGTTCAATGGGAATGTTGTGTTATGTTTCTCTTGATTGACTGGCTTTCGTCGCAGTTCAAATTTTGGGATTACTCGTGAACAAATTAGACGCGAAATGGATGCTCTTTATTGCACACCTGAATGTATCACGGAAACTGTAATTGGGATACATCGTGATATTTAAGGAAGCTATGAAAAATAAATTTACTTCCTTTATTTTGCTCGTATCACTGTTTTGAAACTTTGTTGCAGAGCTGAGCTTGACGAAGGCCTGCAGTAGAAAAAATACTATAAATTGAATTCAACCAAGCTTATGATCGTTAACACATTATACAAACAGACCATCAATAACTCCCAAAAAGTCAAGTGTCATCATACAAACTGTGGACTACGTTTGGTCTACGCTTAAAACTGCTGGTAATTACGCAGTATGATAAGTATCCATGGATTTCTCTATATTTGGTGGATAAGAAAAAATTTGCTACAACAAAAACAGTGTCATATTGGAAATAAAAGCTATTGTTTCAAATTTAAGGTGAATTTTTGAATTCTTTTATTGCAACTAGTTAATTCCTTGCGGTTTGAACTTATTCTGGGTATTATAAAATATATTACTGTAATTGTTTATTCTTATCACCTACAATGTCCTTCGTTATGGAAGAATCGAAGATTATGGGTTTGATAATCGATTTACACAAACGCGGCGCCAAGAAGCGAAGGCGACGCTTGGATTTCTAACAGTTCATATTAACTTTTCTTTGTGTATGCTGTTTCTGCATCAGATCTTATCGTAAACTTACCACAACTTGTGTCAAAGAATAGTTTACATAACTCGTGTGTGCAGGTATTACCTACTTCCCGCACTTGTCACGTAATGTACTATTTTCGCCGAACCCCGCGACATTTCTAGGGGCTTCTATACTTTTTCCTCACCCTGCATATGCTTAAATTTGGATTACCCCATGGGTTGAGATGCAATAATGGCAACGCTCTTCTTTCGCGGGAGTTTTTTGAGTACCGGCAATGCCATCCAATCATAGAACCTGGCAAAATGCGTTCCAAAAATCACGCATAGATTGTACGAAGCATGTGCGAGGCGCCACATGAGATCATCTCGAGTTGGTCGAGCCTGACGATCAGTCGCCTCGACAGTAAAATAATCGGAAATATCACGCAGTCGCAGAATCTCGCTAATGGTGGCGTCCCAGCGTGAAATGAAATGGTTTTTCACGTTTAGTTAACATGCATTTAAATTTCAAAATATTGTACTTAACTGTTATTTTTAGGCTTGAGTTGAATTTCTTTCTTTTTATCTGTCTGTCTCGCTTTTCCTTTTTCTCCCTCTCTTTCTCTTTCTGCTCGTTGTAGAAGTCAGGTTACAATCAATTCGAACACAGCTATGTGATAATCACGGACATCACACACACACACACACACATGTCGCAAACCAGCGCCGATTGTAACCCAGCCTTGCGTAATCATTTCGGCATAGGCGTTATCGCTTTGTATTCAAAACTGCGTAATACAACACACACCTACGTTTTACTTGTACGGACGCACCTTGCAGCCAAAACGATTTTTGATTCTCTGTAAAAAAGATTCAAGCTGATATACATATAGAGTAATAAATAATAATAATCGATATCATCCATCGCAGTTTGACACCTAGCTTGTATCTCCGCATGCTATATCGCGTTGCGATCATTCCATGAAAATTTTTTTATAGCATTATCCCATGAGATTAAAAACTACCAGAAAGACATATTATTTTAAATTTCCATATGCAGAGCAATACGAGATCACTGATAAGTGATATGATGTGACCGGCGCCGTTTGGCCCGGAACTGTGGTACAAAACACCGTGTACAAATCGCTGTAGTTGCCGTATAAACATCTCCTGCCGAAGCAGATGCGCTCACTTTGCGGCCGGCAGTTGCGAGGCAAGTTTGTGAGGAAGAGACGTACGGTTCGATAAAACATTACGCATTATAACAAAATCATGCTTCGATTACTGAACGGAATCAGAGCCGCTCGTGCCTTTTCATCATCGGCTATTCCGGCACCGGAAGTTAATCCCAGCATCTTGTACAGCGGGGTAAGTACCGGCATGCACCTTGGATCATAGAACAATTCACGGGTTAAGATAGTCATTCGCCATTATGGAGCTTACATACGGACGTAGCTACGTATAATGCTATCTGTATCAAATCGTATATACATACCTTGAGAAACATTTCAACCAATAACGTGTGACACACGTGTCTCCTTCATGGGTACATATACATGTGTCATATAGCACGTGTCCTTGAAACATTTCTCGCGCGCCTCACCATTTGATATTTTTAATCTTTACACGTATGGTCAACTGTATATATTACACAATTCATATTGACCCGTTGTATTACATAACTTGATAAAAAACTGTTGATCAGTCAGAAATTCAATCGCTTAGACCCGGTGTTATCAATTGATGTCGTAATAACCGGCGAATTGTCGCTGTAATACTCTTTCGTGAAACGCAGCATCTGGTTGAGATTAATTTATCTCTTATATCGGCGCAGGTTATTGCGTCATTATGAATTATCAAAATTCTTGAGCTTAGATTGGATTAGCTAATGCGTACTTGAACAGGAGAGATATTGGCGGAGAATATATTGAGACTTCATTACACCACAAGCCTACAGCTTAAGGGGATGTATATTTTCGAACATTAAAGTCCACGTTTCTCAAACATCAAGAAAGGCTAAAAAGACCCATTCTATATGCAATTCTGGTCAAAAACACTCCAATGCACTTTTATGTGGCGAAGAATTCGTAGAATTTATGCCATTTTCTCATGGGTAAATCATAATAAATTTAGGTCCACTCAGGTAGGTACTCGTAGTTTGCAGCTGTCCACCCCACTAAAGCAAAACAGACGTTTCGTGTGAACGGCGCACTAAATCGGTACAGGCATCACAAAAAGCCTCTTCCTCATGACATTGTCGATGCTATTAAACCTTGTAACGGATTTGAATGCCCCTTAAAGATATCTCATAGTATCCCAATATGCCCTTTATTTTAATAATAGTAATTAGACATACCCCTTAAAACTCGGACTAAAAATATATTATATACTAATAATCGTATTTTCATAATTTTGAATGTTTATAATCGCGGAGCAAATTTTCTAAAATTTAATTTTTATCATACAATACGTCTTATTTATAACATTTTGTTTTTTGATATTTTTTCTCCATCTCTAAATGTAGATTGACCTTACACCTTTCTCTTTATCACGTCGAAAAAAGCGATACCAAAACCAATTCAGTTAGAATTTCAGCTGCGACGAAAGCCTTATAGATCTACGAAATCAGTCTAAGAATTATTTGAATGATAAATTCAGTTTTTTTTTAATAGTCATATTCAAAAATAACTGAAAAGAATCAGCTCGTTTCAATTTCTGCGAATTCAAAATATTTCGATCAGAAAGAACAGATTAGATCTAATTTTATAAATAAACAACGTATTTCTTGTTCGTAGATTTTCATTAACAACGAATGGCACCGTTCCAAGTCAGGGAAAACTTTCCCGACAATAAACCCTGCGACGGGAGAAACTATCACAGAAATTCAGGAGGGTGATGCTGCGGATATTGACATTGCCGTTCAGGCAGCCAAGAAGGCTTTCAAAATTGGTTCGCCCTGGAGAACGATGGACGCGTCTCAACGGGGCGTTCTTCTTCACCGCTTAGCCGATCTTCTGGAACGGGATCGCAAATACCTTGCGGTAATCTACAATATTAATCCGCGCGCATTATTACTAGCCACTCACTTTTTCACCTGCAGTTAACAATGTTCGACAAACAGGCAGCAATAGAATCATAAAGCACGTCTAATATCAATCATTATAGTCTTTGGAAACGCTGGATAATGGAAAACCATACACCGCTTCGTACACGATGGATCTTAAGGGCAGCATCGATACTCTTCGTTATTATGCAGGCTGGGCTGACAAAAATCACGGAAAAGTTATTCCCTCGGATGGAAATTACCTCACTTACACGAGACACGAGCCAGTAGGTGTTTGCGGCCAAATTATCCCCTGGAACTTTCCTATCCTTATGATGGCCTGGAAATTAGGACCGGCGCTGGCAACTGGTAATTGACGTATTTTTATCGTCTGTTTACTTAATTGTTTAGCGATAACATAATCCTCTTGCACATTTCAGGAAACGTAATCGTGTTAAAGCCGGCTGAGCAAACATCGCTGACGGCTTTGTACATCGCCCAGCTTACAAAGGAAGCTGGTTTTCCTGAAGGTGTAATTAACGTCGTTCCTGGATACGGTAATGCAGGAGCAGCTCTCGTCGCCAATAAGGATGTCGACAAAATTGCCTTCACCGGATCCACGGAAGTGGGGCGACTGATTCAGCAAGGATCCGGCGTGGGAAATCTGAAGAGGACCACCTTAGAATTGGGGGGAAAGTCTCCGAACATCATTTTCAAGGATGCAGACTTCGATCAGGCCGTTGAATTGGGTCACTTTGGACTATTTTTCAACGCGGTAGGGATGAAAATCGGTTTTCAGTAGAATGATGGTCCGGATAAGCGAGACAATCGTCGGAAAACACTTTCCCCATTTGTTTTAGGGGCAATGCTGCTGTGCCGGATCCAGAACTTACGTTGAGGATGCAATTTATGATGAATTTGTCGAAAAAAGTGCAGCCCGTGCCAAGAGGAGAACGACCGGAAACCCGTTCGATGCGAAAACAGAACAGGGTCCTCAGGTACCATAACGTCGAGCTAAAATTATTCCGTTTTGTCATCTACGTACAAATGTGCTAACTATACCGTATTTACACAGGTGGACGAAGAGCAAATGAACAAGATTCTAGGTCTGATCGAATCCGGAAAGAAAGAAGGAGCGAAACTTGTTACTGGAGGAGAACGAGTTGGCGACAAAGGATGTTTCGTTGCACCAACTGTATTTGCAGATGTCAAAGACGATATGACCATCGCCAAGGAGGAAGTTAGTTTATCAAATACTTAGTAACACGTACATCCGTGTTCGGGAAAATTTTCAACCTTAATACTAACACTATGGTTACGCTTTCAGATCTTTGGGCCAGTTCAGCAAATATTGAAGTTCAGTAGCTTGGACGATCTAATCGAACGTGCGAATAACACAGATTATGGATTAGCAGCGGCAGTATTCACTAAGGACATCGACAAGGCCAATCACTTGATCCAGGGACTTAAAGCCGGAACTGTGTGGTAATTTCATATTAATCATCATTCAATCCTCAGAGTATTATAATTATGGAAGAAAATAAAATTAGGCTGAACCCGTAAACCTTTGGTAGGCTTCTCCTTGTTTGACGAAAGACTTTACAGTCTCTTGATTGCTACTAACACTGTTACTTTTCAAGTTCAAAGTTCTCCTTTCTTCCGTAACAGAATCATATTTTGCAAATATTTTGTGCAAACAGGGTGAACACGTACAACGCATTAGTGCCACAAACACCGTTTGGTGGTTTCAAAAATTCCGGACATGGACGAGAAATGGGAGAATACGGTCTTCAGGCTTACACAGAGGTCAAGAGCGTCATTGTTAAACTTAACCAGAAGAACAGTTAAATTGCTGGAACCTAAAATTGTACCTACTACATGTAGATATAATGAGCATCTTATTGAAGATAAAGATGAATTTTTTTTTTCTTTTCCTATCAGACATGTAAGTCTTATTTTTAATATTTCTACGATTACGTTTATACTGTTTTCATACTGTTAGATTTTACATTAATGAAATTACGTGATTTCGAACATGATTGTAAACCAAAAGTCTTATACCACACTTGCAGTAAATAAAATAGTCAAGTGAATATACGCAGATGTTATGAGCTTTATTGAATTCTTTGGTATGCGCGTTACGCACCGTTGAATCAGAGTCGAATTTACGCTAACAGGTGTATTCAAACGATGTCACCCACTACAACAGTATTGTACACATGCTGAATACGTTGTATGTTGTCTTTACTAAGTGTGTGTGTGTGTCTTCCTGTGTTAGTTTGCATATACTTTGAATGATATATTTTCTATTATCAAAAAAAATTCTAGCTTTACTGTAACTTAATATCGTACATCGCATGTAGTGCATACATTCGTATATTATTTTCTAAATTATATATATATATATAACATACAATAACTAATAATAAGCTCTTTTTTTATTATAAATAAAAAATAAATTAAAAATAATAATAAGATTTATCTTAGCTTTGACATATGTATATGTATATTAGGTAAATAAGATTGGGAAAAATGCTGCCTGATGCGCAACTAAATCGGAGCTTATGTTCCGTTTTGTTTACGGCCATGTTCTGTCTCTTAGCGAAAACAGAGTTACCGTGAGATTGAAAAAACTTCAAATTTTCGCTGTGACTAATTGTAAGCATGGGAAATCGAGAATTGTTTGCGTTGATGATTCAAGTTGTTGGGTTGAACGCATGAATACTTTGATGAATTTCGCCGCTATCGAGGACCTCAATCAATATACACAATTTGACCCTCGAAAAACCGGAAAGATCCACGGAAAAACAAGGCATTATACGATATAAGTAGCGCGCGATGGTAAATATTGTAAGGAGTAAACTAAATACAAGATCTAACAAAGAAATTTTTTATATAAAATTAATCGGGTGCTGTCAACAAGGACTGTACATCCAGCAGGCTTTCGGTAGCTAGCGTTGAGTTGTTCATAATAGGCGTGCTGATAACATTGCCAGATTTTTTATTGCTAAATGGATAAAAGCTGTCTATGTTCATCTGTACCAAATACGTTGTGACCTTATCAACAGGAGAGCCGCAACTGCCGTTTGCGTTCACTTTCAAATGATTAATGTCGTTTTGTATGAGCCGCGAGTATAGTTCAATGTGATTTCTACCTCCGTTGCGTATCTCAAGCGGTGGTATCCACCTGAAGTAGCATTGAGCCCAAAGTTCTAGGCAGGGAATATTGAACACAGGCTTTATGTAAGTCTTTCCTGTCGAAGATAACGACATGCTGTACAGAGGATTGTAGAATAGCAATATATCCGAATCGTTGAACTGCTCTCGCCAATCCCATACACTCCGTAGAATAAGAGGGCTAGCAGGATCCTGTATGGTAAGAATTTTTAAATCTATATCACCGAAGCTCGAGAAGAAGCTGTTTTATATTTAACTAGCTGTTCCGGCAGACGTTGTCCTGCCCTTTTCGGTAGGTGTGCAATAATGTGTTAATAATATGCAAAATATGTTAACAATAAATATATCTATATAGCTATGAACCCTTGTCTCGATAATATAAATATATTGTATGAATATGGCCTCAATCGGTCAAGTCATTCGGAAGTTACACGATCACTAACAATGCACAGAAGAATTATGTATGTAAAGATAATCTCGACAAAAACTCACCATAGCTGCGTCGTATCGATCTTTTTCACAGTTAAATATGAATGTGTCAAATATTGAGATGTGTGCCGAGTCCCATAAGGTTGTGAGATATGTTTCCGTAAATTCAAATTCAGCAGGGAATTGCTGGCAAATTTGCCAAACACAGTCAAGATAGAGGAGAAGTAGCGGAGACTGTTGAAAATCAAAGAAATCTATGAGTTGTGGAGATGTAAGAGATTTGTAATGATTTCGAGATAATATTACGGAAATACAGCATACCCTTTCTGAACTTGATTTCATAATGTGGCCGAGCCGATCACAAAAAGGGTGCCCAGCGGCAACCCATTCTTTTTGAAGAAGGGACTCAAACCCTGTTATAGTTCGATAATAAGGATCGAGTAATAATTGGACTAAACTCGATATAACACAACATAGATCTCTGCTTTCCCCTTCTGAAAAAATCGACACCGTGCATAAAAAAAAATGTGAACTTTAGGTGCAGGTAAATTATCTTGTACAGAAACTCGTACCTTGCAAAATTACTGAGGTACCCCCGTTTAAAGAGTCACTGGCTTCGACAGATTTCTCGAGGCAGTACGAAACTGATCTTAACCACTTGGTGCCTTCAAGTAACGAGTAAAAATTATTATCCTGAATCCAAAATTGCCGAATGTTTTCTGTAACATATACCAAATATTGTTAGGAATGGTGAGTAATAAATTGAGCCTTCATTCAACGGCATTGCAAAGATGTTACACATTAGAGCATAGAATACCTGGTGAACAGAGACTGACAAATTTCGCATATCCAGCAGCAAGCGATTTGACAGTTACATCTTTCTTCAATTCAATAACTATTGGTTCAAGCTTTTGGGGATGGCTTTTTCGAATGTTTTCGAGCATAATATTCTCCTGAGTTCGCTCTGTAATGGTCGGCAACAGTTCGGACATTCTGACCAATGCAGCGCCACGTTCACTTGACCACGACCAAACGGGTGGGCGACTACCTTGAAAGTGTCCAGCTGCTCTGGTTAGCTGACTATCCGTGACAGACGCTGGTACTATAATATATTGCGATAAACTGTAAATAATAACAAGTTAATTATTTCTTGGGTTACATAAGGAACAGAGCATTTGGCATCATTTCAGATATTCATTGGCTTATTTCGAAACTGTAGAGACTTGACATTGGTGGATTTTTGGTTGAGGATATACATACACACCTAAGAGAAAATTCAAATTCTACGTTTGCCGTAGACACTCTCCATGCCTTGTTCGTATTTCCCCTGATTCGAGTAGTACGTTGCAGTTCGCTTTCCCAATCAGCACGATCTCGAAATAAATGAACCCCTCTCTCCATGCTATTATAGTAAGGCTCTCTGAAAACGCAGAAATTTCACCTTTATCTCAAATAATAACTAATGCTATACAATAGAAAAATACTTTCTCAATGAAAATAGCAGTAACATAATAAAGGGCATTTTACAACTAAGTATTATATGTAATTAGTAATAGTAATAATAGGGATGGGTCATTACTTATTATACTGACTTGTAATCATATGCAAACAGAAGTTGATGCCTACTAGGGAAAGCGTGATGCAGTAGAGTGGTCAGTAAATTTTTACCACAACCGACTGGTGAAAACTTAAATGAAAATGACCACGTCCTCATATTCTGAAATCTCATATTAGTTACTACGTTTTATCACACAGCAAGAATACACATGTATGCATAGTATACAACGCACGACCACAGACAAATGTAAGGACCAGATATAAACCACCTTGCAGACGATGAAGATTCCTTCTACTTTGGAGGGTATCGTACTTCCGGTATAGAGCCGTCTCTTTTTGTTGCCTACGATTATATAAATGTCGTGTATATTTGACAAACATGTGTCTGTATATCCGTATAGATTATTTTGCTGATAAGTTATGTCCTGGAAAGAACATTATTCAGACTATTAATAAAACTGACCACAGAAGAAGACTTGTTAATGTGTCGTCTGATGTTCAGATGATATTTAAATAGATGGCATATTATAAATCATCTGCTTCATGAAAACTACACTGAGAAGTACTTAGTAAAAGATATTACTTAAACTGTGCATGTAATTTACAATTAGTTACAGTTTCTATACAGAATGTTTTTCAATGTCATCCTTGACTAAACTAGACATTATGATGCAGTATGAAGAAAGCTGCTAAAACAGATATCTAAGAGAGTACTTGATATAATATCATCATAATTTCTAAGCTAATTATTTTGTGTATTTGTTGATCATTTCTCACATTGAAGGGTTTTTATCAAATGTAATGAAAATATTTTAGCATAGAGTACACATTAATCTTTTCTGACAATATCTTGTATTCATGCTAGACTTTAAAATAACGCGTTAAGAAATCGACGTCTATACAAATTCTGCAAGTAATTTAGCAGTCTTGAACGAATAAAATAATTCTGAATGTTCTCACCTCGCTATTGGTATCGTCAGTGGTGACGAAACTGAGCTTGAAATTTGTTACCGACAATATTCCGGAAATTCCTTGGGTCAGATCGCCGACAGGAGCAAACATCAATACATTTTGTGCCTTTGTAATGAGAACTTCACCGCCGAGTAGCTTCATGCTATTTTCAGACAGAGAATTCCGATGGCTTGTACCGAGCAGCTGAAACCAACAGTGAAACGTGCAAGAGCTTAGGATGCTTACGCGGTACTGCTTGATGATCAAATTCCACAGTAAATATCACATCTCGTGGTACTTCTAGGTACTTCTAGGTTAGGTTCAAGTATTTACATAGTCATTCTGCACCATCTAATTACGAATTGACATACGAAACGAGGTACTTAATTTCGTGGATAAACATAAGAATCGTAGAGGCTTACCTGCATCTCATGTTGTTCGAAACCGACATAGCTGATAAAATTATTGCCAGTTTTGTTCTCCATTGTAGCAAGCTGCTAACCGCTATCAAAGGGAAGAAATATCCGCTTCAACGATGTGAAAATCTCCGCTCATCAATTTGTCGGTGGTATTTTAAACGTCAGGGGAAACTTTGAGGCGGGGAAAACGCGAGGCTTGACATATTTCAAGAGAATTGAGAATGGCAAGACAGCAACGAGGTGAAAATGGAATTTCAAAAAAAAAAAAAAAAACAACAAAAAAATTACACCGAGGTTGTGTGTTGTTGATGGATTTCTGATAACAAAATGAAACTAGGTTATTGTCAATTCGATTGTGAGATGTATCAAGATGTATAATGAATGTAATATGTTAGTAATGTTATACTGTCTGCTCGATCGCCGCTGCCTTCTATCATCGGTTTTGGTATATCACTGCAGAGGTCAGTACTGACTGTATCAAGGCCGCTATTTTGGAGCGAAACGCTTCTCTTAGTTTCCTCGCTATCATTACTTAGTATTCTATGATTTGAAGCGCGGTGTTGCTGCCAGTGCAACATGGCGACCGCAGCCAAAACGACTCCGCAGGATCTGCCACCGAAGGGCGGATACGGACCAATTGTGACCGACAGGATTAAATTGCGGACCATTTTCGGTGGTACAGTATCATTCGACTTGCATTAATTCAAGTCACACGCCACAGTTTCTCAGCAGTTGCGATACTTGGTTATGTTATGTAACTGGAGGTTCTATTTAACCTACAATCGATCAGCTGTCCTAATTTATGTTCTTAGGTCGGTCGTGGTTATTTGGATATTTCGCTGTCACGTCAGTCTCATTCTATATTTACTTCAAGGGATATAAAACCATAAAGAGACATGACGTTGAAATGAGAAGCGCCCGAATGGTCATGTACCCTATACTGCTTGCCGAACGGGATCGAGAGTATGACAGTTTAATGGACTTGGTTTCAACAAGTTCTGATTTGAAAACTTTTATCTTGACTTTGGTCTTCCGACTTTCCAGATATTTGAAGCAGTTGAGACGGAATCGTGACACTGAAACAGAACTTATGAAGAACGTTAAGAATTGGGAGACTGGAACTTACTACGGCGAGCCTATTTATAAGACGGCGAAGAGCGGCAAACTCATAGAACCTGAAGCTATTGAGTACTACGCTTTTGCTCCGGAGCAAGATTATTTAGACCGTACCGAAATTACATTGTGGACTTAAGTTTAAAACTCAAAGTCGATTCCGGAGAGATTCACATAATGATATTTTAGTGCTGATTGTAATTCTAATACATGTTAAATAAAATTGTGTATAATAGAAACAACGCAGAATCTTATGAGCATGTTTGATAAGCATTATTTATTCTTAAGACTGGATAAGATTTGTGTCAACAATTAGATTTTCTTAGTCATATTGTGGAACGACTATTCCTGAACATTGACGAAAATTTGATTGAAAAATCCAAGATTTTGTGGAAATTAGGCATGGACTAGAAAATTTGATGAAAACAAACACATCGAATGCCGTATCTGCTGACTTGCGAATTGCTCTGCTTTATAAATACACGGCCATCATATTTAAAAAAATTAAAAATTGGAATGGGATTTTCAGAATTATTTAAGATTGGATTAGAGCATTGAATTACATATTTTGAATTCTTCAGAAGTGCTTAAATAGTGCTTACAATACAAAAATAGAGAGAAATGTAAGCCTATTATCAGTCAACTTTTGGAAACGAGAAGGACTCGAGTAGGGTCCGTTCCGTTTTCCCGCACGTTTCGAGAATAAAGCATACATCAAATCGTTGAATTTGTCATTTTTTAAATGATGCCCAATCGAATATGATTCTTCCTACAGTTTCAAATTAATAAAAAGTCGCGTCGCGGATTGCACCGAACGTCGCTATGGAGACAATGCTTTTGTTAGTCATGTGAGTGTTTCTTCGGTACGGATTCGCGGTGTTTTTCTCTGAATGCTGGCAGATCTCATCGGACTTTGACAGCATGTGTGATGGAGGGATCAAAGGCGATGGAAAAATGCGATGAAACTTGTTCCTCAAAGCAGCTGGATGGCGTTGTTGAGATTCGACCGAAAAGTCGCTCCTGCGAGGATCAGCACCGCTGGCAAACTGTGACGAATGATTCGTATCAGGCCCCATCGCCGAACCTCTCGCGAACATTGGGTAACCTACTATAATGATTGCAGTGTAACAGTAACATGGAAATTCAATTTTCTATTTTCCAGTGTGGTATTTACCATGCGTAAAACAGTTATGACTTTAAATAGAATTAGGAACGGAAAAGCGAGCACGTGTCATTTTAATTGACGTAAATTATTCGTATATATTTAACATTGCTGAGGTAAAAATAATGCAATCAGTTGAATACTTTGACTTTCGCTTGAAATCGTTTTGACTGCAATAACATTGTACATAAAGCATCCAAAAGCACCGTTGATCAAATTTAGGCATATTAGCAAGTTTCAATATGACGTCCATCGCTGCGATATATTGGCTTTCCCGTTACGTCACATAGGTGGCGTCAATTTCCATTCAAATTCAGGACATTTTCCGTTGGTGACTTCGGAGAAAATTATTTAAGCGATTGGCTTTAATTTGACCCGGATACGGTTGTGGCAGCAAAACCACCGCCGCCTTAGAAACGATATTTTTTCTGGGTTTTTCGTAATTCTACAGATTTGTAAATAGGTCGAAGGCGCGAGCTGGTGAAAAATTTTATCGGTATTCGTGTCTTTGGAGAAGCGATCGACGCTATGATTGCCGAGCCGCCGCCTGAGCCTGTCAGTCCCTCTGAATACGTAGAGAGTTTCTGCGACCCAAAATTCACTCCCTTCATGGATAGGACCGAGTGCGACAATCGGGTAGGTAATTGGAATTGCAGAAAAAATCCAAAGTATGAGGTTGAAGTTCGTAACGGTAATAGAACGAAAGTTGTTATTCCGCATATTTCAATTTAGGGTTGTTTAAAATTCTGTAAACTGGCATAGCATCAAGAAATTTGATATCTCGTAGAGTGAACTGCTTCGAAGTTATTTTAAGGCTGCAAAACAATGATATTTGGTTTACCGATTCCTTACCAGCTTCAATCTAATTGTTCTGGAGTTCTGTCCATACACACTGATCTATGCACAACTTGTATATATATAGATGTGTATATTGATAATGATGATAGTAGATGTAATTTGCACGCGATTTTGTTGGATCAGAAACACACCAAGTATCCTCTCTATGGCGGTGCCACAGTCCAGTCCTACTACAAATCTCAGCTTGACAAAGGAACGCTTAAAGCTCGAGCGGAAATTGCAAACCTCAACGAGCCTTTTCGAAGATCTTCCACTTTCACAACCCCGCCAGATTTGGCAATCAGAGAGCCGGTGGGAGGCTTCTAGAAATCAATGTCTATCATTGGAACCGTTCGCTGGAACGTATGCATCAAGGTTGAAAATATTAGAATTAATTCTTTTCACTTTTCTGAACCCAAAAATTTGTTATAAATAAGTATGTGCAATGTAGTTACGTACGTAGTTACGATATCATTTTATGTGGTGCAAAGATAAACTGGTTTGTTATCTCCCCATGTACCGCATGCACGTTAAATAAACCTCATTGAATTATCAGAAAAATTCCCTAATATTTCGAAGTTATTTCATCGTGTATTTCGGGCAGCATATAGTTACAATAAGGTATCAGCGGATTAGTATATTAAATTTGACATCCTGCGATGTAATCAGAAGATAACAGATTTTCTCAACAAATCAGAAATTCAATTTAAAATACTGAAAGTCGTAGTAATCGCATATCGCATGCGCTGATACCAGGCAAAAAAATAAATATATAGCGTTTGATAGCCATAGGAAGAATGATGATCTCGTCCATGTTTTCGTCAATTAATTCATCGACATGATAAGTCCTGCTAGTCCCGCGTAGCTATTAACTATGCTTGGTCAATAAAAATTACGCAAATTGTTCTCGCTTCTATTTTAAACACTTAGGTGTAAAACTTGAAAGCTATGCATCCTTAAAGGTGCGATTAAACCGGCAAATCCTTTATTGAAAAGGAGTGACATCTTACTCGACCGGTAAAAACTGACCTACAGCATCCTCTTCGTTCATCTTATGGTAATATATTTTATAATTTTCATCCACTTTCGCTTTAGGCCTACATTCTCTCAATCAACCAGCAATCAATCATCACCTCGTTGTTTATCATACCTTTGAGCATATATTACTGGGAGATAGCTTCGCGTGTACAGAAAAGAGAGAAAGAAAGAGAGAAAGAGAAAGAGAGAGATATATTTCGGTTGTAATCTGTATCGCTGTACACCTGATTTAGTGAGAGAAATTAAGTAATCTGAATAAATATTCCTCTCTCTCATCACTTCGGTTGCAGTTTCCGCAAGGTTGACGGCATGGATAGCCACCTCCGATAGTACAAATATGCTCTAGGATCATTACCTAGACTTTAGAGGGCCACTACGCGTAGCCTAATGCGGGTCGAATACCTTTGTTCACTCCAGTTTCGTGGTTCGCGGTATTTCGACGCGCGTGTCTGACTGTTGTCAATAGTGTTGTTAGTGACAAATGGTGACAAAAGTAAGCTGACAAAACTCGGTGTTCGCTGTCATATGAGCTTGGTACGTCCGAGCGAAATTTTGAATACATTCATCAACCCTGTCCGAGGTTAGAGTTCGGACCGGCATTGCTACTCGTGAATAAATTACGCGTAGAATATTGTAATCGAAATGATTAGTGCGGCCCAAAGTTGATGAAACGAGGCTCGTCACCCAGGATCTGAAACCCGGCAGCAGACTGGTGCTCTTCGAAAATGCTACGGAGCGTCCTCGTCCTCGCGAATCATCATTAAATCAACCGATCAAGGTCAGTACTGGTGAAATCGGTGCAAGATGTCGTCGGAAAGCTCACCCGAGGAGACATCGAATGCCATGACGAGGCTTAACATTCGATCGGACAGCGAAGAGGCCGAGGAACAACAGGCCGCCGATGGTGGGGCAGAACCTGCGGTCGAGTCGCCTCAGAACATGCAAACGTCCGGAGGCATCGCCTATTCACGGACACGCAGGGCTCCCGCGAGGATTGTCTGCGAGGACGAACAGCCGTCGACATCAGTCTCGACCCCTCAAGTCAGGTGCTCAGAGCCTTCGACTTCCGCCGGCCCCTCTGACAGGTCAGTTCCTCGACGAAGGTACGTCTCCCCAATTTTTTTCTACTCGCTATCGCTATTCGCATCTGATCGTTGGCCAATTTTCACCTTTAACGTTCAACAACGAGGGTCCTGCATCGATTACGAGGAATTTCATGCATGAAAAGTGTTGTTGTGTGCCAAATGTTCAAGAATTCTGTATGAACTAATTGTTGCATTTTTCATTCGTCATTTCTACAGCAGACCGCCCAGCAATTCTGTAAATACATTCCACCTCGAAGCCCGACCACAAGGCAGTGTTGTGGTAGAGTCAGCGCCTCTTCATAGACCGCCTGTGACTACTTACAACTGGCAAGGAACTAAAACTACAATGCGCGAGCGATTTTCTTTCTTGTTTAACAATGAGATATTATCGGATGTGTCTTTTCTGGTTGGCCGAGGGGCTCAACAGCAACGAATTCCTGCGCACAAGCTGGTATTAGCTGCAGGCAGTGCCGTCTTCGATGCAATGTTCAACGGTACCTTGGCCACTTCTGCATCTGAGATAGAAGTGCCGGATATTGAACCAGCCGCGTTTTTGGCTGTCCTGCTCTTCCTCTACACCGATGAAATACAAATTGATCCTGAGACTGTTATGACGACTCTCTACACTGCTAAGAAATATGCTGTCTCACCGCTGGAGAAACACTGTGTTGATTTTCTCAGAAATAACCTAACCAGTGATAATGCCTTCCTGTTACTCACCCAGGCTCGGTTATTCGATGAACCTCAGCTTGCTGCAGTGTGCCTCGACACTATCGACAAATTTACCACAGACGCCTTCAATGCGGATGGATTCACTGATGTCGATATTGATACACTCATGGTTGTGTTAGAAAGAGACACCCTTCGCATTAGGGAATCTAAGATTTTCCATGCCGTTGTTAGGTGAGTTTCATTTCTGTTTATTGTAAACCTTATATTTGAAAGGCTAGCAATGTCATGAGATGTTATCAACACGTTTTATCAGAAACTTTGATAAACTTGCTTTATCTTGAATAAGGACCTTTACTTTAAAAACAGCCACAGTTAAGTGTAAGAACTACACAGCTTACAAATTTAGACTGTGGTTTCTGAGTTCTACATTACATGAAATAAACATTTAACTTGTGTTTAACGTGAATGTTTAAAGAAGTCATTTTTCAACCATATAATCAAAACTATTCTTTCAATCTTCGCTACTATCAGTTTCTATGTTCAATGCATATACGTTCTCACATGCTGTATAAATAAATCAGGATGAACCATCGCTAGAAATTATGGAACTTTTTATTTCTGAAAATACTTTATATACTGAATTTATATACAGTTGATTGTGTGGTATTTTACACTATTCCAACATTACAGTAGAACAATCAAATTTCTGGAACTAGTTCACCTTTGCAAGAAATCCTGGCTCAATATCTAACGTCCATGTCGTTTGCAGGTGGTCAGAGGCAGAGTGTGCACGTCAACAGCTTCCAATCACACCAGAGAATCAACGCTCTGTTTTGGGCAGAGCGCTGTCATTGGTTCGATTTCCTTTGATGTCGGTAGAGGAGTTTGCCGGTGGTCCTGCACAGTCCGGTCTTCTGACCGATCGAGAGGTAAGGATTCTAATGTGCTTAATAGAATTGATGATAGGTACGTTTATTCATTACTTCTTCAATATCATGTACCACAGGTGGTTTCGGTATTTTTATACTTTACCGTCAATCCAAAACCTTCGGTTGGATTTGAAGCCATGCCTCGCTGCTGCATGATGGGAAAGGAGCAGACGGTATGCAGATTTCAACAAACTGAGAAAAGATGGGGCTACAGTGGGACCAGCGACAGAGTCAGGTGCTATTCTTGATTCTCATTTGATGTTCTGAAATCTCTGCGGTCTGAAATCATCGAAATTATCGAGGCGCCGCAATTTTGAAACCAGAATTTTTTCATACCTAGTAAACAGGGAACAGTAGGGGAGCTATTAATCTGCAAAAGTGAAATATTTACTAACTTGATGAAGAATGTCGCCTCATTTCCACGAAACTTATGCCTTTCCTGTTCTGATGCATAAGAGTAATCTCCAGCGTCGTGCAAGCCCTGACTCACTGATATAAATAATTATTTTCCAGTCAAGTACGAATACAATATGAGTATATATATATATGTATACACACTTTTTTCCTCTTCATTTTATATGTTTCATCATTTTTATACAATATTTTTTCACAAATCTTAACAAAACACGGTTTCTTTCGTATTTTTTTTTCCAGATTCAGTGTCGATAGGCGAATATTCCTCGTTGGTTATGGAGTCTACGGAAGTATTCACGGGCCCGCAGAATACGACGTTAAGATTGAACTCATACACACAGCTTCATCCAAAGTTATCGCGACAAATCATACCAGCTTTAGTTGTGACGGGTCGAGGTACACCTACAGGCTCATGTTCAAAGAGCCGGCGGAAATTTTGCCCAATACTATTTATACTGCCTCTGCGATGTTTAAGGTTTGACTATTATCATCTAGGAATTCTATTTTTTCAGAATTTAATTATTTTGAATGGATTTTCTTATGGTGCACTTTTGTTACAGCAGCTACCTATACGTTAATTTTTTGTCAGGTCAAAATCTCTGCCAGAGCAAACGCAGTTTTACCAAATCATTGTCTTTAACAGACAAAGAGGTTTTATTTTTGAGAAAATTGGCGATCGGTCAGTTTCTGTATCAAAATCCTGTTGCTAAATTTTCTACCCAGATACACCCTCAGATTGTTGGAGACGTTATAGTAAGAAAATGATCTTTCAGGGACCAGATTCTCACTACGGTTGTAAGGGGCTTCGCAAAGTGGATGTAGACTGCGGTAATGGTGACGGTAAAGTAAGGTTCCAGTTCAGCTACGCGGCTGGTAATAACAACGGTACGTCCGTTGAGGACGGACAGATACCAGAATTGATATTCTACACCTGAGCTACGATAATTATAAGCGATTTCCAGCCGAATTATCTGCTTTTTAGGGTGATTTCATCGATCTTGTTTAACATCGATGTTTTTTTATTTTATCAAGATAAGAATTATTGATTGGGGGTATTTAATTATTTGAATGTTCGGAAACAAGAATAAAGTAGTGAAAAAAGGAATGTCAATATTTCGGGAAGTGTTAATCGCGTAAGGATTGATTTTTTTCTTAAATGACACGAGATCAGTGAAATCTTCGATATTCTGGCGAAAGAAAGGGTACAATTTTTTTTTTTTTCAAATAATGTTAATTTTATCCGGACAAATTATTCTTTCTCTCGAAAATATTTCTTTTATTTATATGAATACGTTTGACATGTGCTTGCATATATCCGGAAATTTAAATTTCGTTGCATATACTGCGTAAATGCATACTTTGTGGGGAAAAACACCCACTTTATTCCATTAATATTTTTGTACACATTGCAGTTTGAATTTTGATTTGTCTTTTCAATAAATTTTTGATAAATAGAGGAATAATTAACGCTTCGAGTTACTATTTGAATTGTCCATTTGTTTCGGCGTGAACGGAGAATGTCCAAGAATTTTGCTAAATCGGTAGGGTTGTTCAGAAATGCAGTCGATCCGGCTTAGAACAGCCTTATTAGCGTTGCTGCCGTAATTTCACTGCATTCCTTTTTATAGGACATGAAGATTCTGGAAATTTTTCCACGTACCGTTGTATTGTTTAAAAAGTTTCACGTATCAGAACGTATTGCTGATACGTTCATGTAACTTTAGGAAATCATTCGCAATTTCAAAAAATTCTTGTACGTCGTTTTTCAAATATGGAATTTTCAATTCAGTTTATGCATATGCTGTTACGGACAACGTAATGCTAAACCCCATGAATAACACTAAAATGCCCAGTTGAAAAGCTGGAAGTTGAACAAAGACTGTAAACAGCTAATCATAATACATTTAATAAGACCTAGATACAAAATTTGCAGCAGTCTTGCGCGTTGTTTGCGAATAGTTTCCATTTCCTGGCTAGTGAGACTACTTAACCGTAGTATTAACACATATTATGCTTTCTATGTATTATAAATTAAGTTACTTTATATTATTTTTCAATTAATTAAGGTTAATAAGTTGTATGGAAAAATTCGCACCAATTCAGTGCATCCACATTTCTATATGACCCTACTAATCGTTGCGATTCAAGCAAATTCGGGAAATTCCTCGGTGTCACGGATGTTCGGTATATCTTGTTTCCATGCCACAAAAGGAAATTTATTCTAAAGCGTGTCCGGAGGAAGCCGGACGCATCAAGCACATTAGCAAATTAGCATCAGCCGCAAACAAGTCGTTTGCATGCTCCACACGGTCTTGTCACTGTAACCACAAACATGATTATGCTATAATTAAAAAATACTCGCGGCTGCACGCGTCACGAAGAGTGATCTTATCGTGCTGTACGTATCTAAATAGGCATTTCCATTCTTAGCTGCTAAGGCGATATTAGACGATTTTCTTTGCTTTTGAATTTGTAACTGATTTATTTGAAAGACCGTGACCTGGGACAAAGAAATCACACATCTATTTAAGTAAAAAAAACGTTTACCTAAAGCGTTTCTTTGTTAAATACCGTCATATTATAGTTCATCGAAATACATTGTTTAATTTTCTTCGAATACAATATCAATACGTCATTTTTATGCACTAACTGATTAATTCCATAAATTGCGATGCGGGTAATTTTAGTCGGTAAAGAAGATCCACCCGCCATTGATTTTCGCAAAATCTCAGTTTCTGAGCGTTTCGCGAAGAAGAAAACATAACCGACGATGAACAATGTATTCTTGCTGTTATCTTGTCTACTACAAACGAGCCTCGGTTAACTAACTAATGCTGGGAAAGATCGGTTCTGCAAAATGAACTCTGAGGTCACATTTATTTCGTCCCAGCCCTTGAATATTTCTAACTGAATGTTTTTTTACGTCTTCGCCGAATTCGCAAACGCTCTATTGGCTAGATAGTCTTAGGCAATTAACTCGTATCTGTCTACGCGGCGTATTTGCTACGTCTAGGGTTTAATAGGGTAAGGTAAGTCCGTTGTACCTTAATCTTCGACATGAGCATGGTTGCGACTTTGAGGTTCCTTAGGTAGATAGCATAATATTGGGATACCGAGGACATTCGGGATCTCGAACAAAGGAGCGAACTTCAAAGAGCGCTGACAGCGCGGGAGTTTCGCGAGAATTTCGTTGGTAGCAGCTTACTTAGGATCTGTGATCTCTGCCGTTGCCTACTTCTCAGTAGAACCTTCAAAAAAGATTCTTTCACACACAGGTCTGTAAAGCTTCCTAAAAACATTGAATTCTACTTTGCATGGTACAGAAAATATGTTTTGAAAAACAAGCATTCTAAATTACTTAACTCTGCACTACAGCTGGACTCGAATAATTGATTTCGAATCGCAATAACGGTTAATCGATCGGATGTGCGATTGATCGCGTTTTCTTTGAATGCGCACCTTCAGGCTATTAGTCAGACTCGGTAGGAAATGAGGCTGATTCTGAAAGCTTCCGGTGTCCCCAATTTTACAATTAGCCCGAATCTCATCTACGGACGGTCAGGCTAAAGGAAACTGTTTCCTGAGGTCGTCCGACTTTTTCTTAGAAAGAATTTTACTTCGTATAGGTAAGTTGTTTGCCGAGAAACCGAAAGATGAAGATTGCCACGTTGTGTGGGAAGGAGGTAGGCTAGAAAAAATACCAAGGACAATTAATTGAAGTGCAAACCACAACGGGCGAAGGCAAAGACGTACAACTTATCACCAAATACACACGGCCATTGTTCGTTTTCATTATTTTGCGTATGATAAAATGCGCAATAACATTACTGTGCAGTATTATACACAATACACATTCATAAGAAGCAAACGCCTTGGTATTTTTGTTTTCCTGCGTATCACCTCAGGCCCCAGGATGTGGTAATAATTATATCGTTGGGTGCGTCACGAGTTTTGCAGTAAATTATTACACGCTTTCGCCAGTACCATGGAACAACTTGTTGTTCCGACAATCGGCGCATCACAATGGCGATTGTCTTCCTAATATGCGAATTCTCACATTTGTGTTATGCGTGATGAATCTTTTCTTTGAAAATTAAATCCAAATGCTCAAAATCGCACAACGACAGCGTGTTCATGTTCATTTTGCAGACTTGTTTTTACTGACTTGCCATTGTATTCGATTGTGATGCGTCGCTTCGTGGGGAAAAATTAGACAAATGTTCGCAGTATCAGACAAAATAATTACTTGCCAGTGGGAATTTACAACTATTGAATACGTTTCTATAATTAAAAAAAAAAAAAATAATAAACAACGAAATTATATACAAATTACGTGTTATAATAAAGTGCTGCAAGTTTAGTGGCATCGTGATAGTTTTTTTTTTTTTTTTTTTTTTTTTCCTGCAGAGCAGTGTTGTGTAATCGATGAAGCAAAATCATAGTATTAGCCAAGGAGACGCTTGTACTCCACGTGAATTAGGTTCAGGAGTATGATAGTGTGATTTTTGCCCGATTTCTGGTATTTAATATATAATTTAACTCAATTCAAACACAGACAGTATATTGATTTTATTGTAGGTTGTTTCATTAAAAAACGGAGATTGTTTTGTACTTTTGTAGTAATTACACTTTACACAGCGCTTTCGGTAGTAGTCACCCTCACCCATTATTGCCACGCCAGCTTCAGTAGTAAAGCTCAGTCGAGATCAGCCTGCTAAGACAGGCTAGAGATCAACTCAAGTAGTACTTGCCGGTCGAGGTCTGCTCAGTCAGAATTCAACAGCCAAAGTGGTGAGAGATGTTAAAGTAGTATAATCCCAGTTTTGTCAGACTGTGACGAGCGGCTGGAGCTGTTCGTGTAGATGGAAAGCTCCGTCCAAGTCAGCTTGCAGCGGCACGATGAGGACTGTTCAAGTATTGTAATAATCTTTCGAGATCCGCATAGTTACCGGACTAGTTAGTCGCTCTCTTGTATCGAAATGTGTGTAAAGGGTAAAGGAGGGGTGAGCTCAGCCCTTCAATAGGCTAACTAATAATCTATTTCCCTTTATAAGTTGAAGAAACATCTTGAAAAAAAACTATGCGTATTAAAATCTTTCAGAAAAAATCGCAGAGATAGATGTTCAAAGAAAGTTTTAAAAGATTCACTAATCTTCAACCAACAGTTTCTCGAGTCCTCTCTACATTTCTCAACATCGTATTTCTGATTTTCTCTTTAAATATATCTCCAAAATTTTTACAGTTCTAATTTTTTTTTTCGACTTTTTCGCGTCCCTCTGTAGTTTGAAAAATTCATATGTTTATCAAGGTGAGTTGTTAAATAGTTTATCATCGTGGAAGCAGCTGTTCATTTGTTCAAATAAATTCAGTATAGATCGATTCAATTCAAGCGTATACTTGAAAAAACTAACGATGGGAGTATCAGAGTCCGAATCACGGATTCTACTGAAATTGCCAAGGTTGTTTCCTTGTTGGAAAATATGGAGCTTGTAATGTTTAGTTTCATTCGGCCGTTCTTGGCTCCAATTAAAATTGATTATAATAGCAGTTGAACGAGTGGAATGCTCTAATGATTAACGAAGTCTGCTGTACCTATATTTTTGTACATGAAATATTAATTTTCATTGTCCTCTTTCGAAGTTGTGATCATAGGTTCTCGTAGATTCAAATGAAAACGGACATATTAAATTATTTCAGAGCCGTAGTGAAATATAAACCGCGAATATCTGGCAACCTGATGTATTGTAAACCGAGCTAAGGAAAGCCCAATGATTGGAGCTACAAATCACAAGCTCCATTTGGTTATTTTGAGCCAAAGAAGCACGTCTAGAAATTTCCGCAGAATACGTGGGTCGAAAGTCTGATACTCTCCTTATAAGTTCAACGTATTCGAAATCTGGGAAATCGTATCAAATGTCAACACGATCATTCGCAAAAAACGAGATTTTTTCCCCATCGCCAGATCGAACTAAAGAAAATCTCTTCCAGAGATACGTTTAAATTTGGGTCATGAAAAAGAAAAGAATCAAAATTTTATCCATATTATAAAAAATTTCTGAGAACATTGGAAGCTTTTGCTTTAAAAAAGGTGAAAAAAAGGTAGTATAAATAAATATGAAACGTTTACATATTATTGAAAAAAAAAAAAAAAAAAAAAAAAAATTAATACCGTATCCGCAGAACAAAAAAGTTAAGATTTTCTGTAAACAATCAGCAACCGTGTTTGTGGAGTCTTTTGCGATATGAATATCAAGAAAAAAGTTTTCGATATTCTCTTTCTTGGTAAGAAGTTTACATACTTTGATTACCACAGAGGCGGGTTGTCTGCTGTTTTTGAATTAAGCACCGTGCCTGTATCCCAGATCCGATCATGCGAGGTTTTTGAAGGGGTAGGGAGACCACGAAGCCTCGCAGACAAAGCAAAAGCCCTACCGAACCCAAAGGATGAAGAGTTCTGCCGGGGGGCGAATTGCCCTCCTCTCCCAAAGCCGAAGATACGGGAAGGGCCTTTTTGGGGGGGGGGGGGGGGGGGGTTAGATATGCCGTGTGCGCGCGCTCTTCCCTGTATCAGGTCCCTCTCCTCCCCCCTCCCCCCCCTCTCCGCTCCTCTCTCCCCTCTCTTCTCTCTCCTCCCCCCTCTCCTCTCCTCTCTCCACGGCCTCGTCGGCTCGTCGCAAGCTCGTCGCTCGCCGTTACTCGGACTCGGAGCACAGGCACGTCGCGAGCGCAAAGTTGACGAGCACCGCGACGATGGGATCAGAGAAGAACTCGGCTAACGGTCGATTCCGAAAATCATGGGAAAAAGCCGTCGTAACGCCTGCAAAATCGTTTCCCTCGTCCAGTTTTTAGTTTTAAGTTAGAATTCCAACCTTCGCTTTGAACCCGGCGCTCGTTGGTTCTCTTGAAATCGCAACAGACAAACGGAAAATAAACGTAAACATATAATAAAATAGTAGAAACCAAAAGAACAACAAAAAAAAAAAAAAAAAAAAGGGAGAAGAACGAAACAGAAGAAAAAAAAACAAAAAAAAAAATACAACACACGTGTATAAAAACCCGTAAGAGAAAAAAATATTTCAACAAGGGTGTTAAAGTTTTCGGATGCAATCACGGTTCTGACTATATATATTGAGTTCCTCTATTCTTTGTTATTGTTTTCTTTTTCAACGTTATATTCTTCGATCAGTTCGTATTACGTTCGCTTTGAAAAAGCTCACCGGCAGCGAGTATTTGGCGGGAGAATGAAGCAGACGACGGGGAGAAAAGTTGGCCTGAAATTCTGTGCCGCGAAATTGAAAGAAGGAGGATTGAGATTGAAGTGAAAGACGAAGAAGCCGGGCAGAATAAAACGTAAACAAACAAACGAGCAGGATAAACCGCGTTTGATTTACGCGTACGATGTCCGCGGAGCTTTCGTTGAGCGTTCGAAAACTTTGATAAGCTAATCACTGACTGACTGATTAATCAATCGGTCGATTGATCCGAGTGAGGATTGTAGAATAAGATGAGCCGAGCGAACAGCCACTAACGATGCTCAGTCCAAAGATGCAACGGACCGGTAAGTACGGAAAAAGCACAAATTGCTTTTTGCTGTGTGCTTTTTGTCTATAATTTCTCTTTTCTTCTCCACGCTCGAAACGACACGCGAGTCTTATTCAGGGCCAAATTTGCGAGCCGATAGAAGAATGAAAATAACTCCAATTGAAATATTCACATCGCTTGACAAATTGCCTTCGTTCCCGGCTGTCGCCAGTATATCGAATGAATTTTTGAGAGAGTTGTAATTTCACCGAGACCTCCGTACCTGCTTGTTTTTATGCTCGAGACTCCCAAGGGTGTAATATTATTCGGCCTTGATTGTAAGATATGTTTCAGTAAGTGATGTTAGAATTTATTTGATTATCATGCAACAGGTCACATAATGTTTGGGATATTTAATTGCAGAAAAAATATTTTCTCTCATTTGTACGTCGTTGAGGAAAGTGTGTGTTATTTTATTTTGTCTGCATGGAGCTGTGACCGTGAAAAACACTTCCGATATTCCAACTAAGGATACAAGTTTTTATTGTATACATTTATACAATGAAAGTTGAAAAAGTCGTTTATTTTAACACGGATCAACGACGAAATTTCGTTCATGATGTTTAATCAAAGCCTGAATTTTAGAGTTTACCGTTTAAGGCAGATCGATCAAACAATATAGTATTTTATTGTTACCGGTGTTTTTGTTTTTGTTTTTTGTAGTAGTAATATGTAAAAAAAATTTCTAATTAATCATGTTTTTGAGGTTACGTGACTGAAAATAATTTGATATTTAATTTAACATTTGTATGAAATGCCGCTGTGCAGTAGTACATATGTGCCAAGTTTATATCAAACAGCCGATCAAATATTTGTTAACTTCGAACTCGTTTTTTACCGAGAAAAATCTCATTTGTTACACTTACTACAAAATGCTAGTAAAATGAGTATCGTTACAACAGTGGCTTCAATATTGTTGGAATTACATGAAATTCTACTAATTGTAAATGTAACTATTTAGTATCTGATTGCAGTTGTCAATTGACGTTAGATCTGTTGGTTCGATTCAACTACATTTTTCATGAATTTCTTGTTACAAATTGAAGAAACATAATACATTGGATCAACAACGACTTCTTTGCGGGTGGCGGAGAAAAAAATTAACTTGAGTAAACCAAATTTATCTTGAGTCAACAAAGTACATTCTCGCGGTAGCAAAAACTTAGTTTCATCAAATAAAATATTTTTATCACCACCCGCAAAGGAAGCCGTTGTTAATCCAAACAAAAGTTTTTCTCGGTGCTTGCAACAATATATTCAAACTATTCAAACGTTCTGTAGTTACAAAAAAAAAAAAAAAAAAAAAATTTAGTACAGATAACCATAATGAAAAAGAGAAGTAATCCATAATAATAAATATTCTGATTACAACTATAAAACTCATGTTAACTTCATACTCAGAATCATGTTCTTATCTACGGTAAGGATTGAAAACGTAGTTAATGACTTTATAAAGTGGTAACCAAAACTAAAAATCTTTCTCGATGCGATAATTGTAGTTGAGAACAATTTTCGGAACTTTCACTACACAGTCTTGAGTAATGAAGTGAAATATTTTCCTCTCCTGGAGTGTGGATACTGAAGAAAAAATACAGAAAGATGTTATCAAAAGAGTGGATAAACATTCTCAAGGGGTCGGGGGGGGGGGGGGGGGGGGGGTTGATTCTGACTAGCTCAACGACGTAAGATTACGTGAAGAGAAGCGAGGAGCAGATAAGGACGAAATGAAGGACGCGGGCTTAAGTGATCGGGGACATCGTTAATCGGAAATTAAGGAGCGGCATTGGAAGTGGCAAGTTGCGAATTCGCAGGGTCCGGCTGGCTGGTCGTAAAGCCATCGGTCTTTCCGTCGGTCCGCAAACGGGACAGGCTCGTTTAATTAGAGTATTCAGGGGTGAGACAAAACGGTGATTACCGTAGCGTCAGTTGGTCGAGTATTTCGCGTTTCGCATTACCTGGTAGCTCACTCGCGTTTCACTTTGTTAGTCCATTAGCGTTAATCTGCGAAAAAGGTAACCGTCACGCCTGGAGACTTGATTTAGATGTGAGTCAGCCCTGATCGCGGACTCGAGGAAATTACTTTGCATTTACTATATGTATACCGAGAGAAATTTTCCGTATTGGTTACTTTGCGGCCCTTATAGCTATTGCACAAGTCGGGATTTTTTTTTTTTTTTTTTTTTTTTTTTACTATTCACTGAAATAAATAAATTTCGATTTTATACATCGAATGATAACTCAAAGCTTCGTTTATTATTTATAAAGTTTGATTTCGTCTTTCTTGCGTTGATAAATAATCATCGATCAGCATCATTTTTCAGTCCCAGTTCTAGATGCAGAATTTCGATTTCATCCACGTAACTAATGGAAGAAAAAACAGTTTTGTTAGATAAAATTTGCGCTTGTAGAAGCCGGAACGATATTGCGGATTTTAAGACAAATAACCTACTTTTTTTAACAATTATTGTAAATAACATTTAAACAAACTGCAGTTTTGAAATTAAATTGCTTTCATTCGAAAATTTGAATGCTCAAACTTCGTGTTGACTGGAGTTATCATTTCTTGACTTGACCGAAAAACTGCGTTAGAGATTAGGATGAAAAATGGAAAACATTAGTCTTGTATAGCTTTAGCTAGGAAATTCATAAACATTTGTTACTTATCCTTTTGTTTGGATTGAAGTTTATTCTTTATTCAATTTACAAATACAATAGATTTACCACACAATTTAATAAATTCGAATAAATTTTCTGTGTTATTCCTACAAATTTTAGTAAACTAAAAAATTTTCATTATAAATTTCAGACAAATACATAGCAATTTATTTCGCTGCACCAAATTTGTAAATTTGCAACCTAATTTTGCAAGTTGTCAACTTTTTTGTATAGTAAATGTGTAGTAAATTCTTAATCATTTTTAACAGTGAATTTATTATCGTTACTCATAATATATTTTCTTATAACTATTGCGACAATTTGATGCTGGTGCGTCAATAAATTGACGATTAGACCGAATTTAAATGAAAAACTTTAGCAAACCAAGAAAACGAAACGATTCAATTTTACAATAACCAGGAAATTTATTATCAAAACTTCGCATATAATTATATGCTACATATTTACCTTGTTTCCTTGTAATTCCAACAATATTTAAACCGTTGTTGAAACGATAACCATTTAACTAGACCTTCCTAGAAACTGTTACAAATGAAATTTCATCTTATCGTCAGTGACAGAAGAACCTGGAATTCGTGATTATTTAGATATTTATATAGACCGTTTTCTATTTACAATTGAAAAATTCAATTTTGTTGAATGTGAAAATTTCTTTGGGGAAAAGGAGCTTTGGTGAAGAATATAAATTTTGTGCATCATTATGTGAATATTTTAAATTGAATTCATTAATTTAACTTACCTCAATGTTGCAGGGTTTCCTGATTAAACTTTTTCGTTCTTTTCAACAAATCTTTTTCTCTTTATTTTACGTCGTTCATCCATTTGGCAATATGTAAATGAGACTGAATTCAGTGGCATTCCGTATGAATTATCTTCTGCTATCTTATAGATCTGAATAGCATAAATCCGAAAAATTTAATAATGAAGATTTGCGAGTGAAATTAAATGGACCTGTTTCTTCGAGTTATAGTCCTGTTAAAGTAAGATTCAAGTTCAATTCGCGGCAAGTAGGGAATTCGTTTGATTATACCGCTTGAATAATAAACACGGTAATTTGAAAATCCCCATAAGTATCCAATTCCATTACATTTTCCCATAATCATCAAACTGGGTCGATTTGACCTGAATTCTATTTCGATTAATTATCACCCTTGATCAATGGCCAAGTGAGTGAATAAACACATTCGATTATGAATGGAATTATTCTATCATTTCAAGCCCTGATTCATCAAGTTCAACCTTCAAAATAAATATACTTTTTAAAACACCCGTTTATCAGACTATCTTTTCACGAAATTACTGTAAATCACGAGTAACGTGCTAAAGTTTTGCAAATAAATATTAAACCTTGGAATAGTTATGAATTTCTGAACAAAAAAACCATGTTTTGTTCGTCAAACAAAAAAAAAATCTGGGATTTGTTTCACAATTAAATCAACGAGAGTATATTTTCATTGTTGAAGTGTGATCATAACGGGTTATACTGATAAAATATAAAAACCATCGGCAAAGTTTTCTTTTATAATGTAGATTCATTTCGATTATAAACATATCGATCTAATTATTTATAGAAGGTATAAATCGAAATTATACCTATCCAACTATCTTCTGATCATATTTATTTTACTTTCTATACCCCTTTTACGTTTATGCCCTTTTTAAGAGTAACCAAAAGCGCATGTACTTCTGATTCGGAATGATGCACTGGAAATGCGCGACTTCAAATGTAACTGCACTTAATCCGTAATCCGCTTAAGCAGCTCCAGGGAGCTCGGCTATGCTGTCTATGGCGCTAATCTGATTCAGCTCATCTCTTCTGCTTTGAAATGAGGGATTAGAATAGAGGGATTAGAATATTGTTAGCTGAATTGACCTCTTCGATTATTATATGATAATTATATTACGTGCTTGTAGTATTCACTGCTCGTAAAAGAAATTTCTGAAAATTTTCGTTGTCGATACAAAAATTTGAATTGTATTTAAGTTTGAATTTTTGAAGGACTTACAAATATTATTTATGTTAAATGGTGCATAGCAAAATTGTGAAAGCTTTTGTAATGAAAATTTTCCGCTCTTTTATTCAGTTCAATCAATGCAAGATTTGATCGATAATTTTGAACAATTTTTTTTTGTCCGATAAAAGAAAAAGATAAAATGAAAAGTGCCGATATCGATTTCGGTCTATTGTTTACATAAAATATTGTATAAGAAATGAAAACTTCGGAACTCTGAACGATCCTCTTCGATTCTAGATTCAAACATTTTTTCAATTTGATGAGATAAAATATGATCGATGTTTTTTTCATTTTTTGAACTTAAATGTGATTTGTTCGCTAAGAAAAGTATTTTCCCGATATAATTCACGCTAAGAGATACTTTCGTACCCGAAAATAATTAAAAATCGCATGTAAATTTAGTGATTCAAAGTTATAGAACGAAAAGATTGCTAGAGTCTTGAAGTTGGTAAGAAATTGCCGAATCTATTGAACTTAAAATGTGTCGGCGATTTAATTGACGTGTGACCTGAATGAGGTATAATAACATCTGTCGGAAAAAAGGGGCGAAGGAAAAATTCAAGCAGACTCAATGTATTCATGAAATGATAAAACCTTAAATGCTTCATTTCCATTTTGAATGGAAGAATTTCACGCGTATTTTCCGTGTAAATTAAATATGGAATTATTCTTCCCAGTATATATCTATTACATAAATACCACCTGAGGTAATGTGGTGAAATTTTTCTCTGCATTAGATATTTCGCAAAATACGTATTGAAATCGTTACGGTAAGAGTTCTGTTAATTGCGAGACCGCGAACAAAAATGCTTTAATATATTTTTAGATAGATTAGATATTCTAAACAGACTTCTCTTCGATCATTTATATAAATTTTACCAAAGAATTTCTGAAATTATAAAAATTTACTCAATTCTGATGGGATTTGAAAAATTCCAGCGATCATTTCCCAGAAAGTTGAATCTAGCTTATTCATTCAATTGTGTAGTAAATAAAATTACCCGAAGAAAAATTGGATAATAAGTACAGGTATGAATGTTACCAAAATATTTTTAAATTTCATAGAGAAATAAAATTATTTTTGGAAAACTTTGCCGAGGAAATTTCCAACCGGTTAAAAAGTTATTCGGAAACAAACTAAAAAATTCATCCGTACTTGTACCAGGTAGAAGAACGTCTCTTTTTTTTTTACCAACTTTTTTAATATCAGCTACTAGCAAATTGCAGTATCCAAAGATTTTCGAAGCGAACCATTATTTCTGTGTATAATTTCGAATCGAGCGAAGAGTCGTTCTGTATTTGCATCATAAATATTATCCTACGTCCGACAGGTTAATTGATACGAAACAAATCGATATCACTGCTTTTCCTAGTGAGGGTGAACGATGCCCAGCTGGTGATGTTGTCGGAGAGGGCACATTTCGACCACTCGCTTGCCGGACACCTTCATAAGCGCACCGCCGATTCCGCCAAATGGCAGCTGCGATGGTTCGTCCTTTATCAGGTAAGCAATTAGCAGATGGCCACTCACTCACTCACTCACTCACTCACTCACTCGACCAGGAGAAAATATTGCAGGGCGTATAACGTGCGAAGGGGAGTTTGTTTTCTCCCGGAACACGAGTTCGTTCGAAAAAA
The DNA here is from genome assembly GCF_021155765.1 of Diprion similis. NCBI lineage: Eukaryota > Metazoa > Arthropoda > Insecta > Hymenoptera > Diprionidae > Diprion > Diprion similis. Next base: position 7,826,961 of record NC_060110.1, on the reverse strand, counting down.
GCTCCGTTTCTATTCCCAATAGAATCGAATGGACCGTATGCAATTATTAAATGTCTGCATTTGATCTCTGATTTGAATTTACATTCTGAAGTATGTATGTTGAATAAGCAATGAAAATTCGATTTCATAAACAATCAGTAATATTGGCTGTAGATTCTTCTTTAGCTAAACACAACAACTGTTATGTAATATACTATTGCTACAATATCCTGATGCTAGTTTTTAGACTAATCCGGAACGAAGTAATGGATTAAATTTGACTTTTGACATTCGACGATTTACCAAATGGAAATACAATTATAATTGATTAAATATATTCAGCAAGCGTTATTCTATAATATCTGAATTGTGAAACAGGGAAAAACAAATTTCATTTCATGCTTTCGTTCCGGAGTAATTTTCTGTATTCCAGAGTTCTGGATAGTTTATTTGAGTACAGTGTCGTTATTCGTTCTAAAAGTAACCGTGGATTCAAAGGAATATTAAAAACTTTTGAAAGTCAAGCATCTCTTAAGTACAGTCTAGCCAAGGAAGACTTCCAGGATAATAATAAAAAACGTATAAATATCAAGGAAAGTGTAATTAGAAATTCTGAGTAAAATTAAATTCAGGGATTTTCGGAAAATATTCGGTCTCTTTGATAAGCTCTTACTTTATAATCTTGCATATATCTTTATTCATTTCTCACAGTCAACGCGAGGTCATTGAAATTTGTTGAATTTTTCTCTTTGGTTTAAAATCAGAGATCGGTTTCCAAGCTTTTTACATGTTTTGAGAAATCATTTACCGAATCCTCATTCCGCGAGTGTCTTGCAGTAAAATTAATAAAAAGTATCGATTTTCGCTTCTTTTCTGGTTCTGCAAATTTCTCGAAATATTTTCACCATCGCCAAACTAACAGCGAATAAATCGGAATATATCCAATTCTCGGTTATAAATTTTCGATTGCATATTTGGCACGTCGAGGCCCCCGGAGAGAAAGAGTTACGACTGCTGCATTAGAAGGGGTTGAACGCACAGCTGAAACCCAAGCTCGGATGAGAAGGGAAAGTTTGACGCACTAGTTACACGCGGAGTACACCGTATATAATGTATAATACCGGAGTATCCCACAATGGGAAAAGTTGCTGACGTGTTTCAAAGGCATTCATATTGTCCCTTTGGAACGAACTCGAACCGCAGACCGGGAACGTAATGATCCACGCTTCCACTCCATAGTCCTTAGAACTAAACGGTAATAGTAGCTTCACCGAGGACTCCAACATCGTGCATACAGTGAGACCACAAGGGATCGGTAAACACCGTACAATCGGTCGGAGCAAACTCGAAGTAACAGAAACGGCATTGACAGTGAGTGAAAACTGCTGGTTCGTTTCTCCCTTCTGCCACGCAGAATTTGGGACAATTTACAGTTAAAAAATCATGCAATTACTACGCGATGAATGAAGGAATTAATCACGAATCAAGTCCCTTGTGTAACAAAATTTTTTTCATGCCGGGATAAATTTATCTCGAATTAATTAACCAGATGTCCTCAAGTATTTGACAAACTGATCAGAATGTCGTTGGTGATATAGAATGCAAGTGGTGTCGTTCGCGGAAGAATTATAGAATTATACACCATGGCAGATGCATAGTGAAGATAGCTGGGTCAGAAAACCGCCAAATGGATACTCGCAGCAGAAGTCAACCCCCGGTAAATTAGCATAAGGGATTCTGCGGTGAGTGTAGGTACGGGAATGTTTGTTCGCTGCTCGGTGTTCATTTACCGCACCGTTTATTTGACCATGTCTAACAATAAGATGAAAGATGAAATATTCGAGTGATGGTGGTGGTTGGGGTTTCGCACATCTGGCTGCTTCAGCCCCGTAATTGTTATTCAAAATTCCAGTGTAAACACCGTACGTACTTCATCCTTTTGTCTCCTCATCGCTATGCTTTATAATTTCGTGAGTTTTTTATCTACTGATTCTTATTGGCAGAGTTTTCTACTTCAAATGGCCGATGTAGGTTTAGCCGGTTTTGGCAGAACTTGAGAAAATTACACAGGTTTGCAAAAAGATATTTTACTTCAGCTTCATGAGATGTTTTTGGTAAATATTATATTTTCGAGTGTGCTGAATCCAAAAATGACTTCCATTTCTAGTTTGCATAAAAAAGTATAACAATAAGGAAAAAACCACCATTTCATTACGATGAACAAAAAATTATTTCTTATAGAATTAAAAACCAATAATTTCTTCATGAAATGTACTCGACATTCCGTGTTCATTCTTTGTGTCTATAATGAAAACTTTTCTTCTTCTCTGTGGTACCCCTCCGAACGCACTTTCGCTTTTCATTTTTTGCTTCTTGGTTTGTATATTGTCTCTCGAGTCTCACTCTAACGCATATTAAATGAAAGTAAGGAATCGCTTTTGCATAGGATTTTCAGATTCGTTTAATATGTGTCGAATTAAAGTGTGCAACATTCTTTAAGGACGAAAAAATTTCTCTTCAACATTTAAAAAAAATGATACTTCAGAGAAAGGCCATTTGGTCAGGAATATAAATTTTTTGGGTTATACATTTTGATAGAGAATTAATGATGAAAAAATTTTCTTGGGTTTTTGACTATTCGAAGTATTAACCGCAATTCAATTTTTAGATTTGCAAGTTTAATTTTTCTATATCCTGCGCACATTCTGAGCTTTGTTCATTCGGAATGCAGACTGTTTTGAAAATACTTGTTCAGATAAAACAGCTTTTGGTTACATAGACTTCAGAAAAACCAGTTATTCCACTGTGTGATTTATCATGAAAATCTCAATTTCTTTTTTTTATTGTTGACTATTCAATCTTTCGCGGATATAAAATTTTCTGCCAATCTGCATCCTGATTCCTTTTTATTAAAAAATGTCGCGTTAGTCGGGTTTCATTACCCCCGGGATTTTCAATCAGATAATCGTCGTCCGGTCTAATTGACCACCGGTAAAACCACACGTGTTTCGCGTCCGGATTGTTTCGGCTTGGACAACCGTGCACGAGGCACTCGTGGCGGTTTTTGTGCGAAAATTTCCCCCAAGGGTCGTGACCCGTGCAAAGCGAGGGTGACGTAGGCGCGTATGTAAGCGCCTGACGTGTGCGGGGTTTTCAAAAAGCGTTCGCCTGATGTATTCAACCGTCTTTGGAGGGCGAATATGGATCCTCTGAATGGTGGAGCGTGGAGCGAGCGGGTTTCTCTGGCACAAAGCCTGGCCGTCAAGCGTCTGCCCGAATGGGAAGAGGCCCTTTTCACCCAACGGGAAAACGTCCACGCCTTCTTTCCGATCCTGCAGGACGCGTTCTACACGTTTTGGCGCATAATTAAGAATGTTGAAACGAAACCAGGACAAAACAATGGCTTAGAAAGTCTCAGTTAATTTAGTTAATAACTAAAAAAAAATTTCGTGACACAGGAAAAATTATATAAAAAGTTATAATGTGAGATAAAATACGTTCTCTTTATTTTTACTTCTCGTCATATTTAATTCTACAACATTGCACTGATATTAAAGTATTTTATTGTGTCAATAGTGCGAAAAGTCTTCTTTTTTCAACACCTGTGAAGGAACGTTTGATTTGCGAAATAAGCGGATATAAGACAATATTTGAAACGGAGTAGATCGTGGAAAATCAAGAGAGCCAGAGAAACAGGACTGGCTTCACGAAACCTAACCTAAACGCGCAAACTTCAGGTTGAACTCAGTCCAATGACTCCATTTTAGTTATCGGAACGCGCGCATGCGTCAAGGAAGCTCTAGTGTGTAAAATTGAGAATTTCAACCAAGTGCATGCACTGGCGTCGTCTTACCACACTGTTCAGAAATCGGACACTTCGCTTCGAAGATCTAACTTACCAAGCAGATGTTGGAAAAAAATCTGTTTCCGTGATTTTGTCGAAAATAGTATTTTGAGTAAAACGGGCCATCGTGGATATGAAATGGAACACATTTACATGATTTTAAAGAATTTTGAAGTGATTCGAAATGAAACATCGATATCCAAGCTTTTGTTTAGAATTCCGGTATGATCTGTTTTTACATATTTAAAGGGATTTTCAGTTTCATTTATTATTATTTATTTACTATTTAAACAGTTTCATTTATTCCAAGGAAACGTGATCTTAGCTGGTTAATCATGATGTCTAACACACGATAGAATATGTTCACTTTAACCAAACTTTCGGGATTTTGGGGACGTTCATCATTGCCATCAATATGACGTTTTACCTTTCTCTGACGAGTTTTAGGAAATTCAGGGTTCATAGACAATTGTTCTATTATACTCATTGCTTGCGTTTCTAAATCTCCAAATTCATTTCGATACTTTTCAAGTTCTTCCAGGCAGAGCTAATTTGTGTAAGCAAATAAATGTAAATCTAATAAATTTTATTCAATGCTGTAACAATAAATATTGGGATTCTCCTGTGCTCACGGCCCTCAGCTCGTGGTTTTTTGCCCATCCTGCCACCCTATTGTTACGCCACTGCGACTATCTCCTGATGAAATTAATAAAATGTATTGATTTTTGGCCTGCCAGCCTCCTTAATATATCCTTATTAACGCGTTACGGAGTAAAGCGTGCAGTTGTAATCCTCTCTGTAGCTTTTGTGCGCGAATTTCCACTCGCGTAATTTGACGAGCGTCAGCTTGCAGCTTGGGCCGCCCTCGTTTCGAGCGAGGTGAACAGGACAAGTTCACGACCTTGGGGAGATTTAGCCCCATTGAGTAAGATGATGCTTACGCTCCCGAAATTTGTTGCTCGACCTGTGTTCGTAGCAACGAAGATGTGAAAGTTCAAATTTCTTGATCCTTAAGGTGCGCCCTTGTGAGTAAGCTAATTAGGTTCGAAACTCCTTGATAATGATTGAGTATATATATGTATATACGGGTAGGTAGTTTAGAAGTTTTGTAATTTTTTTTGTTAATTTGTCATTCGGTTTTTAATTTCTATAACTCTATCGCCATTTTTGCTGCGTTTAATTTGAAGTTTTTCAAGAGATTGGTTAAACGAATTCGATTTTTCTTAAATTCACGTTTTCGCAAATGACAGGAATAGCTGGAAGTTTTTGGGACCGATTTTTTCTCGTCACTCTATTTTTTGCCTTTTGGGGCAAATTTTGTTTCCTGACAATAACTGGATGTGGGTTTTTCTTGATATTTACACTGAATCTGGAATTGAAATTTTACAACGGCAATTGTATACTGACGGTAAAAAATACCGTCTCAACATTTTTGCAGGAAAATTTTGCCCATCCGAACTTTTTTTTCAGCCTATCTCCTGCATTATCATAACGTTTGTTCGCGTCTGCGTGTTTTTCTTATATTTTGTTCTTTTTTTCGTCTTACACACTTTAGCAAACTTCGTATCCCAGTGATTTTCGTGTGTGAGGCTGCACTGGTTAGTCATACAGCTTCCGCCGTCGTCTCTTAAGCGATTTGCGAAAATTTATTCACATCCGTTTATTTTTCACGTTGCAGAATCTCCTCTTCTACTACGAAAGCGAAAGCTGCTCACGACCCAGCGGCGTCGTTCTGCTCGAAGGATGTTACTGCGAACGTCTCATCACAGCCAAAGGAAAGGAACCGGATAAACAGGTAAGTTCCTTGTAGTTTCACGTATTTTGGCAGGCGGTTAAGGAAACGCGCGAGTGTACAGTCCGGTCAAAAATAGATTGTAACTAAACATTTGACGCGACCAAGTTTCAAAACGATATAACAAAGAAATGAATTGCAAACCCACAAATTGGAATAGAAAATATTCAGCTATTGAATTGTACACAACATGTGCCTTGTACTTTCAAAATCATGATTTACTTTTATAATTCTGATGGTCACTTCAAACAAATTGTCACTTTTCTGTTTGACAAATTCTAATTTTTATCAAATATAACCTACGTGATATTTGATATTAAATGTTAGTACACCTTAATTCATAATCCGTTAAGGCGCTGAAGAGAAAAAAAATGTCTCTGGCCATTTTATTTCAATTGAATTGGACTCGATAGACAGTGACAGTATTTGAATGATTCTTTTGTCCATTTTATTCTATTTCTGCAACATTTTTGTTCTGACTGTACGTCCGACACGTCTTGGAGCCCATCGAATAGAATCGCGTGCGTGAAAAGCAAAACGTCGATAACGAGCTGCGTATGGCTCACATCGCTGGATTTTAGTCACGATACGTGACCACTTGATATGTTTACAAGATCCTGGAAAATTCGTGGCAAAGTTGGTTTCTCGAGGAGAATGTTTTCCTTTTACCCTAGACACAGAAAAGCTTTGTTTACTTTGGCAAAAATGGCCAAAGAAATGTTTTTTTGATTCAGGGAAAAATGAAACGTTGACAGAACAACAATTTGTGTTATCAATTACAATCAAATTCATTTGAATCGATAGAAATTTCTTCGAATACATTTTTTTCAGTGAATTTTGGGTTCTCTTAAAAGAAAAAGTTATTCTTTAATATTCTTTAAAATTTCTTCCAGAAATATTCGCTCTCGTAGTCAGAATTAATTAGAAAAATACTTTTTAATCAACTCGGATCCCGTTGATCGTAGGAAAGTGTTTAAGGAACCTGTAGAATGTTGTTGAAAAAATGTGAATGCAGTAGAATCAGAAAGATATTTAAAATCGTGGAGCAATGATCATTTTTTTTTTTTTTATACACTGTTATTGACAATTCGAAAACGCTGTCCGAGTATCTTTGGGCTTTTTCTCTTCCGCAATATTAATTCGTCACCAAACTTCTTGAAAAAGTATTTTGCACCACTCCGGTGGCGGATAAATTTTAAGAGAGAAAAAACTTCATCACCATTGAAAAGACCGCTTTTAAGTCCTAGGGCTTAAAAATGGACTTTTCTATACCGCGCGCATGCGCTGTCACGAATAAATCTGATATTACGCGATCCTAACCTCAATCTTTTTCTCGTTACACAATATTCTATTCGTAGCATATATTCTTCGTCGTGAAAGAGCTTTCACGAGATTCTGCCAGGGCTTTGCGATGTGATGTTTTTAGTTGATGAATATTGCTTGCCGAATAAGGGTGGAAAAGAGAAAGAAAGAGGGACAGAGAGTGAGACGTGAGCGAAAGGAAGGACGGCAACTTTCTCGGGTATATCCAACTAATTTACTTGGGAAACTTTGCTCCGACTTGTTGAGAACTTTTACAGCGTGCTCACCTTCTACTCTCGTGGTCGTTGTGACATCCGAAGTTGCGGTAGCGTTACACGCGTATACATACATGCTCTTATCCTGATTTTTAATTTTTAAAGATAAAGAGAAAAAATAATAATCAAATGAAATTTGTTCAACTACATATGTAATCATGTAATGGTGTACATCGTGTCCAAGCAGAGAATTTGAACTCAAAGGGGGGAGGATTTAACGTAATTTCAATTCGGAATAACTATATTTAAAGAGGCTGATTGCCCGAAATTCGATGCTTTTTATTAATTTTATTACGAGATAGTCGCACATTCAGAAGTCTTAAAATTTTTGTCTTCGTGAGCTGCAAGAATCTCTTGAAAAATACTGAAATTAGGCACAAGGAAAAGTTCAGATAACGATAATCCATTCAAAATTGCTTGAAAATTGTCAAAAATCTGGCAGATTCGTTAGAATTTTTTCTGCGAAGACTGATTTTATTCTGCAGGTGATTGTTCTTTACAAAGTCAGTGAAACAGATTTGTTGATAGTAATAAATTTTGGTGAAGTGTTGTGAAATTGAATATTCAAAAATGTCAACGTGTTTAAAAATAGCCTTTCAGCGGCTTTGCAGAAAATTGTTTTCTGAATAAAATCAGTTCTATAGTGAAATCTAACGGACTTAATAGATTTCTAAGCATTTCAAAGAGATTCGAAACAAAGCATCGGTATCGAAGCATTTGTTTATACTTTCAAAACTTGGTATTTTTTCATTTTCAAGGAGATTTTTGTAGCTTAGGAATATAATACTTTAATCAATACCAATCAAGTGTCAAATACCGCATAATTTTTAACCCAAATTTTGAAATTTCCATTAAGTTGAATAATAATGATATAGAATTATAAAGGAAAAGTGTTTCTGAAAAAAATTTGGCGAAATGAAAAAAAGTTTTCTTCCAGAAATATTAGCAAATAAATGTAAGAACATTTTTCTTGGTCAGTACTCTTGAACAATTATATTTTTTCTTCACTCAAATTGGAGTGCAAGAAAACGACGACAATAAACAAAGTAACGTTTCAACAAACATCCGGATTTATACTCTCGAATTTCCGTCCCCGGAGATGTAAATCGAAGATTCTCTCTCGAGAAAACGGTATCTGGAATGACGCAGGTGCTTGAGTGTCTGAGCTTAAGGCCTAAGGGCATACGGAGAACCCGATATCATGACCTTTGCGTATATATAATACAACACATCCTCCGGTCTGAGATACTGGGAGCGGTAGGGAAGCCGGGCATGCGTATACATATACATAATAAATACATCGCTACATGTATTATATCCGGCTGTACGTTGCCAGGGGCGAAGAAGCGACCAGAGCTAAACGCGGGGATGAAAATTGGGAATCAATTCTTTCCCGGAGCAGAGCTTGAGACAAATCAGATATTTTTATACCACATATATCGACTCTATTCTCGATATTTATTTTATATTTTTCAGAAAGAAATATTTCATTATTTTCACATTCGAACAGCTGTTATTATTCCACGGCGAATGATCGAGGATAAGAAATCTGAGTCGGTTCAGAATAGATCAGTTGGTATAACAGCTAGTTAGCAGCGTTATAAAGTCAACGTTAGAAAGTAATTAGCGGAGGAAACCCTGCAATTAGGGTTAGAATGTATCAACGTTTGAAAGTTCGAATTGTCCAAATTTCAAAAGGATATAATTACAGTAAAGTGTTTATGCACATTTAATTTGATTCGCGCGAAATAAACAAAAAATTTTGAAAGTTGAAACTTATGATCTTGTAATATGGCTGGATAATTTAAAGCCAGAATAAAAATAAAATTGGTCAGCCAATATGTTAAATTTTATTGTGAATCGAATAAACCAATAAAATGATAAAAATTCCGAATTTCAATAAAAAAAAAAAAACTGAAAAAAACCGGTTAGTATGTAGAATGGCTAAATTCATGAAATGAAGTAAAATTGACGTACGAGTAACTACAGTAGGGCAAATGTTCTAAAATTGTATGTATCATCAATCATACCATACATTATGGAAAGTTTGCTAAAGAAAATTAGCTTTATATAATTTTTCGTAATAGAAAATAATTTTTATTTTCATTCTCGGGGTACCTGAACTTTCGAAATTGTTCGAAAGACTGGATACCTGACAAAATAAATACACGAGTAACTTTTATGTGAACTATTCAAGTTTCAATCAATCCAAAAATTCAAAGCATGCAGAATCTTACAGTCGGTAAATTATAGAACTATGGCGTTTCTGAAATTAGGAAGCCTGAAAATCTTCAATGTAGATATTTTCCTCCATTCCAAGCACCACGACGAGATCGTGAAGTTCCGGTAAAACAAATGAAGCGGTATATATAAAATAATAATAATAAGGGAATCTAGTGGTAACAAGATTGAAGTCGCTTCAATTTTACACAGCGATTTATGCCGCACCATATAGGACGAAAAAAACCGCATATATGATGCTTATAATATATGTATATATCCTTCCGCGCCTCGGGGTGGCAATTTAAACTCCTTCTTCTCCCAGAAGCCGTGCATGACAATTTTTTAATGAAACTTCATCTCATTCTCGAGTCAACCGGGATAACGTGGAGGAGCGATTCAACGCTATCACATCTGCACCCGGTTCAATTATTTAGTTGGTACCGAGTGGCAGGTTGCGCGGCGCAGCTCCTCAGCCTACTTGTTGTCACTCCAAGATGGTGGGTAACTCGATTTTCCCTCGATTCCCTCAACGAGAACCACTACTACCTTGAATTAACGGTGCCTCTTCCTCAGATACGCTCGCGGGGGTCGCGGGTTAACCTGTCGAAGTGCGAAATAAGCCAGACATCGCGATGATGACTTGAATTTCAGCTGATGCATTTATGGGTTTTTTTTTTCATAAATTTTGCACATTCGGTTACGTGTAACTTGTTTTTTTTTTTTTTTTTTTTTTTTCACGATGAGGGTTGGAGCTTAGAAGGATATGAGAAAATACGAGGGTCACGATGCATTGAATTTTCCGAAAACGCGTAAATCTCTTTCATTGAATTTTAGTATGCAAATGTTTCAGACTTCTGACAATTTTATATCTTGCTTTTTTGTACTTTGATTTTTCTACATTTTCACTTTTCTTTAGTATATCGAATTTTGAATCTGATATTGGCAGAGGCTACCAAAAATCCAGACAACGATCGATTTCACATCGACGATCGTTAAAATCAATTCACACATCTAAATGACGGTTATATGATCATGTGATTGAGATCTGTAAGGAAAATGAATCCAAACTCCATCGATGAATATGGATGGGTTCAACAAAATAGCCAGTTTATAATAGTTAATAAAATAGGTTCCTCTTTCTTTCACAGTTCGTTTTTGTGGCGATAAAAGGTGAGCAATCATTGGCCACCTGGTGGTTGTCTATAGTACCTCACTTATGTCCATGAATATTCATAGACATCCAATGAATATTTATCACTGGGTTTAATTTGACTGTAGATATGGCGGATTTCTGTAGCTGTCTATTACAGGTCCACCATGGATATGGATCTTTCGTGGAACTGCGGATGCTGTATGGACTTCTAATAGATGGAATGTTTCGTGTGGGTTTGTATAAGTGAGGTTTTAGCGTAAGACGTACACCGTCGAATTCAACTTGAACGCCTATTCTTCTTATTCTTAATATGATTTTTATATTGTTACGCGCAATTTAACGTTCATTTTTCTAATGTAACGTCTTTTCAAGTTCCACAATATATCACTAAAGTCTCTCGGGATATGAGAAAAGAAACAAAAGGAGAAAATATGAAGGAAACACTTTAAGACCTTTTACGAAATTGGCAACTTCTTGCGACGTTTGACGGACATATCTGCATGATTTATTTTTTTAGAGATCTATTTAGAGTTTAGTCTAACGTTTGCAGACTTTTAATAAAGAAGTCCTATTTTCTAGCGTCAATCAAATTTTGGTGAAGATAGAGGGGAAAAAAAACCAGAACTTTTGGCCAATCTGTGACTCTTTATAGTCAAATGTTTTTGTGCATTTAGAATCCGATCCACGGATGTAATTAAGACCGCATCTCTAAGAGCGATAAAATCTTTGGAATGAAGTCGTTTTAAATCAAGTGAAAGCTTTGGTAATTAGATGGAAAATATTAAAATCTTTTGAAAGCTACGGAAATCACAGAGAAGCTTTTAAAATCTATCCCAAGATCATAAAATATTTGAAATTGGACGAAATCGGTGAAATCGCGTGAGGTTTACAAAAATTTCATAAATATCTTCTGCAACGTTGAAACGTTAACGTTTCAAAATTCTCTACAATGTTTCATTCCATAATGGAATTTTTGAAATACTGAAACATTGTAACTAAATGACGTGAAATATTGAAAATAATGTCATCAAAGTTTTTTTTTAAACATCTTTCAAAATTATTCGAAATTCTGCAATTCCTCCGGTCTACAGTCTCTTGTCTCTTTGTAAAGTTTCCAAGTTACCAAATGTGCGCTTAATGTGCTGCTCTGAGTGCTGCAACGGAGAATTCTAGGTTAACATGTGTGCCAGGAGGAATAAATGATCCTCGGGTAGTTAAAACTATACGGATTATTAGCGAGAAAGACGGAGCGATTACGTGGAGCTTAGCGATGCTGAAACTTTGCTGCCCTCCTTCGGCGTTGCGGAACCAGAGAGTGGTTCGTAGTCTTGGGTTGATCGAGGTGAGTGAAGTAAAAGTGTTGGTTTAAGGAATAAAACTGTCGGCGAAGGAGCGAACACCCGGCTAAACAAAAAGTAATCACAAAGCAAAGCTGTAGGTTTGGCCCGACGGTTATTTTACACCGCTTTAGACTCGTTCGCCGATTTTCGAGAGAGAATTTCTTCGCAATCACACTCGCGAAATTTCAAACAGTCTGTTTTACGTTCTAAACTTTTAAATTGTTCAGGACTCGGGATGTTAATGTAGATATGATTTTTAAAATGATTTATAGTGATCCAGGTTTGGAAGACAAAACTTTTGGAACAAATGATTGTGTTTATAGGAATGAAAAACTGCTACTCAAAATTTTACTCTATTTTATACATATTTGAAAAAAATTCATTTCAAATATGATTCAGTTTGAAAACTGTCATCTGCAATTGATAGTCTTATGTTTTTGTGTATAAGATACTTTTGCATGTAGTAACAGGAAGTCTTAGGGTTTAGATCGTGCGTCTGAATTCCACAAAAAATACAACACGTGAATATCTTCGAATATCTGTAGCTACCTGCAGACGTATTCAAATTTTCAGTGAAAATTGGAGATTACTTTAAAAATTGCTTCATCAAAGTAGGGTTAAAATTATACCATATTATATACATCAAGTGCAAGTGTATTTGAGATCGCTAAAGTTCGATACAGAATCGAGGCTGGTGTAATTAAAGGTTTTAAGAAAGTTGACGGCAAGTTATAAAATAAAAGAAACTATGGGATGAATTTGTATAAAGACTGTCTGCAGAAACTATTTTACTAAAAGATCTTACTGTAGTAATGGGTAATGGAGTTTGATTAAAAGAAGGATGCCCGAAGACGAGAGTAGCTGAAAGGGATATAGTATTTATTTACAAATACTTTCCCAAGCAGAGTGTTTTGTCACTTTTTCCTTACAATTAGTTAATTTTCCTAATATTTACCGAAGCAGAAATTCCCATCAGGCTCGTGGATATAAATCTGAAGAGGGATGCGGAAGTAACGTGGGGGAATGGCCGGTGCGGAATAGGGCATAAATTTTCTGTTCGCTATTGTATTTAATTTTGTCTTTGCACCAATCCAAAACGTTTTTGAGTCTATAGAGGCTCGTGTTTTCCGCTCGTGAATCCCAAGAAGGGATGAAAGAGGCTTGAACGCTGACGAATTTCGTTCCTTATGTGGGATCGGGTTTCTTACTGTCGCACTGAGGAAAGTTTGACTTGTCATAGCTATTAGAAAGTTCTAATAAAGTGGGTTTTCAATTTCAATATCGTTGGAATCGCAAGAAAATTTTGGTACAAGTAACTATTCAATGCAATTATAGTTGTCTGCACTACATTTTCTGGTTATTGCAAAATTGAATATTTTCGTTTAGTTTACTATAGTATTTTAATTAAATATTTCCTTCACTTCAATTTATTGTTGCATCAGCTATGTATTATAGTAATAGTTACCATAAATATATAGTTACAACCAAAAACCATAGTAACACCTATTAGATATTCTGGTTGAAGCTATAAAACTCATATTCAGTTTCTACCCAGAGCCACGTTTTTTGGTAATGTGGAAAATGAAAAGGTTTGAAATATTTTCACGCGTGTTCGAGGTATTTTCCTTTGGGGCAGCTCTTAATGGCTCTGGGAAGATAATTTCTTAAGGAACGACGAATCGCTCTCAAGGAATTGGAAACTTCGCTTCGGCCTCGACAATTCGCTCATTTTCGCCAAAGGGTGGCTTTCTCCCTCTTCAACCTCGGCGTCAGGAATAGAACCCCTCGATCCGACGCTTTGAAAAACTTGACTTACTGGCGAGAAAATTTGGCGGCCTTGATAAAAGACCTACTGATCCTCTGGCGAGAGAAATTCGGGGGGGGGGGGGGGGGGGGGGAGGAGGAACAAACAACTCCGCCAGCAAACTTTGTAGTATATTTTCTTACGTATTTGAAGTGTAAAAATAATTTTTTTTCAAGTACCAAAAAAAATCACTTTAATGTGATGTAAAAGTTATTTAAAAATACTTTGTTAATAATTTTGTTGGTTTACTTACGCTGGAAGAAAATTCAATGCTGAAGAGAAAAAAGTTTGGTTTGAGTCGAAGGGTTGTTTAGGAAAATTCTAAAAAATGAAAATTCGAGAAAACGCGCGTTAAAGTTTTCAATGGGAGAAAATGTCAATTTTTGGTTTCCTAAGCCCAATGATCGGCTAATTAGCTACTCAAATTTTCCATGTGACTGCCTAAGCATCTTGTTAAAAGGTCGTCGTTTGACAGTTCTTTTTCATAAATCGGGCAAATTAAATGTGCTTCGCAATTTTTGCGTCAATCAATCGATCAGGAAAAGATTGTAGTTGATTCGTGTCTTCAGCTTTACGCCATTCACACGAGGCAGAAACTCGACACGAGTCGAGTTAGCGACACTATTGTCGGACTGATTTCATCCCGGCTGGAAAAATTACAGAAAATAGTCTTGTCAGTGTACAATATGAAATTGTAAACATTGTAAAATTGTACTTTCAAAACGATTTCTCTGCTCATCACAATTTAGATGAAATTTCACACGCAGGTGATAAAAACATTAGGTACTGAAATCAATTCGAGTGTGCTTGCCACTCGATATCGGTTGCAAAATACTGCCTGCCAATCGAGAACCGATAAAAAAAAGTAAATCACTCGCCTCACCGTAACTCGCTCGTAAAATATTTCAAATAGAGTATGAAGTACTAGAAATTCATTGGCGAGTGCCTGCCTGGTCAAAGACCTTGCAATATGTGCCTTCCGGCCTCATGAAAGTCTCGCACTCTCTCGCACAAAAATTTGATATATATGCTAGAAAAAAGTATTCAAAATTCGCTTTCAGATGTCTGCCTTACAAATATGTTGTTTTATACGCCCTGCCAGTTTCCCGAAGCACTTGATATCCTTGGTTAAATTATTTTATTATATAATAATTTTATAAACGTCATAATCTGGTATTGATTTTTATCTCTACCAATAAAAAGTAAGACATTTATTATTTATATAGTTGATATTTATTTATTTATTATTTATTAGAATCATTGTTGGATAGATCCTCGCTGTTGTTGTCTGTTATTTTACTTATCTTCACGGTAACATTGTCAGTTGATATTTCTGGCTGTATAATTACGTTCTCCACGAATCTCGGGACTAATTGCTCTCCTTCGAATCAGAGGAACGTATATTTTCCATTTTCTCCAGCCATACACAATTCGTGGGGCGAAGAGTCGTTCGTATTTTTAAGAATGCATTACAACAAATATTTGCGATGTACCTTGCTCGTATTTTTGCGTTTTTCATGAAATTTTCATTAACATTTTGCACCTTGAACTTTAACAAGAAAATCGACAAACGTGCCGCGTTAACATTTCGCATCTGTCTGACGCTGTACGTTTGACATATGACATCTTCAATTTTTTCGCATGTCGTGTCGTCCATGTCTCCATGGCAATCCCCAAGCTTTGCAAAAGCTACCTGGTATTCTATTGAAATTCGCAAAATCGTCAGAGATCTTTTTTCCCCTTTCTGAAAAAACATGGATTTAAATCGCATCCGGCGAAGGCATGGAACTCAGGTAGCAGACTTGCATATATCAAGACCTAAGTGCGAATATAATTTCGTATCATCGACGTATCGCAGAGAATTGGAGACGCGAATATTCATCCAAACTTTGGTTCTACTTTATCATCGTCACCGATGTAACTTCTATATTTTACGCCGAATTTTTCTTTGAATCTGGGCAGCATGAATTGGCATCTGTAACTTTGTGAATATATTTTTGGGTAGTTTATCCATCGATTTAGGCAATAAAAATAAAATATTTTTTGGACCTTCTGAACCTCATATTTTTCCACACAGATCAAGTTCGAAACAGAGAATAACTAATATTCTGAAAAGAAAATGAATATTACATCAAGGTTGATTGGTTTGATTAACAAGTTAATTAGTTACTGTAAAATCAATGATAAAAATATGACCAGAATGATAAGGATGAATTATTGATAATTAATATTAATCCCAAATGACAGAGAATTTTATTTCGCACATTTGTTCTGCTGTTTTTTCATCAGAGTATTTTTCTTGTACACGGAATCGGTGGAATTTTCTGCCCCGCTTTGTTACTTTGAGTACGGAAAGTCCAAAGGATAAAATTATTCTGTAACCAGAAACAGACGGAGAATTCGTCACGTGTAGCGAACAACCAACTCACTGTTTCATTCCTCCAATTTAACACCCCGTATCCAATGTATCTCGCTTCGCCGGTAGCACATACATTGTAATAGTCATACCCAAGTCTCGTCTCAAACTTCCAGTGCAAATTCCTTGCAGGCTTTTCCAGTTTCAAGTACAGGAAAAATCATGCTTTTTTACATTTTGAAATGACAAAAATTTACTCAGACAGCTGACCTGAGAATTCTAATACGTAATACTTTGAATTTTTTTAATATCTCACTTTTTTTAATATCTTTTTAATATCGCAGTTTCTTTTCTATTTTAAGTTTCGACATCAAAAAATTCGGAATTTGGCGCCTTTGGAACTTTTCAAATTCGGGATTTCAACCCTGCCCATCGCCAATTGTCGCAATTTCGCAGAAAGTATACGGTTTTATTATTTCAGCTTGAAATACACACGTTTTGGGGTCTATCTTATCCCCTATTTTGTCTAAAAGATTCTTAGGCTCAGATTTTAATCGACATAAGTGACACGCTCACATTTTACGATGCACACTATCTAAAATTGCGTCGGTTTCAATTGATTTTATCATTTCATCGGAATCTTTTTACCGTTTCGGAAATATTTGAAAAAATTCTGAGGCCGGTAATTTTCGACCAAAGCATCCCCTTAACTCGTATTCTTCGTGTCGTCATTAGCCAGGTGCGACATCCCAGAGGGACGCTTCAAGCCCAGGGATCGCGATTTCGAATTTTCGGATGCCAGGCGAGGTTTTGTACAGACACGAGTTCACGGCCTCGACGTTTAGCGGCTGAGAACCTCTCTGGGCGGTGTTAATTAGCAATTTCAGCACGGAATCCCACGAGCACCTTACAGTTACGTGTAATCACACATTGCAGCGATTGTGTCGTCCATGTTGTGCGAGGCTAGCCTGTGACCAGTGACCCTTTCGTTCTCGGCTCTTCATTGCAAATCGAGCTTTGTATCCTCGTTATTCGTTTGAGACTGATTTATTAATCACATTTCTTTTAGAGATATCGTAATAGGTACACGATGAGTTTCCTTCGTTGATCGAGAGAAAAAATTTAATTTGTTATCTTTGCTGAAGAATTCTGATAGAATGAGGATCGTTAAAAAAATGGTTCAAATGTTGTTAGAATTCGAAAGTTGTTAGACAATAAATTTTCACCTTCAGTGATCGATGAATTAAGGTTGATCTTCAGTCTCTTATACGATGAGATCTATCATTAAAAATGTGAAACAGTAAAAGTTGGGAAATTTGAAATGCGTAAAGCATTTGTGTGTTTCAATTCTACAGTGAGAATTGGAAAATTCTTAAACTGTTTTAATAAAAAATTTTCGAAATTCGCAATCATATTTAAAGAATAGTAAAATTTTGAAACCTGCCAATGATTACCAAAAATCCTTGCTACGTTTTGTATATAAATTTGAAATCAGATTTTAACCATGAAAGTAAGAAAATGGCAACAGAAAAAAAAGCGTGCAGAATTGTAAATTGTTGTCACAGAACGCGTTGATTCTAAACATTGTATTAATAAAATATCTTGCATAATATTGAAAAGTATACTCCAAATTTCGGTACAATTTGTCTATTACTAACACAATTCATTTCTATCTTTACGTTATTGTGTACACATTGATTTACAGATTAAAAAATGCGTAAAACATGCTCGAATTGTGTAAAAAATATTTGGCACGTTTCATTCTGAAGTAATTAGAGAAACTGAAAACGAGAAACATGTAGGAAAAAACTGAAAGACTACGGTAATAAATAGGGTTCTTCTCTGAATATGAGAAAGCGAGGAAATTTTGTGTTGAACACGTGAAAGCTTTCTGCATGCATGTGTTGCGTGTATAAGGTCCTCGAAACAGCCCTCAGGAGAATTTCAATCAACGTTATAATAAACCAGCATGAAATGGCTTCGGGAACATTTCCACGCTTCTGGAATCCCGAGAGGTTATCACGCGAATACGCAGGTAACATGTATCCGACGTAAATGATGCACCTTGGTATTTCTTATTTATACCCAACCGCTATGGAAGTTACGAAATATGATAATGTTGCTAAATCCGTGCAACCTCGTTTCCCATTTTTTATATGATAGCTGCAAGTGCCGAAACTGCGGGAAAAATAGGAGAGGAAAATTCTTACTTAAGGGGGCACATCCGAGTCGAATATTTGAAAAATCGATTTTCTTTTTATTCGCGTTTCTAAAAGTTTGAAGTATGAAGAATATTGGATGTAAAGTGCATGATGAAATTCGAAGAATTGTAGAAGTTGTGGCCGATTCGTCGAACTTTAAACAATGTTTTTGTACATTTTGTCTCGTTCGCTGCGTGTGGGTTTTTTTTAATTCAATTATTTATTTTCTTACAAAAAAGGTGTTAAATTTAGGCACGAAAAGTGACGTTGAAGTCGCAACGTTAACCGTTTCGTTAATTTAAAAAAAAAAAAAAATTCTTAAAAAATTTAATGCAAAATTATCGCTAGAGCTGAATGCAGCATTAATTACAAGACATAGTAAATTCTCTACCTGGAATCAGCACCTGGGTAATATCGCCATTGTACAACGTAATTTTATGTTTTTACATAATTCAATCTACAAACGACTGTAGAATTACAAACTATTTCAATAATTTATCGAATTTGTAATGTAGCTGGGAAGTAAACGTAAATTTCATTTTCGAACAAGACTATATGAGTGATTTGAAAAAAGGGAAGTGGGAAGAATGGAAAGCTTTTAGTTGGAATGTATAACGTGTAATGTGTATTATTGACCAAGCGGCAAAAACAAGCTCATCTACGTGCTGTGTTCCATGTTTTTCTAACAGGTGGACATTACACTTGAATCAATTCTGTTTTTCCTCCATCTCGTGACATTTTTTAAAATCATTTTTATTCGACCACTCGTCTTTCACTTTCTGGAATCCTATTTTCAGTTACACAAGCGAGACCTTTCGATTACAACTTATCACTGTGCAAATATTATATAAGCTTTTTTACCGATACCCGGACAATTTTGTTGATGTTTAAATTGTTTTTTTATCGGAGGGATTGAATTAAATGAAAATAAGGAGAGTAGCAATAGCAAGAAATGCAGTTTTACCTGAAGCAGCGATTTCGATACTCGGGGATCGTTCGTTTTTTGGATTCCAAAGAAAGGTAACAAAGGTAGGAAAGAAAGTGATGGAGGTCTGTTTTTAAGGATGGCTGCATTTTTACCCTTAACTCTATGGTCAGAAATTTGACAAAAATGCTGAGGGCGAGCTTTGGACTTCGGGTTATAGGCACTTATAATCAAGGATGTACCCGTGCTTTGAACCCAGGTGCAGAATAACGAAGAGAATGGAGGGAGAAGAAAGAAAAAGAAGGGGCAGCTAAGAAGGAAAGAAGAAAGAAACATGACACTCGGAAAAGCAAAAAGATATTCCTTCCTGAGAAGCGAAGAATGAGAGAGTTGAAGTTCTTCGGAAACTCCGAACTCGACTCGACGCTACCGACGGGAATATGAAACAAACTTTTTATGAAAATACGAAATGTTTCTCCGAAGCTTTTGACATTTCGTTTGAATTCATTGTATTCAACATGTCTTCTCGGACATAATACAGGCGCAATACTAATATTGGACACTTTGACGGTCGCGAGATTTCAAGATTTTTATACTTCAGTCTTGTAATAACTATTTCACGTAATTTCAATAATTTCTTGGGATTTCTTGGGATTCTGAAAGATTTTCCATCACTTGTATTCGAGATATTGCTAAAGATTTGATCTCATTTAAACAGTTTTTACAGTAGTTGGGGTAATTTTACCTCAGTTTAATCCATTTGTACAATTTTTATGATTTCAGATGATTTTATCTGTTGAAATTATGAAAGGTTCCAAAATATTTTGTGTGTTTTAAAAAGGTCCAACGAGATGTTAAGAGATTTAAACAATTATACGTATTTCAGAAGCTTTCACAAAATTTAATGGCTTACAATTACCGGATTTCAAAAGATTTTCTTATTTTTCGACATTCCGGATGTCGCGTGGAGCGTCTAATACAATTTCAAAAGGTTACTAATGGGACTACAAGAAATGTTTTTTCCATGTAGTTATTCACTTATAAAATAATTTCTACAAGCACTTAAATTATTTGTTGAAATTTCGCAGTTTCAAAAAAAAATTGACAGTTCCGATGCCATAACCTGCGAATAATATGTAGTGATTGTAGCTGTATAATATTCAAATCCGCGAGAACTGATCGATAAAATTGGCCAAAAACTGGTCAAGTTATTGCTTAGAATATGTTAAACAGTTAGTGCAATCGGATTGGAGCTCAATAAAAATTCCATCGATACTATTGTCAATTCGATACTGTCATTTGTTCTTCATAATAAATATCAGCGTGAAAGTTTCCAATCTCGAAATACAATTAATATTCAACGATGACAACACAAGAAAGAAACGTGCTTCATCGAATTCACAGAGAATAGTATCCTGAATAAAATGGGCCAGAATGACGAATTTTCTAAAAATTTCTCAATTTGGAAGCGATTCAAAATGAAATACTGATACATCTAAGCTTTTACTTATACTTCCAGTATTCTTTATTTTCACGTATTCTCAAGATATTTTAATCGTAATTTACGAACACAATCGTCTCATAATCAATACTCAACATGCGACTATCTTGTAAAAAAATTATTAAAAATTATCGATCAACCAACTTCCTTACCAGCTCGAGCCACCGAGATTATCTATTTTAGGAGGAAAGAATTAATCAAATTAGGCGTGCGGAAGGATATAGCTACTGAAGTATTCGGGCGTTGGTTAGTAACGTCGCGGTGACGTGACGGGGATAAACTCTGACGGCGTGGTGATAACACCAAAGCGATAAGAGAGTAGGAACGACAAACGGCGATAGCGACGCGCTGATGGTTTTAATTCGCCGTATCGTAACGTGAAAATGATTGTCCCGGCTGTCGCTTGGTATTGTACGGATCGATCATTGATCGCCGCCAAATTTTTTCCCCGCTTTTGCTCTCTCTTTTTCTGTTTTTCTTGACGGCCTCTTTTTCTTCCGCTACTTCCAGTGGTATTCTGTTACACTGGAGAGGCTGCCGCACGACTCAACTTCCACACATTTTTTTCGACTTTTTATCAAACGGGAAAGAAATAAATGTTACATAGTCATACGGATAAGGATTCACTAACAAAGGGTGTATTTTTTCGGGGATGAAGCATTCAATAATAAGAAGAATGAAAAAAATTGGTGTCGATTTTTCTATGGCTTCACGTTGCAGTGAAGCTTGCTCGTTGGTAACTTCAAAACCAACTTGGTTCAACTTGGAAATTATTGTTTTGTTCACTCTTACCTTGTTTTTTTTTATCATCAATTTTTTCCTTTTCCAGTTGGTAAAATTGCGTTTTCTAAAATAGAATTTCAACGCGATTGAATGTGTTCATGACTTCCTCACGCACGAAACTTGACTCATAGTTTATTTTTGGTACTAAAATTTGAACACTGCTTAAAGATAAAAAAATAATAATTCAACTGCCGAATTAATTTATCGTATTTTCCGACTCGTTTGCAGGATCGATGATATCACGCTAAGAAATAACGATAACGATGAGAAGAGTAATAATAATTTCTATGCACAGTAATTAATTTCCCTTAAGCATGAGGGCCATCGGAGATAATTATTAAGAAATAACGAAATAAGTGACGTATAAAATCATATAGGAAAATTGCCTACGTATGAAGCGTCGTGATTGATGTATTTGCGAGTTACGTCAGTGCATACAAACGTATACCTAGGTAATAGATAACAATAATAAACGGTCGTTTGTCGAATCAGCCCCGAACAAATTTGACGAATTTCCCAGAATTTTTTATATCATATCGAACAGGTATATCCACGCAATGAATTATAAGCAGTTCTGTCTAAATTTAATATCCATTTCATTTTTGGTTAGTTTTAAATCTGTCTTCCTGGCTGGAAAAGGGCGCGTGACGATAGACCTTTCAAATCGGACAAACACTCGAAATAATGAGGTAACACCATCACGGCGGCGCAGGAGTTTCATTTCATTTACTTTTCATCTTCCATCACGGTAAATGGATTCCTATATTTTCTGGTAATTTTGTTCCACCCCGCGGGCAGGGATTAAAAAGGTAGTCAGGAATGCTTGTGTTTTTCTCCTCCCACAGTCTCTAGTGCTTTTTTTTCTGCCTTGAAATTCACCGACACCCAATAAACAGCTTTTGTCTCAAACAGAACTGAAGTCTCAATAGCGTTTCACGGATTGAAATTCAAATGCAAAGGTTTCTGGTTCAACGGTCCGGCGTCCGATGGCGCTAAGCGATCGGTTCTCTCGCAATAGAATGGGTGTCTCGAATTTTCATAATGGGTGTCGAATCGGTAAAGAAGAAATTTCTCTTTCGAGGTGTAAAAAATCGAGGTTAGTATTTGGACAAGTTTTCTTGATTTCTTTCTTCTCAATTAGCAGGTTCTATGTATACATACAATACGCAATAACCATTATTAAAAGAAAATTATTCCCGGTGCCTGTAGAATCAGGGTCAGCTTTTTTCACAGCGTTAGGCTGTGGTCCGTTGGATCAATGGATCAACTTTTGAGTGTAGCTTCTCGTATTGAATTCGAGGTAGTAGGCGTTAACAGTTGGCACAGTGGCAAGGTGTTGCCCTGATTTGATTGAATACATCGTCCTGGACGATTTGCAGGAGCCGAGCACTCTCGGTTTGCCGGCACGTGCTGAGCACGTTTCCATCCTGATTGATCGACGAACTTTCGGGGCTGACAGGTAGCTCTCGCTCAGCTGGACCCGTTCGCCTGCTATGTATGTACGTACGTACGTACGTACGTATGTGTGTTTCCAGCGGTTTCGTGACTCTAAATGATTCCGGGCCATTTCACGTAATTTATATCGCGTTATATATGGAATAACTACGCGTCTCCGAAACTCTCCGCGGTTTCCTACCCACATTACATGGGCATTAATCCCTGTACCTTGCGTGTATATATGTATATATGCGTGTATAAAACGCACAGACAGAAGGGAGAAAAATGCGACGAGGGAGTGAAATGGGAGGGAGAAGCTTTTGTACCCCGGATTGACTGTTATGCCTGTCGTTTTCCCCATCGTTTGTTCGGCCAATTTTCTTTACTGTTTGTGTACGCGTTTGTAGGAACGAATCGCCGAGCGGAATACCTGCGTTATACATATATAGTATACAGGGACTCGCGAAAGAGAAGTATGTTGATTTAAAAGTAATTTTTTTATTTGGTACAGTATGCTAAGCCAGTGACGTTTTTTTTTTAACATTTATATTTGTTCTCTTTCCGGGTTTTAGCCTGAAATCTTAATTGTTCATGGATATTCCGAGATTTGGGGAAATCAAACTGGTATACAGTCATTCAAAATTACTCTGTTCAGCCAAAATGAGCATGAAATCATGCAAGATCGAGTGAATTCCGGCTTTAAAATGATGAACTGGATTTTTTTTGAATTAACAATTCCTCCTGAATTTTCGACAAGTCTTAGTAGAGTTTCAGGGCTTCTGTAAAATTTCATTAAAACTGAGACGAGACGATGAATTTTTCAATTACTGGAAGAGGGTGTTACTTATAAGAATTAGCGTTCTCAAAAATCTGCAAGTGTTGGGAAATAGTTTGAATTAAAAAAAAATAAGAACATATTATGAAATGTAAGCGGTTGCCTATTTCTTGGCGTTGTGCGGTGAGTTTCACCGAATCCACCCGGTATATCATAGAAACCAGCTAAAATTCCAACCATTCGTAATATCGCACGGTTACACCCTCGGTGAAAGGAAACTCTTTTATAGAATGTCAATGTAAAAATCATAAATGACGTGTGCCTACTCAACCATTTTCGCTCTCAACACTCCGCCAACAGATAGGCAGCCGAAGTTACATTTCAGGTTTGTAATTCCATTCTGTAAAGATGTCTCTTATCTGATTCGGATTCCGCTATCCGGATTCCGCAAATTGGAAGGATTAGTCAAAAACCATCGGTGCATTGAGTCAAAGCCTCTGTATATTTGAAAATTTTCCTCCTGCACTCAATTTTCAAAAATCTGAATACTCCCCTAAGCCACGGGTCATATCCCGTTTATTACTCACGCAAAGGAATCAAAGCTCGCACTGCCTTCGGCAGCCCAGTTTTCACATTTCCGCACTCGCTCAGCCGTGGATTTATAGTCCACTAGCTGATCACGAGGCATCAACCGACAGGGTTAACCCCGGCACCGGGCGGGGGCGGGGACGGATCGGGGTCACGGGGTTGCGAGGTCGCAAGGGGATCCCGTTCCCGGGTCGGAAGGTGCTGCGCCTGTTGCGCGGCCACTCCACTGCAGGGTTCCGCGCGGTTCCCGCCAGCGCGGGTTTCGGTCTTGCAGGCGCGCTGCGCGCTGCGGGCTTCGGGGGGCGAATCGATTCCACGTTTCGCTCTAAAAATAGCACATCACTCGACGGAGATGCGTGCCTAGTACCTGGACCAGCGGAAGAATCGCCCCTCGAAGAGGGTGAGTGTCGAGACACATGCAACCTCGGCCTCGATTATGTGTCGTTCAATTTTCGCCTGATTCGTACAATCTGATCTTTGTTCGATGGGTCGAAATCACGGCTCGGCGTATTGGCGGTCTTGAAATTTGTCAATATCTAGTGGGAACTGAAAGTTTCGATCTGGATCTCCCGCAATGGCTTTGGTGATCCATTGCCTAGCCAACGCGAAATCATTTTAAGCTTCAAGTCGTCTTGGAGTCAATTTATTGGTCACGGACGATTATGGGATATGCATTTTCACATGTTGTAACTACTCATTCATCGTTTGATATTATCCTTTGGGTCGTTCGACTAGTTCAAAAGTCACTAAAGTTTACAGAAAATGCTTAAATACGCAGTGCGAGTTGTACGATTGAATATTTTAGGCGGAACACTGTCTAGCAAGTTTTTACGAGATTAAAGTTATAATAACGTTAACGGAACGAAAAATTCAAAGGAAATTATGTTTTGATACTTAACAATGAATTTCAGCTAGTTCAGATTGCAAATGATGAGCATTTTTTGCTGAATTTCAGGTAATCCAAAGGTAATAAAATAACGACTTACCTGAAAATTGCATTGTGACACTGAAGTTACGAACGTCGACCTAATTTTTTTTGTCTAATCCTCTTGTGGTGCCTAGTCTAGTGTTTTGCATCAGAACTGGATTAGGTTTGAGAATGTAGATCCAATATTCCGCTCGACGATAGACTGATACGAGGCATGAACTCTTAGTTCAGCGTATCTAGATAATTGTTGGTATTATTTTGTATTAGTTTTTTTTCATCGAATGAATGTTGTTCATAATGTTTTGTTTCTTGTTTCCGTACATAGCCCTATAGTTTTAGTTGATTATTACTTGTAAAGTTTTATACAGTCCATGATAATTCCGAAAATATTCGCAACTGAAATGGATACACGAATAAAAATGTTACCAAGACAAAGTAGGTATATGAATTAACAATAATTTGATCATTAGAAACTTTGTTATATATAAATGTTCTCACAGGTTCTGGTGTCGGATATTTCTTTCTTACATTCAAAATGAATTTACGAACACCGCGAAAAAGTTTCGAAATCTGATGCGTGAAAAATCGTTCGAAGAACGCCCTAAACTTAAACTACATAGATAGTATCATTGTATTGTAGACAGAAAATTTTGTCTGGTACAAGGTGGCAGCTTCCAATATAGATTTAATCCAGCACCAGAATGTCTCTATCGATAAGGCTTCCGTGCAGCTCTCTTGAATAAAGAAGAAAAGAAAACACAAACTGATTATAAGATGTCGTGTTTCTTTCGATGAAACCAATCCATTGAATATGTTTATTTCAACCGAGTTCTATCGCATTTCGTGCGGGAGCGTTCTATCAACATAATTTGATCGTATAAAATTCAGGAACCTCGCTGAAAACCGTCAACCCCTATTGATTCTAAATGGATCCAATTGTAGCAAATTCAATTTCAACCTGTTTCATCAGTTTCGGCCGTTTTTCATTGTGTGCTTTTCCTACTCCGATAAGATTTTCCCACGACAATGGTCGGTGCTTAGCTTTTCCGACCTGGAAAACTAGAGGAACATCCAAATCTAGGGCTGCAGGGATCAGGGCGTGAATAAGGTCAGAAATGGAAAAGGCTTGGGTGGTCCTGCAGGTGTGCGCGGGTGTACAGGCGAGCTTTTTCCCGGGCAGGTTCTGGGTGGCCAATAAACAATCGCGGAAGGGAAGAGAGAGAGAGAGAGAGAGAGAGAGAGAGAGAGAGAGAGAGAGAGAGAGAGAGAGAGAGAGAGAGAGAGAGAGAGAGAGAGAGAGAGAGAGTGGCCTTGGCCGTTTAACCTCGGCTTTGGCCCCGGCGCAGGGATCTGCAGGAGATGGCTGGTCGTGCGGTGGTCCTTGCCACGTGTTCCTGCTTCCGAATATCCGACCCCTTCTCTAATTTGCGGGTATCTCGCTGACGTCATCAGCCCAGACTGAACAACTACCCCCTCTCCTTCCATAGGCAATTATTATATTTTACACTTTCACGATACTCGGCCAATAATCGTTCCACCTTATTCTATTGAGAGGATCATTATGCATCGTGGAAACTGATGACTACAGGATGCAAAAATCAATTTCTTTTTCTATCGAGTATTTTGATTGCTGGAGTATTTGTTGAATTCGTTGTTGATGTTCGCTGGTTGACAATCGAAAACCACATTTTTCATAATTACTTCTGAAGAGAAAAGTGACTTGCGAAGTTAAATTGAAATAAGTGTGACCTTTTATCTTACGACAAGCAATTGGTTTGGTTGAAAAATAGATCTATCTGCTAACTTATGAACTGTCTATGAATTTATCTCGCGAATTTTGGTTATTTTGTTAGGATTTATAGCATTCAGGTAAAAAACGGTATCCGTATCCCATAATAATCAGTTTGTGCGATATATTGATTCCCTTAATCTCGACGGCATATGAAACGATTTATTCAAACTCGGTTGCTGTACGAACATAAAATGTATTCATTTGAATACAGAATGAATCAAAAATTTTCTTGCAGTGTAGTCACATATTTTTTCAAAGCACATTTTCATCAATCTGCGTACAGTGACGATTTTTATTTTACCGTAGCTATACCTTGAACTAAAATCATTAACTCATCTCACTCTGATGTTGCGGGGCTTTGTAATTGAGATCCTTTAACTTGCCAAATTCGTATTATACTAACGTCGCATGATTCATTTGTGGGTTATATACAAGACAATGTAACGAAATTCAACGATTCGGTGGAAATGGCAAAAAGCGTTTTCAAAATTAAAGGTTTATACACCAAATTCATTGATGTTTTATTTATTCTTCCAGAGAGTCTTTAGGCGATTTCGGTGAAGCAATTCGGTAATTGGAAAAAGCTATTTGGCTAACATCAAGAACAATCCAAAGAGTATTCGTTTCTTGATTGCAGTATTTTCTAAATCTCTTTGGCTATTTCGAAAAAGTTATTTCACACTTTTTGAAACATATTCTGCGGTTTCGAAAAGACATTCACCTACCTATATACGTCTAAAAAAAAGTATTCTGCTTGGTGAAAAATTACTTAATGGCTAATATAGGTAAATCTCCAAGAACGTATCTGTTTATTTCAATTTACCAAAGCTGCTTGGCCGATGTACAAGGAAGAAGCTTTCGGGAAGTTTATCTGCTATCGAATCTTTGTTGAAATGTTCTTTATACATATTTTTTTACTAGATTCCGTTGTCTTCCACCTTTCAATGTCTTGATATTGGGGTTTCTGTTGCTACTTCATTACTGCAGAGTTAGTGTATTTACCATGGTCTTTATGGCATAACTTATGGCGGTTTACAATTAGAAAACTAAAGAAAAAGAGAAATACATCCCCATCCTACCCGTCCTTGCATCAAAGTTTTAGCAAACTGAAAAGTTTACTGTTCTCGCAGAGTTTCACGAGCCAGAAGTTGTTATTGCGGCGGAAATGTGGGGTCATCAAATATTCTAAGGGATCGTTTCAGAAATGGCTGTTATACCGCGGTCATCCGCACTTCTCTGATATCTAGCACAGTCCAATCGGAATGTACATGACTTTTATTACTGAATAACTTAAAGCTGATGATTTTTCGGTAGGAAGATCTGATACCCAGGAAGGTAATCCTAAAAATTATTAAAAATTAAAAAAAACTCTATTTCGAATCTATTTCTTTTTCTATAGTTTATAAAAAAAAATCCAGCTAAAGTTATTTGTCGTACCGTTCACTGTAAAATGAGTCTTATCAACAAATCACGTATCATTGTTAGTTTAACCGTAAATCGTCGCGGAAGACAGAAATTCATATTTTTGTTCATTGCAAGTATCTCAATAATTTATTGACTGACTGTTTTGGAACTCATATATCTTACACATTTAGTCTAGTCCGAAAATCCGGCCTTTCTATACAATATTTACTCTCGTGGCCACTTTAGGGGGTGTAAGAGAATCAGGGTGGTAGTTTTTGGTTCGAACTTTCGTTATCCAACATGAAAATAGTTTTTTTTTTCTCAAGTGCGTTTTTCTAAGAATAAAAATTTCAGCTTCTAAACAAATGGAAACAATTTTTCTAATCAACATTTTTGGTTAAATCTACACCTCTCTATACCTCTCGGTATCATTTCGATCATGTTTCATATTTCTGAGAATCCGTAATTGACAAGAGAAATTTAAATATTTCAAAATTCCGCTTCATTTCAACTCAAGCCTTCAATCAGAAACATACATTTATTGATTTCAATCGATGCGACTTTTCTTAGCTCCGAACTGATTACATTTCACAATCCATCGTTCTCGGAGCTTTCGAGTTATTGGAATGAGAAAAATTGAGAAAACGGAACAATTTATTTAATCACGTTTTCTCGGCTCAAAACATTTCTCAACAAGAAATTCGTAGGCTAGTCCGTCAAAGTCAACCGAATTAACTATTCGTTAGGATTAAGGAGAAACCTAATCGAGCCCCGACCGGAAGCGAGATGAGAATTCGCGAGGGACGAGCGCTCGATCCATAAATCATTTCTTATTCGCGAAGCTCGGTCTGAAGATATATTCTGTTTTATCCGAGGAGCACCTCCCATGGGACTCAATTAAATTTAATTGTCACATCTAGGCCCCGTCGAGTGTGGCATACTTGTCGTATCTCAACACGGCTCGGAAGATGCCAGTAGGTACCTACTTGATCGGGGATCAAACGGACCAAGCATCACTCTTGGCTGGAATTGCGGCTGTTGGCCTTTCCCGTGTCGCTTCGTTTTCGTTCCACCTGAGTGATCAAAGCGAAAGCTTGCAAGCTCCGTTATGAAGATACTCTGATAGTAAGGCGGATATGATGCCTGTAAGATAGATCATTCGATCTAACTCTGCGAAGACTCGTTTTATCCGGAAGACTATTTTCTACTAAGTAACTGAATCAGATTTTATTTTATTTCTAGTAGTTGATTCAATATTGCTATTTGTCAATCCTAATCAATATTTGTGTTATGTGAAATTGAACATTCGACGATGCCAATATGATAAAAAAATATATTTGAGTGAATTTGCGTGAGACAGTTTTCTAAAAAAAATATTTTTTATAGAATTAAATCGAGCGAATCTACTAGATTTAACTAAAATTTTTTTAACGGGTCTCGAAGCTTGCAAATGTAACAAAAATATTAATTGTAAGATTATTTTATTTCTTGCTCTATAACTCTGATTGTTTCTGGCACATTATTGTATAATTGTCGATAAAAAGATGACATTTAGCTAAAATTTTCGACAATGTATTCTAATTTGGGAGAGACATCCCCGTAATTCCGTTGTAATCAATCGAAGTATGTTTTCTTCATTCGAGAAAGAGGCTTTCTTAGACCCGATGGTCTCTATTTTTTTATGACCAAAACCTTTTCAATTTGAATCTCTTGAATTCGCAAGTCGGAAACGCAAACAAAAATAAAACAATTTATTTTTTTTCAACAATTAATAGAGCAAGCCAAATTTGTAGAACTTTGTGGAACTGAATATATATGTGCTTTTTTCTCCTTAGCTATAAGATGTTTGTTTGTGGATTTCTCGAAGGTTTCTCTCGAGGAAGCTGAGATAACTAGTTCCAACGGCACTCACGTTTATTAAACTGTGTTCCCCGGGGATATTATTTTCCACGTCGGCATTCGAAATTGAGCCAATTTTCGAAACGTCCAATTTCGGTAAATATTCACCAATCTATTTCCAAGATTACTTACCATCATTTATCAACGTTTGTCGTACCGAGCATAATATTGAATTGATTCGTGACACGTTGGATGGTATTACGAAATATTTTGATTCAAACGAGTGAAAAAGTAAATAAAAAATCATTCGATTCCGGTAAAGATTACAACTATGTTCATAATTGTTGCGTGATCAAAAATATTCACTCAACAATATTTCAAAATTTTTTAATAACGATCCGCTGTTCACTCCAGGCTGACTTTTGATAAATCAGAAGGCAGCTGTTGAGAAAACATCTGTCTGGGAATTACAGTGAATGATTTGAACGGCATAAATCGTAGCCATACTTCGTTACCAAAGCCTATGGGAATACCGGAGGTGATTTTTCAGCATCCCGTGTTACGTCTGGTATCCGCCATTAGAGCCGGAGAGAATTATTGCGAAACCGAGAAGCGAGTCTCGGCGAATGTAACTGCGGTTCCTCCGAGACTTGAGGGCCATGTCAGTAATTCTGTCGCTAACCATTATAGGTTCTAATTAATTATTGGTATCCGAAAAGATGAAAATATTGGAAAATAAAATTCCCACGGGTTGAGGCATCCTGCCAATTACTTTTCTCTCTCCCGTTCCGTACACGCCCGAGGGAATATTATACATGTAACCGATTTACGCTTTCCTCTTAAATTGTTATACTCACCGAAGTTACGTCGCGAGTTTTCCCGTCCAGGAAAAAACATTAATTAATTCGTAGATAATATACTTGCCATGGAGAGCTAATTACCCGCGAGGTTGTACAGAATATGTATACATTTGGGAATCCGTAACTCTCTGGAATTACTGAATATTATAAACTTCTCATCCTCAGTTGCTCAGTTGTTTGCTAAATATTCACACGATGCTTCGACCGCAGACATCTATCATATGTTTCGCTGAATAATTCACTTCATCGGCATTGCTTATTGTCAGATTCGTGTTGCACGATTAAATTTTCATCAAAATTGAGGCTGATTGATGAGGTCGTGACATGTTGAATAAAAACAAAAAAATCCCGAGGGGATTTTCTCCGCGAATTCAATTAGGGCGGTATTGTTAATCAGGACACAAATGTATTTCGTGTTTGGTAGATACGTTCAATATTATGCAGAGTGAATTTCTAACGAATGCAAGGCTCGTCGTTTGCTACGATTCAATGCTCATGCGCAGTTGTGCTGGACACTCTCAACTGCCGAAATTTCTGGGGTTACATACATCGCTGCGAGCTGTCCATCTCTGAATTTATAACGGTTGGTCACCCTGGAAAATAACCACTC
Source organism: Diprion similis (assembly GCF_021155765.1). Classification (NCBI taxonomy): domain Eukaryota; kingdom Metazoa; phylum Arthropoda; class Insecta; order Hymenoptera; family Diprionidae; genus Diprion; species Diprion similis. The sequence continues at coordinate 7,795,250 of NC_060110.1, read as the reverse complement.
TTAGATTGTAGCACGTGCGCATTAAATTTTAGCAAACAACGGAACTTGCAGTCGTTAGGAAATCACTGTGAATACATAAATTGATTGCATAACACTTATGTATTTTTTTTCTGGTGTAAATGACAAGTTTCGAAGCCTCTTTTTTTTATTTTTGTTCTGGAAATGAAACATTGAGTATAATGTGTTTTCTATTAATGTATAAAATTTGATTCTGATCTTAAGTTCAATAGACTGTAAGTTTTTTTACATAATTTTTCCAAAGGGAACCAAAGGGACTTTTCACGCCTTGAAATCATATTTCTCAAGTTTCATTTCAGGTAATAAATTATACGACAAGCAGTTTTTTTTTCGAAAATAGGTAACGAACGACCGCAGTATAGAAAAGTAATTTTCATTACGTTTCGAATAGATTTACATCTAGTCTTCGTAATGGAAGCTATAAATTTGTTATTACTCAATAAAGCCTACATATATTCCTTTGCATTAATATGTTTTTATCAGTCTTCTTCAGACTACAAAATATTCATGATTCATAAAACGAAAACAAAAAAAAAAAAGAAACTTGGATGTATGTGTATAAGGATAAAATATCGTATATTTTATTAATTAGAATCCAAATTTGGCGAACCGCATGATAAATAGGCCTTGATCCATTCACACCGTACATTGAAAAGCAAAAAAGATGGACTCTAAGCTTTGCGTAGTTTTATAAAAGTTCTGATTTGTATGTAAAGGAGTAAAGTTTATGTTACCATGTTGATTTTAATGTACACAAAATTACTCAATTGAAAAACTCCAACCAACTAAAAAATCGCGACCTGCTCGGTTCGCTTGAGATCATTGAAGCGATATTTTGGACCAGCATCAGCAGGGTGTTTATGTTTGCCAATAAAATTCAAACAACGGTTTTAAACCCTGAGTGACATGAACTGACGCGTGTATTTACGGGAGGAGTAAAAAAATGCGGAAGACCAAAAAGTCGACGGGACGAGATCCCGAAAGTCAAATTACCGACAGTTCAAAACGTAGAAAGACCATTACGGGTTGTTTGAAAACGGGCTAACCCGAAAGTTTTGGCACTTCAGGTTTTTTTTGTGTAAAAGTCTTTCTTCAGGTAGAATATTGAGAATTTTTTTTTTTCGATATTGGATGACTAGCTATTCTAATTTGTGCGTCAAATTTTGAAAATTGAATGGTCTGTTGAAGGAAATTCAGTTTTTGGCTGAGGGGGTTAATAAGTTTTTGAATGGGAAATTAATCTAGGGCAGTGAAAATCATGAGAAAATTTCATTGTCATTTCACTGTCATTTTCAAAAATTTAGCATCTCGGGTTTTATTCGGGTTTTATCAATAAACTCTGCACAGCGTTTCACATAAACAAGTTGATTGATCAAAAGATTGGAGTGTCAAAATGAGTAAAATTCCGTCACTAAACGTCACCGCTGTCAAAAGTTACGATCAACAATTGGGAGAATATTTTCTTTTCCAATTTTACGTGCATCTAAAGTCTGTACAGATTTCAATCTAACTTGCGTAAAGTTGAATGAGACCGCGCCAAATTATGACAAGAAAGTTTTTTGCGACGATTTATTTACTTTGCGGGGGAGGTTCGACGTAGGCGTAGAGTGTAATCGATTCGAATAATTGAGGTTCCGTGGCAAATTGAAAAAAAGGTAGATTCGATAACTTTAATGATTATTTAAAAGAGTACGCGATTCTCCAACAAACAAAAAGGAAAACATCGGACTCCTAAAAACAATTTTTTCACACACAACAATCGTTTTAAACTTCCAACCCATTCCACGGTAGATAATAAATTTTGATGATACATATAAACATTGTATGTAATATTCTTCGGCGCGAACATTTCTGAGGAATCGAAAATTTTTTCTGGATACATTTTTAATACGCCTTTGCCATAAGATTTTCGCATGAAATTTCCCATCATTTTCCAGCGGTAGTTGGTTCTGCTAATACTGGTAGCCCTTGGGGCTCCACAGGGACCAGCTAAGCTCATCTCATTCTTGTGTACGCATGTGCCTCCTCCAGATGTACGTTTCGCCTCAAGGTATATAACATATGGGTCGTTCGTTCCGCTAATTTTCAGTAAAAGACCCGGTGTATAAATTTCTATTTACCTCTTTGACGTTGGCAACTTGTATCATGCGCCGAGAGTTGAATGTTCCCGAATCTCACAATCAAATTTCTCTTTCTTTTCCCAGATTCAATTTCTTTCCCGGAAATTTAATCCCGGAACTTAATGTCTCAAGTTAAATCCAGGTTTCCAGGAATTCAATTTTTTATGCTTTGATTCAGCAGAGCATTTAATTTACTAATTTTAATTACGTACTTCAATTCGATTCTAGATTAGATCAGGCTGTTTAACTAAAATTTGAGCGCCTTTCCCACTTTTTAAAAACCTTCGTCCTAAAATTCCATAACACTACCGTCATATTTCTTTCTTGTACAGTATGCGTGCAATTATTTGACGAAAAACTTGCGGAACCTTCTGTTTTCCTGTGTTTTTTAATCAGGAGAATCTCATCAAAAACATGTACGATGTCTAATTCACAAAGATTGGAATTACTTGGGTAGAAAAATCTTGGTTTGAAATTTTTTTAACGCGAAGTATTTTGTAAAAAAATTCTCAACTGAAATCTGGTCTCTTTTTGACTGGCCGCTGATGAAAGACGATGAAGATTTTAAATTTGGTGAACTCATGAGACTCGTAAGAAAGATTTATTAATTTCTGATCATTTACAATCAATTTAGGTAATTTCCTAAGATTGTCGGAAACGTTTTCATACATTAATATTACTCGAATAAAAGTTTTTCCTTTCAAATGGATGCAAAAATAGCAGTACTAAATTGAATTTTGAAAAAACACCGAAGCATATAAGGGAGGGTGGGGCAAAGTGGGCCCCTCAAGAAAATAATGCCTAAAACAGAATAAAATGTTTAGAGTAATTATGATTTCGGAACAATTCATATAATTTAATAAAAAGTTCAGGTGGTTAATTTTATCCCTTATTATATAAAAAATTTCAGGGGGCTCGCTTTGCCCCCGAATTTTTTGAGATATCAATAATTTTAAGGTGCCCACTTTACCCCCCAGGGCCCACTTTGTCCCTCCTTCTCTGCCCTAAATATACGCGTATATTTGCAGATTCGTGATTGCATGAAAAGCTCGAAACATACAGATTTCGTTCAGTTACAATTGACAAGGATTTTATCTAAGCACATGATTAAAATTAATGTAAATTGGCTGAACTAGCTAGAGTCAAAATTTTCTTTCTTTTCAAAAATCCTGTTCCTGGAATTGTACGGAATTGCTTATATTAAGGTAGAGATTTGAACGTAGTTTATTATGCAGTTGTAGCCTCTCTGTATCCGCCATGCTGCTCGTGCCTCTGTTTCTCCATATTATATATTGGCGCGGGTTGCGCTTGGCCAATTCCCTCGAACATTCCATGAACATCACTGCGGCTAATGGGAAAAGATAATCGTCGGCTGCACCACATCTGGGTGGAAACGGTTAAATAATGCATCGTTTCAATTCCCACCTGCAGTGCTTTTGATAATCAACCAGCCGCTTGATATTCCTGGCGAGTTTCATGTCGGTTTGACACTATTTCGTGTTAAGCACAAATATCGCTACCCGACAGAAATCAAAGTTGATGGCGATTGAGAGAAATTGCTCCTGACGGCATTTCAACGCTCGAAATCGACGGAAATTGTTAAAGTTATTGTTGAAAAGTTATTCCCTAGACGCTGTCAATTCTGAGCGGAAATTTCTGCGTTTTCAAAAAATGCTGTTCTCTGTATTTAGAGCTTGATCGGAATTTCGTTTCACTATTTACGAAGTTAATAGCATCAGTTCATCACTTTCGGTACTGTTATATTGACTATTTTATTGATTCATAATATTAGCATTATTTTCATTTCATTTTTAATTACTATAATTTTGTTTATGTTAATTACAGTAATTGACGCAGCCATTTAGCATATTTGATAATTACTCATACCGTCGAAATTATAATTTTCACAGTATCAATATAACCGTCGCGTCGTATTAATATTTATACGTAGGCATCAAAGGGGTGAAACAGCCCTTTTACTTCAACATATGAACAGACGCCCAGTTCATTGGTAAAACATTGTATTGGTTGAAATACTCTGTTCAATAGGAAGAAAGGGCATGAAAATTTTTCCATACTGAATGGAAATACTCAGCGTAATCGGATCTGTCAAATCTCTGGTGGTGCGCAATTTTCTGTTTTGCATTTCCTGCTCATTGTTTTAAAAATTAAAGTGTACGGTGAATAAATGTGAACCGAAAAATATTTTCTTTCATTATCAAAACGTGTGGATCAAAGACTAAACATTTGAATTGACTAGCAGGCTAAAATTTTCTCAATCAAATTGAGAAGAGAATAATTAATGACAATAAACATAGACTATCAGAATAGTTGCTCCATATGAATTTTTCCGTTGGTGCTTTAAACTCTTTTTGAAACCGCAGGATAAAATTTGAAGAAAAATAACGAATGTCGAGGAATCGGATGTCTAAAATCAACACACATATCCTATCGGTTTATTAAAAAATATTGCAATTAATTAACTCGCGTGCAGGTAGCGAAAAATGGACCTGCAAACATCAGGCACTCACTCTAAATTATTTGCATCGTTGCAGGTAAATGTGACCTGTAACTGTAGCGGTGGAGTCGCGTTGGATTTTAATTAACGCATAATTCTTTGGTTAATAATTAAGCAGGCGCATCTGCTCGTACAGGTTGGAGACAATTACCTGGATGGTGGAGCTGCATGAATACAGTTGCATTATGCGCGTGTGTATGTATACAAGGCACTTTGACGACTATATTTCCTCAACGTGATATGCACAGACCTGCGATTCACATTGCCAATTTAATCGCAGAACGACTATGTAGGATGTTTCCAAATATACGCCCCAGTATGTTGGGTTGTCTAGGACCGAGGGGAACAAATATCGGTAAAACAGACCTAATACTCTACCCACCGATGACTCGTACCGATATTTCTTCTCCTCAGCAATAGGCAACCAATCATACTGCGGCATTTACTCGGAAACACCATGTATAACGTAATAGCTGTCAAAAATTCTTAGAGAGATCGATTGGCCAAAAATTGAGAATTATTAATTATTTTATCACGAGATAGTCGTACATTTCGTATTCGTATCAAATTATTATATGCTTAAGCTGTGAAGATATCTTTGAAAATGAAGAAATTGAATGCAAAAAAAGCCTGGATATCGATGCATGGTTTTTAATCGCTTCAAGGTTGTTAGAAATCTAGTCAATTTACTCGATTCTACTATATGATTTCGTCTTTGAAATTAATATGATTACACATCAATGTTTTAAACGTAAAATAAAGATTTATTCTGATCTTTTGACTTCGTTTGACTCTTCCGTTTTCCGTATCACTAGAATTTTTTTTCAAAAACCACTGTATCACCTGAAGAAATTTTTGGCACATGCAAAAAACTCTAGAAAACATTGTGTCATCCGATCGACGTAAAGTTTGAAAATAAAACTTATATAACTAAAAAATAAATCAATTCAGTATTCCAATAATTATTATTCAGGCCACTTGATACATCCGACAGAATTAGGTACTACAAGTATATTCGCAGATTTCGGTAAACTTTTTATATACTATTACAATGGCACAGGCACTCAAGATATTCTCCGGCGTTATACCAATTATGCAAACCATCGCTTTGAAGGGATCGCTGTAATACCGTTTCTCACTTTCAGCAACTTTCCTTGGAAGCATAGGAACTCCAGGTAATGTTTTTTCAAATAGAGTGAAAATTCAAGTGACAAATTTGTAGGAAATTAAATTTTCTACAAAAAAGTTCCCTGCAACAAAAATGTGGTGATGTGACCGGGAAAATGAATATTTTAGAAAGTTTGATTCGATAAACCTTGGAAAATTCATATCACAAACAAGTTAAGAAATATCAAACTTAGCGATAGGCTGAATAAACGTTTTTTGTAGGAAATTTAATTTATATTATATACAGAACGACTGAAACGACGAAAATTCTTGATCGAACTGACGATTTCGACGATGTTGGAAATATTAGAACTGGTTTATTTCCGCTCACCGTGCATCGATCCTATTGACATAGGGCTTAAATGAAAGCTCTGAAAATCTGAACACGTAAAACTTGTCGAATGTAAAATTTTTTTCGTGAAAGGGGAGAAATATGTGATAATATTTCTGTTGGGTAGGCAAAAGTTTTTTGTTCGTGGTGTAAGATAATAGTGCGTCTTTAATGTTTTTAATGAACTCGACCGCCGATCTTGATGTAAGTCTGGTAATCCAGATATATGCGGCCTATCTGTATGGAAGGTCTCCTTTTTTTACTTCCACTTTTTGGGACTTGCCTGCAAATTTTTTGTCTTCTCCGGGACCGGGACACAGATTGTTGAATAATGAAACGCTAACGGAGGATCAAACAAGCGCCGGAAAAGCTTCTTGTGCTTCGATCAGATCGCTGAATTATTCACCCGCCCTTCGAAGAATGAAAAACAATGACTTTAGACGCGAGGATAAGTAGGTATAATATTACAAGACGTCTTTTTCGATAATTATTTGGTCATTTTTGGCAAAACAAGTACTCGTTCAGTAATTATGTTATATTAGTCTCTTTTCATAAATTATAGTCGAGAACTTTATAACGAGGGTTTGAATTTGATTTCAATATTTCAGTAGCGCACGCAAACGTGATTCGAACAGTAAAAAATAGACAAGTCAAAATTTAGGAGTAATAAATCCCTCTGATGACGGATTATATATTATAAAGGCGACAAATATTTCATTTACACACTCTTGTTCAATACACGGTCCACGTCACTCTGATTTTCCGCGTAATTTTCACCTTGTTAAATCCTCTTTCGAAATTGGATCATAGGATCAAATTTCGGGCTGTACTCCTGCAGTTCGGTATAATTATTCTATACATGATGTACTGACGAATAAAACAATTTTTTTTCTACAAATATGCAAGTAGTAAGAAGTCAATTTTAATTTTACTCACTCTTATTTTTTCGCGCATTTCGCAGTATTTTATATTTGACATCAACTTGTTACATGCAACCAGAAGATAATGTTCTCGAGATATCAAATTGAATTCGATCGTGTCCTTAAAAACCAGATGAATTTAGAGTTTCGCACAAGATTTTTCCTTATACGATCACGATAAGTAATTGATTTTTTCAAATTTCATCTCAATCACGAATGTTCCCCTAATAAAATATTAGCTTACTCAAATCTTTTTAATACTTAGATATCACAGCATCTTTGGAGAGGATGTTTCGTATCCAAAAAAAATGGAAACTTTTTTTTATTTCTTGATCATTCGAGCGCAAGGCGTACGTATGATTAAAAATGGAGTCATACTCTTAGATTTCACGCTACTTATTCCGGGTGGAAGTAGAGAGGTGACCGAGTCGAAGTGGCACTGATCTGAAATGCAGATACCCTTGGCCTGGATCCTCGAGAAGACTTCGCTGCTCGCTTTCTCATCAAAAGCGAGATCGAAATCCCCTGTGAATAGCCCCGCGCATCGTGGAATAAGTCTCTTGAGTCGCTCTCTCTTCAACATTCGGGGTAAAAAAGCTCTACTGCGGTCTCTTCACTCACTTAACTGCCACGGCAGCGGCGATGAACGTATTCTGAATGATTTAACGCCGCAAATGAGGTCCGTGGGATGCAGGGAATTTCGATATTAGGGGTCTGATGCCAGGGAAAGCATGATTTTTTCAATCGTGTTCTGCTGCTTTTATCCTTCGATACATTATATATTTTATTGCACCCCATTTTGAATAAGCTCGCAGGTATCAGAGGATTTTTATCTAAAATTTCAATCAATTCAAAATAATAGACCCAATAATTGTAAGACCTTGTAGGCTATATAATAGTGCAAATATTCGAAATTCTAGGATCTTCGAGTCGAGACTTTTAATGTCAAGTTCGAAGTGTCCGGTCTTTGGAATCGCCAATTTGATTTTGTTTTCGACTCTGTAGAAAAGTTTTCAACTTACGATTAGTCCGGTTTCGCGATCAAAGGAACGTTCAGATTTTAGACGACATCCACGATCTTGGAAAATCCAAATTTTTTCACCAAATGGTTTTGAAAATGATTCAAATATCCTTGTAAGTAAGCCTGAAATTTATAAGGGTGAAGAAACTTTGATTCTCAAAATGACACGATTTCGAAAAAGAAGTGTGAATACTTTGTTTTAATTTAGATTCATCTACAAAAAAACGTTGCCAAAATCTATACGAACATTCAAGAGTAGCTAGTGCTATATTGACATTAGGTAGATTTGGATTGACATCAAATAGTGTTAGATTGACATCCTAATATAGTAATAAATTAACATCTAACAGTGTTATATTGACTTTAGAAAAAATGTTAGGCAGATACCAGATAGTATCAGATTAGCATCAGATCAAGTTACATTGACATTTGATTATAGTTTTAGACCGATATCAGATAGTATCAGATAAGGATCAGATCGTGTTACATTACAATCAGATTTCAGTCTTATATCGATACCATATAGTATCAGATTGACGTAAAATAGTATCATAATAGATTGACACTGAATTCTAATCGATGAAAGTTGACATCGCAGATTTTTCTTACAGCGTAAGAATGTCAAATGACATGACAGCATTGAATATCTGTGTGAATTCTTTTGATTCCAGCACTGTTTCGCAATCTCGTACCGTCGGGAAAATCAGCGTCAATACGAGCTTCGGGCAGCGACGGAAACGGATTGCCGTTTGTGGATCGACGCCATCCGAGAAGCAAGGTAAGGGGATCTTGAGGAGTTTACCACTTTGCGGCGAATACGTGCACCGAGAATCCCTGTGTAAGCACATCATATTCACGCTCTGTAAAGCTTCTTTAGCCATCAGAGAACTCACCTTCAATTTGTCGTGTCTCGCTGTTCGACTCGCTAGAACAAACAGATGCTTTACGCTCCCACGGCTCGATAACTCCCTTTAAGCTGGTATAAAAACCGTAATACGTTTATTTTCTTTGTTCTGTGGAGGCAGACATTCAATAAAAAAATAAAAATAAAACGAAAAGTAAAGAAACGAGCTAAACGTCTGGTCGAAACAAATTCACTCTCCGTTTCAGTCTGAAAAAATTTCTCCTAACTATTCCCGCGATTTGGGCGCTGCTCTGCGTGCACATTCGTTGATCCTACATTGTATTCGCCCCATTGGCCTCAGGCCACATGCAAACTGGTTTGTTGTATTTAATATTTAAACAAAATAGCGCTCATACCGGCCTGGGTAATTGCTTCATTAAATTGCAAGTGTGATCAAAATTCGCAGGATTCGGTGATTGAACGTTTTTCATGGTTGTTTAAGCGGAGAACGGAAAATTGTCGAATCGTATTACCGTGGTCCCGGAACGAGGGCTGGTTGATTGCTAATTACGATATTTCACGGTCTCAATTAATATTGTCGTAATATCCGGTTGAGCTATGGTGCTATTCAAAATTTACAGCAATTGGAACGATTATTTTTGTAACGGTCCAATTTGCAATCCGCACAAAAATGTTCATCGACAATTTTTAACAACTTTTATCAAAACAAATATATTATCTTGCTACGGCTTTGTATTTTGCATTTACATCGTTTCATCGTTGAAAAAGAATGTTGTATGAGCTTCTATAGTCTTAATTTTTTGGAGTCGTTTGATGATTTTCAATTATTGATGGATATCAAACGATAGATAATTTTTCCATACTATGACTGTGTCCGATTTTAATCGAGTACTTAAAAAAGTACTTTTCGACTCGGGTGCTTGAAATCATGAAATCGATCCTCCTAATCGGAATCGTGATGCCAAGTGAGTCTGACGTGATTCCAAATTGAAGAATAAGCCTTTATCGACTAACCAAACTAAAAGTTCCACGAAGTTTCGAAGAGGCCGTTAAAGCTAGCACTCGCAGCGACTCTAAGAAGGCACTCTGAGTTTGTTCGGGCGTCGCAGCCACGTATAAAGCATAACGTCCAATATCCACGGAGCATTATTTTCGGGGTGGCCTACATAATGTATGTACACGTAAAGCGTGCTTTATAGGCTTCCATCGAAATTGGCCATGTGCGGTTCTGTTCCCTGAATCCCAAGCTACACCCAGCAGTCCCCATGGCATTCCGGGATTCAATCCTCGGGCTTCCCAGCTACGTGCGGCTCGCAGTGTACCGGGAGGAATCAGAGAAACTTAGCAGACCGAGTTACCGACTGCGCATGCGCCGAATAATTGAGTTTTATTGGTCGGTGAGATCGCACTGCGGCAATATCTTTGTATGCTAAGCAGGGCAGCCAACTTACTTGAAACAGCCATGTCAAACTCTCTAGCGGCAAGTGGCGAATTGAAATTGTGTTGTCATGGTGACGCATGACACGTAGCATTCATTAGTCGTTGGATCGTTGACAACAAAGGTTTGCCAAGCTTGCCCGAATCACTTTTCGAGATCTGCTTAGCCTAAGAAAATTAGCATCACTTTCATAACCTTTACGAGATGCGTTCGACGGTTGATGCGTGAGGTAGTCAGCCTGCATCGGAATCTCACAAGGCTCGCGCATGCGCAATCGAACGCACAGCTGCTAACTTCTGCTCTGAACTATCCCCCCTTGGTATAATACGCTTTCATACGCTGTTCAGTCGTCATAGAATGGTCGAAAAGTATCGATTATTTTCGGAATGCCGTTTGTAACAAGTTTAGGTTTAGTTGTGGGGATTGTTGCTTGGCCTGTTTTCGAAAAAAACATTAACACCGTTCATGTTCATGTTCAACCGAAAACGGTTAGATACAGTTAGATTGAGCGAAAATGCGTAGACTATTTTTATAGGGCATAAAATTTGCAACAAATAAATTACTGACGGCTTGTATCTAGCTTGCACAACTAAACCGTGAAAACCAATTTAAAAAAGGTTTTGAAAACGCTCGGTTTTCGTAAAACCCCTAAAACTAAGTCGCAATTGTTAGGTTTACACTGGTTATGTCGATATTGATGAAAAAGAAATATAAAATTTTTCTGTGCAACAAGAGGTACGAAAGAAAAAATTTTGTGTCTCAAAAAATTTTAGTTAAAGATTTCTAAATCATCTGGCGATTTGTTGGTCGATTTTTGAAAACATTACGTTTTTCCTTAAATCGACTGTAAATTTTGTTTCATTAATCGAGCGGGTTTGAATCAATCGCCATCGCTTTGTTATTAAATTCTTTTGAAATTCGGTTTCAGAAAAAAAATCGAAAGACCTCCCTCACGATTCTTTGTGAACTTTGAACATTTTTAAAATTATTTTTTTCATCAAATTGACACTGTTCTGTCTGAAGAATTTTTCCTCACTTAGTTTTTTCTAAGCGTTAGCAAATATGAAAATATTTTGATTTTACGATTTTTTGTCTTTCTCATTAATTTTCCAGCCTCACATTTCTAAGATAGATAATAGATAATTTCTAAGATAGATAGATAAATTTCTCGGGTCTTTTTCGAGGTTATACGGAAGTCGGTATCGACGTCAACTGTAACTGCAGCCTGGAAATTCGAGTCTGAGCATTTCAATGTCGGAATATCCGTTTGTTTGACGGGTATCACTTATCGCCGACGCTTGACACATCCTCGGCCGAGTTTCGAATGGAGTTTAACAAAAATCGATTCTGCGAGGCTGTTGCGGACGTTGATTCTTCGATGTAAGTAGATCAGGTATCGGGCTAAAAGCCTGTAGGATGGAAACGAATCGGTGGACTAGATTTTACGAATTACGATTGATTTTATACTCATCGTTGAAACGAGGCTTCGATACTAAAGATATTAACGTCACGGAAATTAATTTTGAGATGATTTGTAGAAATATTGATCTATTCACAAGAAATAGACAGTCTTTGATGTGTCGAAACTGGACAAACTACGCGATCTTGACATTAAACCCGAACTTGCGAGTTTGAATTTGCGATTTTTCAAATATTCAAATGCTTCCTGACATAAAATGCAACTCAACTCATAGAACTTCATTTTTAGTTTTAAACCCTTGGTTTCAAATTTCTTTTGATTCATACAGTATACTTTCTGTATTACTTTTGACCTAATTTTAAATTAAGTGGCAAAAATGATTGAAATTATTGAAAAATAAGTAAACTCAAACGTTGATTTGAACGTGATTCGCGTTAACCCTTACGCTGCATACCGGGGTCGAAATGACCCCACGGCAATTTCGCCGTAAATTTCCTATGAAAAACATTCAAAGTAATCTGATTTGAACCAAGATAAATAATGAAATATCGTGAAAATTGTTAATTTCTTCTTTTTGCAAAAATTCAACATCACTAAATCAAAGAAATAATTTTTTTCATCTTGCAGTATCTCCAAATTTTTTTCTTTATATTATCTGTTTCTTCATTACTTAGTCAATTTTTAGCTCAAAATATTGGAAATTCAGTAAGTTATGATTTTTCAAATAGAATGATCCATTTTCCGGTATTTTGTTGTTCTACGAATTTTCATATTCATATTGAAATCCTAATTCTGCTAAAGATAACTAATTTGCCGTGATACATGGTAGTTAAACAATATCCTACAATACTTTCAAGTTATTTGAATCTCTATCTATCCATTTCTACGCAATGATTTTTCATGTGGGGTCTCTAACAACCCTAGCGTGACACCAGTTTTATACACATGAGGTATGCAGCGTAAGATTCAAATTAAAACTGCCACTTTATTCTAAATTATCAGAGTTCAGTGCCCACGCCTGTAAGAATTAATTAACAATCGAAGAATCAGGCTGATTAGCTATTTTCCCATACCTGTTGGTCGGATATTCTACGCGACGAATTTCCCGGGCTTATTTTTCCCTTGAGGGAAATCGGCTGGTTCTAGGAGTTCACGCATGAACCCTGCAAACTTCTCCACACAGCTCAGTGCCTTGAATTTCTGATAAGTCAACTGCTCACAGTGTTCCTTCTGCCTGCTCGAGGAAAGTGGTCTCAAAGTTTGTACGAAGTTTTAGCCGTGAGTGCCACTGCTGATTAATTTGATATAGTATCGTAGAAACTTGTTATATTCTTGTCCTTTTCCGATTTCAAACTACGAGCAAGTAACACTTAATTGCCACCAGCGAATTAATTTTCCGATGTGCTTTCCCCTTGCCTGCTCGTTGGAATTGTCCGAAACTGGCGCAGCCACGAACCATCAAACTCACGTTCAGGGGCAGTTACCCCTTAGCTATTTTGACGTTAATTGACGTAAATCATCTATTGACCCGCAAGCCACTCTATGGATTTGAGGGTAACGCCGCAGATGATTAATTTCACCCTTGTTCAAATACTCCAAAAAACACGAGCCGAGGATTTTGAACGAGTCGAATAAGCGGTGGGTTTTCGTCTTCGAAAGTGTGTTTTGTCGCTACGGTTTGATATAAAAATGTATACCGGGTGAGCAAAAAGTATGAAAATCCTTAGAAATCTCGCGGGATTGGGTGAAAAAAAATTAAATTGCCAAAATTTTAGGTCATCTTCAACAAGGGATTCAATAGACATTTTCAGATGAACCTTGATTTTTCAGAATCAGGATTTAGTCTAAAACGGAAGTCATGGTCGAAAAGATGAGACTTTTTTCTTTTCCGCAATAAGGACACGGTAAAAATTCTAATATGAAAATCAATCTACAATATAGAAATTTCAAAAATAGGTCATCGTTTTTCTCTTTAAGCTAATGAACTAGATATTTAGAACTTGCACCATTTATACAGTACATAATACAAAATGTCAAAAATGCATAAAATTGAAATTTTGCTCCAGAATTCCTTACTAATAATTGACCAGGAGAATTAAAAATTTCTGTAAGTCTTAAAAAAAAATTCTTTGGCTTTGGCACATGCATACTTTCTGAAGAAAAAAAAAATTGTGAAAATACCGGCACTCACAGCCTTCCTCAATTCTCCTCTTCAATTGGTGAAATACAATGTTTAATATTTCATGATCTGGAGCTCAACACGCAAATCGATCAAGCGAGTTTTTTTTCTCCAGGAGCTTAGAATTGATGAAAAGTAAACACTGTATGCATTACAGTGTGACAGGTTGTAAGCGATAAGCTTTATTGGAAAAACCGTGAATTTTACCGAATACACATTTGCGAAGATTTATGAATAATTGCGATCAACAAACCAGACGAGCTGCATGTGCTTTTCACCAAAATTAAACAAACATCAGATTTTGGGTGGAAACGATCTGCCGATAATTTTATCCCTCCAAAAGTGAGGAGAGTTTTGATTTTAAACTCCAAGAAATTCAGTTTTTTTAAAAACGCTTTCAACTTTCCTCAATAGTCAATTTTTTTTTTTTACATCAGTTTCCTCATTAAGGGTCCTGGTAACCCTACAAAGATCCTTGAGGATGCATGTATTCGCCGTTTGTAATTAAGACAAAGACTACAATAAATTGCGTCATATTAATTATAACTCCTAGAGTTATAAGGAGAGAATTCGAAGCTTGTAATATCATCCAGGAATTCTCAGGCGAGTATTTCCACTGGCGGTAAATCTACTAGAATTTTCTCCCCTATCCTTTACCTTTCTTTTTCCCCTTTCATTTTCTGTTCATACATCCTCGCTAGTTTTATTCATCCCACGTGTTTTTCTTCCCTGAGGTTTACAAGTAATAAGTCTTTTTTCACCACCATTGCATAATCGTAGATATCAATTACGTACGTCGGTTCACGTGCGTGTATTCGCATCAAAATATTTACTCTCAATTGAAATCACATCTTTTTGTACAGCTTCAACAAGCTGCTTTTGCAAAAGGAGGAACTCGAACAAAAGCATCTACACCTGCTGCAGATCGTCGAGAGCGAGAAAACTGCGAAGTGGCAATACACTCAGCAGTGCGAGGAGCTAGCTTCGGAGATCAAGAAGCTGAGGGCTGAGGTACGTGCATTTTCACAAGAAACATTCTTTATCTCTGAGTATCAATTTTTTTTCTTACAAAGCAAAAGCGAAATTCCATAACTTTGAGGACTTGCGAAGGCTTGCTGGATATTTTGCTGTTCGAAATCTCATGTATTTCTCTACCTCACTATTCGTAAAAGCATAGATGAGTTCCTTTAACAAATATTTCAACTGTGGAATATGGAAATGTCGAAAATAGAACGATCAGATATCAAACTCAAACTCTTGTGTCGTCTATCAAAGTAGTCTAGAAATTTCTTGCAAGACGATAGAATTTCCGTACACGAAGTTTGAAAGAATTAGTTGAATTTACCGAAAACGGTGAAAGAAATGAAAAAATTTTATTTGATCAAATAAAAAATTGATTAGCCCAATAATTTGTGGTATCGATTAAAACCAAATTTATTTCAATTAACGAAACATTTTTTTCACCGTATTTGACCGCCATATTCGATAAATTCGATTAGTTCTTTTGCGTGTACTTTTGAAGTCCTAAAAACTAAGCATTAAATAAGTGATTGTTTTATTTGTTTTGAATCGTCGTACACTGCATTTTTAGGGTCGATTGTCTGAAACCTTGAATCAATGTTGTTTGAATCAAGAAATTTGTTTTAAGAGTATGTTAAAAAGTATAATCGTCTGGGAAATGAATCGAGAGTAATTAAGGAACGAAACGTATCGGGTAATTATAAAACAAAGTATGTCTATAAACAACTTGAATGAAATGGTCCGGGATAAATTCTACTTAGTATCGCAATCAAGTTATACTTGATCGTGAATAGCATTGAATCATGATTAATCATTATTGATTCATTTCTCCAGTGTTCCGACCCACGCTCAAACCTTATAAATTCGTGAGTGGGAGGAATTAGGTAATTTACACATTAAAACTTTTCAGGGTTTCTACTTTCCCTAACGAATTATCTGACAATCGCGAATCTTATTGCGACTTTCTATGATAACCATAAGTATGTTTTAGAAGACAAAGAAAAAAGAGAAAATTTTGAAAAAAATAAAAATAACGGTGATTCGGCGTTTTGTTTGATTATTTTTCTTCAACGTTTCGAATGAAATATAGCCTCTGGCATAATGGAGGTGGAGCATGTTCTGCATAATTAATTACCCATAAAGATTAGTCCAATAATGGCCTTCTCGAAGAATCAACAGTGCGCTCGTCTCCAGCCTCAAGACTTGACCTGCCTCTGGCAAACGCGCAATATTGACGATAATATTTTCTCACCCAACTTTTTAGTTTGTTTCACTTAATTGATTAAATCTCGTATGTTGCATTTAGAATCTGACAATTTTTCTACTAATTACCAATATTTGCGAAAATAACTGGTCGGAAGAATCGATGTCTTAAGGTGGTACAAAAGATTTTTTCAAAACAAATGTAAAATGATTTTTGAAACAGAAAAAGCAAATGGATTTTTAACCGACGGAAATATTTTCTTTTACAGAAAATCAGACTTGTTGTTAAAACTGAAAAAATTGAGTTTTTAGAAAGGGGTTGCAGCAGGAAATGAATATTTTTTTTGTAAATGTTCTTTTAAAGCAAAAATAACGAGTTTTATTGGTAATCGAATTAATATCAAATATTTATTTAATCAAATATTTCAAATTTATTTGATCAAATATTTTTTATTTCAATAAGGTCTTAACATCAATTTACTGAACCACCAACGTTGAATCGCCGCAAAAATTGAAGAATAAATCGGACTGTAACAGATAATAGATTTTCTGGTTATAACTGCAAATAACCTGCACGAAAGGGAATTTCTCTAAGTGCAGGATCAAATCTCAGTGGAGTTTCCAGCGTGCAGCGATTCTGGTTTGCGTAACGAATTAGGCTCACCGACCCATAAACCGCGTTACAACATAACGCGGGAACAATGTCGGTTAATCAAAACTGTTACGACCTCTAAATGAGAAGAGTCCCTCGTTGTGGTGGTGCGGTAGGAACTCGTCCTTAAATTACGTAAATTTTTTCAGGGGGGGGTATTGTTTCCTTATTATTCACCATCTCTTGAAACTTTGTCGAATGAAATGTTACTTTTTTCGAGTGAATGCCGTACCATTTTGGTGAAAGTGAGATTTTGCTCCAGAGAATCTACAATAGAGTGTAGCTGTCTAAAACTGTACATCTTTTTTCAAAATCCGTCGGAGTGAAATTTTATTCGTGTTGAAGTGGCTCCGTTTTCACATAAATAAATTAACAGGTTCTGGATACAGATTCCAATACCCATATTCAGAAAACATTCTAGAAAAAGGTTTG
Organism: Diprion similis; assembly: GCF_021155765.1. Lineage (NCBI taxonomy): Eukaryota > Metazoa > Arthropoda > Insecta > Hymenoptera > Diprionidae > Diprion > Diprion similis. The sequence continues at coordinate 7,777,946 of NC_060110.1, read as the reverse complement.
CGTCTTGGCTAATTGTCGGTAAAATGTCGATATGGGAATCTGTATCCAGAACCAGCTTTGTCAAGCTACTTTCACATTGTTGAGACAATAACACTACCGTTAGAGAAGTTTTACACCGTTTTTTTTTTTTTTCTTTCCTTTTCCCAACTTTCGATTCGATTTTATTCACGTCACTTGAGCTTCCTTGCGTCCCTCGTTCGCGTTATAAAAAGTTCCGAATCCAGATAAATCCAACAAACTGGGCGCAGATCGGATCGATCGATCGGGGCTTTATACCTTCGCACGTCTGTCCAATGTTGACCTTCCGGAGGCCGGACACCCAGTTGAGGGCGCAATCGAATCATGATTGATTATCGTTGAAACGGGCGACGTCCGACGACTCAGTTCACGTCTGGCGCCCGGGGAACCCTGGATCAATTTAACGTCACTCACGCGTGACCCCAGTGCCAGTCTAAATTTAAGATCTGTATGAAGGGAAGACCGAAACATGGAAGGTCAAGATTGACGGCTCTTTTTTGGGTGCGAATTTTTGAACTTGTCAAAACTTCGTTCTAGGATTACGCTAGAATTTTAGTAACCTGTGAAAATTATGAATTATTTATGTTATATCTTCGGATAAAATAATAACTCTTATTGTTAGAGATTGAAGCTGGAAAAATGAATTGATCTATTTTTTCCAGTGAAGCAAATTTACGTATAACTTGAGGGGGTAGTTGAGTTTTTTTTGGCATGTGACCGCCTTTTTTTCTACGTGTGACCATAAATTTTTTCCAGCGCAGTGTGAATCGGTAATTTTGAAAAAAAAAAGTTGAAACGCACTTACGAGAAAACAACCATAAACGTTACTTTGACGAGCATAAAATTATGCAGAAGAATTGAGAGATTGTATACAGAGATGATTTCGAATAGAGAAAGTGTAGAAACATGAAAAAAAAAAAATCACATGCCATACTTTATACGCGTTATGTTAAAATGTGTCTAAATTACTTCACCAGGCGATTTGTCTGAGAAGTTGTATGAAAATTCGGTGAAAAATTGTCTCTCGTTACGGGGTTTTGCTACAGCACTGCTGTAACAGCAGATGAAAATTGCACACCATGGGTGCGTTGCAGAATGTTTCGCATATTACTATTATGAATTCTATTGCGCCATGGACGTGACCAATTACTCGTAATATTCCCAAAGTGCGAAATAACGAGGGTTGAGAAAGGTGTGAAACGTTGCGAGTACACTTTTGCAGCTTGTTTGCGTAATCGTGCCTCGATATTTGACGTAAGGGACGGGAAAAAAATTACATTCAATTTTAAACGAAACATATGAGTCCTCGTAGTGCAAAATTGAATCGTAATTGAGCCAAGATTCCGCGAACCGTGAGGCGTTATGTAAGACGTAAGAAATTACCGGTACGCTTTTGTTGCTCGTTTCCATAATCGTGCCTCGATGTTTGATGTAAGGTACGGGATAAAAATTGCATTCGTTTTCAGGCAAGCTTTATATAAGAAATCTTACGCACGTGTACACGAGGCGCACTCAACGTGAGACTGGAATGACTCCGTATGGTTTATTCTCAGATTGAATTTCCATTCATTTCCACGTGCGAGTAACTGCGGTGTAATCAATTGGTACAACGAGAGAAATTTCGAGACGTGGTTACTACGCAGTTTGGTAGTTCGAATTTGGATCATATCAAAATTTCTTTGCGCTCACCCCCGAATAGTAATCATCTTGTTAGCGAAAAATGCTGATAGTTTTAATTCGTGATAAATATTAGATTTATGAAAATTTTACAAGAGATCATTTTTGAAGAGCATCAAATTTTCTACAGAATAGTCGAAGGTTTTTGTTTTTTAAATATATAGTTTCGAAGTAATAAAGAGTTTTTTTGAAAAAATTTCAAATTCATCAATTTTTCAGGAGTCTTAGAGTTATCGAAAATTTTTTTGGACTTAGCCTGATTTTCTTCTATGCGACGTGATTACTTCTTGGGGGTGAGTTTGGTGAGATTCCAACATGAACAAAATAAAAATCACCCTACCATGCAGTTTTTGATTATTCCTATTCTTCACCCTATCCGAAAAATATAGTTTTCGGTACAAAAAGGAAGAAAATAGTTTGCCAGCTGTAATCAGAAAATCCAGTCTATGTTACGGTTTCTTATAATTATGGTTACTTTTACTATATTTTTTTGTAACTGTTACCATGAATTGATATTGGTGCAACAATAAATTGATTTCAAGGCCTTGTTTAACAATAAATAAACGTGAAGTCGACCAAACGAACACTTGAATGCGTTGCGAATTGTTCAAAAACCATTCCGACAATGACAAAAAGAATTTGTTGCTGGCAGATCGCTTCAAATATTTATAATTCATCCAGTCGTGTGCCAACTAAAAATTCTAATCATCACTTTCTATTGTTCTTCATAGTCGTCTTGTCCTGGTTAATCACTAACAGAGACTACTAATTAAAAATATTAGGCGCCAAATGAAAAGTCAACATCGACAGCGCTATCGATAAATTATCTTAAAAAATCTTAAATGTTAAATACAATTTTTCTCCGATTTTCTGTCGTCACTAAATAAGGAAGACAGCGTGGATGTAAATACAAGTCATCGACTAACGTCTTGACGGCAAGTTTCGGAGTAAAGGAAGTGTAGCTGCTAATTATTGCCATAGAACAGTTACTTGTAAAGCGTTTAGCTAAGCTTGGCTATTAGGGAGGTACCAACGGGAGTTCAGAGCGAGTTGCGTGTTTATCTTTCCCATTCCCCTGTGGTCGCTGGTTGCCTTTTGCTCGAGACTTAAAACTTAAGTCACAGTTTTTTACTTCCAACATCGCACTACCTAATTATCCGGCTGATTAAAAATTCAGCGTCGCCTAGTGCCTCAGCCACTTTCCCGGACTTTAAAAAATTCAGTGCTCTTTTCCTTTTAGCCGCTGTTCCGTCGCCGAGAATTTCTGAAACTCGTTTTAGCTCGTTAATCTCGGAAATTGGTGTTCACCGTCTTCAAATTATCAATATTTTACTAACTTTCTGCGAGGTGAGTCGTTTGTATTAAAGGTCGAATGGAGGAAACTTGGATGACAAAGTTTTTGGCCAAGAGTATATTGCAGACTTTGTCTAAGGCATATACAAGATTTGAAATAACTAAGAAAAATCTCACTTTCTCGAAGGGACAACCTGCCGAAAAAATGTTTGATCCGTATTTTTGTTCATGTTTTTGCGGAAAATTAAAACCTGATTTTTTTAGATTTGGGTACTTTAGATTAAAGAAGAAAAGACATGGGGTCATTTGTACCCCAGCGTGTCAAACAAGGGTTAAGACATGTATTGCTGACATTGAAAATTAATTCCAGTCAATCGGTATAGAATATATGTATAATATTCATAAACAAAGTTAACCTTAAACTATCAAAATAGTAAAAAGAGTACGATTTCAGCATTGAAAAAAATCAATTTTCGTCGTTTCAATAAACTTTTTCTACCTAAATTCAGTGTTTTTTCTTTCTTCAAATCAAATCAGTCAATTGTAGCTCAACTTTTTTAGCTCCGATTACATCATTTTTGTGCGCAAGTTCGTTCTTCGATAATTTTTAGGCATCTCACGACATTCTGTAAGCTCTTTTCGAAAAGATCTTTGATTCGTGCTGGTTATGTTTGCGTTTACAGAGGCAATGCGTAATAAGAGTCCGGGAATCCGGATCAATCATCCTAATCGCTGTTTATATTCTCTCGGAATCGGAACGTGTGTAGATATCATGCGATGCCCATGTATTGCGTGCCGAAAACTTTCCGCGAGGATTTTCGTATATTGCGAAATAAGTGCTTTCACGCGAATCGCGAGGGTTTTGTTACGGAGATGGATACATGGATATAGATAGATGGATTGACATGCCCAGGTAGCGATGTATAAAAGAAAGCGATCGATGGAGCGCAAGAATCCGACTAAACTCAGTGAAAATAAATCTACGTTTGGTTCAACGACGTCAGTTGAATTTCGATTTGTCCACCGTGTGGATACTGTAGAAAAGTTGGGAAATTTGGGGCGGGGTTGAAGTTCCGAATTTGAAAAGTTCCGGAACCGCCTGATTCCGAATTATTTAGTGGCGAGACTTGAAAGTAAAGAAATCAATCTCTTACCAAACAATAAAGTTCCGAATGGTCGGAACCCCGACGGTTTAAAGTTCCGAAATGCAAGATACCGAAAATTTAATTTACGATAGAGCAAAATATACACCACAGCGTAGTTTAGTCAACCAGTCGGTGTAAAAAATCAGAAAAACCGAATTCAGAATCACCAGGATTCCCAACGTAAAAATGTCGAAAATCTAAAGCTAAGTGAGATCAAAGTGATGAAATTTCACCAAGCCAGAAATTCACAAAAATGAAAATGAAAGGAATTTCGATGTTTTAGATTTTTATATTTTCTTATTTTCAGAGTTTCGAAACTTTGTCTTGACTGTGTTTTGTCCTTTCGCTATTTTGCCCTTTCGCAACTTTGCACTTTCGGAATTTCGAGCGTCGGGTATCAGACCATTCGAAACTTTAATGCTTCGTCAAAGTTTAATTTCTTTACTCTGGGTTTCGCCACCAAAATATTTGGAATTTGGCGCTTTCGGAACTTATCAAATTCTGAATTTCAACCACGCCTCGGAAATTTTTTAGTTAAACAAACGCTACGACTCTGCAGTGAGTATCAAACACTATCTAGCTTGATCAGTTGAAAAACAAATTGCAATACTTTCGACAAATTGGGTGCCCATTTAAATTGGTTTTCCGAAATTTGATAAATTTTTCCTAATTTCTTGCTTGGACATATCACATTTCGCAAGAATTTTTCGTACATACATTTTTGAAATCGTTGAAGTTGAATTAGTACCTAAATATGGAAAAAACAGATGATCGATTAAGCGTACGGATTGGCATTCCAATTGAATTTATCATTCTCAACAAACTTCTCTGACTATTCCCCGATTTTCCAGACGACTAGCCACCTTGAAAAAGCATGTGTGCGTTTCTTAAAAAAAAAAACTTCCTCTCTAAAACTTGATTGAGGGTCAAAATAACGCGTTGACCATATTTAATAAAAATTCGAATGATATGTGTTGCGCTATCTGCACTTCCGCCGATCGTTTCCAAGTTGCCAAAAGCTCTGTCCTTGAAAATATTAAACAATGAATTAAAACATTGCAGATATGCACGATGAAGAGGGAGTTTCGCCCGGCGACAGTCGCAGCTCCGAGTTATATCGGGTCCAGCGAAATTGGCGCGGGACTTCGAGCCCTCGCAGGATGCGGAAGTGGTGTCGGAGAGTCAGGGCCGGCTGCTTCCGGGGGCGCATCGGGCTCCGGGGGCGACCCAAGAGGCGGTGAAGCTTCGGAGGAATCTGTTGAAGTACGGAAGATCCTGAAGGTTCAGAGCTTCTTCAGGGGTTGGCTTTGCCGCAGGAGGTGGAAGCAGATCGTCGAACAGTATATAAAGAGTCCCCACGCGGAAAGCATGCGGAAAAGAAACAGGTGCGTCTTTCAAATGTTGGGGAGGGGGGCAAATGACTCGGAAATAATAATCCAAAAGATAATAATACATGTGAAATTTAATTTAGTGAAGGGCGGGGTGGGGGGGGGGGGGGCAAAACGGGGTACTTAAGGAAATACTTAGTTTCCGAGGATTCAAATATCTTAAATTTTTTTTTTTTCAATTCTAACCAAAGAAAATAAAAATTATTTTCAAGTATCATATATTTAAAAAACATTTTGAAAAACAAAGTTTTTTTAAACTTTAAGGGTACCCCATTTTGCTCCCCCCCCCTACCCCGTTTTGCCCGCCGCCCCCCTCATTCAATTGGATTTTTTGTAAATTTTTTGTCACGTTTTATTTTTGTCTTCTTCTTCAAGTTTTTTCAAAGTGAAGAATCATTTTGACGGTTGTATCAAAACGTGATTTGCTGTGGAGTGAAATACTGCGCAGTTTTCTTCCATTTGAAAATAAGTGACTTTACAATGTGGAAGTGAGCATGCGAACTATATTTCGAATAATATTACAGGGTCATGTTGTCTGGATGGTAAATTGGGCTTGAAATGAGATAATAATTACGCGGAGCAAGAGGTTGAAATTGTGGTTAAATTTCATTATAACAATTTTCCCTTGATACTCGGAAAGACTGAAGAACCGCGAATTCAGAGTGAAAAAGTTTCGATGTTAACAATTGTTAATTGAAAATTGTGCCCGGGGAGTTTGTAAATTAAAAATATTCATCATGGTTGGATTTTTCATATTTTTTAGTATGTAACGTATAAAACTTGTGGCAAATGGAATTCTAGATATTTTCACTTTATCGTGTGTTCTAAACCATGATTGTTTCAAATTTGGCAAAAAAACTTAATGAAAGTGTATAAATAAATTATTTCTCATTAATCGTTGATAAATTACGTACTTCAGCCCCAACATGCGATTTTTTTTTTTCAATCAACTTCAGGCGAGCAAAACATGATAAAAATTAATTTCGTTGAGAGCCCCGCTGCGAATTGATTATTATTTTTCCTTTCTCTTGCAATTTTTGAACCCCGATTATTTTTCTCAGCTGACGTCTTTGATTATAGTCGATACGACAGATTTGAGTAAAAAATCCTGTTTTTCACTAAATTCTATTTTCCGTTATGAACTTTTATCCCTATATTTTATTATCTATTCCCTGATTTCGTATAAGATTTGAACAAACAGTCGGACGTGATCGTTGCGATTATCGATTACGTCTCGCACAACGTGTCCGGAATATATGAGACATTCCACATGTAAATACACGCGTGAAATTAATTATGGGGCAGATTTTAGTGTAAAAGCATTGAATTTTTCTCTTTCCTAATTTTCTTAAATAGTGACATGTCACGTCACGTTGTTGTCAAATCGTTGGAAATAGTTTTAAAATATAAATATTAATACATTGTATCGCGTAATTTTATTTTATATTCTTTACCTAATATTTTATAGGTGACCGGATTTATCGGTACAAATCTAACAAACTGATTGTGAGATCGTTTGCGTTTTTCCTCGACTTTCAGAAGCATTTATTATTCTTTGAATGATATAACTTCAAAATTAACTAAAAACTGAATGTTTTTTATCTTCAATTTTTTTTCGCATGATCCATAATTTTCTATCTATTTTGTGTTATTTAAAAATCGGGAATTGCAGATTTTCGCACACATTTTATCAACCCTTCACATCTAAACTTCTTCGAATAAAAATCTGCAAAAAATCACCCACAATTTTATGAGCTGAAAAAAAAAAATTAGCATACAAAGTACGTATCAATTTCACGGTCAGGTAATTGATTACATATAGAATGTCCCATATATCTACACCACAAATAATTCCAATTGCAATTAATTTTCATAACTAATTTCGAAAACTTTACTCTGTTTTTTTTTTTTTTTTTGCACAGGCATAATCGAATCGGCTCGTTTAATTCGATACAGTGCGAAAACCGGCACGGAAATCCTGTGAAAAATGAATCCTACTTAATACCTGGCACTCCCGTTTCGCGTTGTTAATCTCGCACACTCGGGAAATCACACTTCACAGGGTAAAAGTTACACAAGGGTTGCCATTTTGCCCTATTTATTTGCCTTATACGGAGACTCGTTCTACTTGTGCGGTTTATTAGCTCTCCGATTCGCGATATAAGCTTCGCGTTATACGTGTGCAAACTTTTTCCTTTAACGTCACAAGTTGCGAACTGTTTTACCGATATACTCATAGACGCTATACTTTTCTAACAATTCTCGTAATTTACACATTTTTCAGCATCTTGTATTATAAGAAGCTATACCGTGACAAATTTCCAGTTTTCTACTTGCGGAAGATTCTTGGGATGGTTTAACTTTTCTAAAAGCGATTTCGGACATTTTTCCTTGGGATCATAAATTGTGCATTATTTTTCTGTAGTTTGTATGCTTATTTTTCAACCGTTTCACAGAAAAAATACTCTGTCTTACCTTAAAATTTGAGATTTTGCGTTAACTGCGTGGGGATAAAAAATTGGAACCTGCCTCCAGAGGGTAACTAATATCTATGAATTTCGCTGACGGTGTTCTGGAATGAACGCTTTAATCCCCATGGTGGAAGCCATCAACGACGTTGAGGGTGTAAAACCTAACCCTGGTCACATTTCTCCTTCATAAACCCTAAGAGAAAGTGCTGAGACGTTTTCTTTGAATTTCTTTTAAATACTTTACAAAATTACTTTCCGTTAGGAATTTACAGAATTGTTCGGAAAAGACAGGCAACCACAAACTCCTGAAACAAATTTTTTAAGATTAATAAACATTTACCAAGACAACTTGAGAAGTCATAAAATAAATAAATCAACTATAGACGTTTCGATAAAAATTAGTACCTTATTTTTTTTTTAATCTCAATCAAAAATTTTTTTTCGTGCAAACAGGAGGCTTTATAACATATTACTGCCTTCGTTTCCATTATAACTGAACTAAAAATGAAAAGAAATTGTAAAAAATTGCTAAGCATCTGATCTACAGAAAGAAAAAACTGAACTCGCAGTACAAAAATTTTCGCGCATCCATCAATACTCGGTATAATTTGTATAAAATAATGCGTGGCCAAAGATTCATAGAAAATTAGAGATATTCAGCGAAAAATAAACCGAACTTCTTTAAGAGAATTAGTAACGGAATAAAGAGCCTAACTTGAAGTTCCTCCGAAGATATGAATCGACGAATTAAATCGGAAAAGCATAAGTTGCACACCGGAAATCTGATTCAGGGATTTTCGATAAGTCTTCACAGTTCATTAATATCAGTTTATTCACAAAAGGAGAGGCTAAGATGAGAGAGTAACTTCATGCCAACGATTATGTACGAGTACCTGTAAAAAATGTCTATTCTCAGCCTGGTATTCCAAATGGTCGAAGCTGAGGAAGAATACATGGAACAAATGGAGGCATTAGTCAGCTGCTTTTTGCGGCCGTTCAAAATGGCCGCAAGCTCCAAGAAGCCACCGTGCAGCCACGAAGACGTCAATAGCATCTTCCTGAACAGCGAGACCGTCCTCTTCCTCCATCAGATATTCCTCAAGGGTCTCACCTCTCGAATGGAGAGTTGGCCCACCCTCGTCTTAGGTAAGTAGGAACGCTTATTGTTCGAGAAGACAAAAAGGCTTTGCTTTTTTCAAGTAAGCACGGTACACGCCTTTAATCGAATAAATCATTTCGAAACTCTTGCATACTTAGAAGCATTTTAGAGACAATTATATTTTCAGTTGCATTGTACGAAGCTGCTAAACGTGAAACGACAGTAAAGAAACTTAATTCAATCTAAAGAAACTTTATTTCAGACGAATTGACGTCAATTTTATCAGCGAAACGTAAATTTGGGTGATTGAAAATCCTTTACTGATTCAATTAACGTTTATGATTGATGGATAAACTTTAACGCTCTTTGTCACATATTATTGTACTGGGTAAACTTTTACAACAAGATGGTATTCTGTAGGTTTTGGGGTGACTGATTACAAAACTGAAAACGGATTAAAAAAATTCAAGATGGTGATTCGATTGAATTTGAAATGTGAAGTATAAGTTTGTTTTTTAGAAATAGAAATGCAACAAGTTTTTTTCAAACTTCTGGCACATACGTGTTTGAGAGATTTTGAAAACGAACGCATAAATTGTGATATCATATTTTCAAAGCACAGTCTCATATCAAATTTACTTGTTAGGATGTCTCCTCCCATATGCAGTACGACTTTTCGTGACCCAGAAAAATTGCTAATATTGCGTAAAATTATATCTACGTGTGTTAAAAGAGCTGCGATGGCGGCAGAAATTTCGGCGGATTTTATGATGTTACTTTTGGCGAAAGCACGAAAATTCCGCTCTCTTTCACCCGTGGAATACGAGTTTCGAGTTGGGGTTGCGTGCAAGAGCTTCTCATGCTAATCATACGTACACAGGGAATAGTATATGTGATATGTATACATATACTGTACGTGCAAATGTACAAATTTGCGTGTGTCTGTATTCATTTCATACCGCTTGAGATGTGGGTGAAAGCGAGTTTGGAATGAAATGCGGATGCGCTTAAACTCCGCAAAATTTCGAGTCGAGTTTCTTCGTATTCGACGCCTCGAACTGGCGTTTTATTATACTCAACTCGCGAAATGGGGTGGCTGAATATATTATCGAGGATGACGATGAAAGGTAGGGTATAGGTCAGAAAATATTCTGCTGAGATAGACGTGAAGACTTCTGTGCGCTTTTCTGACATTTGTAAAATCAACGATTGAAAGATGTTTTAGCAACGCAATCGTTTCAGTCGCTGAGATGTTCGATAATACGTCCAACGAGTTTAAAAGGAGAATTGAAAAAGCTGTAAGCGCGATTTGTTTTCTATGCACGTTGGAAAAACGTTTCCATCTCTTTGAACAATCACAAAATTAAAATCCCTTTTTGCTAACTTTGTATTATAATTCGCAAATTTTTTTCGCTATCTGCTACACGTCGCTGCATAATTTCGTTATTAAATATTGCAATTACTCGGTCTGCAGGGGATTTGTTCAACATGCTGCTACCCATGCTGTCCATCTATCAAGAGTACGTTCGCAATCATCACTACAGTCTGCAGGTTCTCACCGAATGCAAACAGTCGTCGCCCTCCTTTGCAGCTCTCCTTGCGAGACTGGAGAACAAACCGTCCTGCCACGGTCGATCCCTCGAAACTTTTCTCACCTACCCGATGCATCAGGTAGTGATTCTACCACAAAGTGGAAATTGAAACCGCAATCATCATTTCTCGCAAAGTCAACTTGTTGTTTGTTTTTCCAAATTCTGTTTGGTGGTTCTTTTTTTGATTTTTCTTTTACTTTAAATTTCTTGGGTAGTGAATTTTTTTGTCCATCGTTCACGGAATATTAATGATGAGACGGAAAACTTCAGATCTTAAAAATGATTAATTTACCATTTATGTTTCTGCTATCGATTTAACATAAATGGAATATAACTTTTCATGAAATTAATAGGTCTGGACAGTAATCGTGTTTTCAAAAATTGAATCATAATATTATTTTTCAATCAACTTTTTGATTTGAAAACTTTTAATTCATATCTATTTTGCCTCTTTGTACATTTTACCCGATCAAATAATCTCAGCTACTTTGCAAATTTTTCCATTATTCTCAGTTATAGAAATTTGTTGTTATAAAATTTCATCATAATTCTGAAATTTATCGAACAATCGTAAGATTTCGTAAATTACGGATCCCAAAATGATCCCCCCCCCCCCTCCCCCCCTCGAGATTTTACCGTTTAGGCCAAGAAATTCGCACGCAAAAACTTATCAAGGTTTGAATTTCAGTCAATTCACATGTTTTATGATTCCGCTTGGTGATTGATCACAGATTCCGAGGTACATCATCACGCTGCACGAGTTACTGGCTCACACGCCCCACGATCACGTGGAGCGAAAAAGTTTGCAGAATGCTAGACAACAGCTGGAGGATTTATCGCGTCAGATGCATGACGAGGTTAGCACCAAATTCATCAAATTATTATTGAATGATATTTCCCGTTAGTTTTTTTTCCACCTTTTTCGATATTCGCTCCCGAAGAGGTGGCGAAAATTTGTTATTTATGCAGTTGACCAATAGTTTTTACTTCATTTTTTAGGTGAGCGAGACTGAGAATCTGCGCAAGAACTTGGCAGTGGAAAGAATGATCGTCGAAGGTTGCGATATTCTGCTGGACGTCAATCAGGTTTTCGTTAGACAGGGTGAGTCTTCACTGATTAATTCGTCAAGTCGGGGGTGGAGGAAGTTCTGGATTTAAAGAGCTCTTGTATGTATAAAGAGAATTTTATGTCATGCTGGTTTTACTGCCTCGTAGTTCGCTACTCTTTTTAAAGCACCCACAAACACGTTAAAGTCGGAACTTTTATGGGGTGTAATCCCTCCGTTGCGTTATACTTCAATCAAAGTATAGAACCAATCGGCCACTGAAATTGGATGTAAGTCTTGGAAATTAGAAAGGTTCTCTACGAACATTCACAACTCCAAATTTCATTCGGTGCTAGATTTAATGCAATAATTATTGAGAAATTACACATAGCAAGATGATAAGAAGATGTTGAAGTGATGTTCTCATATGCGCCAAAATTCTGATATCTAGTTCTATACATCGATCGAAATTTCGAATGTAAAAACATTTTCATGGAATTCGTAAAGTTATGTGGATGTCTTTTTTCATCGTGAATTTTTGGAGTTTTAAGTGGCGTTATTGTGCAATTATACAAGTCTGGTTGTTGGATTAAATGTTATATAAAAACGCAACACATTCCGCTATAGGGTCATTTAGCGTTTTACGACTTACCAAAGTACCGTATCAAGCATTTTTAGAGGAGTTAAATTATGCTCCAAAAAACTTGAGTGGGAATTTTAAATAAACGAAGCTTTGTTAAGTAGTGAAAACTCAAGTGTTTATGAAAAAAAGTAAGCAACCTTCTAAATAGAGAATTTCCCGCAATTATATTCTGCCAAGATTGTTGTAAATCTAAATCATTTGAAAGTGTGAATAAAGAGCTTTAGCGTAATCCGGAAAGCTTGCAAGACATTGAGTTTATCACACGGAGTAGAATAGCTGCAAATCATTTTCCTCGACTCTTTTTTAAGTTGAGATCTCATTTTACCTAGTGTATTCTTCGAATTGTTTATAATGTAAAATACTTCGTAGATCTAGCGGCAATCTATAGAAGAATTCGAAAGAACAATAATTACTGTACCACTCAAAGATTAATCAGACATATAGCAGTAGAAAAAGTAAAACTGAAGTTGATTGAGTTTAACTTTGTTGAGCAAATGTTTCCTGTACAATATATCAAAACATGTTCACTTTGAATTCAAGTAGAAAAAGTTTAATTGCTTGTCACTTTTACAAAGATATGTAAATTTGTACGTGGATAGCTACAAATCTCGTGAAATATAGTTTCAATAAGAAGTCAGTATGGTTTCCGTTCAAGTCTGAATAATGTTTTGCATGCAACGTTTTCGTTATTACTTAAAGTCTTACGAAAAATAGTCGTTAGACTTAAATTTAAGCCGTATGTCATTGAAATTTACCAAAGAATTATGTAATAATATAATAACTTCAAGTAGCGATAAATAATTAAAGTTTCTTAGTTGGAATTCATGTTTTTTGAATTTTTCTCTACTTTGAGGAGTATTTCAATAATATTGAGCTAAATTGACCATGGTCGCAGCTTTTGCGTATTCATTTCACCCCATTTTCAACTGCTTAGACTACAACTTCGATGTATCCTTAAGGCACTAGCATAAGGATTTGGCCCAAAAAATATATATCGATTTTCAATTTTTTTTACTTGGGTATTAGAAGGACGAAGTCGGATTTTTATGCAAAGTTATTACAAGGTTTTCTGAAGTTTCAGTATTTTTTTATTAAAAAGTGTTGACAACATGCTTATTGTTCATACCAAAAAGACGTTCCAACGGCGTGGTTTGCAATCTCAAAATCTATTCGTCCAATTGACTTGAAATTTGGACATATCCTTGATTATAACATGTTCATTGAAGTGACCGGATACTTTTAGAAAAATTTTAAATTGGGAAAGTGATCAACCGGTGAAAGAAAATTTCGATCTTTATCGTTTGTTAATAACAGTTTTTCCAATCATCCCCTTTTTGGCCAATTAGGCTTTTTTAATTGAAGCGTTAAAAATGTCTTGACGCTCAATGAACGAGATCAATGTAACAAATAACGTTGCACTCTGACGTTTAAACTCCGAAGTTCATCCTCAACTTCGTCGACGGCGTCGCGATATCGAGGCGACGTACCGGAGGTGCAGAATTCTGTTTTGGCAAGAGTTGGTAACCGTTTTTCAATTCCGTATAACTCAAAGGCGGGACAAACGTGCGTTTGCGCAAACCTGGTTGTCCCTCGTTCAAATCGATGGTGTTTCTCGCAAGCGCACTCAAGTCGCGATCCGCGTCGGCGCCATGGGTTCGTTTCCTCCTAGACGCGTGATCGCGCGTCACATGGCTTCCATGCAAACGTCAGGCGCCTATCTGCCCTTGAAAAAAACTCGCATCGTGCCAAGTTTCGGGGTTTTCATTTTTCGCCTAAATTCACCCCGGCTAATCGTATCGCTCGATTCAAAAACTGGCAACTTCTTAAGGAGAGTCCTTTTACGGCGAACGCTAAACGTTTGGGTCCAAAACGCGCGTCTGGGTGGCGGACGGACAAAAACAACGCCTTGACTTAGTTGCCATTTTGATACTTAATCATCGCCGTGATATGTACGTTGCATTGTGATATCACCGGGAGTGTGTTCTTCACCTTGGCTCGACACCGAAGATACCTCGTTCATTTAGCCTTTCGGAAAAGGACCACACCGTCACATTCTTCGCAGTGCTTTGAAGAGCAACATACTGGGACCAAACACCGAGGCTCACTTATGGTTCGCGGGATCAACTTTCAAGCCGATGTGGTCAGGCCGAATTGAACACCGTTTTTAACAGTGGGTTTGAATCATGTCCCCTGATTGTTTGTCAACATTTGAGTCCCAAGCATCGTCCTCCTTTCCACAGGACCTGGAGCATGGGTTCTATAAAATCATCCATAGTCCCGATGAAGCTAATTAATTGGCGGCGCTGACGCCATATTTTTACCAGTCTACGCCGTCGGTAGTCTTGATCCACTACGTTGGAAAAACCGCTTCAGTGACCCTGATCGTGAGAACGCGAAAAAGCTCGTGTAATTTGCGTTTTATTTGGTGTCGGAAGTCCGAAGTGCGAATTCGTGGCGTTGCAAAACTCGAAAACAGCATTACTTTAGATTTCTCGCTTCACTCGTGGCTTGCAGATATTGTGGCTTCCCGTTTTCTCTGTTTGTCAACAAACGCACTGGAATGAGCCCGGATTTCTAACCGTCAGTCGACATCTTGCAGGCTCTTTGGTCCAGATCCTTGGCGAAAAGCCACGTGGGGCACGAAGCAGACTGAGCACGACCTTCGGAGGGAATTGGGGTGGCGGCGACAAGGAGGCTCTCAGACAGTGTTTCCTGTTCTCGAATCACCTGATCCTCACCACGCGCCAGTCCAGCGGCGGACGTCTGCATCTCGTACCTGAAGTCGGCAAGATTCCTCTCGCCGATGCTCTTCTCATAGAGGACCCGAGCGACCAGGGTGTCGTCGACGATGACGGTGAGCTGACCTGATAGGAATCGTGCTCTTGAAGGTGCTCGGAATATCTTTTCAAATTAAGCCATATCGTTCCTTCGAACGCCTTTTGTATTTGTGCTATTTCGATTGCTATAGATTGATCTTGAGAAGAAAAATTTCGGTTTATTGTGGCTGTCAGAAGCGGATTAGAATGATGGTTTAATTTATGATGATCCGTTTCTGAAGTAATCAGAACACAGAATCATCTCACTTGATTACTGAATGGCACCAAATAATTAAGGGGTGGTGGTCACGCATGCACCTTTGATTTTTGAGGGTAATATATAAGTTAAGACGCCTTAATGACTAGGTGACATTTTAGAGACTATAACTCGACAATCCATTATTCTATATGATTGAGGTTTGTTTTATTCAAAAGAATTAATTTAAAGGTTTATATGTTGATACGTTTTGCTGTGCTTTTGACACCTCGGAAACGACTAAAACAGATTCATTTAAAATTGGAAGATAACATTTTTGGATAGTTTACTCTCTCCAGCACGATCTGATTTTTTTCCTACTAAACGGCGATTGTTTAAAGCTGAAAGCCCATAGGACGAAATCATAGTGAATCGGCTCTAGAAAGATATCTGGATCATCTTTTGAGGGTATGTTAGTACTAACGAGATACGTCGATCCTGCAAATTCCAGATCTCTTCTATTTTGGTTTTTGAATAAGTTGAAAAAACGTAAAATCACTTGCTTCAAAGGTATGAACATTGAAATAAATCGATTTTGATGTCTGTAAATCAGTTTGTTTTCTTAAGATTTGAGATGTTGTACTACATCAGAGAAGACATGAGAAAATTCAGTTTAAAAATTGTACTCGAACGTTATCATACAGAAAAAAAATTATTTCGGGAACAAGCACCTGTTTCTAATGATCATTATGAAGATTATGAGCTGTTATTATTTCCGAGTATAGCCTTTATATACCTTTTTAATGTGTCTAAATTTTTTTGAAATCGGTCAAGCCATCTTTGTGAAAAAAATTATTTTCTGATTTCACGTTTTTTTCGAATTATTCAAAAACCAAAATAGACAGAAAATCTAAATCTTGCAGGATCAACGTATCTCATTAGTACCAACGTACCCTCAAAAGATGATCCGGATGTCCTTCTGGGATCGATTCACTATACTTGTCGTCCTATAGTTTATGACTTTGTTTTTCAAAATTCACAACATTTTCATTTAACTAACGGAAAATATAATTGAAAAATAGCGGTGTCGTGGTAACGAGGGTAAATTATCCAAGAATAGTATTTCCAAATTTGAAGGAAGTTGTTTTAGACGTTTTCGAGAAAACACGGGCATCGCTGTTAAACATGTCCCCGATTAAAATCGTTGACGTTATGGCCAAAGAAAATGCTTCTGTCAATTGATTCTAATAAGAAAATACACAAGTGGAGCTGGATCTAAAAATTTTAGATCGAAATAAATTCTAATCGAATTGAAGAATTAGTTTTCAACATCTGAACATCCAAAATTTATCAAATTTTTCAGCCGTTTACTCGTATTCTATCTGCTTACGAGGGTGATGACCCTTTTGAATTTGATATTCAACTTAACTTTGTTTCAACAACTTAACAAGTTCACAAGCTCCAGACTACGAGCACCGTTATTTCATGGCTTGTTGGCCACTGTTCTTCGAACTTTCGAACGATTCGCATAACGTCCATTTTCCGAAACAGAGTCGTCGGTGTGTTCGATCTCGAGCCTATCCAGTGGCATCAGTGAGAGTAGCTGCAGCGGCAGCGGAAGCGGTAGCTCACAGCTCCAAACTCGGGACTTCAAGATCATTCTCGACGTAAAATCCGGTGGACCGGAGGTTTCGGTTCACCTGATAGCGCCTACTATGCAGGTGAGGTTGCTGTTGCTCCTGACGAACTGAATTCCATCGACTATTACCTGTGGAACTACTAAAGCCGCTGCCTTGCATTCTTCACCATTTTAGGAAAAGGCCGCCTGGATAACGGACATCAGCCAATGCATGGATAACGTCCATTTCAATGACCTTCTCCACGGCTCGTTGTCGGACACAAGTTCCGTCACGATGCCGCAGTCGATACGAAACGACCCGAAGCTCTTTAAGGACGACGTTGACATCCGGTTTAGCCGGACCCTCAACTCCTGCAAGGTTCCTCAGATACGGTACGCCACTCCAGAGCGTCTTCTGCAACGGCTAACCGACCTCAGGTTCCTCAGCATCGATTTTCTTAACACCTTCCTCCTCACCTATCGCGTCTTCACCGACGGCGTCACTGTCCTCGAGGCCCTGAAGAAGGTCTTCTACAACAGTGAGCCACCTGAATGTCAGCTTGGAACCGGATCCGTAATGTGAGTTCCAGCTTCAATCTTTCATGCTCGATCCTTCCAAGCGTTTTATTTTCTGTACAATGTTAACACTATGTGAACAGTTGAATTCCAATTCCTCTTCCAAGTAATGACGCGGTCTGGATATCTCAAGAAATTACTTTCGATCTTTTCATCGACGTTCCGGACACTTTTCAAGATCAGGAATGCCTGCTCATTTATTTAATCCATTAACGAACACGGATGAATTTAAATGATGATTTTTGTTCATGAAGGTATCCAATTTCCCGAAAACCACTTCCGAAACCTTGCTCGATTCGTGGGTTACAATTTTTGAAAAGGATGAATTCTCAATATTCTCGAGATTCTAAATGACAGGCTTTAACGACTGATAAAACTTACAGGAAGTAGGCAATTATTCGTAAAAATTGGTTCTCGGAGATTTTTGGGTTAATTTAATTGTCAAAATTTATTAAAAGACATAGAATTGTACATAAAACATTGAATTCAACGCGGTGTTTCAAAATTGTAAAACTTGGTATGTTTTTATGAAAATCCATTAACGAGAAGTTCTCTTTGTTCTACATTTTCGACTAATCAGGAAAATGGTGGATCAGAAATCGAAAATGCTATCAAGCAGCTTGTGAATTGTTTTCTGCAAGATAATTACCTTACAATGTACGATTGAATATCCAAAACGCAATTAATTTAGGAAATCGTGTGTAAATTCAAAAGTGACCAGCACTGCTCTGCGTCTTTGTTACAACGTTGCAAATGATTCTCTTTATTGATTATATCACAATGTTTTCAAACATTCAGGTAAAATATTGACACATGAATATTTAAAGTTTAAAAAGATCATTGTTTTGAGAATTGAAGTCCAAGTCCTAAATAAGGAATTCTTGCCTCATTGCAGGTCCCTGGATGTTCTGGGCAGTACCTCGGGAGACTCGCCACTTCAGCCTCTCGACGAACGTCGGCGAAACAGCGTCAGCCCAAGACGCACAAGCGGTGCAAGCTCAGTTTCTGGTAAGATAAACGCCTGTGGCTCTGTGACTGATCTCTGTACCTCGGGAAAATCGTTTCATTATGCGAAACGCGCGTTATCAGCGCTTTTGCGTAAACAACGAGTTACAGGTGCATTCTCACATGGTGGCCAGAGGTTGAAGAACATCTGCCATTATATTAATCCTCTATAGTGGAAGCCAGGAATATATTGATTGAATGTCTAATTTCAGTGCTTGCAACAGTTCATCCATTTATAGTATATGTAGAAGTTACGTGAAGAATTCCGAAAGTAACTGTCCCTGTTTTTTCGTAAAGTTGTTTTGACCGTTTACCACCTATGCTGATGTTACAAAGGTATTGGTTTCAAATGAATGAGGAATGAGTCAAATTTTAGACTTCAACAAATCGTTCAACCGTAAAAATTTCCAAACATTACAAACACTTTAGACTACATCTGTATAACTATCGCTTAAACAAGGATTTTGACACAATTCTTATAACGATAGCAAAAAATTTTCTAAGATTTACCACAAGATCAATAATATACCGGAACGGAAAAGAATTATATGAAAAATGAGAAATTCATTCCAGGTTGAAAAGAACGTACATATTACCGATAAATTTGTTTAACTGAATCGATTTGTAAGCGGATGAAAAGATACACCGTAAAAAATATTATTCTCAATGTTAGCATTTTTTTTTTTTTTTTCAACAACACAAATGAAGGGTAAGACACTTTCGGAACGTCAGGTTTAAAGTCTTCCGAGGAGAGTGTTTTCCAGGTACCAATGGCCACCATGCTCCACAGCTCGATGAGTCCTGACGATTGTTTTATACCGTATTTCATCATGCCTCTCGAGTTTTGTGTAATGTCGCACCGTGTATACGTGTGTAGGGTACGGGTCTGAGGTGAGCGATAGCCAAGGGGCACGGGGCCACACCTTCCACGATTCCAACCTAGGAGGCCTTAATTCCAACACAAAGGCCCACTGGCGGTCTGGCTACCGAAAGCGTGAGCTCCCTCTCATCGCCCTCATTTTAGATTTTTTATAAATTATGCATTATTATGTTCTTTTCGTATCGAACCACGTTGACCCGATGCACTTATTGCGGCAATACAGCTTGACAGAACACAAGTTCTTTACAATCATCCGAAGAACGATTTGGACATTTAGTAGATTTTTTTGTGCAGGTTCCAAATCATTTCGAGTGCGTCTTGATTGGTTCTTCGTAAATTGAGCTTGAAATTACGAGACACGCATCCTAGTTTTCAAAATTATCCCTGAATGATGAAGATTACACATTGCCAACAAAGTTCAAGTCGCAAAATACTGTTTTTTTTTGGCTGTTTTTGAAAGGCTATAACTCAAAAACAAAAAAATCAACTGAATAATGTTTGTTCCAATCTTAAAACGGTCGTTATGATTGTAGCCAAAATTTGAGTTTTCTTTAAAATTGTTATTAAACTACTGGTTTCAGTTACAGTCTATCAAGCAATTCAAAGGTCGAATTTCGTTCCGGATTTCAAAGTCAATTGTAAAAAAAGTTAACGGTTGAAGCAGTTCTTACGGTTGGATTCGGATGCTGTAGCTAGATTTTATTGAAGGATGCCTGTGCTTGAATTTGTGATGATTTTTGGTTGTTGGCCTGTGTAATTACTCGCACGTGGTTCAAACGGCATCGGATTGTAAACAATCATACCATTTCGTCATGATCGCTACACCTCACCTCGGTCGTAGCCCCTTCCTCGTTTCCCTCGAAAACGCCGAGGGTGCATTTTCATTGAAGGATATTTATCCTCTTTAATTTTGAATTTATCGGCGAGTTCGCGTGAACAGGATCAGTCAATATCTAAACCAAAAGTTTCAGAAATTGCCGGGAAAGGAATTTTGCAATTAACTTATTTTGAAAGAAGTGTCTCATTATCAGGAATCTTTGATATTTTTTGTGGTCATCAAGTGAATGATGCTTGACTTAGAATATTATTAGTTGCAGATCGGAATACTTGTAAAATTTACAAACAGCTCGATAGATTTTTGTACACCGTAAGAAAAATCGGAAACTCAAAAAAAAAAAAAAAAACATGTAATCTAAACGCCAAATTGGAAAAATTTCTCTGATCATGCAGAGCATTTCACTCCCAATAAATATTGAAAAAAAAGTACCGATCCTTCGCAAAATTTCATTTCTGTTTCTCGAGTACAATATTGCAAGGGCTGCGAGCGAATTTTTTCATATCAATCGTCAAATTGCATCTATGGATATTCTCATGAATTACATCAACGTAACCGTATACCCTAGCGGGAAGAACTATCGGCAGTGTGAAACGGCGTTTCTAAAGTATGGAATAGCAGTTTAAACTAAAATATTTATCCAATGAAATAGTGTCTAATAACCTTCGGCATGGTGGATAGTTTTTCTTTGCTGTCAGGGTGACTTCGTCCTAGTATTTTTTTTTCATGGACGTTCAGTCCTGCGGCAAATTGGCCGATCGTTACCTCAATTCGTACTGTCCAGTCGAAGACGACCAACACTTGGGACTCATCTCGGAAGCTCCACCGATCATCAGGCGCAGTCCCACCCTGCAGTCCCCTGGACCTTCGTCCGGCAGGCAATCCCCGGCAACCCCACGCAGGGTCAGCGTACGCGTGGATACCAGTTCCGAGGACGACAGGAGTCACCTAACAATTCCGAAAGTCATCGCTGTCTCGTCCAGTGCAGAGACCCTCACAGGTAAGTGTTTACAACGAAATGTTCGTCGGTGAAGAAGGGAAGACGTGGTTCTTTCACACGGTAAAAATTTACCTTTTAGTTAGGAGACTTCATTTTATTTGTGAAACATTTGAAGAACACCCGTTATATTGTCTTGAGGATAAATCAAAAGTTAGGAAAACAAAAAGAAACCCCCGAGAACCTCCGAGAATATTGTTCGTGCCATTGATAAACGAAATAACACGAATAAAATAATATTCTCACTGTATATTAACGGATATTTCTTGTATCTCAGCCGAGTGGTGAGACCCACTCATCCTCTACCACCTGATGCATAATTATCACAGTAGTCTGTTGAGATATCAAAGAAAAAATGGTTATTCCCATTCAATTCATACTTGTTTTATGGATGTTCAAACTGTTCCCTGGTTTATTCGCCTTCAACAGTGAACAATGTTTGTACGTTTCAGACATCACGGTGATAAGCGCACCATCTTCCCCGAGTAACCTTAGTTCCGTTACTCTTGTGGGATCAACGGGGTCAGGATCTGGTTCAGGTTCGGACCCAAGTTCCCACGAGGGTGGTATGTACTCTCGGGGAGTGTCAGAGGAGACGGACACTCCGGTGGCATCGGAGTCATGCTCAAAGGATGGTGAGTGGTTTGAATAGTTCAGATTAAATTTCGTTGTCGTGACAATTTAAACGATGGTCTAATAGTGAAAAGAAGTGTCAAGTGTATTCCAAGACGTGAAAATGTGACGTTGGCGTTGCTCGAATTGAACCATTCAACATTTCATTCACTTCTCAACGAGTAATTGTGAGTCGCAACTTTCGAAGTATGTTTTCAAATTCAATCTACCGGCGAATATTCAGTCGAACTTTACACCAATGACTTCGAGTTATGACCTGAAGATTGTTTTAGATTGTTCGATAGATCAATTCGTGGTACTAATTGACGTTCTGGGACTGCACAAAATATTGAAATCTGTCAATTTCGCAGAGGTACAATTCACCTATGACGATCCTCCGCCACCATCGCCGAAGACATCAGTTCGCTCTGAGTGTCCCTCAAAATCGCCAAAATCTCCGAGAGGCAGGCGGTTCTGCTTGGAAAAAGACGACTCGAGCTTGGCTGACGAAGAGTCGACCCCTCCGGCTGATCTTTACCAACACCACTGTCAGCATAACAATCATCACAATCACCACAATCATCACTACTCGGAACACCGGGCGTCGATCGCCTCCGCACCTCCGGCATCGATGCGCAGTGGATCTATTTCGACGATTACAGGGGCGAGTTCGACATTTGTTGCTTATTTATTATTTATATTTACACTGTACCGTGTTTATTCGATGCTCATCGATTTTCGACTTGAATCCTAGTTCTTTTAGATTTTTAAATTTGCTTGGTAAAATTGGATTTTTTTTTTTTTTAAGGTAATAATTACATAAAGAATGATAGAAATACTTACAATACATTTTGGAATACGAGGAAACACGCTGAAAAACGGTTTTAATCTATTCATTTTATTTATCATATCACTTTCAAGAGGTTGATTAGTTAATCTTATCTCGTTGTTCCTAATCCTGCTTTCAGAATTATCTCATGGGGAGGCGATCGATACAGGATAACGAAATGGGCTCCGGATCCCAGAGGCCGAGTTTCCAGCACGACAGTCAGCAGATTTCGAGCAAGGCGGGAGTTGTGATTACTAGTTTTCGCAAGAGCCAACGAAGGTTGGTCGCATTGTCTCCTATCAGCAGTATCAGCTCTATATCGCCTCGAGAATATTTGAAAATTAATTGGAACCAAAGATAAGAGGATAGATTTTCTCAATCGTTATGTTTCCTTGGTAAATTCTAATGTCATTTGGTCCTTGTGAGGTGATTCGGAAATGTGAATTCACGTTCAACAAAAGTATTGCCGTTACTGACGCTAAGAATTGCGATCGTTTGACCAAAGCTTTGACCGAATATTGCGATCTTTTAGTATATCTTATGACGTCAGAAACGTGACTAACGCTTTTTAATTAGTAGACCAAGCCAGGTAAACACGAACACAATTAGGGGCTGTCTGTTCAATTACAAGATTTAACGCTGATCTTTTGCTATGCAGTTTTGATTATCGAGACAGAATTCTTGGAGTTGAAACGTCTAGCTCTGTGTAGAGTTTAACGAAGAATAGCGTGAGGATGATGTTTCAGATCTGCACTCGTTTGTTGAAAGTGACGATCGTTCGGCAACGTTGCAACGCGGGTTTTATTCGTGAACTTAAACAGTGCTTAATTGTAAAATAGTTTAGTTTTTGAATCTATGTTCCTTTTTTACGCGACATTTGTTAAATTTCCATCAGCGAATTCTAAATATTTCATTTTATTTACCAGGCAAGTCAGAGAACTATAACATTGTACAGAGGAAAAAATACCTTTCAAGAGTTTTGAAAATCTGATGTTAAGTCTACTCGACTTACATTACTTGAATATAGACGTCAGTTTACAAAGTGACTATTTGCATTACGTATATGATACATGTAATATACATCCATAGGCGATGGAATACAAGAAAATTTTGTCAGTTTTTAACCTGCTACTGGATGTTGAATGTCGTAAAGAGTTGACCCATCTGTCAAGCATGGATGCTTTGTGTCCGTTGTTTAAAATTCTATACTACCTATCATTCTATATCTCTACACTGCCGTCTTTACGTATTCACATATTATTATATACTGTATTATTATTACGATAACGATTATTATCACTACTGTTATTATTGTTATACTATTACATACACGTATCGAATCATCATCATAGCTTTTTGTTGGTTTATTTACGAGTTTTTGCGTTTTCTCTGTGGCAGAAGATGTATAAGAAACACTTTTTCATCCGAGATTCAGTGCCTCAACTGCATAACGCATATTGTAATATGAGTGTGCACAGTTTTGGTGAACGTGTGAATTTTTTTTTCTCTTCTAAATTTATAACAATCAACCGCAATCCGTCAAATACTATTAACTGATACCATTATGTACGAATGATTTTCGATGTTCTTTACTATTAAACTGTGTATTCGTGTGTTGTGTTTTGCGTCATTCATAGCATCGGACACGAACCTTTGTGGTAAGTACTTTCATTGGAAATGTCATTGATATAATTTTCATCTCGCATGATTGTAACTCTGCACGTTTGTGGACCCCGGACGTCTCCTGCAACATTTATGCAATGTCAAGATCCTTAAGCCTACTCAACCATGCATTAGCGTACAGCATGAACAAAGGTTGGATTCAATCGAAACGATAATTTACCGAGATAAAAATGTTGAAATCGCTGAATTCCAATCAACTTCGAAATGAAGAAATGAAGCTCTTGAACCATACGATGAAGTTATTAGAAATTGATGGATTAAACAAAACTCAAATCAATCAATTTCAGCTTCACATTCTGAACCCTGATTCTATGAATCTTTCCCTTCCCGTATAATTTTTCACTGAGCTGTAAACTTGACACGTCCTGAAGATGATGTCCTCAAAATAGCGAGCATCTGATTTATCCGAGTAGCGAGAAGTACGTACACGTCGCGATTCTTGCACGAATTGAGAATGACGCCTGTCTGCATTATCGCATCGTCGTGATAGAAATAGATTAGAATTATGGAAACAGGATATGGGGTATATAATGAAGAAATTTAATATCTACAGGAACCTAAATCAATAGATAAAACTAACGAGAATGTCAGCATTTTGAAAACGATCGCATACGCTCGCTTTATTCGTTCTCGTTGGATAGAAGAATTGGTTGATTGAAACTGTAGAGATATTTAATCGTGAGCTAAATTGTATAAAAATAAATGGTACGTATGTCGTAGCAAACGTAGAGGATGCAACTTATGGTAGTATATAGATAGATTGATAAATAAATAGATAGTATCAGTATTTTGGGTGTCATTCGCAATGTAGGTTGATTATTCACTGAAAAACTTTTTCAAAAAATCCTGAATTTGAATGTTCAAAACAGTTTTCTTCAATCATTCACTTCCAAGAGTCCAGTTATATAAACCCGGGTAAAAGTTTGTTCCAAAACTAAGAAAATAATTCCCGTACAGAGAAACGTATAAATATACGATTGACACTCGTTTGTTTTTAGATATTCGACAATTTTTTTGCTTACAAATAGTTTAAAAGTTTTGAATCATTACGATAAACGTTGACCTGTGCTTAAAAAATATGAGATATATCTGCTGCAACCTGTACTTCATCGTTTAGTTATTCTATGATTTTTTCTATCAGCATTTGACTTGCTGAAGAGTCCAGCTTTGCAGGAATGTTTTTTTCAGATTATTTTTTTTCACCAAGTTTCAACTGAAATAAAAGAAAAGAACTAGTCAATTCATTGTATAAAGAAAATGAATATTTCTTCAACACGTTTAAATACAGATATAAATTCACATATTTCCCGCAAGTCTTTTCGCATCTTGCAAGCTTAATCTGTTTTGCAATTGTATCATTTGAATAATTTTTTAACCTGCAGTTCTTGGGATTGAAGCGTCTTTAACTGACTCAGATTTCGTCAAAAGTCTGTTTTTAATCAGCGATTTAAAAAGACGCACACTGTCCCCAAGTGAGCTGATCAAGGTGACCAGTTCACTGGACACTGCGGGTTTCAAACTAAGTAGCCTTTCGATAAGAGCCTGCTTTTGGGGTTGTAAGGTCAGTTACCGCTGGTCTGGCTTATAATGAGTTCCTTAATAATGAGGATCGGAAAATAACGAGCACGAAAACTATAAGTAGGCTAATATTGATATATATTAGGGTGGTCCTTATTTGGGGGTCGGAAAAATTTTCATTGGGACGCTACCCAGATCTATTGCGAATGTTTAAAAAAATATGTGCAAAGTTTTAAGCCTCTACGTCAACTGTAGCACGTGCCTCTAAGCTCCAAAAGTTTTGAATGTAACGTACATGTAGTCTTCATAATCATTTATTTTATTTTGTTTGACTTTGGTGTAAATTAAGGGACAGATTTAAAACTTGGCAGAGTTGTTGCTTATAATGATAGGAACCCAACCCTGAAGATTTCAAAATTTGATAATTATTGTTCCCTTATATATACATATATGTATAATAAAAATGATGCTATCAAGCTTATATCAAAAAAGAAATGCATTATAAAATTGTCATAACATTTGAAAATCTTTAGGGTTTTTTCATTTCATTTTAAGCAACAACTCTGCCAAGTTCAAATCTGTCCGTAAATTAATACCAAAGTAATGCAAAACGAAATAACTAGTTATAAAAAGTACATATATTTTACATTTAAAACTTTCGGAGCTTAGCGGCACGTGTTCCAGTTGACGTAGAGACTTGAAACTTTACACAATTTTTTTTTAAATTACTTGGAGCCAATCTGGGGGGCGAACACATTAAAATTTTTCCCGATCCCATGGAATGAATTTGATCCGAAGTCAAATAGTCTCGTTATTAGAATGATGCGTCATAGCACTCGACCCATAATGCCTGCGCTTTTAGTGTTACCATGCTTGCTTGGTCACTGATTCGTTTATTGGATGAAGAATGACAAAAAGCCTGATACGCCTTGGAAAAACTGAAGTAGCTACTTATAACGAATAAATTGAAAGAACGAGTAAACGGAAGAATAAGAGTAAATAAAAAACCAATTGCATAAGTATATAACATCGTCGAAAAAGGAAAACCCCTCATCTCAACCATATTAAGTCGTCCACCAATCAATGATCTTGCATAACAGGAGCAGCACTTCAACGGCGGCCGCGGCCTTCGCGATCGCGACTTCAGCGTCAAGCAACCCCCCTGATAAGGCGCCGGGACGCTGTAGCGTCGGTGACGTCAGCGTCAGAAGCGGGTCCTGCCGCGAGACGAACCGACGTAAGGAGTCCGTTATGTCAACGGCGGCGACGATGCGCGTCCTCAACGTCCTCAGGCACTGGGTTTCCAAGCACGCTCAGGACTTCGAGCTCGACCAGCGACTCAAGGACTTGACCATCGAGTTCCTCGATGACATTACTTACAGCCCAAACCTTCTGCCCGCCGAGCACAAGGCTGCCAGTCAACTACTCAGGCTCATCACCAAGGAGGAACCCGAGAGTAGCAAAGTCAATTTGGAGAAGCTGCTCGCACCACCGAAGGTGCGTAAATTGAGATGGATTAAGATGTATCTACGAGTAGACTGCTGCAGAAGTCTGTTTAGATTCTGGGAATTTATATCTCGTTATTCGATTATTCTAGTCTAATGAGGTTGTATTTTGTTCAAAAGTATGTTGGACTAGTTTGATTTACGTAATTTTTTTATTAGAATCAATGGACAGCAAGCATTTTTATTATCATATTACAATCAGGTACGTCGACTACTTCGCTGTGCCTCAAATATTTCAAGAACAGCTCAAAGGAGTTACGTCTAATTTACTGACAGTATTCTTGGGTAGTTTATTCTCCTTGCCACCGTCCCCATTCCTTTTGATCATGATATTCTTTCCTTCATTTAATGAATGGACGTACCTACGTAGAAAATAAGGTTTCTTAGCCTCTCGGCAGGTTTGTTGACCTCCTAAATTTCTCCTTCGTGTTTTCAGAGACCAAGTGAAGAGAGTATCGAGACCTTGTCAGCGCTGGAAATAGCCGAACAGATGACGTACCTGGACCATCAGATCTTCGTCGCGATTGCAAGCGAGTAAGAATCGAGTCAAAAGTACATTCGAATTCAAAAGTCGAATAACCTGTTTCCTAATCAACGAACTATCGTCGCAGGGAATTCTTGGGCCAGGCTTGGATGAAGACTGACAAAGCGTCGCGGGCACCGCACATCATCCTTATGACCAGACGGTTCAACAAATTCTCCCAGCTTGTCGTGTCCGAGATCATTCGGCGGTCCAGCATGGCCTCCAGGGTTGCGGCCATTGAAAAATGGGCTGCTGTTGCCGACATTAGCAGGGTACTTCACAATTACAATGGAGTCCTTCAGATATGCGCAGCGTTCACAAGCAGCAGTGTTTATAGGCTCAAGAAGACCTGGGAGAAGGTCTCAAAGACGGTAAGGCGAGAAGATTCTTGGTCATCGAGGAAGTCGAGCTTGAGACACTTTTTTTTTATCAAATTTTCGAATCCCGATATTGAATGAACGATGCAACAAAATTATGATAGATTTGAATTGAACGAGTCTGTCTCAATCTCGGCACGAGTCATAATAATTGGTCAGCGAATTTCTTCGATCGGATTTCCGTGAGCCCTACTCCAATTTTCAGACAAAGCAAACGATCGAACGACTTCAGGCCATCGTCTCTTCGGACGGTCGATTCAGAAACCTTCGGGATGCCTTGCATCGTTGCGATCCACCCTGCATCCCTTACTTGGGCCTTTACTTGACTGATCTATCCTTCATCGAGGAGGGAACACCGAACTTCACTGAGGACGGTCTCCTGAATTTCTCGAAGATGCGACTGGTGGGTAAACGGATATCACATATGAGGCATTCCATGCCAATTGGACCTGTAACGATTGAGCTTTGTGCTATTATTTCATTCTGCGACAATGAGATGAAACGATGCACGCTATATTTTTTTGGCTTCCAATTCTTCGCAGTTTCTTGTGTCAATTACAAATCGTTCAAATCCTTTCTTGCAGATTGCTCACGTTATCCGGGAGATCCGACACTTCCAGCAGACGCCGTACAAGATCGAGCTGATCACGAAGGTGACCAACTACCTGTTGGACCCGTCTTTGCTTCTTGAAGAGGAGGAGATGTATCGAATGTCTCTTGAGATCGAGCCCCGCACCTCAAGGCTCAGCAGCTCCACCTTCGTCGGGCTCCCATCGTCTCTAAGCCAGACCCCGCCAAAGAATTAATTCGGCTTCAACCAGCCCTCGGCATTCCATTCTCTATTTACCTCTCGTTATCACTATTATCTGCTAATTCGTCCTGCACTTTTATTCTAGATTCAACGTGTCGACGGTTCTCGAAGTGGGAGAATCAGGAGCCACGATAGAAACAATATATATTACACACAATAGGTACAATGTGTATTTTCTCAGGACGTGATCAATCAATATTTGAATCTGTTTTTTGATGTAACGCTGTAGGTTACTCTTCGGTACTTTCTGTTTTCAGCAGCTAAGAGTATCCTGATGAAAATCAGTTCAGTCAAATTCTCCCCAAGACATCTCGCGAAAGATTTCTGAATTTTTCAAAGGAATATCAATGGAGTTATTCAGACAAGTATTTTCGCTTCTTCTGCCAGTATTTGAGACATAAATCTATAGTTTTTTAATGTATTTTTTCTGAGTTCGATTTGAGCGATTCAGCAATCTTCTGTGAGTTTCTTGACGAAGAGTAATTTGGTCGTAATATTATGAAAGGTTCGACCAGGATAAATACATTGAATTTCAAGAAATAACCAAGTACAGATTTTTGTTAAGAGATGATCAAATGACGGGCAGTTCCACTTCGAGTGAGCGTACGACAATCATATAGTAGATGTACAATGTACAGAGGTAGAATAGGTGCCGTGTCTCGAGGATGATTTATGACCAGCTTGATCAACCGTACAATTCAACTTGGTTAGAACTGATCGGGACATCCCTGTGAGACGGATTCTAACGCATTAAAATCAGGGCGCGTTGTTTTTCGTACAAAATAATTATTTTCCATAATTAATCGATTAATTGATTGTCTGTGATTTTCAATATACCTGTACTTACGTGCGTATAACTTTTACTCGCTATACATTATAATATAAGATACAAATAATAGAAAATTAAAATTTGCCGCGATCACTCGCGGTGGGATCAATGAATTGAAAAGAGTTATTACGGAGCAAATGCAAAGGGAGTTACAAAAACGTGGTTAGAATTCGTATTTTCGATTATGGTTAAAAATTATCGACGCGGGTATTCGCAGCAAATATGCCCATTTGTTAAGGGGATATCCAAAAACGCATGATTATTATGTGGGGCTCGTAAGATAATTCAAACGTTGAATTCGTAGCCATTTATTTAGGGGTAGAATTATAGAAGCATTTTGCAGGGCGGAGAAATTTCACACTTCTTCCATCTGCCATAAATATAGAGACTTTAGTGTGAAAAAATAAAAACGTTATACGTAAGGATGACTTTAATTATTAAAATTAGTGCGAGTGTTGCTTAAACACAATTCCCAACGTTTTCACTGAAACTTCGATGAACTTGTACGAAGTCTTTAGATTTTATTTAAATTCAAGATTACCCCGAAAATTGACCGCATTTTCCATAATTTTCGGTCAAAATGATTTCTCCCGAATTTAAATAAACGACAAACAGTATTAAAGTTTTTTCCGAATTATAAAGGTTGTTTTGGACAAGAGGAGAATTGCTATATGACTGTTATAATTGATAGTGATTTGACTTAGTGAAATTGCTTTGAAATTTTAGAGAAGATGTTCATTGCCGACAGAAAAATATGAGAAAATTGGGGTACATAGAAGTTATGAGATAGGCCAGTCACTACAATAAGACAAATCTTTACTTATTCCACAATATTTCAAACTGTGGACGATTGTTGAACAAGGTTCGATAATGTTTATTTTCAATTTCCAACCTCTTCTGAGGTTGAAAATACGTTTGGAATGAATGTAGGGAAGACGTGCTCTGTGCTTTCGCACTCTGTAGTTATTAAAATATATAGTTTTGGATGCAAATCAATTGATCATTGCAATAGGAAGGAATTTCTCCGTCGCAGGGTAAGAGCAACTATTATAGGTGTGTAATATCTCGCGATTAAACATATTTTCGAACGATAGAAATTCGAAAATTATCTGTAATGAATGATATACATGTACGTCGTATATATTATGACAAAAAAAAAAATCTGTGGGGGTTACTTCGTATAATATGTACATTAAGAAAGTCCGTTATTGGAAATTGGAATTTTTTTTCAACAGCGGCGGAAGTTTTTTCAACCCATCAAACTTATTGCAAGTATGAAAAAATACGTGATTCAGTTGTTTCAAGCAAAGAAAGAAGTAGTTTCTTTACGCCATCGTGCCAGGGTATTCTGCCGAAGAAATCGATCAAAAACTGTGCAAAGAGAAAAAAATTTATTCGCAAATTGATATTATTTTACAATAAAAAATTTGAATTCGCATAAAATTCTCATGAAATTTTATTTCCAAATAAGTCTTTCTTAAACGTGTTCCCATTGATATAATGTCATGAAGCTTTGGATGTGTTTTTTTTTTTTAAATTATTTGCAATAAGTTTGGGAGGCTTCAAGTTGAAATTTTTTTTGGACACGAGATCAATGACCACCCTAATATACGTACCGTTATAGGATATGATATGAATTATATTACGCGTCTTGATAATATATATCGTATTTGAATAATCTACGTGGGTTACGTGGCGTGTAGACATAAGCATGTACATTATGCAGAGTGATTTTCTAACGACTGCACGTTTTGTTGTCTGTTAAAATTTAATGCGCACGTGCTACAATCCGAGATTAGTTGTTTGCCAGTGTGACCAACCGTTATAAGATTAGAGGACAGTTCGCCGCAATGTATGCAACCTTAAAATTTTAGAGTTTACTATTATGACGGTTGGTCACCATGGCAAACATCTGCTCCCAAATTGTAGCGCATGCGCAATAGGGTGTAGTTGACGATGGACCATGCAGTCGTTAGGAATTTATTCTGTATCAAATAACTCAAAGTTGGAATATTTCCACTGGTTTTCATTCAACAGTAGCTCAACTGGCAGTATTATTACACAAGGTATATATATATATACGAGAATATATGTATCTATATGCAAAGTGATTATCTAAAGACAGAATTTTTCGTCGTTTGCTATAGTTTAATGCGCATGTGCTACAATCTGAGAACAGTTGTTTGCCAGGATGACCAACCGTCATAAATTTAGACGGCAGTTCGCCGCAATGCGATGTAGGAAAGCTCCAAAATTTTGATAGCTGTCAGCATTAAACGTAACTGTCAACGATCAATGTCAACATTTTTGAGGTTATGTTCATAACTGTTGGTCGCTCGGGCAAATAACTGCTCTCGGATTGTAACGCATGGGTATTAAACTAAGGCAGACTGCGGAACATTTTGTTGTTAGGTAATCTGTCTGTGTATGGGGAATTCCATGCGAATTCGACCAACGTCCGACCATAAACATTTCTGATTTTGTTTAAAAAAATTTCTGCTGTTGTCCCAACTCTAAATCAATACCCGGATTTTTTATTCATCTGCTCAATCATTTATAAATATTTAAAGTGATTACGAAAAGGTCCTTGTTTAAGATTGGCCGATTTTTTTCTCATCTTTTTCCAGCACTTTTAATTTTTCGTTCAACTAAAACATTGTTTGAACGGTCTGGAAATTCACGAAAAATTCTTAAAACTTCTATTTTTCACTTAGAACATTTCTAGACCAGTCCCAATATGGAGTGATTTTCGTCTATTTTTTCACTTATTCAACTTTTTTGTATCAACTTCATAATGAAACCGGTCTAGACATGTTTCGAGTGAAAAACAGAAGTTTTGAGAATTTTTCGGGAAGTTTCAGACCGTTTAAACAATGTTTTACTCGATCAAAAACTGGAAAGTACTGAGAAAATCTTAAAATCCATAGAATTATTTGCGTATTTCAAAAAACATCCTTCTAAAAATCACTCTCAATATTTATAAATAATCAACCAGCTAATTGAAAAATCTGAAATATTCCAAGGTACTGTTTCAGAGTTGGGACAGTTGCAGAAACAATTTTGAACAAAATCAAAAATGGCGAGGTTCAGAAGATGGTTGAATTCGCATGCAATTTCTCATATATACAGATACATAATATATAAAACAAATAGAAATATACACACACACACACACATGCAAGTGTATATTTACCAGGAAATATATACGTAGTGTATGTATATATACATAACATACTGAAGCTATAACAATAAGACTAATAGAATAAAGACAGAAACAAAAAAACTGAAAGAACGGAGATTGTGTTTGACAATCGATTGTGTGTACTGCTTGACGAAGACGGCGTACACGTAGAAAAATCTCCTCATTCTAGTCATTCTTTCGCAAATGCTATTGCAAAAAAAAAAAACAAATAAACAAACAAACAAACATACAAAAAACGAAGTATAAATGAAACAAAAACAACTATACACAAACACATATTGTATTAAAAAGAAGAAAAGATAAAAAAAAAAATAAAAATAAAGGAATTTGAAACTGTCATCGCAAAGCAAATATCGCTTCTACTAAAATTTATAATCGCATTATTCGCATCTGTTTAAATAATTATTGAAAAACGTATTTAAACTAGTCGGATTGCGATGACCGTTATTAAAACATATCAAATTTTGTCTGACAATTCGACACATATATAAATAAATAATATTTAAATTACTGACGGTGTGTAACATGTTTGAAAAAAAGTCTATTTATATATTATACATATATGGTATACATGGACATATGTTTTACTGTATATATTTACGAATATCGTATCCATGCAGCTAATGGCTAATATAGCGTGTATAAATGATAATATAAATTCCTAAATTCGCCACAAATCTTACATTATACATAAATTATACAAGATTAATTACCAACACACATTTCGTTGCTGGTATCGTCTGCTGTTTGTACATCTTACAATAAGTTCTTTTCGATTACGTTGATCAATTTAACAGCTGATGAATCAGGGATATGTAAGATATTAGATACGGCTTTAGTGCGGCCTGCCTTCACTTCGTGTCCGATCCTCCATGCAACAGCCAAGAATTGACGTACAATTGGCCGCAGTGATTATGAAACGACTAATATCCTCGATGATTTCTTTACGTTGGCAATGCGGAATCATTCCGCAGCGCCACCGCTGGCCAGCTGCAAAACACAGGTTGCGGGCTCAATCTTTGAGAACGTGATATACCCCATGACTGTCGAATCTAACCTAAAAATACAAAATTGGATTACAAGCATCTGAAGTAAAGCAAATAATTACAATAATCTAACTCAACAATAAAAATTTCGAATGTCATAGGTTATGTATAGAAGGATTGAGATTATTTCCCAACCAGCCGGTGGTGGCGCTGCGGGCTGGTTCTGCGTTGCCAACGTCACCGACTCTTAGAAAAAATTAACCATCTCAGAATCACTGCGGCCAAGTAAGTATATCTGTAACGAACTCGCGTTCTTGAAGGCGATGAGCTAGTTTACATTCAAACGGTAGACAGCAGGAATCTGTTATCATAGCCAGACGAAGAAGAACCAAAGAATATTTTCTTACGCTTGCTTTTTCTTAAATAAGAATGCAAAAAATAAAAAAAAATAAAAACAACACTACAAAGAAATACGTAACCAAACGAATTTGTACAATTGCATAATGCGTTATGCATGCAGCAGTGGGCCGTACTGTCTTTTACTGTTTAAAAATAATTGAGGAGATTTCTGAGGTATTCGAAACTGTTGCGGGTCAATGGAATGGCGTTGGTGTACGGTTTGAAAATATAAAAAAATATATTTCACACTTTGTCTAAGAATTAGTGAAATCAACAGCAATTTACAATTTGTAGAACAGTTCACTCTTTAAAGAGATAAAAAATCATAGCCTGTCTTCTGAGGTGATTCGTTTGAATTTTGTGAAAAGAATGTTTTCTCAATAGAGGGAGAGAGAAAGAGAGATATAGAGGAAATGAAACCACCAACTGCAAATACAGTTATACAGAAAGTTTAAGTACTGATAACTTTTCGGAAATCAAATTGAAGCAAGGAGACAATAATCTAATTACTCTGGAATTATTGCTCATCTGGCTTATCAATTTGATATTTCTATATTATAATTTGGTTTTCTACTAGTTAAAGAGATACAAGTTTAAAGTAGGCTCTACGTAATTGACTTCTACATCATAAGTTTTGAATTTTAGTTAAAGATCTTATACCGAGGTAAAATCAATTTTCACAAACGCCTACAGGATACATTAAGTCCTACCCGTGTGATCGAAAAAATTGTAAAAAGGCGAGAAGAAACAGGAAAAAATAAATAGCTATTATCAAGGGAAAAAAACACGTACACACTACAAACATAATCATAGAAACAAAATTATTCTTATTTGTACATATACAATATATTATCGAATGATTATACGTATACTATATATATAAATATATATGTACTGTGTAATCATTATTGTTTATATATATAGTACACATATAGTTTATATGATATATATATATATATATATTTATGTATATATATCGTTGTTGATCCTTTTCAGAGCACGCATTATACATATATACTTATAAAAACTATAACTAATTATTATAATACACAAAAAAAGAGAACAATTATTAATGTTACGCCCGTATAAAATGCTGTATTGTGGTATTTAGAGATTTTAGAATACGAAATTACGGAATTCATTCTGCTGGTTATACTATAGTGGTACAATATTTAATTTTTTTCTTTACATAGGTAAAAAGAAAGGAAGTTTTCGTTTCCTATTGGAATTCGGTTCGCAAGACGAGCGGAATCAAAGGAAAAAAAAATGATCAGATTCACAGAAAATCACCGTACAATAACGAATAAAGTGAACCGTATTACAAACTTGTATAAAAATTTTTTTTTTTTTTTTTGATTAATCGTATCGCGTCGTTGGATCATTGAAATTATAAGAATGTGTAAGTCAAGATACCTGAATATGTTATTTGGCGACTAACAATTTTTGCTACAATTTACTTTTAAACGTTATAACCTGCACGAGAAACAGCTTTGATCGTTAAAAACCCGCAAGCTTGGTGATATAATCTCGTAATCGTTTGTCGTGTGTAAAAATTCGAGCGGAATGTGCAGTATGCAAATACATGAAGAGACAAGAACTGGCGCCGAGCGAGTGCGATAATCCTGTCAGATATCTGCAGCGTCGATTCGACGCCACTCGCATCGGTTTGCAAAAACGCGTTGTGGGAAGTGATTCACCTGCTGAATAATTCTTTTGCAAAATTCACGAAAAAGAGTTTTTCCCGACTTTCAAATTTTCTTTGTTTTTAAATTCATCGACTCTTAGGGAATTGACGGAAAGAGTTTCGACGATTAAGCATCGTAACTTCAG
Organism: Diprion similis; assembly: GCF_021155765.1. Classification (NCBI taxonomy): domain Eukaryota; kingdom Metazoa; phylum Arthropoda; class Insecta; order Hymenoptera; family Diprionidae; genus Diprion; species Diprion similis. Next base: position 7,741,547 of record NC_060110.1, on the reverse strand, counting down.
TAACGCGTGTAAGAAAAAAAGTTTTTCTGTAAAATTTCACTCAGTAATAGTCTTTAGCGGAGTTGAAAAAATTTTTAGAAAAACAATTCTGGAACAAAAGAGAATTCAAAATTCAAACAGCTGATTTCATTTCAAGTTCTATCAGTAATTCCTATAGACACTCTGTGAACGTTAATGAGAATGGATTAGCCTACGTTCACTTCATTAAGAATTGAATACGATATTCGATTTGTTACAGAATCCATTATAGAAAAAAAAAAAAAATCACAACAAAAAAAAAACTGTCGGGTGTAACAAGTTGAAATGGTTCGATGGGCGTCATTTCTTCGCTGTAAAAAAATTGCACAATGTAGTCTAATCTTGTTAATGTAATTAATGACATGAATTTGTCAATCAAATTCAGCAGCTTCAAAAGCTTTTTCTATGGTACTTATTAAATTAGTTCGATCGCATATTTAAATCCTACAATTTGCAATGACTTATTCAGAGCATTCTTCTTATCGTTATTATAGTTTGTCGGACCTCATCTTCGCGCCGTGTAAAATCCACTCTCATTTTCGCGGGGCTTATTGTCAACGCGGTAATGTATGTAAGACAGTAACCGTTAACGAGTTATTTCACGGCTCGCAATATCCGTTTTATAGGTACGTACCGCACTTCGGAAACACGTGGCTTTGGAAGTAAGCCAGTGGAACCATGTCCGCAAAATTACCAAGCCCCTGAAGTCGCGTTTTACGAAGCTTGACTACGATGAACGTCGATTTATCACATCAACATACTTCATTTTTCAACTTGTTTTCGGAAAGTGAGATAATCATGAGACGATTCTGAAAAATATTGCAATCTAAAAATGTTCAATTATACGATGCTTAGTTCGAATTTTCGACGGTTTACAATGGGGTCAAAATTTTACAAATCTAGAGGCTCCGATTCATCTGCCAATTCTCAGACCGTAGTTAAAATTCACACACACTTAATTACTGTTGAAATATAAAAATTAAAACTAAGCGTTGTGAAGTTACCATTTTACGCGTATGATGTCTAATATTACTATTACCGCTACCTACACACGTAAGGTTATATCCGTATAAACGTCAGAAGTAAAGAAAAAAAAATGCATGTGTGCATGTGTCGGTTTTTTCATTATAGCTAATAGATATCACAAATCATCAGCTGGTTGTGAATAAATGTTAATATAATAAAAATTGAAGAAAAAAAAAGAAAAGAAAAAATTACAACTGAGAGGATAAAGATATGTCTATATTATATTACGTGGCAAATACGAATGCCGGTTGTACCTGGCACGCGAGGCGGTGAAATTTTTTTTTTCCATTATGACACACCGAACTTATTTCATTTTGGTATTTCAAGGTGGAATATTTTGATAAGAATTTTTTAACCTATGAATTTTCACGAATAAACAAAAGTAATGAAAAGTGTTTCTGTTTTTCGGAATTATTTCTAAGTAATGCGAAGTGATATACAAATAAAAAAATACAATATTTTGATTAACATTTTAGTTTTTATATTGAAGAAGCCACGTGCCAGGCGCAAATCTCGTGTCTTGTCCCATAAACACTTCCTCGGCATGCAATATTATAGCTATTATTGTTATCTATTTTGAATATCATTTCTGTTGTAACGAGGTGTTATTATATGCTAGGATGATATCGATCATCATTGTGCACCGTCTTTATAATTAAAATAACATAGGTAGGTATAATGTGTACGATACCTAATACCATTATTGCGCATGTAATACGATCCATTGAATATTCACCGTGCGCCAAGGTTATAGTAATTGTCATAATTATAATCGTACAACGGTTGATTCATCATTATGATTACGTTACTGTACGATAAATATTTACAATACATGTATAATATCACTGCTGACCTCGTCCGGAACAAATCAAAACTGAATAAACTAAGGGTCAAGGAATTGAAAATAGTTTGGTGATTTATTATATTATATATGAATATGAGACAGAGGTTTTCAAAATCGTAATAAATGTTAAATAATCATTATGTAATATCGAAGCAAAAAGTTGAATGTTAAACAAGGATTTTAGACTAATTGTAAGGAGACAAATTTAAAGAGATACACAAACTAACAAATCTATATACACAGACACACAGATGCATGCATAGAAACATGATGTACGTATATGTATATACGTAATTGATATAGTTTAAGGTATATTTCATTGTGTCTATCACTCTTTTAATATATAAAGCAAGTCCACCAATTCAGGACGTCGGATCTGGCCTCACTCCCTCAGAACTACTCGAAATTTTTTTGAGTTGAAAGTCCGCATTGTATAACAGTATCCCAAATTTTTGCCACTTTTGTTCTCGAAGTTATTGTATGGGGTATTCAATAGAGTTTCATTATTCTTGTTCTATTCAATTTTTTTTGCGTTCTTTTGCCAATATAAGAAAATTTCAAAAATTAGGTTTTTTCAAAATTTTTTTTTGCGTTTTGCTTTTGAAAAGCTCTTCATGTTGATCTTAAAGTCTAAAAAGCTGTTTTTCGATAAGGGTTTTCAGTGCAAAAAATTGCGAGGAGATTTGAAGGGGTGAGACCGGATTCGACGACCAAAATTTGTGGACTTGCTCATACATATATATAAATATATATACAACACATACACATAAATGAAATATATTATCATAACAATAAAATATTCTGAAATCTACGCGATGCTGTACACTATACATATATACATATATAGTATGTACGACTAATAGCGATAACGCTATATCGTCAATACTGTCGTCTCTTGTCTATTACCTGTCAAACGTTTTATATTTCTCGTCTGTATAAATTTAATAGAAAATATTCTTCTGTATAATTCCCGTGTTTTACGTTACAACATCACGTTACCCTATAATATCTGTCTTGTTTTAATTGTCCAAACCCATTGATTATTCCTGCAGGGTATTGAAAACTGAGAATTTGAAAAAAATGATTTTTAAAAATAACAATATTTTCAATATATAATAGTTCTTAAGCTATTTCCGCGCGGGACGAATTAGCAACTGATATTTATTCAGCCGTGTACACGATCGTTGATTAATCAAGACCAAAACGGAAAATGAATCAGGGGTTTGATTTGCAAGGGCATAACGAGCATTCGAAGAATCACTAACAAGTCGATGTTACGTACACGTATCTACCAGCCACGCAGTCGGAAGAACAATGGCTGAACGCAATAGAAATCCTCGAATCCCTTTCAAGTGGCTTGTGAAAACGACACATCAGCTGCGGTCCCTAGTCGAGATATGCTTTTAAAGTTATTAAAACAACCCATTTACCCGGGAGTGGTTCGCCTTCGACCAACAACAATGCACGCTGCTCTACTCAGCATCTTCCGCAGTATGGGATACCGGAAGAGTAAGTCTCTGCAGGCTGTTACCACGGCCCGAACCATTTTCCGCACGCGTTCCAACCGCGCGCATTGTTTCCCCTTACGAGGTACGTTTTCATCGTGGATGTGTACCTCGTACCCGGGACAATCGACTGTCTCGTTATTATCTCACGACCTCGTTGGGTATCAAAAGAACCCTTCAAGACTGCCAGGAGTCAACGTAAAACTGAAACGTTGACTCCATGATTCTCGGCTTTGTCCTCCTAGACTGACTTGTAACTCGTCTTCGGATCTACACTTCTTTGGGATACTCGACGTACCGAAGCTGCGGGCAGACTTTATATCCGAGTTAGAGGTTGCTAATGATGCTTTGTGTTGGATGGTGGGACAGTGCGTCAATTTGATACCTTCGTGAATCTGCTAATCACTTTGAAAACGCGTATTGTGATATTAGTGCCGAAACAGTAAATGCTGTCAAGGGTGTTAGACAGCTTTCATTCTGACCTTGGATTTATTGTTCCATTTCACTGATATTCGTGGCGAACCTAGAGTGATACAATCTCGAACTGGCATTTAAGACAAAGCATAATTGTCAGCGCTCATTCGATTCAGAAGTTGAAGACAGTGTTGTACTTGCCAAAGGTGCCAACGAATGTTATTGATCATCATCTTATCCTTTACTTTGTCCCACAGAGGCCACGACATCGTGAAGTGCTTTCCCGGTGTAAGAAAAAGAAGAAACAATCTTGTTTCAAGAATTTCACCACCGAATCGAAAATTTCCCGAAAGAAAAATTTGTGTGCAGGAAAATGAATTATTTCTGCTTCAAAGCACAGGTGTTTTAAATTTTCTGTTGCTTGGCAAAAGACTTTGAACCCGAACGACGCCGTGATCGTTGACTCTGGGCGACGGATGTGACGGTGAGAGCGATTTTCCACCCCTGATGTCGCGGTAGTGAACCTCATTTTCCGGCGGCGTTCCCGCCAGATGATGGCTTTTCCGATGCAACGGGTGCCGCAGAGATCTTCAGAATGTGTGGCTGAGCCGTTCGGCCGGCTCCCACCGCGTTGGCTCGCTTGAATAATTTCGCAATATCCGGTGGGGGCGGGTCATTGTAATTCACCCGGTAGTACAAGATCGAATTATTTCCGGTCAAGCTGACCGTTCCTTGCCGGGCAGCCGGCCCAATTTCCTAAAACGATTCGTACGCGATGAGCGGCAGTCCGTTGCTCCGACGGACGCGTGGCTTACTTCGTCTGCAAGAAACAGCCCCTGATGGAGAAAATATCCGCAGACCCTGGGGCGACGCAGCTCCCGAACGATTCCAGACAACAGAACAAATTGATGCTGCTCGGATCAGCCGGTAGATTGGAAATACTGAGGGGACGTCTATTAATTGAAGGTGGAATCGGTCGGGCCTGAACCACCCCGACTTCCTTCCTTCTCAACCCAGTCAACCTCCAGCTGACGTTTGTCAATCCCACGCTAGGCTCCGCTAATTGATATCTGCGCAATCCTTACCCCATCGCTCCTTTCCCACCAATCAATAGTCATGTGCCGAAAACTTTGCCGCTATGTGATATCCCGGATTCTCTAAGCGAGGGTCGCTTAGACTCTCAAGGAAATAATATCCGATTCTTTTTTGTCGTTTACTTCCTTTTTTTCACCATAATCGAGAGATGCGAGTAGTGGAGGGTGGGGCAAAAAGGGCAATTTGAAATTTCTGATGTCTCAAAAAATTTGGGGGCAAAGTGGGTCCCCTGAAATTTTTTAAATAACAAGGGACAAAATTAACCACCTCAACTTTTTATTAAATATCTATGAATTATTCGGAAATCATAATAACTCTAAACATTTTATTCTGTTTTTAGGCATTATTTTCTGAAGGGCACACTTCATCCCACCCTTCCCGACAGTTCCATTATAAATTTATTTTCACTTGAAGCTTTGTATTTTGAAAAATAATCTACAATAATTAATTGCTTAAGGTATGGCACCTTTGGCAGGCAGCAGGATTTTCGATCAACCTGAAATTTTTACACCGACTTCCGATACTGATCACTTCGTATCAGAATAAAATGTGTACCGAATATCAAAATCGTTCGAACGATTTCAAAATTACCTGGTTAAAAGTGTTAAGAAATGTGTTTTGGAGTATAAAGAGCGCATTCATAAAATTTCGTACCATTTTTTCAAAATTCAAAGCTTTAAATAAACATGAAATTATTACTTGTCAGTCGTATAATTTTTGGTTACTTGCAGATATTCCCATATTCACAAAAGCTATTAAACGTTAATTTGACAATTAAGTGCTAATAGCCGGGGTGATGATGATCTCAGTGAAAACACATTTCTGAAATATGTAGGAAATTTCTGTGGAATAAATGTGAAAATATTCGTGAAATTTTTTTTTCACACGTCAAACGCTGAGATATTTTGTAAGAAACATTGAAATCATTTTCATTTTGTAACAACTTCGATAATATCGTTTCGCATCACTTGACAGCAGTTTCCACGAGAATTTGAGCCAACGGCGGTAATAATTCGGTCCATTATGGATCGGCGATGCGGTGGAGAATGTTCAGATATGCGAATCTTGTCCATTTAACCCTCCGCAATGCTCGAATGCCCGTGTATGTACATACATATAGCGGTGGTACAACGTCGAGTATAACAACTGCGCAAGGTATTGTCGACCGGAGTTGAGCCCTGGAGCGAAAGCCCCATTATAATTCATATCTGGAGCGGTGCATTTGCTCATTAACGGAGCCGATTCATATTTCCTCCGCAGCATCCACTTTGCCTGTCGAATAGTAGGGGTTAAACTTTGCACCTCGGCAAGTAAATACTCGCGTATTTAGTTGGTGTGTAATTGAATAAGACATTCAAGTCCCCTTCAATTGACCGCACATGCCTATGTATGCTATTGTCACGAATGAATAATTTCAAACTCTAATTGTAAGTTGTCGAGGTATTGTAGGTACCATTCAGTCCCGCTTTTGCTTCGCAAATAATATTCTAAGCGTGCATTATGGTGTTGGTGAATAAAGTTCTCGCATGTTGGTCTGTGGGAGATTCCGGGTTTGTGCTCAACTCTGAAATGTATCGCTGTTATATTGTTCGCTTCAAAACAAAAATGGTAAAACGATTAATAATAATTTATAGATTAACTGTATGCAACTCATTTTCTCCTCCGATAAAATTATTCACGTCCAGTTCAACTTGAATTTTTTCTCTCACGAGTTCTTAAGTACAAAAACTTGTTGCAGAAGATTTGTGATGAACTTATTTATGAGTTGAATTATCTGTTGTTTATGAAAATTGGACAAGCGATTCGGTATCGGAGATGAAAAATCACTCAGTAATGTGATCCTTCTCTGGAGTTATCGATGAATGAACCTTCAGTCATTTGAAATCGGAGATTTTTTTTTATTTTTCATGCACAGCTGTAAATTTCGATTAAATACCTGATTTGAAAAAATTGGTTCCTTTTGACTGAAAGATAGTGCTCATTTATTGCCAACGAGACTGAGTCTTTTTTTTGATAACGATGATGAAAAAAAATTTGTTTTCATTAGTTCTAATGATATATGAAGTTATTGTTAAAGTTTTATGATTTTCAGAAAGCTCCGTGGAGAGTAAATCGAATTTAAAACTCTTTGTGTCGGAGTTAAAGAAGTTTCTCTTCCATGGGAATACGTGTAGTAGAATTTTGAAAGTTTCTCAACTTTCAACTGAACTTCCTGAATGTTTAAAAAGATATGCGGCAACCCTAAATTACTGATTGCGGAGCTGCTATAAATTTTTTTGTAAGTTTTGTTGCTTGTGTTTTGTAATGATGAGTTTATTCATTATGTTAACTTCGTCGAGAATGAATATTAGAATTAAATTTGTTTTCAAACATTTTTCACGAGCCCGACTATCCCTATAATAATATTTCAATTTTAATTCTGCTGAGATCTAACGAGGAATTAACAACATTTGTTCCCAATAGAATGAATGCACTTCATTTTTGCAGGCGTCCCTCTCTAATCCTGCATCAGCATTCATTTCTATCTTGCGAATCGACGGTTAAGATTTGATTTCATTGGATTGGGAGCGACAGGTGAGGGTTACAACTTAATTGGACTAAGTTTGCAGCTTGGCTGTTCATTAGCTTATCGCTTTCAGTGAAAATGTAGACATAACTTAAATAATAGCATCAGATCTTTGCTGAGCACTAGCATGATGAATAGCCGTCGAAATGATCCGCCTTAACAGTCAAATTCTGATTAGAATTTCGCAAGTCAGTTTGAACCGTCTGCATGGCACTTCGTCCTGGCAGAACATTCACTGCATGGTCAGCGGGGGTGGTTGGATATGTCTGAGGTCATGGCTGTCAGGATTCCCAGTCGCAGCATCCTCTAATAAATGTAGTTCGAACTGTGCATGCGAGCGTTCGCATCCCAGCCCGAAGAGCTGCCTGTTTGGAATAGGGGTGAAATATCGATCCCTGTCTCTCTGACCCCGCGCGAATCTTCCTATCCGTTCATACAGCCTTTTTCGTCGCCCGGAATTGAATAAAACTGATTTTGCGGTCAATGTAACAAGCCTCTCCATCTACGGTTTGAAGATCTAGATCAAAGCGACGCTTGGGAATATCTTCAAAATTTCAGCCCATAATCATTCTTGGCCTCAGTATGGATTCCGGTTTGTAAAGCAAGCCAAAATACTGCGATAGAACGTTGTGAGTAGAAAAATATTTAGAAGTCAAAGACTCAGGTCTGTCGTATATCCCACCGCTGATAGCAATATTGTAATATGTATGAGGAATGAATGTATGAGGGTGAGGAGTCGACACTAGAGGTGAATTATCATTCAGCCCTCAGGTGATGATGAATAGATTTAGTTCAATCATGCAAGTACAAACAGCGAAGAACACTCGTTTTATTGTTAGTTCTGACTGCTGTATAAGTTAGTACTTCGTCATTCGATGACTGCTTATGTTTCGATTGATTTTATCTTTTCATCATCAGCTCCAAGTCATGAGTGAGAACCCAGCGCATCTGCGAGTCCCAGATTCGATTCTAGGCTCAGGCTACGACCTGGTCTGCAGGTACAAAAGCAGCACCAGGCTGCAGCTGATCGTGAGGGGTGGTTCAAAGAGGGGTTGATTCAGTTTGGCACCGGACCAACCTATCGCTGAGGGAATGAGCTGTTATAGGACTCGCGATGTAGGCTGAAAGCGTGATGTTATTTCGGATATTGAGGAGAACATGACGCCGTGGTAAGTCTCGGATCGGAAAGTGAATTGTCCCCGTCCAAGACCGAGCCCGGGGGTATTGCGTTACGATGTAACGCGATTCGTTATCCAGGGTTGCTTGGCAGGGCGCAGGGCGAAGGTACGTACCTGTGCCTCAGAAGTGTGTCAGCTCCGGCATCTTGCGGATCTGAAATTAGAACCGCTCTGAGGCTGGCGAAGGGTGCCAGAGGTTCCCACAAAGCTCTATCCTCCGGCGAATATCTCAAAGTGATAAATTCATTGTTAACTAGGCGAGGATAAAGTCCACCTGAAGAGATTTATCGAGCCTCTGAAGTGTAAAGATGTGTGTCTCTTGACTATCCCGTTTTAGTCACCTTCCGGCCAGAATAACGTTCGTTCCTGTATCCTGGTAGTCTTAGACTGAGTACTGAACTGAGAAAACTGAACATCAACTTCTTTGGGCGCTGAACTGATCGGCGGAATGGGACCCAAGCATTTGTTGGTTGAAATTCTTGTTCATCTTTAAAAACGTATTTCCTGAGTCCGCAACTTTTTTGGCGGTATTTTCTAAACGTAAAGTGGCAGGGAAGTCTGAAAGTGAAACCACTGAGATCTCATCTGACACATTCTATAAAAATATGTCAGTTTCGTAAGATCGGAATCAAGTCTTTCAGATTTTTGGGAAATCCAAGTTTGATGTAATTCTAAAATTTCCCAAGTGCTTCTGTAAAGTCCGTTTGGGGGAATCGCGGGTCGATTGCTGTACTCATTTTCAGATGAAATTTATTTCATCGATATGACGTTTAATATTATCGAGGAGTTTTCATTGTGAATTACCATCACCCTTAACCACTTTCCCAATTCCCCAATTGTGGTGGCCACAGGCTCAACGTAGTAAATATCATTAATTAAATGGCAAAAATCTCATTTGCGAAACAGGCCGCTGCAAAGCAATATCGTAATTTGTTAATAAAAATCGAGGGTGCGTATAAAATCGGAGGATTTCTCGGTAGGGTGAGGGTTCGAAAAAAACGGGCAAAGAATGGCCCTGCTAATTAGCATTTAGAAAGGGTTTTTAATAAAGAGTTTCCAACGCGTGCCTCGGGCGTTCTGTAGTTGAATGCCTGCAGAGTTTTTCGTAAGTAATATATATATATATATACTTGTCCAGCTTTGTGCACCATGAAGATACACCTGCAGGTATCCCTCTTGGATCCAGTTTATTGAATCAGGAAGAGAGGGAAAAAATTTTGTAAAACAAAACGAATCGTTAATCTAAGATAAGATGAACTGATTATGTTTTTTTTTCTACGTTGTGTCGATTTTATTAAAATTTATTTTGACAAAGAAAGCGTGCGATATTTTTATTTAAAATTCGGTATAAAAATAATCCAACACCAAAATTTGGTAATATGTTCAGTTAAAAAAATTCCTGCTTTCACAACTAGCGTTGATACTTGAGAGGTTAAAGAATGGTTATTGATACTTTATCTCGCATATGTAAATAAAATATCATGGAATAATTTTTTTTATTGAAGTGGGAATAAAATTGTGCTCGTTATTTTCTCCTTAACGAATGGAAATTTCTAAAGCGTGATAAACTCGAAATTCCTTCAATGAATCAATATTCAGTATCTACACAACACCGATCCAATAACGGTTTTATCGACTATACAGCAGCTCATTCTCTGCATTTCCCGGGTCAAAATGGAGGCTCATCCATCAATCGATTCAACGAATCCCACACTGCTGTGAAGAAGCCAAAGTGCAGTTCACCGAGGAGCCGAAGCCTGCAGCAAAGGATGCGGCGAGTCTGCGGGATGTGTTAGAATTAGAGAACCGTCTCCGTAGCTCGAGAATTTCCCATTAACTTTTTCACCGTTAAAGTTGTTGGTAGAAAGAAGGTACGCCACGGTGTTTATCTTCCCCGGTCCAAGCGGCGTTTCCACCCCTCCTTTCCCCCGCACCACTCGTTAATTTAACGCCGCGAACAGCATCCGGCAAATAAGCTTTTTCCCACCCATCCTCCGATTTCTTTCCGCTTCCCTCGCCTCGGGAATCAGGTGAAACCCCTTTGATTCCCCGGCCAGAGTCCACCGGGACACAAGTCTCGACCAAGTGACGTGGGGTCCGGACTAAAGGCGACAATTTCAAATTCTAGAACGGGCTGAAGAAGCATGGGGTTGTCGGTGAATCGACAACCCCATCGAGTTGTTAGAGTATGATTACTCATCAAGCCTTCAAAACGTGCGAAGCCGATGCGGAGGTGGAAAAGTGGAGTCTGACGCGGCTGATTCGACGCCTAAACTAATTAACTGAATTAATTGACACGATGAAGTTTCCTTTCAACAAGACTTACAGTCTCTGACACTTTCCAGTGACTCGTTCCGTATGTCACTAATAAGATCGTTAGTCAGCCAGTCGATGATCACGAAGCACGGTTTTTATCAGCCCCATTATCCGAATACATCACTTCATGGAGTTCACTCGCCAGCTCACTTTATGTGGTGAGTACTGAAAACGTAATACATCAAGACGACGTTCACACGCTAATGCTGATTCAGAGAACAATGAACGTGTACAAAAAATGTTTGAAAAAATTTTGTCCAAGCTTTAGGAAATCTCAAAGGACTCTATTGAAAAGCCTTAAACGTCCCGCATGCGAGTCCTGACAAAAACTGGAAGAAAACACTTCAAGACTTTTTATAAATGTCTTTTGAGTATAATCCAGGTGAGTTTCAAATTCAAACAGGTAAGTGGAATTTAAGAAATAAATCGATCATTTGGACATATGTAAAACTTATTCAAAAGTTCAGGTTTACTCAGTTAAAAGGCACAGGCGATTTAAAACCGCGTAAAGAGTAGACCTAGATATAGACAGATCAAAGTTTGATCCACATATTGTGACCACTTTTTATACAGACGACTTTACACCGTGGATTCTTGAAAAAGCACAGATTTCAGAATCGTTCAGTTTTCTTTCTCCACAGTTGCTCTCATTCGTAAGACAAAAATGTTCCATCGATCAAATCGTCTTCCAATCGAACCTTTCCAAGTGGTTTTGCTTTTCGTAATATCACATGAAACAAGAATTCTGCTTAAATGGGGAAAATCTGCCGAGAGTGAGAAAAAAAAATAAGGCAGAGAAACGATTTTTGATGATATTTTTCATCACCACAAGAAGGGCAGAGTCTGTCGGTCTGTGTTCGACAAACTTTTGCGATGATCTCAAAAATATCCGAGTGAAAAATCTGAAACTGATAGAATTTGGCAATGAAATGAAAAATTTTGAAAGAAAAATTCGGACATTTTTTTATGAAAAACAAAAAATTCATCATTTTAAAATTCATAATTTGTTTTTCAAATAAACGTATAAACTGGGAAAAACATAATTTTTCATTTAGAAAAAGTAATAAAGAAGAAGAAGTATAAGTTTGTCAGAAGTATATAGGCATTGAGAATCGATTCATTTCCGGTGGAACTGGAACTTCAAATTAAACACGACTTGGCAATTCTTGATGCCTATTACTTGATTATGAAATTCTGTAAGTTTTAAATTTTTTCATTCAGCCGTTTCCGAGATCATCAGGGAAATTTGTCGGACAGACCGATAAACCGAGACCCGATCCGACGTTTTTCTGAAAACCTGTTTTTCGGATTCTAGAGATTCGAAAACGACCGAAACCAATACCTTTTTTACATCACCAAAAGTGATGAAAGTAAAAGCAGGTTAAGGTCCGAATCAGTGGGGTAATCGGATGCAGATCCAATCGAAGTTACATATCGATTACTCGATATCCGTCGTTGGGAAGAATTCGGGTGGGTAGATTGGATCGCGGAAGTCGTATCTGAGGGGGGGCTGGACGTAACTAGTGGAACTTCCGGGAGAAAGGAATCGAGCTCTGTTCGTCGAGCGAAGGGCGTAGTGGATCGGAAGACGGAGTGGGGCGGAGGAGCAATGGAATATATCTGGTCACCCGGATTATGGGGCGAATTAAGGGTCGAGCAATAAAGGAAAGAGAAATGTTAAACGGGCCGAGGCGAACGGCCGATTTCGAAATCTCAACCCCCGACGGCTCATCCCGACTTTTCGACCCTTCGGCGACGCAGGTTGGCGATCAGGAGATGAGGAAGTTGGCAAGAGAAGAGATGACAAGCGGAGATGAGCTCGCGTGTCGAAAGCCCGAATTGTCATGCATGTCACACAGGGAATTGTGGGATTCGCCTAGGTGCCTACCATCCCCTGATTTAATTACAACCACCTGCCTGTTCGGAGGCTACGCTTAGTGTCAGTTGGCCAGACGTTTCCCCATGCAGGCCACTTACCAACTCTGTGCTGGATTTTGCCTATGCTAAAAAGACGTGCCTCCCTCGAGCCTAGGAGAGGCTTGGATGGAGTCACGAAATCGCGTTTCTCTGCACGAAGACGGTTAATGGACTGGAATATGAATTTCACGGGCTTTCGGGAGTTTCGAATTATTGAAATGAATTGCCCTTTTCAGTGGTTACTTTACAAGAGGCGTTTATTTACGGTGTGCGTTTGTGTAACGCAACAAATGTGTAGGGTTGGGATTTTCATTCACACAGATCTTGTCAATGCTTCATTTGCACTGAAGTCTAACGCCAATTTAATTCCTTGCCTTATCTTACAAAGTCTAAATTTTTTCACATCTATGTATGGTTCGTCAATTTAATCCCAAATATAAAAAGCACAATGGAACGAATAATTACCACACTTTACTTTACTGATAAGCTGTTTGAGTCTTTCGCTCCGCAGGATTACTCTCATTCTTTTCCGTTAACATTGCACGAAGTATGTAAGACGATCATTAACGTCTCGTTTCCGTTATCGAAGGAATTAGACTGCCGAGCGTTGAGTGAGGCGTAATAACGATCTCCTGCTATGTAACGAGCGTCAATATCCCGTCAAGGATGCGAGATAATTAATGAATCGTCGACGGTACAACGTATTATGTAGAGGAAACGAAAGTGAGATAGCGGATAGCGACAGTGAGATTTGACATTCAAGCACAGTTCATATGCATCAAGATGATCCTTAATTGAGTTGTTCGTGAGTTTTTCTTTGATCTCCCACCCTAACAAAAAAAGCTCGACTCCCAATAATTGGAAAATAATTTCCTAAAAGTTTCAGACCTTTATATTATTTTTTGATTTTATGATCATTTTCGGAAATTTTGAGCATCGTATTTCAGGTATCCGAATCGAATATCCTGGACAATTCAGTTATGACAAAAAAAAATGACCTGCAAGATGTTTACTACGATTACGATTATTTTTGTTAGAATAACTTTTTTACAATGTAATTGAGACCCCGCGTGCAACAACCGCTCAACTCGAGTCAAGTTGTTTTTGTTTATACATGCATAATTAAATTCCACGGTCCTATATAGACAATTATATTGAGATTCAGCATGATAACAACGCTTTTCTATGTTTTCAGAACATTTTCCACAAGTATACGTACGCCACGAGGGACAAAGTTATGCCGCACCGTCCACGTAACTAAAACCACGTGCCGACTGTCACTTCACAGGTACAGTATATTGTTCGCGAATCACGTAGACTGAAATTATTGGAGTTATTGTGAGGATAATACTATGGATGGATGGGAATACTATAAATAATATTGTAAGATAGATATATATGGAACAGAAACCCATAGCTCGAACCTTAGTTCGAGGAAACGTTTGAAACGGAGCTATCACATGCGTATAGTCACATAAGTGAGTTACCATACTATTGAAAAGTCTGTCTGAAATAAAATATGTTGATGAAAAACATCCGTGTACATTTTTTTTGCTCCATATCCCTTCTTTTATGCAAAAGACTACAATTTATGCAAAATAACCTGATCCATGTTTACTATTCTTTAGAATTTAATTAATTGAAACAATAGGAATTCTGATCTTATGAGCGAAATTGTGATAAAAAGGGTTAGGACAATTTTGTCGAAAGAAAAAAAGGTTGATTTTTTCATTAAACGCCTGTACATCGATTAAGAATACTTTGTTCATGTTTCATTGTCTAAAACTTGACTCGAGTTAAGTTGTTGTTGTACGCGGGGGCTCAATGGTTGGAACAAATTCTCAGAAAATCAATTTCACATCAACGTCATTCAGTATGTTCACCACGTACTGGGAACTTTAGGTTTAAAGTATATATTTTGTCTTATGGCAAAACGAAAGTCTTGTAAGATAGCATGAGGATCTGAGACAGAGGTGAGGAATCTATAGGGATTTTATTTCAATTATTTGTGGTCGATTTTTTTGGGGGGGCTTAGAAGAAACACTCGAACCACTCGTTTACGGACCACCATAGTATAAATGAACCGTTCAAATTTATTCCCCTCGAACAATCTGGCAAAAGGTTTGAAGTACGCGTATACTTAGGTGTGTGTAATTCGATGATGAATTCCCACGAGGCGGGCACGCTTGCTGTTTGCCAAATTCAATTTATATCTAACTGGTAAGTAAAATATTTCGCAATTCTTGAAACGAGGAGCGTGACTCGTCATTTCAATTACGTACCTCCATAATTTCTATGCATGAGCTGCGGTATTCTCCTGGGTATGCTGATAAGCAGCGGGCTGGAAAATGGCGGAAAAAAATCTCCACCGCAAAATCCTACGCCGAAGAACTGCTAGCAACCGATAACAGACTTAACGCGAATCTACAACGCGCTGATCCGCTGTGACTGGATATGACGCAACTGTTCAAGAGGATGGCAAACAGCTGAATGCATTCTGGAATTAGATGGACGTTCAGTTGACGGTAGAATGAAACACCTGAGGAAATTGATACCTCATAAATATTTGTTAAATTGGGTGAAAATGAAATTTATGTATCTAGAAATTGGAAGAATGGGGTTTAATTGGTCTTGTAATTCGGAGGTTCCTGAAATCCGTGAAGTTTGATAAACTTCGCGGCATCTGATAGAATTTTACCAACTTCAAGATTACACTTTCGTGAAATGAAAATAAAAGATTCATCTTGATATCTGTCAAACATAATATCCCTGAAAATTCGATGACATGATAGTATGCGTAAGTCAGTATTTGTTTCAATCTTTATCCTGTCTCGAATATCCATTCCCATTAGAACTATTTTGTCCTATGGTTCTTTTTGCCTAAATTGCAAAGCGATTCAAATCCAAGTCATTCTATAGGGTTTCTGAAAGAAGTATCTGTTTTATTCGACCATTATTCCTCTTTTGTATAATATACATACGAGTGTCTTAGGCACTGCAAAGAGTCCAATGAGTCTGAAGCATGCATATGAAACGGGAGAGAAAGGATTCTTTACTTGTTTTAGTAGATTTTAGGAAATATTGAAATCAACTCGTTTACACAAGATATTGACGTAATTTTACGACAGGTATCCATTGTGCACATTAAAGAATCGTAGCAAAGAATAAACAGAATGTTGCAGCGACAAAACTTGAACTTTCTCTATTATTCAATTCTATGCCCTCGACAGTTGGTGCTCTGAAAGCCCTTTGTGTAATCCTTGGGTTACAATAGGTATTGAAAGTATAATTGAATTGATCCGGTAGGAGAGGTTTTTTTTTGTTGGAAAAATGAGTCTTAGCCCTGCGGATTTTGAGTGGAAATTTTGGCAATTTTGGCTAATGCCAGGATCAATTCCTTGATATACTATGTCGACGTGATTTTGCGGAAGGATTCAAGTCAGCGAAGTCCATATACGCTGCAAGGTGTGGATGAAAAAGAAGGTAGACATGAAATTTGATAGGTGATTTATCTGCTGCTGTCACCTCGCTATTTTTGGTGCGTTCTCTGAGTGACTATAGTCCGATAAGTCAAAGCAGAGTCATATGAATCGATTCCAACACACAGCATTTTAAAAGTGAAAAAGAGTGAGGCCAACTCCATAGGAAGATGAGATAAGTATTTCGACGAATTTAAAAAAATGTTGTGACAAGATTTTTCGTGCCATATTCATCGGTGATTTTGCTGAAGAGATCGATTGATCACAGTCCCAATAGGCTGCAAGGGATCCATTGAAAGTTAGAGCCAGTAGACTACACAGTTTGGTTCGTCATTTTCATTCTGCTGGTCCGTGAAACATGACGATTACTCTGGAGGTCCAACGCTGTTTTTGCTGTGTTTTCTGAGTTCCTGAGGGGAGAATTACTCTACAGATGGTCATACGAATCGATTCCGAGGCGAAATTTTTCGGCTCCGGAAATGACCGAAAAAGTAAGGCTGACCCCTTTGGATTTTTGGCGGAAATTTCGACGACTATAAAAAGTGCTGCAATTAATTCTTGAGGGCACTATTTCGACGTAATTTTGCGAGAGAAATCGATTAAGCGCAGTCCCAATACGCTGCGAGCGATAGTTGAAAAGTTACAACCGAAAAACTCATGATTTTTATCGTCATTTCTCTGCCGCTGGTCCTACGCTTTTCTTTATGTGTTTTCTGAGTTCCTGGGGGTCGAATTACTCTAGAGATGGTCATACAAATCGATTCCAAAACGAAAAGTTTTCGCCTCCGAAAATGACCAAAAAAGTAAGGCTAACCCCTTTGGATTTTTGGCGAAAATTTCGTGGACTTTGAAAAGTGCTGCAATTAATTTTTCGAGGCACTATTCCGACGTAATTTTGCGAGAGAAATCGAATGAGCGCAGTCCCAATAGGCTGCGAGCGATAGCTGAAAAGTTACAGCCGAAAAACTCATGATTTTCATCGTCATTTCTCTGCCGCTGGTCCTACGCTCTTTTTGATGTGTTTTCTGAGTTCCTGAGGGTCGAATTACTCTAGAGATGGTCATACAAATCGATTCCAAAACGAAAAGTTTTCGGCTCCGAAAATGACCAAAAAAGTAAGGCTAACCCCTTTGGATTTTTGGCAAAAATTTCGACGACTTTGAAAAGTGCTGCAATTAATTTTTCGAGGCACTATTCCGACGTAATTTTGCGAGAGGAATCGAATAAGCGCAGTCCCAATGGGCTGCGAGCGATAGCTGAAAAGTTACAGCCGAAAAACTCTTGATTTTCGTCGTCATTTCTCTGCCGCTGGTCCTACGCTCTTTTTGATGTGTTTTCTGAGTTCCTGGGGGTCGAATTACTCTAGAGATGGTCATACAAATCGATTCCAAAACGAAAAGTTTTCGGCTCAGAAATGACCAAAAAAGTAAGGCTAACCCCTTTGGATTTTTGGCGAAAATTTCGACGACTTTGACAAGTGCTGCAATTAATTTTTCGAGGCACTATTCCGACGTAATTTTGCGGGAGGAATCGAATAAGCGCAGTCCCAATGGGCTGCGAGCGATAGCTGAAAAGTTACAGCCAAAAAACTCTTGATTTTCGTCGTCATTTCTCTGCCGCTGGTCCTACGCTCTTTTTGATGTGTTTTCTGAGTTCCTGGGGGTCGAATTACTCTAGAGATGGTTATACAAATCGATTCCAAAACGAAAAGTTTTCGGCTCCGAAAATGACCAAAAAAGTAAGGCTAACCCCTTTGGATTTTTGGCGAAAATTTCGACGACTTTGAAAAGTGCTGCAATTAATTTTTCGAGGCACTATTCCGACGTAATTTTGCGAGAGGAATCGAATAAGCGCAGTCCCAATGGGCTGCGAGCGATAGCTGAAAAGTTACAGCCGAAAAACTCTTGATTTTCGTCGTCATTTCTCTGCCGCTGATCCTACGCTCTTTTTGATGTGTTTTCTGAGTTCCTGGGGGTCGAATTACTCTAGAGATGGTCATACAAATCGATTCCAAAACGAAAAGTTTTCGGCTCCGAAAATGACAAAAAAAGTAAGGCTAACCCCTTTGGATTTTTGGCGAAAATTTCGACGACTTTGAAAAGTGCTGCAATTAATTTTTCGAGGCACTATTCCGACGTAATTTTGCGAGAGGAATCGAATAAGCGCAGTCCCAATGGGCTGCGAGCGATAGCTGAAAAGTTACAGCCGAAAAACTCTTGATTTTCGTCGTCATTTCTCTGCCGCTGGTCCTACGCTCTTTTTGATGTGTTTTCTGAGTTCCTGGGGGTCGAATTACTCTAGAGATGGTTATACAAATCGATTCCAAAACGAAAAGTTTTCGGCTCCGAAAATGACCAAAAAAGTAAGGCTAACCCCTTTGGATTTTTGGCGAAAATTTCGACGACTTTGAAAAGTGCTGCAATTAATTTTTCGAGGCACTATTCCGACGTAATTTTGCGAGAGGAATCGAATAAGCGCAGTCCCAATGGGCTGCGAGCGATAGCTAAAAAGTTACAGCCGAAAAACTCTTGATTTTCGTCGTCATTTCTCTGCCGCTGGTCCTACGCTCTTTTTGATGTGTTTTCTGAGTTCCTGGGGGTCGAATTACTCTAGAGATGGTCATACAAATCGATTCCAAAACGAAAAGTTTTCGGCTCCGAAAATGACCAAAAAAGTAAGGCTAACCCCTTTGGATTTTTGGCGAAAATTTCGACGACTTTGAAAAGTGCTGCAATCAATTTTTCGAGGCACTATTCCGACGTAATTTTACGAGAGGAATCGAATAAGCGCAGTCCCAATGGGCTGCGAGCGATAGCTGAAAAGTTACAGCCGAAAAACTCTTGATTTTCGTCGTCATTTCTCTGCCGCTGGTCCTACGCTCTTTTTGATGCGTTTTCTGAGTTCCTGGGGGTCGAATTACTCTAGAGATGGTCATACAAATCGATTCCAAAACGAGAAGTTTTCGGCTCCGAAAATGACCAAAAAAGTAAGGCTAACCCCTTTGGATTTTTGGCGAAAATTTCGACGACTTTGAAAAGTGCTGCAATTAATTTTTCGAGGCACTATTCCGACGTAATTTTGCGAGAGGAATCGAATAAGTGCAGTCCCAAGGGGCTGCGAGCGATAGCTGAAAAGTTACAGCCGAAAAACTCTTGATTTTCGTCGTCATTTCTCTGCCGCTGGTCCTACGCTCTTTTTGATGTGTTTTCTGAGTTCCTGGGGGTCGAATTACTCTAGAGATGGTTATACAAATCGATTCCAAAACGAAAAGTTTTCGGCTCCGAAAATGACCAAAAAAGTAAGGCTAACCCCTTTGGATTTTTGGCGAAAATTTCGACGACTTTGAAAAGTGCTGCAATTAATTTTTCGAGGCACTATTCCGACGTAATTTTGCGAGAGGAATCGAATAAGCGCAGTCCCAATGGGCTGCGAGCGATAGCTGAAAAGTTACAGCCGAAAAACTCTTGATTTTCGTCGTCATTTCTCTGCCGCTGGTCCTACGCTCTTTTTGATGTGTTTTCTGAGTTCCTGGGGGTCGAATTACTCTAGAGATGGTTATACAAATCGATTCCAAAACGAAAAGTTTTCGGCTCCGAAAATGACCAAAAAAGTAAGGCTAACCCCTTTGGATTTTTGGCGAAAATTTCGACGACTTTGAAAAGTGCTGCAATTAATTTTTCGAGGCACTATTCCGACGTAATTTTGCGAGAGGAATCGGATAAGCGCAGTCCCAATGGGCTGCGAGCGATAGCTGAAAAGTTACAGCCGAAAAACTCTTGATTTTCGTCGTCATTTCTCTGCCGCTGGTCCTACGCTCTTTTTGATGTGTTTTCTGAGTTCCTGGGGGTCGAATTACTCTAGAGATGGTCATACAAATCGATTCCAAAACGAAAAGTTTTCGGCTCCGAAAATGACCAGAAAAGTAAGGCTAACCCCTTTGGATTTTTGGCGAAAATTTCGACGACTTTGAAAAGTGCTGCAATTAATTTTTCGAGGCACTATTCCGACGTAATTTTGCGAGAGGAATCGAATAAGCGCAGTCCCAATGGGCTGCGAGCGATAGCTGAAAAGTTACAGCCGAAAAACTCTTGATTTTCGTCGTCATTTCTCTGCCGCTGGTCCTACGCTCTTTTTGATGTGTTTTCTGAGTTCCTGGGGGTCGAATTACTCTAGAGATGGTCATACAAATCGATTCCAGAACGAAAAGTTTTCCGCTCCGAAAATGATCAAAAAAGTAAGGCTAACCCCTTTGGATTTTTGGCGAAAATTTCGACGACTTTGAAAAGTGCTGCAATTAATTTTTCGAGGCACTATTCCGACGTAATTTTGCGAGAGGAATCGAATGAGCGCAGTCCCAATAGGCTGCGAGCGATAGCTGAAAAGTTACAGCCGAAAAACTCTTGATTTTCGTCCTCATTTCTCTGCCGCTGGTCCTACGCTCTTTTTGATGTGTTTTCTGAGTTCCTGGGGGTCGAATTACTCGAGTGATGGTCATACAAATCGATTCCAGAACGAAAAGTTTTCGGCTCCGAAAATGACCAAAAAAGTAAGGCTAACCCCTTTGGATTTTTGGCGAAAATTTCGACGACTTTGGAAAGTGCTGCAATCAATTTTTCGAGGCACTATTCCGACGTAATTTCGCGTGAGGAATCGAATGAGCGCAGTCCCAATAGGCTGCGAGCGATAGCTGAAAAGTTACAGCCAAAAAACTCATGATTTTTATCGTCATTTCTCTGCCGCTGGTCCTACGCTCTTTTTGATGTGTTTTCTGAGTTCCTGGGGGACGAATTACTCTGGAGATGGTCACACAAATCGATTCCGAAACGAAAAGTTTTCGCCTCTGGAAATGACCAAAAAAGTAAGGCTAACCCCTTTGGATTTTTGGCGAAAATTTCGACGACTTTGGAAAGTGCTGCAATTAATTTTTCGAGGCACTATTCCGACGTAATTTTGCGAGAGGGATCGAATAAGCGCAGTCCCAATGGGCTGCGAGCGATAGCTGAAAAGTTACAGCCGAAAAACTCTTGATTTTCGTCGTCATTTCTCTGCCGCTGGTCCTACGCTCTTTTTGATGTGTTTTCTGAGTTCCTGGGGGTCGAATTACTCTAGCGATGGTCATACAAATCGATTCCAAAACGAAAAACTTTCGGCTCCGAAAATGACCAAAAAAGTAAGGCTAGCCCCTTTGGATTTTTGGCGAAAATTTCGACGACTTTGAAAAGTGCTGCAATTAATTTTTCGAGGCACTAT
Organism: Diprion similis; assembly: GCF_021155765.1. Taxonomy (NCBI): domain Eukaryota; kingdom Metazoa; phylum Arthropoda; class Insecta; order Hymenoptera; family Diprionidae; genus Diprion; species Diprion similis. The sequence goes on along the minus strand of NC_060110.1, from coordinate 7,719,939 downwards.
TCCGACGTAATTTCGCGAGAGGAATCGAATGAGCGCAGTCCCAATAGGCTGCGAGCGATAGCTGAAAAGTTACAGCCGAAAAACTCTTGATTTTCGTCGTCATTTCTCTGCCGCTGGTCCTACGCTCTTTTTGATGTGTTTTCTGAGTTCTTGGGGGTCGAATTACTCTAGAGATGGTCATACAAATCGATTCCAAAACGAAAAGTTTTCGGCTCCGAAAATGACCGAAAAAGTAAGGCTAACCCCTTTGGATTTTTGGCGAAAATTTCGACGATTTTGAAAAGTGCTGCAATTAATTTTTCGAGGCACTATTCCGACGTAATTTTGCGAGAGGAATCGAATAAGCGCAGTCTCAATGGGCTGCGAGCGATAGCTGAAAAGTTACAGCCGAAAAACTCTTGATTTTCGTCGTCATTTCTCTGCCGCTGGTCCTACGCTCTTTTTGATGTGTTTTCTGAGTTCCTGGGGGTCAAATTACTCTAGAGATGGTTATACAAATCGATTCCAAAACGAAAAGTTTTCGGCACCGAAAATGACCAAAAAAGTAAGGCTAACCCCTTTGGATTTTTGGCGAAAATTTCGACGACTTTGAAAAGTGCTGCAATTAATTTTTCGAGGCACTATTCCGACGTAATTTTGCGAGAGGAATCGAATAAGCGCAGTCCCAATGGGCTGCGAGCGATAGCTGAAAAGTTACAGCCGAAAAACTCTTGATTTTCGTCGTCATTTCTCTGCCGCTGGTCCTACGCTCTTTTTGATGTGTTTTCTGAGTTCCTGGGGGTCGAATTACTCTAGAGATGGTCATACAAATCGATTCCAAAACGAAAAGTTTTCGGCTCCGAAAATGACCAAAAAAGTAAGGCTAGCCCCTTTGGATTTTTGGCGAAAATTTCGACGACTCTGAAAAGTGCTGCAATTAATTTTTCGAGGCACTATTCCGACGTAATTTCGCGAGAGGAATCGAATGAGCGCAGTCCCAATAGGCTGCGAGCGATAGCTGAAAAGTTACAGCCGAAAAACTCTTGATTTTCGTCGTCATTTCTCTGCCGCTGGTCCTACGCTCTTTTTGATGTGTTTTCTGAGTTCTTGGGGGTCGAATTACTCTAGAGATGGTCATACAAATCGATTCCAAAACGAAAAGTTTTCGGCTCCGAAAATGACCAAAAAAGTAAGGCTAACCCCTTTGGATTTTTGGCGAAAATTTCAACGATTTTGAAAAGTGCTGCAATTAATTTTTCAAGGCACTATTCCGACGTAATTTTGCGAGAGGAATCGAATAAGCGCAGTCTCAATGGGCTGCGAGCGATAGCTGAAAAGTTACAGCCGAAAAACTCTTGATTTTCGTCGTCATTTCTCTGCCGCTGGTCCTACGCTCTTTTTGATGTGTTTTCTGAGTTCCTGGGGGTCGAATTACTCTAGAGATGGTCATACAAATCGATTCCAAAACGAAAAGTTTTCCGCTCCGAAAATGATCAAAAAAGTAAGGCTAACCCATTTGGATTTTTGGCGAAAATTTCGACGACTTTGAAAAGTGCTGCAATTAATTTTTCGAGGCACTATTCCGACGTAATTTTGCGAGAGGAATCGAATGAGCGCAGTCCCAATGGGCTGCGAGCGATAGCTGAAAAGTTACAGCCGAAAAACTCTTGATTTTCGTCGTCATTTCTCTGCCGCTGGTCCTACGCTCTTTTTGATGTGTTTTCTGAGTTCCTGGGGGTCGAATTACTCTAGAGATGGTCATACAAATCGATTCCAAAACGGAAAGTTTTCGGCTCCGAAAATGACCAAAAAAGTAAGGCTAACCCCTTTGGATTTTTGGCGAAAATTTCGACGACTTTGCCAAGTGCTGCAATTAATTTTTCGAGGCACTATTCCGACGTAATTTTGCGAGAGGAATCGAATAAGCGCAGTCCCAATCGGCTGCGAGCGATAGCTGAAAAGTTACAGCCGAAAAACTCTTGATTTTCGTCGTCATTTCTCTGCCGCTGGTCCTACGCTCTTTTTGATGTGTTTTCTGAGTTCCTGGGGGTCGAATTACTCTAGAGATGGTCATACAAATCGATTCCAAAACGAAAAGTTTTCGGCTCCGAAAATGACCAAAAAAGTAAGGCTAACCCCTTTGGATTTTTGGCGAAAATTTCGACGACTTTGACAAGTGCTGCAATTAATTTTTCGAGGCACTATTCCGACGTAATTTTGCGAGAGGAATCGAATAAGCGCAGTCCCAATCGGCTGCGAGCGATAGCTGAAAAGTTACAGCCGAAAAACTCTTGATTTTCGTCGTCATTTCTCTGCCGCTGGTCCTACGCTCTTTTTTATGTGTTTTCTGAGTTCCTGAGGGTCGAATTACTCTAGAGATGGTTATACAAATCGATTCCAAAACGAAAAGTTTTCGGCACCGACAATGACCAAAAAAGTAAGGCTAACCCCTTTGGATTTTTGGCGAAAATTTCGACGACTTTGAAAAGTGCTGCAATTAATTTTTCGAGGCACTATTCCGACGTAATTTCGCGAGAGGAATCGAATAAGCGCAGTCCCAATGGGCTGCGAGCGATAGCTGAAAAGTTACAGCCGAAAAACTCTTGATTTTCGTCGTCATTTCTCTGCCGCTGGTCCTACGCTCTTTTGGATGTGTTTTCTGAGTTCTTGGGGGTCGAATTACTCTAGAGATGGTCATACAAATCGATTCCAAAACGAAAAGTTTTCGGCTCCGAAAATGACCAAAAAAGTAAGGCTAACCCCTTTGGATTTTTGGCGAAAATTTCGACGATTTTAAAAAGTGCTGCAATTAATTTTTCGAGGCACTATTCCGACGTCATTTTGCGAGAGGAATCGAATAAGCACAGTCCCAATGGGCTGCGAGCGATAGCTGAAAAGTTACAGCCGAAAAACTCTTGATTTTCGTCGTCATTTCTCTGCCGCTGGTCCTACGCTCTTTTTGATGTGTTTTCTGAGTTCCTGGGGGTCGAATTACTCTAGTGATGGTCATACAAATCGATTCCAGAACGAAAAGTTTTCAGCTCCGAAAATGACCAAAAAAGTAAGGCTAACCCCTTTGGATTTTTGGCGAAAATTTCGACGACTTTGGAAAGTGCTGCAATCAATTTTTCGAGGCACTATTCCGACGTAATTTCGCGTGAGGAATCGAATGAGCGCAGTCCCAATAGGCTGCGAGCGATAGCTGAAAAGTTACAGCCGAAAAACTCATGATTTTTATCGTCATTTCTCTGCCGCTGGTCCTACGCTCTTTTTGATGTGTTTTCTGAGTTTCTGGGGGTCGAATTACTCTGGAGATGGTCACACAAATCGATTCCGAATCGAAAAGTTTTCGCCTCTGGAAATGACCAAAAAAGTAAGGCTAACCCCTTTGGATTTTTGGCGAAAATTTCGACGACTTTGGAAAGTGCTGCAATTAATTTTTCGAGGCACTATTCCGACGTAACTTTGCGAGAGGAATCGAATGAGCGCGGTCACAATAGGCTGCGAGCCATAGCTGAGAAGTTACAGCCGAAAAACTCATGATTTTCATCGTCATTTCTCTGCCGCTGGTCCTACGCTCTTTTTAATGTGTTTTCTGAGTTCCTGGGGGTCGAATTACTCTTGAGATGGTCATACAAATCGATTCCGAAACGAAAAGTTTTCGGCTCTGGAAATGACCAAAAAAGTAAGGCTAACCCCTTTGGATTTTTGGCGAAAATTTCGACGACTTTGGAAAGTGCTGCAATTAATTTTTCGAGGCACTATTCCGACGTAATTTTGCGAGAGGAATCGAATGAGCGCAGTCCCAATAGGCTGCGAGCGATAGCTGAAAAGTTACAGCCGAAAAACTCTTGATTTTCGTCGTCATTTCTCTGCCGCTGGTCCTACGCTCTTTTTGATGTGTTTTCTGAGTTCCTGGGGGTCGAATTACTCTAGTGATGGTCATACAAATCGATTCCAAAACAAAAAGTTTTCGGCTCTGAAAATGACCAAAAAAGTAAGGCTAACCCCTTTGGATTTTTGGCGAAAATTTCGACGACTTTGGAAAGTGCTGCAATTAATTTTTCGAGGCACTATTCCGACGTAATTTTGCGAGAGGAATCGAATGAGCGCAGTCCCAATAGGCTGCGAGCGATAGCTGAAAAGTTACAGCCGAAAAACTCTTGATTTTCGTCGTCATTTCTCTGCCGCTGGTCCTACGCTCTTTTTGATGTGTTTTCTGAGTTCCTGGGGGTCGAATTACTCTAGTGATGGTCATACAAATCGATTCCAAAACGAAAAGTTTTCGGCTCCGAAAATGACCAAAAAAGTAAGGCTAACCCCTTTGGATTTTTGGCGAAAATTTCGACGACTTTGGAAAGTGCTGCAATCAATTTTTCGAGGCACTATTCCGACGTAATTTTGCGAGAGGAATCGAATGAGCGCAGTCCCAATAGGCTGCGAGCGATAGCTGAAAAGTTACAGCCGAAAAACTCTTGATTTTCGTCGTCATTTCTCTGCCGCTGGTCCTACGCTCTTTTTGATGTGTTTTCTGAGTTCCTGGGGGTCGAATTACTCTGGAGATGGTCATACAAATCGATTCCGAATCGAAAAGTTTTCGCCTCTGGAAATGACCAAAAAAGTAAGGCTAACCCCTTTGGATTTTTGGCGAAAATTTCGACGACTTTGGAAAGTGCTGCAATTAATTTTTCGAGGCACTATTCCGACGTAATTTTGCGAGAGGAATCGAATGAGCGCAGTCACAATAGGCTGCGAGCCATAGCTGAGAAATTACAGCCTAAAAACTCATGATTTTCATCGTCATTTCTCTGCCGCTGGTCCTACGCTCTTTTTAATGTGTTTTCTGAGTTCCTGGGGGTCGAATTACTCTAGTGATGGTCATACAAATCGATTCCGAAACGAAAAGTTTTCGGCTCTGGAAATGACCAAAAAAGTAAGGCTAACCCCTTTGGATTTTTGGCGAAAATTTCGACGACTTTGGAAAAAGCTGCAATTAATTTTTCGAGGCACTATTCCGACGTAATTTTGCGAGAGGAATCGAATGAGCGCAGTCCCAATAGGCTGCGAGCGATAGCTGAAAAGTTACAGCCGAAAAACTCTTGATTTTCGTCGTCATTTCTCTGCCGCTGGTCCTACGCTTTTTTTGATGTGTTTTCTGAGTTCCTGGGGGTCGAATTACTCTAGTGATGGTCATACAAATCGATTCCAAAACGAAAAGTTTTCGGCTCCGAAAATGACCAAAAAAGTAAGGCTAACCCCTTTGGATTTTTGGCGAAAATTTCGACGACTTTGGAAAGTGCTGCAATCAATTTTTCGAGGCACTATTCCGACGTAATTTTGCGAGAGGAATCGAATGAGCGCAGTCACATTAGGCTGCGAGCGATAGCTGAAAAGTTACAGCCGAAAAACTCTTGATTTTTGTCGTCATTTCTCTGCCGCTGGTCCTACGCTCTTTTTGATGTGTTTTCTGAGTTCCTGGGGGTCGAATTACTCAAGTGATGGTCATACAAATCGATTCGAAAACGAAAAGTTTTCGGCTCCGAAAATGACCAAAAAAGTAAGGCTAACCCCTTTGGATTTTTGGCGAAAATTTCGACGACTTTGGAAAGTGCTGCAATCAATTTTTCGAGGCACTATTCCGACGTAATTTTGCGAGAGGAATCGAATGAGCGCAGTCCCAATCGGCTGCGAGCGATAGCTGAAAAGTTACAGCCGAAAAACTCTTGATTTTCGTCGTCATTTCTCTGCCGCTGGTCCTACGCTCTTTTTGATGTGTTTTCTGAGTTCCTGGGGGTCGAATTACTCTAGAGATGGTCATACAAATCGATTCCAAAACGAAAAGTTTTCCGCTCCGAAAATGATCAAAAAAGTAAGGCTAACCCCTTTGGATTTTTGGCGAAAATTTCGACGACTTTGATAAGTGCTGCAATTAATTTTTCGAGGCACTATTCCGACGTAATTTTGCGAGAGGAATCGAATGAGCGCAGTCCCAATAGGCTGCGAGCGATAGCTGAAAAGTTACAGCCGAAAAACTCTTGATTTTCGTCGTCATTTCTCTGCCGCTGGTCCTACGCTCTTTTTGATGTGTTTTCTGAGTTCCTGGGGGTCGAATTACTCTAGTGATGGTCACACAAATCGATTCCAAAACGAAAAGTTTTCCGCTCCGAAAATGACCAAAAAAGTAAGGCTAACCCCTTTGGATTTTTGGCGAAAATTTCGACGACCTTGAAAAGTGCTGCGATTAATTTTTCGAGGCACTATTCCGACGTAATTTCGCGAGAGGAATCGAATGAGCGCAGTCCCAATAGGCTGCGAGCGATAGCTGAAAAGTTACAGCCGAAAAACTCTTGATTTCCGTCGTCATTTCTCTGCCGCTGGTCCTACGCTCTTTTTGATGTATTTTCTGAGTTCTTGAGGGTCGAATTACTCTAGAGATGGTCATACAAATCGATTCCAAAACGAAAAGTTTTCGGCTTCGAAAATGACCAAAAAAGTAAGGCTAACCCCTTTGGATTTTTGGCGAAAATTTCGACGACTTTGAAAAGTGCTGCAATTAATTTTTCGAGGCACTATTCCGACGTAATTTTGCGAGAGGAATCGAATAAGCGCAGTCCCAATGGGCTGCGAGCGATAGCTGAAAAGTTACAGCCGAAAAACTCTTGATTTTCGTCGTCATTTCTCTGCCGCTGGTCCTACGCTCTTTTTGATGTGTTTTCTGAGTTCCTGGGGGTCGAATTACTATAGAGATGGTCATACAAATCGATTCCAAAACGAAAAGTTTTCGGCTCCGAAAATGACCAAAAAAGTAAGGCTAACCCCTTTGGATTTTTGGCGAAAATTTCGACGACTTTGAAAAGTGCTGCAATTAATTTTTCGAGGCACTATTCCGACGTAATTTTGCGAGAGGAATCGAATAAGCGCAGTCCCAATGGGCTGCGAGCGATAGCTGAAAAGTTACAGCCGAAAAACTCTTGATTTCCGTCGTCATTTCTCTGCCGCTGGTCCTACGCTCTTTTTGATGTGTTTTCTGAGTTCCTGGGGGTCGAATTACTCTAGTGATGGTCATACGAATCGATTCCAAAACGAAAAGTTTTCGGCTCCGAAAATGACCAAAAAAGTAAGGCTAACCCCTTTGGATTTTTGGCGAAAATTTCGACGACTTTGAAAAGTGCTGCAATTAATTTTTCGAGGCACTATTCCGACGTAATTTTGCGAGAGGAATCGAATAAGCGCAGTCCCAATGGGCTGCGAGCGATAGCTGAAAAGTTACAGCCGAAAAACTCTTGATTTTCGTCGTCATTTCTCTGCCGCTGGTCCTACGCTCTTTTTGATGTGTTTTCTGAGTTTCTGGGGGTCGAATTACTCTAGAGATGGTCATACAAATCGATTCCAAAACGAAAAGTTTTCCGCTCCGAAAATGATCAAAAAAGTAAGGCTAACCCCTTTGGATTTTTGGCGAAAATTTCGACGACTTTGAAAAGTGCTGCAATTGATTTTTCGAGGCACTATTCCGACGTAATTTTGCGAGAGGAATCGAATGAGCGCAGTCCCAATAGGCTGCGAGCGATAGCTGAAAAGTTACAGCCGAAAAACTCTTGATTTTCGTCGTCATTTCTCTGCCGCTGGTCCTACGCTCTTTTTGATGTGTTTTCTGAGTTCCTGGGGGTCGAATTACTCTAGAGATGGTCATACAAATCGATTCCAAAACGAAAAGTTTCCCGCTCCGAAAATGATCAAAAAAGTAAGGCTAACCCATTTGGATTTTTGGCGAAAATTTCGACGACTTTGGAAAGTGCTGCAATTAATTTTTCGAGGCACTATTCCGACGTAATTTTGCGAGAGGAATCGAATAAGCGCAGTCCCAATCGGCTGCGAGCGATAGCTGAAAAGTTACAGCCGAAAAACTCTTGATTTTCGTCGTCATTTCTCTGCCGCTGGTCCTACGCTCTTTTTGATGTGTTTTCTGAGTTCCTGGGGGTCGAATTACTCTAGAGATGGTCATACAAATCGATTCCAAAACGAAAAGTTTTCCGCTCCGAAAATCATAAAAAAAGTAAGGCTAACCCCTTTGGATTTTTGGCGAAAATTTCGACGACTTTGAAAAGTGCTGCAATTAATTTTTCGAGGCACTATTCCGACGTAATTTTGCGAGAGGAATCGAATGAGCGCAGTCCCAATAGGCTGCGAGCGATAGCTGAAAAGTTACAGCCGAAAAACTCTTGATTTTCGTCGTCATTTCTCTGCCGCTGGTCCTACGCTCTTTTTGATGTGTTTTCTGAGTTCCTGGGGGTCGAATTACTCTAGTGATGGTCATACAAATCGATTCCAGAACGAAAAGTTTTCGGCTCCGAAAATGACCAAAAAAGTAAGGCTAACCCCTTTGGATTTTTGGCGAAAATTTCGACGACTTTGGAAAGTGCTGCAATCAATTTTTCGAGGCACTATTCCGACGTAATTTCGCGTGAGGAATCGAATGAGCGCAGTCCCAATAGGCTGCGAGCGATAGCTGAAAAGTTACAGCCGAAAAACTCATGATTTTTATCGTCATTTCTCTGCCGCTGGTCCTACGCTCTTTTTGATGTGTTTTCTGAGTTCCTGGGGGTCGAATTACTCTGGAGATGGTCACACAAATCGATTCCGAAACGAAAAGTTTTCGCCTCTGGAAATGACCAAAAAAGTAAGGCTAACCCCTTTGGATTTTTGGCGTAAATTTCGACGACTTTGGAAAGTGCTGCAATTAATTTTTCGAGGCACTATTCCGACGTAATTTTGCGAGAGGAATCGAATGAGCGCAGTCACAATAGGCTGCGAGCCATAGCTGAGAAGTTACAGCCGAAAAACTCATGATTTTCATCGTCATTTCTCTGCCGCTGGTCCTACGCTCTTTTTAATGTGTTTTCTGAGTTCCTGGGGGTCGAATTACTCTTGAGATGGTCATACAAATCGATTTCGAAACGAAAAGTTTTCGGCTCCGAAAATGTTCAAAAAAGTAAGGCTAACCCCTTTGGATTTTTAGCGGAAATTTCAACGACTTTGGAAAGTGCTGCAATTAATTTCTCGAGGCACTATTCTGACGTAATTTTGCGAGAGGAATCGAATGAGCGCAGTCCCAATGGGCTGCGAGCGATAGCTGAAAAGTTACAGCCGAAAAACTCTTGATTTTCGTCGTCATTTCTCTGCCGCTGGTCCTACGCTCTTTTTGATGTGTTTTCTGAGTTCCTGGGGGTCGAATTACTCTAGTGATGGTCATACAAATCGATTTCAAAACGAAAAGTTTTCGGCTCCGAAAATGACCAAAAAAGTAAAGCTAACCCCTTCGGATTTTTGGCGAAAATTTCGACGACTTTGAAAAGTGCTGCAATTAATTTTTCGAGGCACTATTCCGACGTAATTTTGCGAGAGGAATCGAATGAGCGCAGTCTCAATAGGCTGCGAGCGATAGCTGAAAAGTTACAGCCGAAAAACTCTTGATTTTCGTCGTCATTTCTCTGCCGCTGGTCCTACGCTCTTTTTGATGTGTTTTCTGAGTTCCTGGGGGTCGAATTACTCTAGAGATGGTCATACAAATCGATTCCAAAACGAAAAGTTTTCCGCTCCGAAAATGACCGAAAAAGTAAGGCTAACCCCTTTGGATTTTTGGCGAAAATTTCGACGACTTCGAAAAGTGCTGCAATTAATTTTTCGAGGCACTATTCCGACGTAATTTTGCGAGAGGAATCGAATGAGCGCAGTCCCAATAGGCTGCGAGCGATAGCTGAAAAGTTACAGCCGAAAAACTCTTGATTTTCGTCGTCATTTCTCTGCCGCTGGTCCTACGCTCTTTTTGATGTGTTTTCTGAGTTCTTGGGGGTCGAATTACTCTAGAGATGGTCATACAAATCGATTCCAAAACGAAAAGTTTTTGGCTTCGAAAATGACCAAAAAAGTAAGGCTAACCCCTTAGGATTTTTGGCGAAAATTTCGACGATTTTGAAAAGTGCTGCAATTAATTTTTCGAGGCACTATTCCGACGTCATTTTGCGAGAGGAATCGAATAAGCGCAGTCCCAATGGGCTGCGAGCGATAGCTGAAAAGTTACAGCCGAAAAACTCTTGATTTTCGTCGTCATTTCTCTGCCGCTGGTCCTACGCTCTTTTTGATGTGTTTTCTGAGTTCCTGGGGGTCGAATTACTCTAGTGATGGTCATACAAATCGATTCCAAAACGAAAAGTTTTCGGCTCCGAAAATGACCAAAAAAGTAAGGCTAACCCCTTTGGATTTTTGGCGAAAATTTCGACGACTTTGGAAAGTGCTGCAATCAATTTTTCGAGGCACTATTCCGACGTAATTTCGCGTGAGGAATCGAATAAGCGCAGTCCCAATAGGCTGCGAGCGATAGCTGAAAAGTTACAGCCGAAAAACTCATGATTTTTATCGTCATTTCTCTGCCGCTGGTCCTACGCTCTTTTTGATGTGTTTTCTGAGTTCCTGGGGGTCGAATTACTCTGGAGATGGTCACACAAATCGATTCCGAATCGAAAAGTTTTCGGCTCTGGAAATGACCAAAAAAGTAAGGCTAACCCCTTTGGATTTTTGGCGAAAATTTCGACGACTTTGGAAAGTGCTGCAATTAATTTTTCGAGGCACTATTCCGACGTAATTTTGCGAGAGGAATCGAATGAGCGCAGTCCCAATAGGCTGCGAGCGATAGCTGAAAAGTTACAGCCGAAAAACTCATGATTTTTATCGTCATTTCTCTGCCGCTGGTCCTACGCTCTTTTTGATGTGTTTTCTGAGTTCCTGGGGGTCGAATTACTCTGGAGATGGTCACACAAATCGATTCCGGATCGAAAAGTTTTCGCCTCTGGAAATGACCAAAAAAGTAAGGCTAACCCCTTTGGATTTTTGGCGAAAATTTCGACGACTTTGGAAAGTGCTGCAATTAATTTTTCGAGGCACTATTCCGACGTAATTTTGCGAGAGGAATCGAATGAGCGCAGTCACAATAGGCTGCGAGCCATAGCTGAGAAGTAAAAGCCGAAAAACTCATGATTTTCATCGTCATTTCTCTGCCGCTGGTCCTACGCTCTTTTTAATGTGTTTTCTGAGTTCCTGGGGGTCGAATTACTCTTGAGATGGTCATACAAATCGATTCCGAAACGAAAAGTTTTCGGCTCTGGAAATGACCAAAAAAGTAAGGCTAACCCCTTTGGATTTTTGGCGAAAATTTCGACGACTTTGGAAAGTGCTGCAATTAATTTTTCGAGGCACTATTCCGACGTAATTTTGCGAGAGGAATCGAATGAGCGCAGTCCCAATAGGCTGCGAGCGATAGCTGAAAAGTTACAGCCGAAAAACTCTTGATTTTCGTCGTCATTTCTCTGCCGCTGGTCCTACGCTCTTTTTGATGTGTTTTCTGAGTTCCTGGGGGTCGAATGACTCTAGTGATGGTCATACAAATCGATTCCAAAACAAAAAGTTTTCGGCTCCGAAAATGACCAAAAAAGTAAGGCTAACCCCTTTGGATTTTTAGCGAAAATTTCGACGACTTTGGAAAGTGCTGCAATTAATTTTTCGAGGCACTATTCCGACGTAATTTTGCGAGAGGAATCGAATGAGCGCAGTCCCAATAGGCTGCGAGCGATAGCTGAAAAGTTACAGCCGAAAAACTCTTGATTTTCGTCGTCATTTCTCTGCCGCTGGTCCTACGCTCTTTTTGATGTGTTTTCTGAGTTCCTGGGGGTCGAATTACTCTAGTGATGGTCATACAAATCGATTCCAAAACGAAAAGTTTTCGGCTCCGAAAATGACCAAAAAAGTAAGGCTAACCCCTTTGGATTTTTGGCGAAAATTTCGACGACTTTGGAAAGTGCTGCAATCAATTTTTCGAGGCACTATTCCGACGTAATTTTGCGAGAGGAATCGAATGAGCGCAGTCACAATAGGCTGCGAGCCATAGCTGAGAAGTTACAGCCTAAAAACTCATGATTTTCATCGTCATTTCTCTGCCGCTGGTCCTACGCTCTTTTTAATGTGTTTTCTGAGTTCCTGGGGGTCGAATTACTCTAGTGATGGTCATACAAATCGATTCCGAAACGAAAAGTTTTCGGCTCTGGAAATGACCAAAAAAGTAAGGCTAACCCCTTTGGATTTTTGGCGAAAATTTCGACGACTTTGGAAAGTGCTGCAATTAATTTTTAGAGGCACTATTCCGACGTAATTTTGCGAGAGGAATCGAATGAGCGCAGTCCCAATAGGCTGCGAGCGATAGCTGAAAAGTTACAGCCGAAAAACTCTTGATTTTCGTCGTCATTTCTCTGCCGCTGGTCCTACGCTTTTTTTGATGTGTTTTCTGAGTTCCTGGGGGTCGAATTACTCTAGTGATGGTCATACAAATCGATTCCAAAACGAAAAGTTTTCGGCTCCGAAAATGACCAAAAAAGTAAGGCTAACCCCTTTGGATTTTTGGCGAAAATTTCGACGACTTTGGAAAGTGCTGCAATCAATTTTTCGAGGCACTATTCCGACGTAATTTTGCGAGAGGAATCGAATGAGCGCAGTCACAATAGGCTGCGAGCGATAGCTGAAAAGTTACAGCCGAAAAACTCTTGATTTTCGTCGTCATTTCTCTGCCGCTGGTCCTACGCTCTTTTTGATGTGTTTTCTGAGTTCCTGGGGGTCGAATTACTCTAGTGATGGTCACACAAATCGATTCGAAAACGAAAAGTTTTCGGCTCCGAAAATGACCAAAAAAGTAAGGCTAACCCCTTTGGATTTTTGGCGAAAATTTCGACGACTTTGGAAAGTGCTGCAATCAATTTTTCGAGGCACTATTCCGACGTAATTTCGCGTGAGGAATCGAATGAGCGCAGTCCCAATAGGCTGCGAGCAATAGCTGAAAAGTTACAGCCGAAAAACTCATGATTTTTATCGTCATTTCTCTGCCGCTGGTCCTACGCTCTTTTTGATGTGTTTTCTGAGTTCCTGGGGGTCGAATTACTCTGGAGATGGTCACACAAATCGATTCCGAATCGAAAAGTTTTCGCCTCTGGAAATGACCAAAAAAGTAAGGCTAACCCCTTTGGATTTTTGGCGAAAATTTCGACGACTTTGGAAAGTGCTGCAATTAATTTTTCGAGGCACTATTCCGACGTAATTTTGCGAGAGGAATCGAATGAGCGCTGTCACAATAGGCTGCGAGCTATAGCTGAGAAGTTACAGCCGAAAAACTCATGATTTTCATCGTCATTTCTCTGCCGCTGGTCCTACGCTCTTTTGAATGTGTTTTCTGAGTTCCTGGGAGTCGAATTACTCTTGAGATGGTCATACAAATCGATTCCGAAACGAAAAGTTTTCGGCTCTGGAAATGACCAAAAAAGTAAGGCTAACCCCTTTGGATTTTTGGCGAAAATTTCGACGACTTTGGAAAGTGCTGCAATTAATTTTTCGAGGCACTATTCCGACGTAATTTTGCGAGAGGAATCGAATGAGCGCAGTCCCAATAGGCTGCGAGCGATAGCTGAAAAGTTACAGCCGAAAAACTCTTGATTTTCGTCGTCATTTCTCTGCCGCTGGTCCTACGCTCTTTTTGATGTGTTTTCTGAGTTCCTGGGGGTCGAATTACTCTAGTGATGGTCATACAAATCGATTCCAAAACAAAAAGTTTTCGGCTCCGAAAATGACCAAAAAAGTAAGGCTAACCCCTTTGGATTTTTGGCGAAAATTTCGACGACTTTGGAAAGTGCTGCAATTAATTTTCCGAGGCACTATTCCGACGTAATTTTGCGAGAGGAATCGAATGAGCGCAGTCCCAATAGGCTGCGAGCGATAGCTGAAAAGTTACAGCCGAAAAACTCTTGATTTTCGTCGTCATTTCTCTGCCGCTGGTCCTACGCTCTTTTTGATGTGTTTTCTGAGTTCCTGGGGGTCGAATTACTCTAGTGATGGTCATACAAATCGATTCCAAAACGAAAAGTTTTCGGCTCCGAAAATGACCAAAAAAGTAAGGCTAACCCCTTTGGATTTTTGGCGAAAATTTCGACGACTTTGGAAAGTGCTGCAATCAATTTTTCGAGGCACTATTCCGACGTAATTTTGCGAGAGGAATCGAATGAGCGCAGTCCCAATAGGCTGCGAGCGATAGCTGAAAAGTTACAGCCGAAAAACTCTTGATTTTCGTCGTCATTTCTCTGCCGCTGGTCCTACGCTCTTTTTGATGTGTTTTCTGAGTTCCTGGGGGTCGAATTACTCTAGTGATGGTCATACAAATCGATTCCAAAACGAAAAGTTTTCGGCTCCGAAAATGACCAAAAAAGTAAGGCTAACCCCTTTGGATTTTTGGCGAAAATTTCGACGACTTTGGAAAGTGCTGCAATTAATTTTTCGAGGCACTATTCCGACGTAATTTTGCGAGAGGAATCGAATGAGCGCAGTCACAATAGGCTGCGAGCCATAGCTGAGAAGTTACAGCCTAAAAACTCATGATTTTCATCGTCATTTCTCTGCCGCTGGTCCTACGCTCTTTTTAATGTGTTTTCTGAGTTCCTGGGGGTCGAATTACTCTTGAGATGGTCATACAAATCGATTCCGAAACGAAAAGTTCTCGGCTCTGGAAATGACCAAAAGAGTAAGGCTAACCCCTTTGGATTTTTGGCGAAAATTCCGACGACTTTGGAAAGTGCTGCAATTAATTTTTCGAGGCACTATTCCGACGTAATTTTGCGAGAGGAATCGAATGAGCGCAGTCCCAATAGGCTGCGAGCGATAGCTGAAAAGTTACAGCCGAAAAACTCTTGATTTTCGTCGTCATTTCTCTGCCGCTGGTCCTACGCTCTTTTTGATGTGTTTTCTGAGTTCCTGGGGGTCGAATTACTCTAGTGATGGTCATACAAATCGATTCCAAAACGAAAAGTTTTCGGCTCCGAAAATGACCAAAAAAGTAAGGCTAACCCCTTTGGATTTTTGGCGAAAATTTCGACGACTTTGGAAAGTGCTGCAATCAATTTTTCGAGGCACTATTCCGACGTAATTTTGCGAGAGGAATCGAATGAGCGCAGTCACAATAGGCTGCGAGCTATAGCTGAGAAGTTACAGCCGAAAAACTCATGATTTTCATCGTCATTTCTCTGCCGCTGGTCCTACGCTCTTTTGAATGTGTTTTTCGAGTTCCTGGGGGTCGAATTACTCTTGAGATGGTCATACAAATCGATTCCGAAACGAAAAGTTTTCGGCTCTGGAAATGACCAAAAAAGTAAGGCTAACCCCTTTGGATTTTTGGCGAAAATTTCGACAACTTTGGAAAGTGCTGCAATTAATTTTTCGAGGCACTATTCCGACGTAATTTTGCGAGAGGAATCGAATGAGCGCAGTCCCAATAGGCTGCGAGCGATAGCTGAAAAGTTACAGCCGAAAAACTCTTGATTTTTGTCGTCATTTCTCTGCCGCTGGTCCTACGCTCTTTTTGATGTGTTTTCTGAGTTCCTGGGGGTCGAATTACTCTAGTGATGGTCATACAAATCGATTCCAAAACAAAAAGTTTTCGGCTCCGAAAATGACCAAAAAAGTAAGGCTAACCCCTTTGGATTTTTGGCGAAAATTTCGACGACTTTGGAAAGTGCTGCAATTAATTTTTCGAGGCACTATTCCGACGTAATTTTGCGAGAGGAATCGAATGAGCGCAGTCCCAATAGGCTGCGAGCGATAGCTGAAAAGTTACAGCCGAAAAACTCTTGTTTTTGGTCGTCATTTCTCTGCCGCTGGTCCTACGCTCTTTTTGATGTGTTTTCTGAGTTCCTGGGGGTCGAATTACTCTAGTGATGGTCATACAAATCGATTCCAAAACGAAAAGTTTTCGGCTCCGAAAATGACCAAAAAAGTAAGGCTAACCCCTTTGGATTTTTGGCGAAAATTTCGACGACTTTGGAAAGTGCTGCAATCAATTTTTCGAGGCACTATTCCGACGTAATTTTGCGAGAGGAATCGAATGAGCGCAGTCCCAATAGGCTGCGAGCGATAGCTGAAAAGTTACAGCCGAAAAACTCTTGATTTTCGTCGTCATTTCTCTGCCGCTGGTCCTACGCTCTTTTTGATGTGTTTTCTGAGTTCCTGGGGGTCGAATTACTCTAGTGATGGTCATACAAATCGATTCCAAAACGAAAAGTTTTCGGCTCCGAAAATGACCAAAAAAGTAAGGCTAACCCCTTTGGATTTTTGGCGAAAATTTCGACGACTTTGGAAAGTGCTGCAATCAATTTTTCGAGGCACTATTCCGACGTAATTTCGCGTGAGGAATCAAATGAGCGCAGTCCCAATAGGCTGCGAGCGATAGCTGAAAAGTTACAGCCGAAAAACTCATGATTTTTATCGTCATTTCTCTGCCGCTGGTCCTACGCTCTTTTTGATGTGTTTTCTGAGTTCCTGGGGGTCGAATTACTCTGGAGATGGTCACACAAATCGATTCCGAATCGAAAAGTTTTCGCCTCTGGAAATGACCAAAAAAGTAAGGCTAACCCCTTTGGATTTTTGGCGAAAATTTCGACGACTTTGGAAAGTGCTGCAATTAATTTTTCGAGGCACTATTCCGACGTAATTTTGCGAGAGGAATCGAATGAGCGCAGTCCCAATAGGCTGCGAGCGATAGCTGAAAAGTTACAGCCGAAAAACTCTTGATTTTCGTCGTCATTTCTCTGCCGCTGGTCCTACGCTCTTTTTGATGTGTTTTCTGAGTTCCTGGGGGTCGAATCACTCTAGTGATGGTCATACAAATCGATTCCAAAACGAAAAGTTTTCGGCTCCGAAAATGACCAAAAAAGTAAGGCTAACCCCTTTGGATTTTTGGCGAAAATTTCGACGACTTTGGAAAGTGCTGCAATTAATTTTTCGAGGCACTATTCCGACGTAATTTTGCGAGAGGAATCGAATGAGCGCAGTGTCAATAGGCTGCGAGCGATAGCTGAAAAGTTACAGCCGAAAAACTCTTGATTTTCGTCGTCATTTTTCTGCCGCTGGTCCTACGCTCTTTTTAATGTGTTTTCTGAGTTCCTGGGGGTCGAATTACACTAGAGATGGTCATACAAATCGATTCCAAAACGAAAAGTTTTCCGCTCCGAAAATGACCAAAAAAGTAAGGCTAACCCCTTTGGATTTTTGGCGAAAATTCCGACGACTTTGAAAAGTGCTGCAATTAATTTTTCGAGGCACTATTCCGACGTAATTTTGCGAGAGGAATCGAATGAGCGCAGTCCACATAGGCTGCGAGCGATAGCTGAAAAGTTACAGCCGAAAAACTCTTGATTTTCGTCGTCATTTCTCTGCCGCTGGTCCTACGCTCTTTTTGATGTGTTTTCCGAGTTCCTGGGGGTCGAATTACTCTAGAGATGGTCATACAAATCGATTCCAAAACGAAAAGTTTTCGGCTCCGAAAATGACCAAAAAAGTAAGGCTAACCTCTTTGGATTTTTGGCGAAAATTTCGACGACTTTGGAAAGTGCTGCAATCAATTTTTCGAGGCACTATTCCGACGTAATTTTGCGAGAGGAATCGAATGAGCGCAGTCCCAATAGGCAGCGAGCCATAGCTGAAAAGTTACAGCCGAAAAACTCATGATTTTCATCGTCATTTCTCTGCCGCTGGTCCTACGCTCTTTTTGATGTGTTTTCTGAGTTCCTGGGGGTCGAATTACTCTGGTGATGGTCATACAAATCGATTCCGAAACGAAAAGTTTTCGGCTCCGAAAATGTCCGAAAAAGTAAGGCTTACCCCTTTGGATTTTTGGCGGAAATTTCGAAGACTTTGGAAAGTGCTGCAAATAATTTTTCGAGGCACTATTCTGACGTAATTTCGCGAGAGGAATCGAATGAGCGCAGTCCCAATAGGCTGCGTGCGATAGCTGAAAAGTTACAGCCGAAAAACTCATGATTTTTATCGTCATTTCTCTGCCGCTGGTCCCACGCTCTTTTTGATGTGTTTTTTGAATTCCTGGGGGTCGAATTACTCAAGAGATGGTCATATAAATCGATTCCGAAACAAAAAGTTTTCGGCTCCGAAAATGACCAAAAAAGTAAGGCTAACCCCTTTGGATTTTTGGCGAAAATTTCGACGACTTTGGAAAGTGCTGCAATTAATTTTTTGAGGCTATATTTCGACGTAATTTTGCGAGAGGAATCGAATGAGCGCAGTCCTAATAGGCTGCGAGCGATAGCTGAAAAGTTACAGCCGAAAAACTCATGATTTTCGTCGTCATTTCTCTGCCGCTGGTCCTACGATTTGCTTTATGTGTTTTCTGAGTTCCTGGGGGTCAAATTACTCTAGAGATGGTCATACAAATCGATTCCGAGACGAAAAGTTTTCGGCTCCGAAAATGACCAAAAAAGTAAGGCTAACATCTTCGGATTTTCGGCGAATATTTTACCGATTCTGAAAAGTGCCGCAATTGATACGTTGAGGCATTGTTTCGACGTAATTTCGCGAGAGAAAACGATTCAGCGCAGTTCCAATACCCTCCGAGCATTACCAGAAGAGTCACAGCCGAAAAACGATGTAGGTTGTTCTGTTGTTCCCCACCTGTTCCACCTTGATACATTATTTTTGAGCTAGAGGTGCTACGCTGGTCTTGCTGTGTTTACCGACTTCCTGTGGGTCCATTTACTTGAGAGAAATTCATACAAATCGATTTCGCGACAAAAGATTGCCGACCGAACAGAAAATAATGCTAAACCCTTTGGGTTTCTGGTCAATATTTTGACGACATCGGAATATGTCGCAAAAATAACGTCAACCCGTATTTCGAACCCACTATGAAATCCATTCTACCATGCATTACGTCCACGTGATTCTGGTAGAGAATTCCTTTTACTGCAGACTGACACTTCGCTAGTAATGGATGTACTGACAAAAATCTAGGAAATATCCGAACATTCACGCAGCTTCCGGAGTTCCACTTCTCTAGACCTCCAATCCGCATATCTGAAGATTCAAGTAGTTCTACAATATTTTTTCTCAACCGTTCTAGAAGGAAGATATTCTCGCTTCAAAATTGCAAAAAAGCGAGGTTCACTAACCGAACGACGGGTCACACTTACGGTTGATACACAAGAAATTTGGAAATAGTTTTCAGGAACGAGGGTAAAAAAAATCATAAATTCATAGTTCAAAGTATCAGTTTATTCAATATGCCCCTATACTAGTACAAATGTTAGGGTGTCAGTTTGTAGTGATTCAAAAACTTGACTAATAGAGAAAAATGGAAGCCAAAGAAGACTGCAACATATTATACAGCAATAATCCATTACATAAATACAACATTACTTTAGAAATCTAATTACTACATGAGGAAATAGGCAGTATACATTGTCTTAAGCATAATATGAAAAATACTCAAGTTTCGGCCTGGGTGACGGCGCAACACACTTCTGCAGAATGCGAATTATGATGTACGATATTGTACTGTTACCATTTCTGTCACCTGGAATAAAATAGATAAAAATTCAATTTTATCCGCAACCGTCGGTCGTTTTCTGTTCTTGATCTCTTCTCCGCACCCCTCAGGGCCCAATAGCCGAGAAAGGGTCGTTCGAATCGATTCCGCGATGACCAGTCATTTGCTCATGAAATTGCGAACGAGTAAGGCTAACCACCCTTGGATTTTCGGTGAAAATTTTAACAATTTCGAAGGATGCTGAAATCAAGTTTTCGATTCGCCATGTCGACGTAATTCTTCGCGAGGAATCAATCGCGCGCACTTTGAATCCGCCGCGATTGACGGATCAAGAGTTACGCAAGCAGCGTGATAACGAAGCAGCAGCTCATCCCATTCAAAATCTGACGTAGAAAGTTATGTTCCGAAGAAATGAATCCATCGACTTCGAGTGATTCCCGCCGTATATAGCTAATAAATAACTACCTCAATTTATTGGCTGCAGGTAAGAAGCGTCGCGTCGTGGAATACGGAGGGATTGAAAAAGAACGTCGTACTCACAGCAGTGTACATGAGCTAAAGATTGCGGATAATAATCTCAGCACGATCGTGAACTGCGTTTCAGTCGTTCGCGGTACTCAAAAGCTTTATCTATTCGCATTAGCGTATAAGAAGATCGATGAACCGTCAGCGAAGACGCGAGACGTGCAGGACGAAATAATTACACCCACACGACATGCCTCGGTGAAGTCCCCGCCTACGATGTACCAGCTCCGAAGAAGGCACGGGGGTCTGGTTGTCTAGGAAGCTAATGATCGTCCGCTTCTCGGAAGCACATGACGACTTCATAGAGCTTAACGGGGTTTTTTATACCTAGTTACTGTAAGTAGACGTCTGAGAAGGTAGAGAAGGTGGGTGAATATCGGCAATCTGCATCTCGAGAACACATAATGCAACTCGATTACGGGTTGTTTTGTTCATAAGTATACAGATTGAGCTTGAACTGTGATTTTTTTTTGTTTCTTATAGATTGTAATAAATCAATAGAAAGCATCGTTACTGAGAGTAACGTCAATCGTTTCGATCGGTGACGTGTTTTTTGGAGCCCTCAAATGGTTGACTTCCAATTCGGAGACTGTATTCTTGGATACTTCATACTTTCTTCCACGATCCCACTTTATCAATCATCATATTTCTTTTGTTAATTAAGTGGGAAAGAAAACACCCGCAAAATTTGACACGAAAATCGAATTCCAACTTAAAACCGTCTTCATTTTATAAAACATACGAGCTAAAAAAAAAAAATTAATAAAGAAAAAAACAAAACATTGGATCGTGGCAAAAGGGAGAAACGATCTAAGAATAATGCTGAATGAAAAAATCCGTAAGCGAAAGTCGATTGACGTACTTTTGAATAAAACGAACCCCAATCGAATAATTTGTAGTCGAGATATAGATCCCCGAAATTCTGCAACCTTTTCAGCTGCTGCTCGTGAAAATACTCTTTGAACCAGATCGCATGACATTTCGTAACTCATAAGGGATTGTAAAAATCGGCTAAAATATTTACTGCTTTTTTTCTAAAGAGCCTGCTCACAACGAGGCAATGGAAGCAAACGATTAGAGGCCGAGAGACTTGCATGTGGCCGTCGAATACTGGAATAGCATGTCTGCGCCTGGGTTCAACTCGTAGCACAGAAAAGTTCACGTCTGAGTCAATACAGTGAGTGGAAAAACTTTCTTGTGTGTTGCTTACATGTTCGTGTAATAAACCCAACGAAAAGTGAGTTTCTGACTTTCATGTTTACGGTCGATTTTAACTTGATTATTATTTTTTGAACCACTGTGAATTTGCAGGGGTTGATAAGTTCTTTTTAATTCGTCTTCAACGAAAATCAACTTTGATTACGGAAATTATTACCGACAGTTGATCTGCGTGCCAAATCAAGTTTCAATTCTGCTAAAACGTACCGTAGTTATTGTTGTTTTTACAGAAGAGTGAGTTGGGATTAGTTCATTTTGCTTAAATCAAAACATAAGAATATCATCACGATACTATTGCTTTTTTAAGAAACATCATTTCCATGTTTGCTTGGAATAAAACCAATGATGTAGGATTGAAGCTAATTATCAGATCTGATCATTCGATTCGTGATAAAATTTCAATTAGAAACAATGTTCCAGTACAATAGTAATTCGATATTCATGATTTACCAGAATTTAGGCCTTCTAATCCTCCAGTAAAGTGGCCTTTGATGTCTGAAGTTTTTTTTATTTTTAGTACTTTAATCGTAGTCTGAATATTTGCAAATTTCGAAAAAGAATCAGAAATACCTTCGTCCAAAATAATGAAAATTTAATCTGTTTCAGTCAAAGAGTCTTTTTTACGAGACCTAAAAGTTCTAAAAATTAACGGAGGTTTCGTGAGGAAAAAATTCCTTCTTCTCATATGTGCGTAAAGTAGGGTGTTTAAAAATAATCGAGTCATACGTTTTCATTTCCGTTATAAGCGATAACTGCAGAGTTATGTGCAATTCAATTTCACTATATTTAATCTAGGTATACATATATGTAATACTTCAATGTAGCTGAAGTCGAACAGGACGTTTTTCAAACCTGCCGATTATTTGCATCAACTTTATTTCGAACGTAAAGTGAAAACGAATGACCCAATTTTTCTTCTCCAAACTACCTAGAATTTTAAATACGATAAAAAAAAGTTCACAAAAACCCCATATAGAAGCGTGACCAACGATCAATTTTCGTTAGCGTGGATTAGTGAAGTATAAATGAGTTACAGAAAGCCGAAAGCTTCATTGACGTGTAACCGAATATCGCTCACAGCTGTAAAAAATTGATTTGTCGTACTGTAAATAATCAGAGCGTGACTGAGTCTGATAAAAATAATGTGAATATTCGAATTCTGTACAACACATAACTGTACACGCGTCACAACGACAAGCTAATAAACAATCGAATTAATTGTCCTGGAATAGGGATGCTCAGTCAGTCGTTGAGTAGACATGTGGGAGAGGGAGTTTTGAGGGTGACTCTTAGGGACGGGGGTTGAAAATTTATTCAAATTGTTAGCGAAATAGAGTCCCGGGAGGATCCAAAGCAAGTATACATTTGACATAAATCCTCGAAGGAGGTATTCAGACGCGAGCCGAATCCTCGAGCAAACGATAAATCCTCTCGTTTTCATTCACCACCGTTATAGAAGGCTGCTCGATATACATTCGCAGGTTTAAGTTCGAGTTTAAGTTTTGGAGTTTGACTTAAGCCTTCTGCTCCCTCGAGAAGAATGCTAATGGATCAAGTAAGGTAATGCAATACACAGGACAACACAGAAGAACACTCTTCTCTCTCTCTCTCTCTCTCTCTCTCTCTCTCTCTCTCTCTCTCTGTATCTCTTCAGCTATATGTATTTGATTTTGCAATCTCCGGTATACACGTTTTGAGTAATTCCTAAGTTTGACGGTTCTGCCTAGCTGCAAGAGTGAGTCAATTGTGAGCAGCGCCTGTTCTGCTTGGTTTATTTTGATGGCAGGGGTGGGATGAAAGCCTCTGGCGAATCGCCGACAATTGGGTGAGAATCGAAGGGTTTCGTTTCACAGAATTTATCGATACGGCGCAGGGAAAGTTGAATTACCTGCTCGTTTTCAAACAAAGCACACCCACACCTTAAATGAGAATTTTTTTGCCGCGACAAGCGGTACCGAGTTTAGCATTAATGGTTGAGACGTCGGTTGTTCAGTACTCGGTGTTGTTAGCAAGTGCTATTTCTTTGTTCAATTTCAATGCAGGACGGAATGAATACTCGACCCAAATGCAACAAGTTACAAAAGACAACTTTGATACCGTCTCGGAAGTTCTGAAATTTTATTAAGTCAAACATTTACATTTGTTTGAGAAAATAGAAGCCTTTCTCAAACTGTCGAGATATATTCCTGCATACAGACGGCGACTGCATAAATCAGTTGAAAACCAGCGAGGAACTTACAATAGTGTAGTTTGCTGATTTAAACATTAACAGTCTTTGTCGTTGAGGTTGTTATAATTTCTCCGAGAATTCCATGAAGATATTTGTCTGGAAAGAATAAAGCAAAATGAAGACTTGAATTTGTTAACATTCTGAAAATGTGATAAAATATTACACATTTTATACACAACAACTGCAACATTGCATTCAGAAAAAATAATTTCACAATTCTCTGACAGTTTTGTTGAGTTTGGTATCAGAAGACTGGTTAAAAGAGGTTAAAAAAAAAGTATCAACAAAAAAAAAAATTGGGTCATAGCAGAGAAAAAACTATCCAAGAGTACCGTTTTAAAATTTGAAATGAATAGGTTTTGTTATTTTAGAGATATCGTGAGCATTGCAAAACGCGTCTATGGCCGAAGTGATTAACTTTCTTGTCAATAACAATGCTTCCTGTTAATTGACGCCCCCCCTCCCCCTCTTCCCCTTAGACGGAAAAAACATGTAGGTTAATCAAACTTGATCTACATACATTGAATAAAATTGATATAAATTTCTAAAATTTCTCTACTTTCTTAGCCGTCTAGAATCGTAGATATACGAGTATGTTTACCCTTTAATCACTCGAATCGGATCTAAAATGGGCTTTAATTCGACTTATTACAACTTAAACCCAGAGCATTAAGATAGAGGCAAAAGGTTTTCCACTTCTCAAAATCCTGAGCCCGATAACCGGAGCAAGAGAGCAAAACCCGAGAGAAGATCTCTGCTGCGTGTGTGTGTGTGTGTGTGAGGGGGGGAGGGGGGGACTTACCTTTTATGTGGCAGATAGTCGGGAGCGACCGCCCATCCATAAATCCAACCGCTTTTGCTCCCGGCTTGCGCAACAAAAATTTTATTCTCTGACGGAAAAATGTCGCACTTTCATCCTTCCCTTTTCCTCTCTATCCTTCTCGCTGTCTCTCTTTCAGTATAATACCGCTCTCTATGCCTGCAGTTCTATTCTGTCCGTATCCACCGCCTACCTCGACGGTTTACGGTTATGCCTCGCGAGTTGCAGATCCAGCAAAACCCAAAATGAGAAACGGTCGTGCGTATTTTCACTCGACGAGACGTGCATGTACCTAAATATATACATACGTATACAAGTAATGTATTTTTACATATACGTACATACGTAGGTTCTACATCACATTGCAGGAAAATTAGGCTTCAGCCTTACCAGGGCAACACTTCATTTTCTGAAAATTTACAAATATACGGATTCACCGATTGCGTTGTAAATGTTTTCAGAAATTGCCTTAGTTGGAAAACTGAGATGGAACTTGGATGGAAAAAGTTATGTATCTTAATGAGCGAAGTACTAAAGTTAGACTTTCAGTTCAGTTTTCCATCGACAAACAGTTATGATGACGACAAAATATAGAGATGAAGATTATGCCGTTTTCCATAAAAACATTCGAAATACTTGTTACGAATCGTGAAAAATCGTTAACTATTGAGAAGGAAAATTTTCGTTGCATCAACACTTAAAATTTTTATTTGCGGAATACTTGTACAGAATATTTATATCATATCAGTTTTTATATAATTCGAGAATCATTTGTACTGTTATACCATCTAAACTGCGCTGAATGAAAGGTATTGTTCAAACAGGGGTTGAAAATTTCACAAATGAAGGTAATTTATTAGTATTGTTTGGGAGTTGAAGCGTGTAATTGAGTTTAATTTGATCAAGCAGATTTCTGTTCAGCAAATGTCGTTTCGACAAAATTCAATTTCATCAATTTTAGCTACACCTCTTTAAACCCAATAGTTTGTTGTTTTTTTTCGTTATGATATATTTATTAGGTCCATAATTATAATTTAACTAACGATCAGCTGAGATCTCACAATAATCACTTGTCAGTTTACTGAAACATTTGAAATGAGTTTTACCAACTCAAACCTTTGCACGTATCAAACATTTGTGAAAAAACAACGCTTATCTTTCGCTATGTCCTGTATACTTAACCCGTTTCTTGAAGTTTATTTATAATACCGTTTTATTACCTTTGGATAATTTGAGGGATTCTAATGATGGAAACCAAATTAAACTGATTTTTTATATGTTTCCGAAAAGACAAGAATTAACCGTGTCCCGGGATCTAATTACCCTCGGGGAAAGAAAGGAGGCATTATTTACCAACAGGAGGCAATATTCGCCGAGGATCTTGGCGTGCAAGGGAAACTTGTGAATTGAAGGATAAATTGCGGCGGCGGGAGGTGGGGAAGCGGAACTCTAGACGATCGGAAGACGGGACGGGGGAATCAATTAATCTGATAAACCTGCCGATAGCTACTTGACGAGGGGAAAGTTAATTAAGCTTTCCCCTGGGAATGAAACAATACGGAGTCATCCCACCACAGCGAACGAGGCTGCCGACTGAAAATGATGAAACAATATCCACCGCTTCCACAGTCGGTTTATAAAACCAACATTCTTTATACAAATTACGCTCCAGGCAAAACGTCGACGTTTATCAACCAGCGGAAATCTTTGCGAATTCGTATCAACGAATAATTGATTATCTTGTCAACGTTTCAGGGTGGACGCAAAGGGTGTTTCCAAGTAAACGTAGCAGTATTTTTTGTTGCCTACCACCAAGGGGAACAAATACCGGTAAAACAGACCTACCGACTTATCATTACTTTCGTCAAGTTGAGTCAAGTTAAATCATGTTATCAATTTAATGTAACTCCGGAAAGCGATCACTTAATGCAGCGACATAGGTTAAAAACAACGAAGCAACTGCTTGACCAAATCAACACAAATTGGCAACACGGGTAGTTCCAGCTCACTCGCGACGACTTCACATGCACTACATAACGACTGAATCCGCCATTTTGAATTTTGAAATTTCAAGGTCAGATTCGTAATCAGCGACACAAGAAACCTCCATAAATCAAATTTCATCGAAAAATTTTTCAGTTTAATACCCTTTGATTCCCTTATTCAACTGAAATATGAGACAATTTTCACAAAATCAGATAATCGTTTAGGATGAAGAGGAAAGAAATGACGGTATCCCGAGGAAAAAAAATTTCATTCTCATAACGTGGAGCATTTTTATTTAGTATTTTTCTTTTTTCATGCGGGATAAAGTGCCGAGTCTCATCTGCGCTAAGCCAGCTATATACTTTTGTTTGACGCGTACAACACTCTGTGCCTGTTTTTTCAATATCGCAAAAAGCGTCGTATATTTCAAAGCGTATGAGTACAGGGGAGGTCCTGCTGCTGTATCAGATGGGATAAAAAAGGCAATTTCTCCGCTTAAAGTGCTGGTCTAGAAATTAGATGCGGCTAATTGGCGTTTGTGTCTACGAGTTTTCGATTGTACAATTGCAAAACGGTGTGGTTTTTTGAAGATTTGTGATTGTGAAAACTGGTGTCTTGAATAAAAGTTATTGCGTTTCAATTTAGAGACAATAGATACATTTCGGAACTCTAATTAGAAAAAAATAACAGGCATTGCACGTTATTTTTATTGAAATGGTGGAACTTTGAAATCCGAGAGAGACATTTTAAGAATCCAGATAAGTAATATTCTTTCGCGAGGATTATTTTTGACTGTATACGACAAGTTTATGAAATGGAAGTGACAGAAAAAAATTTCGCTACAAAACGAAACTCCCCAACTTTTATCTTGTCGAATCAAAAATTCACCTGCATTCTTCCTGATCTCCTGATCATCCAGATTTTCCTGCAGTCTTTTCTGCGAGCCAGTTCCTCCCCCTCCCTTCTCCACTTCCTCTTTGTCTTCATCTCCTAGGCTCTCGAACTCTGCGTTATCGCTCTTCGCCGTAACAACGAGGAGCTGTTGTCTTTCTGCAGAGGGGTAAAAAGCAGCACGTGGATCAATCATTTTACCACGTGTAGGCCACCAAGCAAGCCTTTATCCCGCTTTTCTTACGGCTTACAGGCCGGAATCACGATCGAAAACTCTCCAGGGAAATGGTAATTTGACTTCCTAGGGAATCGGGAAGTGGAGAAAGACACTCCAGGTGTTCTTTTTGCAGTTTTGCAAAAATGAGTGCAAACTTGAAGAATTATGGACCATTATTTAAATTGAAAAACTTAGAATAAAAGCAATATTAGTGAATATTTATTTATCAGGAGTATTTCGATTTCAGAAATTTGCTTTTCAAAGATTTTTATACTAGACTTCTTCGACTCAAAAACTACTTTCATATTACTGTTAGCAAACTTCTTCTGCAGGTTTAAAACTACCATCAAAACATATTTTAGCCACGCAACTATTATTAATCGTCGTGGCATTTCTAGAAGAACTATTATATTTTATCAGCGCTACAATTATATTTCAACACGAGTCACCAAACACAAAATTCTTTTTTTTCGTTGCAAACGTCGACGGAATTTTTTGGTAACGATACAAACCCAGCAAGACTTTTTCTCTTCTATATTCCAAAAATTAGCTGAAAATTGAGTTGGAAAGAAGTTCGTGTGCCGGGTCACGGGAGATATTTTGGCGAAAAAGCTCGGCGAGGCTTGTGAAGCTCCGTCTAATGAGGTGGAGAACGGGTCATGTGCACCTGCCGATAAAATTCGACGGTGTTCACCGATGGCCAACGAGATATATAATACGTGCTATACCTGTGATCTCGTCATGCTATTTTCGGATGGAATTTCTGAACCATTAATTCCAGGGTGGAATATTCAAGGGTTTTAAATTGTTCGCACAAAGTACTCACTCAACGATTTTTTTTCATCTACACTCTGAACTCAGTAATTCGCGATTCAATTCGCGAAAAAGGAAAATATATCACGGAATTGGGGAAAATTCATGATTTCATCCATTTAAGAATGGTTTTCAAGTAGTTTATGCATGAGGTTTAGTAATATTAATGATAATGAATGCTGGGAAATAGCGATAATATTTATCAAAAAATTGGGTCAAGTACGATGAATAATTTGAAGTGACTGTGAGATGATCAATAAATGTTGGAATTGTGTTTTGAGTTTAAATTTTTCACTAACACATCGCATCTTTTTCATGCTATAGAAGTTGTTGCAACTCTGAAAAAACGAAATTCGAATTTGCATTATTTACTTAACATTTGTCAGAAATCTGCATGCAATACAGATAATATATGCTATAAATACATCTGACTATTATTGAAGCTATTTGGAAGAAAAAATCAGGAATTTCGGCTTCACATTCATAGAATTGAAACTCCTCGATCAAGATGAATTTTCCGATCAGGGGTAATCGCGAATGTTCGAAGTCGTTTGCCGCAGTAAATCGCAGAAACGCGAACAACAGGAAATCGTAAAAACAGTATAGGTCGTGGGGGACGGAAGTCGCGTTAAAAAA
Organism: Diprion similis; assembly: GCF_021155765.1. Classification (NCBI taxonomy): domain Eukaryota; kingdom Metazoa; phylum Arthropoda; class Insecta; order Hymenoptera; family Diprionidae; genus Diprion; species Diprion similis. The sequence continues at coordinate 7,691,210 of NC_060110.1, read as the reverse complement.
GATTCATGTACCTGCTAATACATCATATATGTAATATGTATATTCGAAAAGCAAAAATAGCAGCCGGATTTGTGTTTCATGCTTATTCGTGATATAGATTTATACAATATATTATATTATAGAGTTTGGCTATAATTTTTCATTCGTCCACGGTTCATGATCTTTTGCATTGTAAACTATGGTTTGGATTTTTTTTCTCCTTTTTTTCATTCCAACGAATCAAATTAATGTCTGTATTCATAAAACTCCGCTGCAGTCTGTCACAGGAATAAACTATCAATTTCCTGTTCACAGTATAAAGTTTCTATTCTCTCCCGTTTTGAGTTATCTTCTTCTCTATTTGTTTCATATATTTGACAATTCGTTATATTTTATCACCATTCGTCATATATTCTGACTTTCAAATTGATTCGACATTCAATTAATTTCTGACAAACACACAGAAATTCTTGTTTCTCAATTACATGAACCAGTCTTGAATTATTAGATCCTCATTCGAATTTTATCCCTCAGACATCATGAGTTTTTTGTTTCCTAATATCATTATCATAAACTTTATAGTACAGTATTTATTATTCACCAGTAGAAAATTATATAGAAATCACTTGCCCACGGAATTTAGTACCAGGGAGGCAATTACTTACCATCGAGTCACGGTACATTATAGCCATAGATATTAATATACATATAGTTGGTTTCCACGCCGAGGTTCAGAGTCTCCGGAAAACAGGGGTTCGAGTTGAGGGAGCTGTGCCACAGCTATTGATTTCCAATTGAATGAATTGAATGAATTACGCACACATATATATTGTATATATACAAATCGATATATATACATATAATTAAGTATAAATACAAGTACACAAGTATCTACACACCGCGCCAAGGGTTCAAGGTGATGATAGGGTTTCGTTTATTAATTATTAATCATGCATGTTAATTGTTTCCTTTTTTCTTCTCTTGGTATTTTCTACTTGTTGTTTAATTTTTCACCTTATTTATCGTTCCGTTTCTCTTTTTTTCAATTTATATTCGTTGAATACCTACGAATAATTTCCGATGGTACTAGTTGATAATTACCAGCGATATTATTACTATTGAGCGCATTGAATAAATGAATGAAGATGCCTATGCACGTTTTTGTTACTTAAACGTTCGTATCGAGTACAAGATGAACATTCAGGTGTGTAATAATCTTGACATTTCATTTATGTGAAATTTTATTGTTAAACCTCACGTTTTTCTGCCACATGCTCTCGAAATATGTCATTTAAAAAAAAAAAAGCAATTTGAATAAAAAAACAACATAACTCACAACCGTTTAATTAAAAAAATCTGAATAAATCTGAGAGTCTTATGAGCTAATAGAATTAAAAAAAAAAAAATTGAAAACTGAATCCGAAAACATGAGGTCAAAAGTGGGTCGATTTCAGCTGGAATGCCCCATCTATACATTATTTACGTGTAGACCGTACAGATGTGTTTGTATATAATTTGCATGTGTGTGTGTGTGTGCGTGTCATGAGTTACGACTATAATTATGCATGCATGTCGTGGAGAGGCAAATAATGATGAAAAATAAAAACAAGGGTGAAAAGGAAAGTAGAGTACTAATGGAAAGGGAGAAGAAAAAAAATAGCGTAATCTTACAATGAAATAATTGGAGAAACATTATTCGGAAGGGCGCAGCTGCTGCTACTGTTGTACAAGTAGCATTCATATTTCATTCGTCTTTCCTAATTAGAGCCTAATTTAGACCCAGCTAAAGGAAAAGAAGATGGCAGGCTACGCAGATACATTTAGAACAGCGTTGCTGCGCGGAGTTCCTTGAATATATACTATAAATATACACTCAAGAGCATAGAATTTATGTATTTATGGATTCTGGTTGTATACATTCCGAGAAGGATAACCTTTGATTCGTGGTACTCAAAGATAAGGAGAGAAATCACGCAGATTTTTTCAGAGTGCCGGATCACGACGAGGATTTTTCACCCCTCGAGGCACGCCTTTCAAACCACAGATTCGTAACTGAATATTGTATCTACATATGCTTTTACCGTGAATTTTTTTTGTTTCTTTTAGGGGATTCGAAAATATTCTTTAACCTATTTTTTTTTTTACCATGATTATTAACACAGTTATAGGTTGAAATTAATTCGGTAAATTCAGGAGCGAACTTACAACGAAAGAAAGGATTTTTTACTATCAAATCTGCGTAATTTTTCATTTCAGTGGAGATTAGGTATTGCTTGAAAAGTGGGAGTATTTTAAAAAAAATTTGAATGTAATCAGGCACGTTTACGAATTAATGAAAGACTGCAATAAACCTCTAATCTTTGATGCTACGTGGAATGATATAAAATAGTCGAAAATGAGTTTTTTTCTCTCTCTATAGTGATAATCCACGAACCCAGACATACCTTATTACATTTCAAGTTTTCGTTTTGATAAGTGAGACTGAAGCTTGAAACAATACTGTAATAACAATGGAATTATTCATTCTAAGCAAAGTAAAAAATAGAATATTTCTTTTTGCGAGAAAAAAAATTCTTTTCACACGGATTAGAAATGACAATCATTGTGCTTTCATTTGTTGAAAGAATAGTGAAATCGGGTTAACATAACAAGGAGAAAATTAGTAGTTGAGGTGAGTTGAAAATTTTCTGTAAAACATTGTCTCCAGATCGTATTTTGCGTGCATAATCAATTGAGAAATTAAGACTGTATTTTCATTCTTTTTTTTATTTAATATATAATTCTACGTATTCACAAAAATTATTCAAGTCTGGCCAATTACACCGTAATCTGATTTCGCAACATAAAATTGCGGGTGCAATTAGTAGACGACATTTTGCATACATATACATACGTATATATACATAGATATATATACATATATAGTATATTCCTATATATTCTCACGTCTGTAGATGGCTTACTTTAGGTGTATAACAGCAGTTGTTATACTTAATTTTAATTAATTGTAGGAAATGTATTTACAGCGCTACTATTAATTTAAGGAGTCAGCGCTTGGCCATGCGCGTTAATCTCATTCCTCAGCTCAAAGCTCCATTTTCAATAACCTCAATAATCAAAAATTAAGCATGAAAAGAATATTATTTATCAAATTAACATTTATCTAGACTGATCTCGTTCATGCATTCATATCATATGACTTTCTCTATTTCTGGAAATACACGATGCCTCGAAGTTTTACCTGGAAATTGAATTGCTTCAATGAATGATTAATTACGCAATATTTTTCTAGTAAAAATAACGTAAAGCTTTGTATGATTGAAAGTTCAGGGATTTTCACTAGGCAGCGTTTTATAATAACGACGAATTCGCCGCGTGTGACTTACACACAAATACACCCTGTACGTTAAAATTGATGGAAAAAACGTGGATTTATTCTCTTTGATTCGTTTTCTCTCATTTACGTACGCTTGTTAATTATCCACCGTTCGAATTTTATTGAAATTTCCTACGTAGATCGTACTCGAGGGGTTTGCTTTTGAAGATGAACGGGATAATTAATAGCGGCGCAACTTATATGTAACGTTTTAACTCAAACAAACCCGGGTTTTGATCGTGTTTGTTTTTCCATTCGTTGGTTGTAAGTAAATATGTATGATTTGCTCAGAGTGTGAAACGGAGAAATCGTATGGAGGCGAGAAATAGCGATAAAGACACACCGTTTTTCACTTATTTTTAATTGATTTAATTCCGCGTATTTTATGATTAATTTTACGCATTTCACCTCTCGCTGTTTTTCAATTATTCTCGGTAGGTGTTGACCGAATCATTAGCAATTTTTGTTATTCTAAACTCGCGAAAGTTGACGGTCAAACGTTCGCTGACTGAATAAAATAAAATTAGGTGCACGAATTCGGATAAAACAATATCATTTTTATTTGGCCAATTTTTCTTTACCCTTCTTTGTGAAATCCATCGGGATAATTACATGTCCTGGGTATTGTTACATTTATTTCAATATAAATGGGGGTGTAGACTGATGTTGTATATTTTGCAAGAAGTGACTCGCCTCAAGGGAAATTTGGGTAAAAATAACAAATTTCAATCACGATGTAGCTGGATTGTGAACGATATTTTAAACAAATAAAGTAGAAATGAAAATTTATAATTACATTATATTTTCCTTCCTGCAAGTGAGTGAAACAATGAGTGAAATATATTTCTTAAAGATCATTGATCAGTTATAAATTTCAGAGACAAAGACGTGGCTGAATTTGATTGGAAAATCATTTCCCTTTAAATTCGATTCCAAATGACTTATTTCATTGCGTAATTTTATCATTGTGCAATTTCTGCACAAAGAAAAAGTCGTTCCCTTTATCTGGAATGAATTCTCATACGTATGACCTGAAACGAATTTTGAATAACATGGATACGTTCATCGATGAAGCATAAGTACTAATCATAACTTACAATGATTTTATATACAACGTACTTTGGACTTATCTGTGTAGGAGCGGAAAAAATGAGTTTAAAGCTATTCGTAGACAATTTTGTAACCAATGAAAGAGTGTATAACGCATTGAAATTGTAGAAAAAGTGCCTTTTTATGAATGAAAAAGAAAGGAAATGTGGGTGGCTGAATAATTAGAGATACGGAGAATGATTGTGACGCCTAGTGAAAATTTGATTTTAGCATGATTACGTAACTTCAACAGCCTACAAAGATTAAATCACTGCGATAGAAAATTCTCCTTAGACAATCCAGCCTTTGAAAAAATACTTACAATAGTATTTACAGAAAAAAGTGCCTCTTTGACGGGGCAAAAAATTGGAAAACACGCTCGCTTTTCTTTTCTTTTTTTTTACAGATTTACTCTACTATTACACACGATAGGTAGTCGGTTAACAGCGAAGCCGATAAATACGTCCTAAATATTATAAACTATATTATACATGGATATGTGATGGTCTCGTGAGTAGTAAAACAGTCATTTCATATAATTAATATTTATAATATATAATATATATACGTACATAACTCTATGTATATATAATATATATACTTATATTAAGGTGTTTCAGAAGAAAATGATTTTCGATTTTCAACCATAACATCCCCTACAAAGTTTATTTGAGTTAAAAGAAAGGTTCTGGCAAAAGATGATCGTTTTACGTTATGTGTTGATGTTTGAGAAGTCTATTTGACGTTCTTTTCATTATTAATTTGTTCTCATATAATACTTATAGTTCAATACGAAGTTTTAATTTAGGAGAATAAGATTCCCGTACGACATATGTATTGTTGGGTTATGGATCGTGATCTTTGGATTGAATATAAATATTAGGAAACAAATAATAATTGAAGTGCTACAACGTGTTTCTTCACAAAGATAAAAATAGAATAAAAAATTTGCAAAAAGGGGATAAATCAAATAAGCGTGATTTCCCACACAACGTAGAACCCTAATATTTTCACAGAATCTTTCTTTTGACCTGAACAAACTTTTTAGGGGGTGCCATGGTAGAAAATAGTAAATTATTTTTTTTCCGAAACACCCTAATATACGTATATAATATATATATATATATACCTATATTAGAGTGGGTTAAAAAAAAAAATTTAATTGTTTTTCTAACATAAAAATATAGTCCAAGATGATGAAAAACAAATTCTGTGAAAGTTTAAGCTCTTAATATTAATATCAATTATTAATTAAGAGCTTGAATTTTCACAGAATTTGTTCTTCATCATCGTGAACGATATTTTGACGGTAACAATGAAAAAGAAAATTCCTTTTTTTTGGCCCACCCTATTATAATATAATGTGAATACGTCATACAGTTTATACACAACACTGCACAGAGGATTGGGATCTTATCGGTATTTAAAGTATTAAATTTACACCCACGGCTGTTCTTTACATTACGTTATCAACAGTGGAAAACTTACCACAAGTCAAATTCACCAAATTTGGTATATTCAATTCGCATGCGGTATTTGCACGAAACAATTATTGACGATGCGAAGACGGATAAATGCAGGTTTAAATTACAAAACGCCGCCGCGTATATAACGATGAATTACTCTAGTGTATCGCATTCAGTCCGTATAAGCGTCTCTGCATCAATTTAACAAAATTAGTTATGTAAATGACACGTTAACGAAATAATCATTATACAGCCACTAATTCATACTTTAATATTCCCTTCACGTTATCCGTCACACTCGTTTACCATCGTACTACTGTTTTCACCGAGGTAGATATATTTACACAGTTTTTCGCGCTAACACAGTACTATAATAATTAATTCACTTTATCGCCCCACACAGTCACAATTTCTCTGCGCCTCGTGCGGCAGTGTAATAACATTAACAACTATACATATCATCATAAATTTTACTCAATTATCATTTCAACTACCGTCACTATTTAGTTATTTTTAGAGGTTATAATTACCATTATTATACTATTATTACCATTATTTTCATCATTATCATTATCTTTATCATTATTATTATTATTGTTGTGGTTGTTTTGTTTATAATTATAATAATAATAATAATAATTATTATTATTATTACTCATTCTTTAACCATTACGATCATCGGGCTTTTCACAGTTATGACGACAAGGAGGGCGCTGATTCTTCGGGCGGGAAATTCAAGGGAAACTGCAGTCGGGATTCTGGTGACACAGGGTCGTCGAAGGGATGCGAACCGGGGCTGCGATGGGCTCCTTGTTTCTGGGCTGATGCAGTCAGTAGTTGAAGCCGCCGGCCAGTCACCTCGCAAACGAACCAGCGTGCAGCAGCAGGAGAAGCAGGGCTAATGTCCTTGTCGCCGCTCCGCTATTACTCGAATTTCCATGCTGCATAGCCGCCGGATGCTCGCCTGAAACCGAAACGGAGTCAGAGATCATCCCTAATGACGAATTCTAAGTTAGGGGATTTTCGTTTTTTGTTTTTTTGTTTTCTTGGGGGGGGGGGGGGGGGGGGGGAATTTTAATGAATTTCATTTGTCTTTTTTTATTTTATTTTACAGTTTGAGTTCAGCTGTAGGAAACAGCAGAGAAATTATTTTCTTCAAATCTGGATATACTTTTGGCAATGTGTTCCAATGTAAAAGTGTTCCAATAATGTAATCAAATATATGCACAGCCGAAATCAGCTGAAACACGTTCAACCATTTTCTAAAAAAAAAAAAAAAAAATACCTCACAGTTAAAAAAATAATGACAACTATTGTGCCAGCAGAATTTTGCAATAGAATTTGCAGCAGTAGTGGCGATATATAATAATAAAATTTTTTTGTATCATATAATCTTTACTACGGTTATATGTAATTTTTACGTGGTTCTGCATAAAATTTTTACTCCTAAACCCACGTGTGTTTCAAGTTTGTGAGATGAAAAAGATCTCCAATTAATAAATCCAGGGATGGCGATGAAAAATCGTGATTAGAGTATTGCATTCACGCTTAAAAGGTACACAGGTAAGTATCCAGTATCTCAAGTTGTCCGTCAGAGCACTTTGCAGAAACCGGAAGTACCTACGGCAAGTTGGGGAAATAATAGCCTGTCCAGAAAATAAATCGTGGTCAGCCTGCAAACTACTCTGCGGTAGTTTACCGTTCAAGCCCACAATGGTTTTTCAGTGATTCGTTCAAGTTGGTTGCGGTTGAGAGGCTGCAAAACATTGCCAGAGAGAAGCAAGGAAATAAGATCTGAGAAGAGCTCCGCTCGTCTCACTAGAACAGTACATTAATTTCGGACTCCGAAAGTGAAACAGCTCATAAAGAGAGCGGTGAAACAGAGAAAATGGGAGAAGAAAACGTAGAGATCAGGAAAAACGGAAGCAAATTCACTTTGGAATGAGAAGGTGAATTACTTAAGACTGCGTGTGCGCACCCCGAAAAGAAACGGCAAATCTTATCAGATTGAATGCCTGTCTGCACATGCGCGGGTTTTGTCAGATTTTTGGGCAGGTCGGCCACCTCAGGCTTCAGCTGTCAAACGCGTTTTGTCAAGGTTATGTTTGAGTAGAGCGATTTTTTTTAAAGTTAAGCAGATCTTGAATTGCCGATATAGAGATTAGCGACGGCTTGGTAAACTCTTATTATCAACTAACTGATGACTGAACACCGCTATAAGTTATCACAACATCAACATCATCTTGTACCCTGTTTCGGGTAAGTTGACTCTCTGCCTTACCGATGTAGTTCGATTGTTATGCGCATGCGCAGTAGATCACTCGGCCTGCTAAGTTTCCCAGTTTCAAATCTCTACTTTGAACCACAGTCCCGCCAGACGGGTTTCCTCACGATTTATGAGTTCGTCCAATTGCCGCAAGGACTCGGGGCCGCGACGTCGGACAAGAAGTGATAATTTTTCACTGAAACGAGCGTCAGCATTCACCGTCACCGTTATGCTTCGTTGCGGAAGGGAAAGAAGAGCCAGAAAAGGAAAAGTAGAAGAGAACGCGAAACAGGAACGAAAACACGAGGTAGAAAAATTTTATCGCTACGACGTTGTGCGTCTCGTTACGTAGGCTTTTCCAGTAGTTTAGATATGTGAGTTGTAACGATGTTGAACAACACAAGTTATTCATTCAGAGCAAAAATCGAACTAAATATCAAGTCAACTTCGAATCTTAGTACCTGCAAAAGCAATACAGAATTTTAATGGAGTAGGTAAGATTTGCAATATTAATTTTTCGGATTGACATCAGCCGTACATTGTATCTAGAGAAAAAAAAAATCAATTGACACAACAAATATGCGATTTGATCAGTGTTTTTGATCACACTTTTTTCTCAGAGTGTTTCGTTCAGAAAATAATTTGTTCATCGCAACAATAAATTTTTTTAAATCCCTTTGTTTAATGTGAAGCGAAAATATGTTTTTAAAGTGCTAAAAGTTTTGTGTGCTTTCACAAAATGTAACAAATCAGCTTTTGTGTGTCAAGACAACAACTATTTCTTTGAAAAATTTAGTTGATTGAGAGAAAATTCTCAGAAATGTATTTCACTTTTGAGAGAGATACTTCGTCATGATGTACCATAACAGTTAATGGTTCGTATTGCTCAAACAAAAAACCGATTTTTTTTTGTGTTAGATGTAACGAAAGTTGAGCAACAAAAATTATTTCAAATTGAATCAGAATGTTTTCGATTTTACAGCATTAAAAGAAAAATTACTGGCTTATAAAAGTTTTGTCAAATTAAGATGAACTTCCCATTGAGTATGCACTAGATACGTCTTTTAAAAACAGCTTACGTCAATGAATAGCGTTTTGAAATGGGAAGTTTGGAACTTCGCATTGAGACGCTTATTTCTCATTGAATAAAGCATCTTGCATCAAAGATAATTCCCGGTAAAGATCTGGCGTGAAAAAAAGAGAAAAGGAGTGCAAAAGATTTTTCAGATCCGTTCCAACGACGAGGAAAGCGGATAATAATACAGTACAGGTGGATTGAATCAGTACTCGAAATTCTTTTCCACAATAATGAGAAAAGGAAAGGAAATGAGAGGGAGGTGAGGCGTTAAATTTATATTCGGTAAAATAAATTAGGCATTACAGGTAATCTGTGATTATAACAGTGTCTGAATATAAGAGACGAGGGGTAACGGAGGTATCTGCACATCAGTGAGTTTGCTCAAAAGAGCTCGAATAGGAATTAGGAAGGAAGGAAGGAAGAAAGAAAGGAGTGGCGAGGCGAGGTGAAAAGGGGGAGCGAGTAATACACTTTGAGTGAATAAATTTTGAAGGTAATTGGCTGCTCGACTGCAGAGGCGGCTGGGTCTCGGTGCCCGCGGAATAAGAGGCGCACCTTCTTCGGGGAAACTTTTAACATTATACCAAGAAACGAGACCGACGTTGGCCTTCCAACTCCCCGGTAACCAACAAGGGCTGTCAGATCCATTGAAGCGTAAATCACCGATAAACTCGGGTATACAGCTGGATGATAACGAGAGCAGCCTTAATTATCAATTTTACAAACTTAATTTTGAACCGGGAATTTTAAATAAAATATCGATCCCGTATAGTAAACGGATTGGAGCTACTCGAAACAAAAAGAATACAAAATAACATTTCGCGAAACTTGAACGATGAATCTCGCCGTTTAAAATATGCTGATGAATCACCGAAAACGCGACGGTAAAAAAGGTAAAAATAAATAAATAAATTTGTTCGGCTTATGCAGGTGAATTAGGGGTCTGAGCTGTGGCGCATTTTTTAATCTCAATTCCGGTAGGGGATTAAATTACAGCTTCCGTAAGGATCGCGTGGCATAAAATACGTTAAAATAATATACAAATTGAAAAATTTCTTTCAAACGTCACCGTTGTTTCTATATGATATACCGGATAAAACTTGCTTCACTCTCTACCCATTACGCAACGGGAGCATTCAGCAGGTGCCTCATTATTTTCTATGAGATATGATATAGGGTAGCTAGAAACGGGTCGGCTGGTGAAACCTGCGCGTTCCAGCCAGTCAATGTGATCCTATTTCGCGATGACAATGTATCGTTTCAGGTATCGTTTGTTCAGAAAATTGATGATCAGAAGGTGAGACAATTGCCAATATTTCGGTCAATAATTCAAGTACATTATGAAGCAAGAATCAAGTTTGGTAAGACAATAATGTGTACATGTGACAATAGTTTGAAAAAAGATAACTAATAGGTGTGACTAGGCTTAAGTTATATCCTGGTGAAAAAAAAATTTTTTTCAAGCTTATTCAAAATTCTGAATTTTTTTTAAATCTGCAAGTCTTGGATAGATATACGGATAGATATACATTAAAAAACGATCAGATAATTAAATCCCATACGGGAATTGCTGAAATGCGGTATAACACTTAAATTATATTACAATATTTTAAGGTGAAATTGATATCATTTAAAAAATCTCCGAAGTTCATTAAACTTACAATTTCTTTTCGAATCACATATTGATTCTATATCAGAGTCTCCCAGTGTAAATTTGAAAGAAAAATATGCAAACGGCTAGAGAATGCATAAGGATGATAATATTCTCTTTTTTTCGCACAAGCTCAGCGGGGACAACTCATAATGCAATACCGAATTCATCAAGGCAACGATAAGAACAGTTCTCTGAGCTATCTGATATCAGAGTCATCTTTTATACTTCTCCATCTTCTTTTCTTTTCTTTCTTCTTAAATGTCTCTCCTCTATGTTTTAAAAGTCGAGAGGAGCAATCTGGGGCAGCAAACAAAAGAATCATGCTACGTCGATAAAGGCTTGATCGTAAATTATTCATGGGAATAAAATACCTACCGGCAAGTAGCTAGACTATCGGCGTTGTGTGTAAAAAACGTTACTCCACTCGAGTGCAGGTAGTTATATAGCAATATAATTCACGTATTATAAACGAGCCTTGAGAGTCTTTCGTCTGGAAGATAAATGCCGACCATTAACAGTTATGTAGAGCAAGAGCAAAAGAGAGAGAGTGAGAAGGAGGCAGAGAAAGAGGGGATGAAAACCCCATGAAAATTTATTAAGATTCCCGTATACATATACGGGTATAATTATCCCGCTAGAAAGGGTTGAAAAAAATATCTGGTAATTTTATAACGTGCACTCTGCGTACAGGGAAAAAATGTTAAGCTTATAACGAATCTCTTCGCCTCTTCGTTAATTGCCTGAGGGAACCAAAGAAAAAAAAAAAAAAAAAAAACAAGAGCGAAATTTTTCAAAGCATTTATAATTTGCCAACTACCTGCATCAAATCTACTGTGAAATCGAACACTCGCTATTTATATTCAGTATCTAATATGACAAAATTATCTATTGATGCATTATTCTTTAGAGGTTTAACTACACTTGGTCAAAGTATAAAATGAATTTGATCCTTACTTCGGTATTTTACTGTCGGTACTTGTTTTCAACTGAGAAGTCTTAATTTTTCAATTGTCAATTAGGGTTTAGTTGTAAAACAAACACTCAGTTTCTCATTTTCTACAGTTTATATCTCCCTCGGTAAGCTCACGGTAGTATCTACTTCTCCGTGTCTACGTGTATCAGACGCAACGACGTAGGTACAATTTCCGAAGGATCAAAAAGCGCCGCTAATGTTTAAACGCGACATTGTGGATGGGGAAATGAAAAACGTTTGTATTTACCGACCAGCGCTGGCACAGAGCGCTGTGAGAGCGAGATAATTGGTTTAGTTATTATACCCGGAATGTATCCTCGAAACGAATTGTACAACCTAGAGAGAATTTCACCGCAGACTCGGAGCTCTTCCATTCGCCTCAAGCTCGGGCAATTCGTAGGGGAATAAAAATCAAAAAACATGTTTTTCGGACCTCGGCTCGGAGCCGAGGGGTCTATTAATCATTTGATTCAGCCGGCGTTTTTTGGTGGTAGCGAACCGCGTTATCTTCGTACGCATCGCACCCGATTACATATTTTATGGCGGTTCTGCGGTTTTTCCGCATCATGCAGAATGGCGGAAAGAGGCGACGAGAAGTCATGTGACGATTACTTTAATCTCGCGGAATGAGCGCAGAGGGGAAAAACAAACTCATTAGGGAATCATTTTCCGCGTCATACCGTCATCGCCTTTGTTTCGACGCTCCCGAGCTTATGCCGTGATGAATTTTTTAAATAAAGCTCCCCGAGCGCAACTCCGCTCTTCACCTCCCCCCCCCCCCCCCCCCCCACCCCGGCGCCATTTTCTACTCGACTCACACGTACCACGCAGGTTGTGTTCGGGATGAAAGAACGTGATTCATTCTAACAGACGTTTATTATTTTGTCAAAATCGACTTACTGCATTCCGCAGGCTCGCTAATTTGATCGCCATGCATGTTTCAAAGCTGCTGTTGTTACAGCACGGATCACTTTTCTTTGATAAAGAGAGACATACCGAGAGAAAAAGAAGAAACTTATTAGCAGGCTGAGTGACTTACTGCGCATGCGCAGAACGATTGAACTTTGTCGGTAATATTTCCGTCGGTAAAGCAGGGGAGTCAATTCACCCGGAACAGGGGACGAGCCTCAAGTTCTTCACGTCACATGGCGAATCGAAATGATATTGTTACGATGATTTGTAGCAGTAACAAGTGATTGATACAGTTGACAATAAAAGTTTGTCAAACCTTCTCGAATTACTGCAGCCTCTATTCCAGGTCTGCTTTATTTACAGGAATTCGTAATGGCTGCATACAATGCTTACGCCCCGCTTGACAGTTGAAGCTTGAGGCGGCCAACCTGCGTGAAAATCGAACAAAGCTTAAGCATGCGCAGTCACGTGCTCAATTTGAGAAGATTCGACAAATGATTATATAAACTTCAATCGATTTTATCAGACTGGGGGGAATTTAATTTTATATAAGTGCTGATAGAATCGAAGATATTATTTAATCATATAATTACAATATTAATCAGGCACATTTTTCTTCAGATTTCAATACTAAAGAATCGAAAAGAAAACCTGCGCTAGCTTTCACATGAAATCTTTGAAAGATGTCAGTAAATTCTAACTTTGTTGATGTTCAGTAGCAGGGTGACTGGGATCAGGGTGAGGATAAAGTTTAGTAAAGATTTATCCAGAAAACTCTGCGAGAAAAGGAAGAAAATCTGGGAAAGTCAGTTGGGTTTACTGTGGGTCGGGAGAACAGGTTGCATGCAATATTAATACCCTTTTGTAAAAATGTCTGTATGTCACGCGGTGAATATTTATTCAGGCTCGCAGCTCTAGTTGAGTGAAGTGAACGTGCAGCTTTTATTGCGAAACGTCGGAAACTTTGCCTTCAAGATGAGTTCTGACGCTCGCTGACAACCCCAAAAGTCGAGAAAGAAAATAAGGAAAACGTCACTCTGACAAAGTTCCGTACCGTAGCATCTCATAATTAAGGATGGTTGGGTCCCAACGCCTGAGTCGAAAGTTAGGAAAGCAGAAAGAAACTGTTTGAAAAATTTCTGATAATGTTATTTATTGCCTTAATAAAAAAAAACAACGATGAAATAACATCCCGATGTGTAACTAAAATGAATCGGAGTAAATTTGAATAGTAACAACCATTTCAGAATAAGTTTTATAAATCGAATGTTTGAAATGCTACAACCTTAGTGTTTTTCATATGATTCTCATCTTCTCTTAGGCTTATTTTGCTCACGGACCAATTCGCCACAAATTATTCAAAAAACATCCGAGAAATTCGAGATCATATTATATTTGAAAAGGCGCAAACGCAATTGTTGATGAACATCTATTTTATCGGACAAGCTATTTTCAACCACCTTGGTGGTGATTTTAAAAAAAATTCTTCTCCAGAAGATCTCTACGATAAACAAAACAAGCCCAAAATCTTAGAATCGGATCAAAGACACCAGAGTTTGATCATCTCGAAATTTTCATGATAAAACCTTTCTTCAAATTCGTTTCGATTTCATTCGTTTCTCCTTTCCTATAACTTTTATTCGGAATGTCCACCCATCTGTAATTATCCTTAACCAAACTACGTTCTCAGCTGGCTGAGAGGACGAACGGGATGGAGGAAGGAAACAGAAGTGAAAAAATGCAAAATAAAAAAATACTGACATCCGTTTCCATTGCGCGCGGCTCGCACTTATATGGATTATTAGTTAACTTCGTTTTATAACGCGATTCTAGATATCCGGGTGTATTATAATGCATCATACGTTACGGGTTCGTGCGATTTTAATGGTACCGTCGTCTCTTGTTATGCAACACCGCCGGTGCTTGTATGTTCAGAAATAAAAGAAGAAAAAAAAAATGCTTCTCTATACTCTCCTCAATGACTAATGAACGGTTATATGTGAAGTCTACGTTCCAGATATTCTTATGCCGATGTAAGCCTAGTCGGGATTACGTTTCGTTCATTAATTATCTCGTTATTTCGTACGTTATTAATGAACGAATTATTTCTCGTGCGAAAATTTCTGGTGCTCCCGTATGCTCATAATCTGCAGCAGATGCGCTACGCAGACTCGTGGATTTTACCTGATCCGCATCTAAAGAGATAATTATTCGAAGATGGTCGATTTTTTAATTTTTCTTCATCTATTTTACGACTAACGTATTTCTTTCGTGCTTTTTATTTGGTCAGTCAAGTGTAAAATGTACGCACGGTGGAAAATAATTGTACATGAATCCATACTCCAACGTTCACCCCTTTAATCAGTTTCATCCTATTCTCGCTTAGTCGATTTTCTCACAGCAATGCAGACTTGCAAATATATGTATCTACCTTGAAAAGTTTTCCAGATAACTTTTTCCTTGAGAAAACTGATCGACCTTTTCTCTCCCTCTTCGCCTTCAAATATTCTACGTATCGCAGTTTGATAGACATTAAAATGCGGGATGAACTGCGTTGCCACGGATAAAAGGTAGTTTCTTTCGATGATAAACTTGTTAGTGAATATAGTCTGTGCTTGAAAAAGTACCGAGACAAAAATTGAAGTGATAAAGTTAGCTATGAACGATAAGTTCAGACGATACTATCGATCAAGCTAATTTGGTAAAGACACTAAATTTTTAACCGATAGTAAACGAACGAAAAATATCCATTTACAAAAATTTTATACACAATAATTCGGATTTCTTTTCATTCTGATTTCCTCCCTTAACTGTATGGAAACAATTAATTGAATTTCGGATAAAATCTGCGCCATATTAAAAACTGCGTCTTTCGTTGATTCAAGCTCACATAAGATGATTGAATTTTCATTCAACGAATTCTGAATATGGTGAATAAAAAATGTCGAGGACATCGTGAAGCTCGAATCGATTACTGTGCAGCTTGACGTCAGATCCACCCGTCAAACTTCCGAACCTCGCAATACTTTTAACGTTATATCGACGCGAAGACTCCGGCTGCAAGTTTTCGTCCGACTTTCGAGTGCGGATCCGGATGAAGAGCGAGGGTATTGGCACCCGGTGGTTTCACCTCCACGTCCATCTTTACCACAGTCATGGTCGCTCGTCGCTTGTCTCTATAAGACGCGGAAAAGTGTGTACTTAAGTTGAACGAAGCTTTTCACGCGAAAGTGTATGCAAAATGCAGCGTAGCCAGGGGCTGGAAAGGGGTTGGATGAGGTGAGTGCAAGCCGCGCGGAGGATTTTCGTATGCGATAAGTCGTGGAGGAAGGGGATGAGGAGCCGGAAGTGCCGGTGAAGAGCAGCTTGGGGGTGGCATCAGACGGAACCCCCGAGTTATTCTCCTGCAAGACGCGTAAGGCAGCGAGGAAATAAATCCGTCAGATACGTTCCCCGACTTCTTTTCACCTCCGGGGTTTAAGGGATAAATCAGCCGAGATATTGTCCCACGCAAATCCAACGCCCCCTTTCCCCCTTCCTCCCTTTCTTTCCCTAACACGCCGGAATTTTCGAAAGAAGGATTCGCTGGATCATGAGTCGGGTTGTGTTACTCTTGTATTATTGGACGGAGGTTCATTGGCTCGGAATAGATACTGTTTGTACATTTTATTACGAGGTAATCGTACACTGAATGAATTCATCGAGTTTTCGTATTTGTGAGAAACGAAGATTAGTTTTGAAAAATAGGAAAATTTTAAATAGTGGAATTACAAAGAGAGATCTGGACGACAAAGCTTTATTTTGAAACGCTTGAAAATGGTTATAAAATCTATTAAATTCGTTCGATTTCATTTTACGATTGCGCGTTTTATTCAGAAAATCATTTTTTAGGATTTCACTGAAACACATGATCTTCAGCATCTTGGCGTAGTTGAATATTTAATTTCACAAAATTGCTCGACTTTAATTGTAATAATAATAAAAAGAACTTGTTCCAGTGACTTCGCGCAAAAAAGTTATATCAATAAAATAAGCCATCGTAAAGTGAAATCGAACGATATACTAAATTTTCAACCTTTTTGAACCGATTTAAAAAAAAAAGCAACGATATATTTAAGATTTCCTCTATCACACCAGTATTTCCTATTCTTGTTTTTTCACAGAAATCTTAGCAGTTTACCAATATAATGCCTTGATAAATATTCAATAAACAAATATCTCGTAATAAAATTGATAAAATTCATCGCAATTTAGCCAACTCATCTGATTAAAGCATGACTAGAGTCAATTTAGTCAACTGCGCAATTCAGGTAATTTCTTTTTGACACTGAAGGAAAATAATTAATTTGATCAAAGTAAACGGTAATTTAATCGAGTAAGTAAATAAACAGTGGGTTCAAATACATTACTTTTGATTCGGATACATACCTATAGATATACCATGTGAAATAAAATAACAATTTTTTGCGTTAAGTACATGATGCTCGATTCAATTATATATTTCACAGCTAATTATATATTCACGTAATGGTTTACTTGGACCACAGAATTTCTTATTATTCTTTGTGAGAAAACAACATCAAACTGAATGTCGATTAAAACAGTTCAAACATACATACATATACCTTTATAGCAATTACGTTAATGCATTGCTGGTTTTTTTTTTATTCCTAAAATAATTTTCCAAGTAGTGAATTTCTCGATGTTTTCCGATTGCTGTGAATAATGTCTGTCACAGCCATATTAAAATATAAACACCAAGTAATGAGATTCTATTCCACGATTTCAACCATCAAAATCCCCATGGGAACAAGGCATCTTGACTAATAGCATATTTTTCAACGAGGGGCGTTTCGGTTTCAGAGAATACGAATTCACTGTTCGTTCAGAGCATATCTTCATCTTTAGAACTGTATACTCTCTAGAAAGCGAGAAATTCGCCCCAAAATAGCTCGAGAGGATCCTTTTCTCGTTGGCCGTGACCCGCAGCTTGCGATTCGTTACGCGACTTATCTCGTTTTAGCTAGGCGGAATTAAGAGGTAGTGATTTTGCATGAAAGCTATCTGGGGACTTGGATCCGTTATACAATAGACGTTTCAAGTGGGCACTACTCAAGTGTGTCAAGGCGAAGGGATATCGACTTTCCTTGCAACATCTTATAGGGTCGAGTGTATAAGCGAATAAAGTACTACAGGCTGTTCTTTTCTTGTCATATATGTATAGGATAGGATAGTTTAGGTTTCATTTCTGAAAGCTTTTACTCCGATTTCATTACTTTTCATAATTAGGTGAAACGAAACTAATATAACCTGAGACTCGTGAATTCGAATTTCGTATTTATTATACTTCCGTCTCGAGTTTTTTGCAGTAAAGATATCAAAAGTAATATCAAAGTTTAGAGAATGCTGATGAGATGTTCAGAATTTTTATTCCTCGATTACGAAATTCGTTAGCATCTTATCGATCAGTCTAAATTCGTATTTTCCATGATTTCAAATGATAGAAAAACTATATATATCCCTCGAGAGAGGAGAATTAAAAATAAAAATGTATATCACAATTAATACACTTTACAGAGAAAAATTAATAATTTACTCTGCAGTCCGAATGTTACTCGGTCAAAGTATTTTTATTCGAAATCAAACGATTCCAATTTGTATCCAATAATCAAATTCATAAATTTTAAATTAATCATTTATGAAGTAAATATCGGTTCGTGTCGAATTAAACGAATATGGAATATGGAATATCGAGTGTTATCTTACTCGCGATAAAACAATTTATAAGAACATATTTTCATGAGGTACTTTCACGTTACGTAAACATAAAACACTTGTAATGATTTTTATGAATACTAGACTTCTTTGATTGACTGTCAAAATGAAGAATGAAAAATAGAAGGAAATCAAATATACGAGAAAACAACTATTTCGGGGGTTTTCTGAAAAATCGATTCACCACCAAAGTACAAAGATACGGTTCATTTAAATTCAACGAACGACATGTTTTTACAGTGAAAAAAAAAAGAAGTAGAATAATGCAAGTAGAATATCGAGAAGGGTTCGGAATACAGATTCGGTAACCGAATAATACTTCACTTAGCCAAGACACAAACCCTTTTCTAGAATGTTTGTGGATGGGGAGATATTAGCATTCTGACTGACTGACTGACTGTATCGAACATCGGATCATTACGTTATCCGACGTTATCCATCGTCCAATAATTTCATTGCTCTATCTTACTAAAAATTTACCTACTTTACCATAGTTTCAACCCCTACTGGGAGAAATTCCAGAACTGCATTAGCAGCACGCGTACTTTATCGACCAAGCTCGAGGGATTTTACCTGGTGAGGATTGAAACTGTGATAAAGTAGGAAGCATCGATTACGTCGGACAGCGAAATTATTCGATGATCGATAAAGCGAATCAATCAGAGTCATAATATCCTCTCAGTCTCAAACATCCTAAAAAAGGGTTTGCATCTTGGCTAAGTATAGTGTCGGTAACCGAATCTGTACCTACCCAGAATTTTCCACTCTTGTTCAACTGAAAAAAGTGTAGTAAACCAAACAAACAAATTTCGCAATCGCTATTACCAAAGAGTGTAATATTGACGACTATAATGACATTAAATTGTTACTAACTGTACAACATTTTTAACTCGTGAACAATATTTAAATCGTGACTATATGGATACCCATTCAACTTAAATTATATCGAATGAAATTTCTCTCAGTGCTCAACCTCACGCTGTTCGGAGTTTCATTCGAATAATTACTTTTTGGGCCACCCTCAATATGGCTGCCAATGAGATACGAAGGCAGGGGTAACATAAGGCTGATATAAGACATGATCGTAATAAAAGAAACACAGGAGTCAGGATAGACGACTCACCCACCATTGAGTACGTGCACCATGACGCTGGCTGACTCCGCCGTCGAGGGTGCGCAGGTGTAGTTCCCCGAGTCGGCGGGTAGCGCCCGAGAAATTAACAGCTTCGAAGTCCGCGTCTGTTTCTCCGTTACGACGCTGATTCCACCCCGCTGACTGTAGTTTATAACGTGTTCGCCCCTGTACCTTTGGGGGCAGATGAGAGGAATCAATTTATTACGACTGACTTCAGGATTGCACGACTGCGCTTTGCGTGCACATTAATTTAAGGTGCGCGAATGTGTGAAGTTGGCGAATCGCGTACGAGCAGAAATTCCGCGAGTTTGTGTATTAAATGAGAATTCCATTCTCGTACTTTTCGAGAAATTGCTGAGGAGCTATATCTATACATGCATACGCTATACAGGGCGAGATTAAAATTTTCTTTTCGTCTTCCGGCAGCTTTCTCTGGAAAACAAATAGCTTGCCAAAAGTTTTCAAACAAAGTCTCGCTAACTGCTAAAGTTACTTCTCTCTCACCGTCAATGGAGCGGGCAAAAGAGCGCCCCTTACCTTTTAAAAACGATCCGCGAATGAAGCCCTGCCTTGGATTTGGGCAACGATTGCTTTGCTTATTCATTTCAGAATAGATCGTCACACTGAGGTGAGACAATGGACATTGAATTGCATTCAAAATCAAGGCATGACACAATACTAATTTAATTTAAAAATAACCTGGAAATTAGGTCAAAAGTCAATCGAGGCTGTAGGCGAAGTCTCTTTAATTTGTTTCAAGTTGTATTCATTGCGATTTGAAATGCGTGAAAGTCAATAGTAATTCACATTCGGAAATCCAATCAAACCGACAAAGTCCTCATGAAGAATATTTTTATCTCACGTAACACGAGCTGAAACTTCCAAACCTATACGGGATACGGTTTCAAGCAAGTTTTACACAAACAAGCAAATTTTGCACGAACTCCAACCAAACAACAATAATTCAATTATCGATGAAACGAAGCAGAACTATTTTCAAGAAAAAACAAGGCAAATTGTTTGCACAGCTTTTATTGCAATCGTGCACACGGAGAGAAAAGAGGACCAACGAGAGTGTGCAAAAGAGTTAAAATATCAGCGCCGAAAAAATACTAGAACAAAATTCGTTCATAAATTGTGCGAAACTAAAAAGGAGTCGATGATACGGAAGCGAGTCAAGAGCGCTGCAAGCCCCTCGGGGAACGCTTTATTTCCGTAGGCGGCTACATCCGGGGATGCTTGAACCCGATTGCTCTGCACGTTTAGTTTGGAGCGTTGGGTGTAGTGCGATCGGTAAATCTGAACACGTATACGATTATCAAATCGAAGTATCTTCCGGGGTAAAATACGCCGATTCTGATAGCACATATCAACCTTACAGCCTCGGAAAGTAACCCGCGTCTTTACGATATTACGATGAATGCGGTAGGATTTTCAAGGGCTGTAGTCGCCATTTCGTTTTTTTCAAAATTTCAGCAGAGAGAAAATGTGGCGAGTGGTTATCAAAGTGATTCAGGTTTCAAAGTTAATTATACGTATTTTTATTTGTATAAAATAATACCAATTAGAAAAGTAATTGAAAGAAATAACGATGGCAAAGAAAAATCAGTGGCAAAGCGCTTCTTAGTATCTAAGTCTCTTGAAGGTATGAGGAGCAAACCATTGAACGAATTCTGATACTTTGAAGGAGTGCAATATGACTTACCAATAAATGAAGGACGGAGGCTCCGGAGTCTTAAGGACGGTGCACGTCAGGTTTATATCGCTTCCACTTTTGATGTAGAGTTCAGGATTCCCCGTGATCATGGCTTTCGAAACTGAAAAAAGCCAGACGAAAAGTGTGAGAGCTTAATTGATCCTGGATGAGAAAAGGGTGCTGGTGTGGAAGAAAAAATTGATTACGTAACGAAAGATATATATATATATATATATATATATATATATGTATATATATATATATAGAGAGAGAGAGAGAGAGAGAGAGAGAGAGAAATGAAGAAAGAGGGTGAAAAAAGAGAAACAAGTGGATACCAAAAAAATTCAATCACGCGGGGGAAAGCCAAGCCCAACGACCCGGCGCGCGCTAATATTATTTTTGTATCCCGTTGGGGATCGAGTTAGTATTTTACATTAAACCAAAATGAAGGGCAGCAAAAGTTCCAACCAGATATATACCTACCCTTGCGTCGTTAATGCAATTATAGGGGTAATACAGTTCTAGCTGATCTGTACGATTAAAAATACGTTATGCAGATCCGAATAAGTGTCTGTTCACCTTTTACAATCCCGTACACGTAACCTAATTTAAAGTTAAGCCAAAATTTTTTCTTTCTTCTTTCTTTATATTTTTTTTTAATCTCAATTTCACGGTGAAACGATCATTATACGTCGTAGACACGAAGCCGGGACGATCCTTGGTCGAGAAGGCCGTTGTGTAAGTTCAGACTAGTGGTTTCAGTTCGTTAATTTCATGTAGTGAATCTGTTCGTAATCAGCTAAAAGGTAAACAGATCGTTTTACTCGATAATAAGGAGCTGAATTTTGAAATGATGAACTTGGAGTACGACCGACTTGTCTCGAGGGTACTTTTGACTGACGAGGAAAGTAGCACGCCAGTTTTCATAATTTTGTAATATTTTGTTGGCGGCTCAAAAAACATTAGACACGTATTTTTCTTACGTCCTAATTTGGCCATGAAAGTAGCAAAATCCACTACCAAAGTTTGTCCCCGAAAATCGGTTCTTCACGATTTCTCGATAAGAACCAACATTTTTTGGATAAAACCAATTGGAAATTATTCACTATCAACAGATTATAATACGCGTAGTGTTTTTACACTCAGTGGTTGCATCGGGGAAATTTTCGTGCTTCGAACGTTGTATTCAAAGTGTTAAAAAAATACGTATCCAACTTTTTTTCACGTACAACGACATGTCGCGATAGGAAGGAAATCGGTATGAGTACTTTCGTTCTTGGGACTACTGGTTACTGCTTATGTAATTCTCAGGATAATTTATTCGGTGAATAAGCATCGATACGAACGACTTGTTGAAACCAATTGAACCTATTTACTAGAGTTGACATTGCGTGGTTGTCTAAGAGTTCTACGAGCGTTGTGTAAAAAGCCTGTCAATCGATTGATAGAACGGCTTGTCCACATATGAAGCACTCGTGAACGGACGGTACAAAGAATAGTAAATCGAGAAAATAAAAATGGGGGAAAACGATTAGAAATGGAGTGTAAAAAAGGAAAAGTAGAATTAATATTGACTGATCGTTAGACGGCAATCAGAGCTTCCTACATTGGGACGAACGACAGTAAACAGATTAAGCTCGGTTGTACTTGGAGGCTATTCATCACGGAGTAATTGGTTCTGTCAAGCAGCATAGCTTTCTTCCCTCAGCGGCTGGTTATAACAGCTTGCGAAAGGAAGTGAAATGGGGAGACTAAAATAGGGGAAGAAATGATAAAAGAATACAGAAAAATAAACAGATTATCAAGTGACGAATTGCGAATTTGCCGTCGGAGGTAAAGGAAAAAAAAAAGGAGGAAGCGGGAATCTGCGCTGCTCGGTGCAGTGCGAATCGAGGTGCACAAGGTGCGAGGTACCCAACTACAGCACGCCACTTGGCGCTGCTTTGCCAGTTCATGTGTGTGTTCATCCGCCCACCACGAGTCTAGCCGCCACCTTTGAATGGTGCCTAATACATAAGGGAGATGAAAAGTGAAAAGAATAGAATGCGGCAGCAGCGGCCATCCTCGAACCTCGAGCTGCACCTTTGACGGATATTTTTCCACACCCATACAGGGTCTCGTCTCAGCTCTTGGGCATTGGTTATTGCTTTGATAACCAGGCCGCGTGTTCGCCGGTTCACCCACACACGCAACATGCACGTCCTGGAACCATTTCAAAGCCTTTTCCTACAGCGCAAACGTTTCCCGTAGATTCTGTTTGATGTCGCGGACTCGGTACCTCGTCGTCTAGTCTAGGTGCATGTTTATTCCACAGTGACGAAGTATGCAAATCGCCGACAGAGTTCTGCTCCGAGAACTCACGAGACCAGGTGCTCGGATCGCTCGCTTCTCTGTATTCACGAGGGAATCATGTTACGTGAAAACTCATCGATGACGCTGAAGATCAATTTAAAGCAGCAGGGTGATCAGAGGCACCGTTTATTTGTGGTTACCGTTACCACCCTTGGACATGGTTGTAAAATGTTAAACTTGATTCTGTTGGTGCTATGAATGTATTCGGTTCTTCAATTGATTACGAAAATGTTCTCTTACAGGAATTTTGAATAGATCATTGTTTGATCAAAGCTGATAAAAAATTTCTACATTATCGTCCGTGACCACACCTATATTTACACGTGATGGATATAGTTAGAAATCGATCAGTCGATGTGGTTCAAATGTCCAAATATAGTACATCTACAACACAAATTTGCTTGCTTCGAAACGACTAATAAATTAGCCTTTCGTTTGGAACCCGAGTGCTTGAATTAAATTCTCAAGTCACTGAAATTGAACTTGATTGACTTCAGTCAGTAAAAGTTCTTTTTTCATTCTATCACTTTATAGATTACACTGTACGTCCCGATGCGCACGGTAATTTCCCGAAATTCGTGAAATGGGAAAGAAGCCTGCTTGAATCCAAAGACGACTCACCGACTACACTAAGGTGGTAAGCCTGGCTGATCTTGGGCTCCGTTGAGACTTGACACTCGTAAACGCCGCTGTCTCGGATCTGGGGTGAGCTGATCTTCAGAGTCCACTCGTCGCTACCGTCGCTGTGGAGTGACTGAAACCGCTGGTCGTTCGTGTAGGTCAGAATACCGACCGTCAGAATGTGCAGGTCCCTTTTCCTGATCCACGAAACCTGGAAGAAGAATGACGATCGATGAATTCAACGTCAGAGTGATGGATCTGTAAACGTGTACATTAGGGTGGTTCGGAGGAAATTCTTTTTTCGCTCTTATCCCGTCAAGCGGTAGTGTTCTACAAAAAAAAAAAAAGATCCTGCCGAATGATCAGCTCTTTAACTCAAGTTTCTCAGATCGCTATTTTGATTTTTATCTTCCATTAATTTAACACGTGAAAATGTCACTTTTTGTTAAAAGTTAAAATACTCGTAAGCTGTTCAACATTTTTTTAATTTATGCATAGATCCTTGAAGCTGACTTAAAACTCGAAGAATCAGCTTCAAGGATCTATGCATAACGCATGCACATGATACTTTTTATCCGATTACTTTTGAAAACGTGTCATTTCGTTCATGAAATAACGCGTTTTCAAAGGGCTCGGACAAAAATTAATTTCTATTTAGTGAAAAAGTTGTCGAGTCGCACCATTGCCTCGTACAATGACCGCCCAACTGCAATTCTACGTGTTTGCTTCGAGCCAGTGGTTGGGAACCCAACGAAGCCAATCGGCGAAACCTCGGTCGACTGGAAAATTGTTTGCAGACACGCGGCACGCGGTGCTTGGAATGCCGAAGTTGACGCCGCTAACGCCAACACCCTAATGAGAATAAGTCGTCTCGATAGTCCGCACTTCGCGGTGCAATTTCCTACTTGACAGAGCTGCTTTCATTGATTATCAAGTTGATCGTTCTAAAGTAACCGAAACCCGAAACTTCTAACTGACTAGTCAATTCCCGCGTATAAATTGCAGATATATGTGGCATTTCCCAAATTACTTTGGGACGAAATCCATGCAGGCGTTGGTATTTCGATTTACAAAAAAATATTGAGTAATTCATTTCGTTGCTCAGTATCCAAGGATAAATACCAGTTGTCGCAGGAATTCAAAATCTGCACCGATATCGGTAGGGTTGACATGAATAAATCGGAAAAATACAATACCATCGGTTTTTGCGATGAGATTTACTGTGATCGTCGAAAAAGTAACAAGTGCGAATGTAAGTTAAAAACTTCGAATAATTCCGAGAGCTTATGCATTCGTGCTCGGTCATTTTTCAGCCATTCCACGAGTTTTTACCAACTGAAATGTCGATCCATTTATTATATATCACGTTTGCATAGCCAAAGTGAACTATAAATTTTTTTTCCAGTACGTATTCAATCGGATCGTAATGGTGCTGTGAAAAATGGGACTGTTCCAACTAAAATAAAAACCCATTACTACATTTTTCATCGGAAATGATGTGAGGATTTTTCATCGAATGATTTCGTATTCGTATCGGTAGAGTGTGTTACGTGCTCTGCAGTCCCTCTTCGCACTCACAACTCATTCTTCGGACCTCTTATCTAGAATCCTCTTCACTTCATTAGACTAAACAATCTCTCGCATAACCTGTGTAAACCTGACTATCTCATCTCATTCTCTGAACCCTGATCACTCACCCACGCTTCGTTTTGCTCATCTCAAGTCATTTCATCTTTACCTCTCGACCTACGCACTTCTTATCGACCTTCGAAACTGTTCGCTTCGTCTTCACTTTTTCAAACCAATAAATGAATATCAAACTCATATCCTAATAATACCAGACATTTATTGAACCCTATATTGCTCGACTTCCCGGTTACTTTAAGGGACAAAACGAAGTTGAACCCCATCGGACTCTATTCCTTAGGTACCTTTCAGGAATAAACGAGCCTCAACTCATTACAAGTGTATATTACGATTTCAATGGTTGAGCTTTATTCTACACTTTATTTTTTATTATTAAAAATGGTAGAAGATCGATGTTTCCGAACATTTCATAACCCTCCGCATCCCCCAGAGAATAAAAATGAAGGCATAAAAAAAAAGTTGGTCAAATTGATATCAATAGCCGTAAATTGCGAGCTCCCGGGATGACCGAGCCCTAAAATTCCGGACGGACATAATAAAACAAATGTCGTGCAAACGTTTGAACATTTGTTTTCAGGCAGAGATGCGAATACTGCCATCCAGCACGCAGATATGTTTTTTATATACACAGCAGTTTTGGCATCGAGGGAGTCAGGCTAGCCTGAATGCAATGGCGTAGATACAGTCGATGTGTTTTGATTTATCATCGATGAAAATCAGGGATCAAGAGAAGGGTTGTAGGCGTCATTTGGATGATGCATGAAGCGGCAGATAACACGCTGCGTCGTCCAAATTATACACAACCATAAGGTTGTTATATAAAACGGATCGTTTTAATCTCGTCTGGTCAAAGCAGAGGGACGTGGTTATAAAAAAGGAGAAAAGAAACAGCATAATGGAGAAAAAAATCTACTCGGCTAATGGGGACGAAGAATTTGCCGAAAGGGTAAGTTACGGCTTGTTGATAACAGAAGCGTCGGTAAGTTTTGGTTTGTGGACATGAACCAGTGGAGGATTTGCACGGAGGCTCGGAGGCGTTACAGAGTGATTATTTCCACCCCTCGAAACAAGAATCACGATCCTATAAAGTGCATGAAATCGACGAACGTCACGCAAAACGGACCCTCTTCAAATAGTTTCTCAAATGCCGAGAGAAAAAAAAGAAAAATTAACTAAAATAAATGTAATTAACTAATTACAAATGAGTTGTAGTTTTGATTCGTAATTATAAAAACAAAATCAATTACAAATTACAAAACTCCACTCCATTATAGGGCAGAAATTTACAATTGGATGCTGCCAATCACTTCTCGACGCGAATATGAAACACTATTTGACTTTACAGGCCAATACACAACATATTAATCGAATCAACGAGAATTCAATTTATCTCAACATAATCATTTATAATCAAAGAAAAAGAAGTTCATTTGTTCACTGCTGTTTCCAAAATTTGATTAGAGGTAAAACGAAAAAAAAAGTAAAGAAAGAATGATAACAGTGATAAAACTTGACGTAAAAACCGATGACTAGGAGACTTTTTTCGGAGAACCGGGCTGCGCTATCAAATCACGGAGTTAGTCTGTAATGTCTGAATTGTCGGGGTACGATGAGAGTAATTTTTTAGGACCCGATTCCGGCCCGAAAGAGGCGTGTTCGCAACGTACAGCGAAAGTGGGTGGAATTCGTTCGCTGGAAGAGCCGAGTAGGTATATTTATCGGAATCGACTTTCCCACATCGGTCGTGAGAGAGGGTGGAAAATGTGTACACGCAGCAGAGGGAGGTCGGATGGCCATCGGATCGCCATGGTTGGACGGGGGTTTATACGGGCTAGCGAGAGGAGAGATTTGAAAAGTTTAAAAGTCAATAAAACGATTCCGCTGCCAAAGTAACGGCGACCGAACGATACTCGTGTACGTAGACGCGTAACTGCATTTGCTGCTCCGGCTATCCACGTGGAGAGTTCATCCCTTGGGATTAAAGTTATAGCTATATATTACGTCTATCTACCCTCATACTTTCTTATACCGCGTCGCGAGAATATTTGGATAAATATTTAAGGACTGACCTCATCCTCAACTTTGTACACCCCCGCGACGATCAGAAATAGGTCTTCTACAGAGGTCTGAGCATTCCGAGCCCCTTCCTGAGTCAGAATTTTAGCCCTACGGTAGACCTGCAGGTACCGAGTAAGGCTTCGTTAAATCCTTTGTAGTCCTTAGTCCTATTTAGCGGTCTTAAGGTCTTCGCGTATTGCAAAGTGTTTCATTAATAAGTCTGATTTCGGAATTCTGACTTACTCCTAGGTATAAGGAGATTGGATTGGTATAAGGTCAGCGCGAGAATTTACTCCAACCATTCCTGGTTCAACTTTCACTTGTAATTAGCCCGGTTCCCATACGGTAATTAGATGCTGATCACATAGAGATTCGTTTTGGCTAGAAATGGAATCAATAAATCACAGGAAAAATTGTAAACCAGGAGTGTGAATTTGATTATAATTGAAACAACGGTGACCTGAGTTCGCGAGGGAAAAAAGATAGGCATTTTCAGCAACTAGTACTTCGTATCTTGCTGCATAGTTGTAAAGTTATTCAACAACGCGCTGAGATCTAAATTATTATCGGTTCAATTCCCGAGTGCTTCGTGCACACCACATTTTACGATAAGGGATGCACATCCGAGTAGAATACGTTGAAAATCGATTTTGCTTTTTTCGCGTTCCCAAGAGTTTGATGTACGAAGAATATTGATTGTAAGTTGCAGAAGAAATTCAAAGAATTGTAAAAGATGCGGCCGTTTCGCCAAACTTTAAACTCGATTATCACGAAACTACATTGTCGAGTTGTGTAGTCCGTGCTTACGATCCGTGTACGTAGTTTAGAGCACGTTACACTTAATTCTCACCGCGAATCACGTGCGTCCATCGCGGAGACTAGCTCACTTCTGATCTACCGAGTCTTATGAGTTCATTCTTATAAATCGTACGACTGACCTGCCATCTGCACAGAACTTTAGGTTACCTTACAAGGGATTCACGCGCTCATACTTTTTTCTCTTCATGATTGTTCCTAAATGAACGATCATGTTTTCCTTAGTTCAATTATTTGTTAAAAAAGAAAATTATAAATCTTTTTGTTCCAACTTTTCTTTCAGATCACCAGACTTCTTTCTTTTTATGGTTAAAAAAAAGTATAGCGAGAAAACTATTTTTCCTGTTCGATTTCAGTTTAATCATGAAAAGGTGGAGGGTGTGAAGAGCCTTGCAGACAGAGAAAGGTCTCGCGGAATTGGGTGTCGGTTGAATATGAATTTTGTCCAAACTCACCGCTCGATCACCGAGGTTCCGGACCCTGCAGTGAAGGTAGGCGGACTGTCCAACGGTGGTGGTGGTTTCCCTTCGGGTTGTGTTGTCGAAGTAGGGCTGGCTGAAGGGCGGCTGCTCCCAGTAGGAGGGCTGGTGGTGCTCGACGACGTTGCCCCCGTTTCCGTTCTTCGCGGCGCATTCTAAAACCGAGAAAATCCCCCCAATCTGTTAGCAGAAACGACGCCGCATCTATTTCTTTGGTGATTTTCCGCGCCGAGCGGAGAGAGAGAGAGAAAGAGAGAGAGAGAGAGAGAAGCAAAGGAAGATAATAAAATTCGGAATGAGCGAGCAGGCTGACATTTTTCTTTATATCTTTTCCTTTTTCCTTTCTTCTTTCTTTACCCTCCTTCCACCGTTTACTTATTTTCTTTCCTTCTTTTTTTCTCATTCACTTTTGCCCCTCTCGGCTCTCCGTCCCGCAGAAATTAATAGCGCAGACGTTACCGAGCTCTTATACGCTCCTTAAGTAGCGAGGAGATGCCGAGGCTGGAGAAAGCGTCCGTCCCTCGGGAAGTGTTACTTAAAATTCCACCGTTCAGCAGTATGGGATGCCGGGAGGTGGGAGTGGAAGGGGGAGGGGGTCTGAGCGATGCCTGTAAATGTCTTCATTTCCTGTAAAAGTCTCCCTAATTTGGTTGGGCTCTGACGCCCAACGCGGATAGAATTCTGCCGCTAAGGTATAGAGACAGACACCTAAGGTGAAACTGAAGTTAGGGATGTACGTTAAACTGTTAGAAATCGCAGGCAAGTGCATTAAATTTGTTTTTGTTATTTTTACTTGTAACAAGGTTATTTCAGCTCAAGTCTACGAGACACCTCACTTAATCATATTTAAAAAATGTGTAAAAGAATGATTGTTCAAGTTTAGTCTGGGTAGTTTATAAAAAAATGGTGAGTAGCTGGGTCTTGGTGGATGTAACAGTCTAGATCATGAAATAATTTTCAATACTGATATAAGCTTTCTTTACAAAAAACTATTAAAAGTTAAAGTTATTAACGGTCTGACTTTTAGTTGAAATTCATGGGTTTTAAATTTTTTTCCATGCCAAGATGTTTTCATGATCAGAATGAACGTGACTCACCTGAGGCGAGAATTTGGAATTTTTGTTTTTTTGGTACATATTTCGTTTCTGGTGTTTTCAGCGAACCGTGAAACGCCAATATTACGCTGCACCAGTTTTCAAAAATTCTCGAAGTAAGTTGTTTAAATGGCTTCCAAGTTGCTTTCTGCAAACATAACAGGCTAATACTGCACTCACAAGAGCTGCGCCAGGATTAGCTCTTTGTTTTTCAATACGACGAAGCAAACTCCCGTCTTTGAGCGATCGAGGGTGAGTACTTCGCTTTGAATATTCTTCGAGCGTGCATCAACTTAGGAATAAAAGAAAACTCAGAATCCCTACGGGATGCTGCACATGTCAAATGCGAACAGCTCCGACGCGGAGTGAATTCGGTCGTTTTTCCAATACTCTACATTTAGGTTTCCATCTGTACTAACACGGCTTTGTTTTTCGTTTTGTTCTTCCCGATATTGTGGGGCACAGGGTTCACTGCATCAGGAAACGTCAATTTGTGACTGATATGTATGGTCGTTCGTCAATTTAGGAAGAGGGTGAAATCGGTGAAAATTGATGTCTGAATGACACCTCTTGTCAGGAGGAATTTGGAGTTCCGGAAAATTCATGCATCAGATTCTCATTTTAACAGTGAGAGCTTTTGATCCATTGAGATGACTGCCAAAATTCTCAGAGTATGTAATGTATATTCAAACCAAAATTTTGTAATAATAACAACGTAGCAACCCTCATCGGCATCTTAAGAAACTCTCTCGCCACGTTCGGCTATAAATTCACCTACCCGTATAGAATTTGATCGAAACCAACGGAGCGCGATACTCAGTGAGCTTCCACCTACACGCATAAATGGGGAAAAGTGTAGTTCGAAGTCCATGCGCAAGGGTAAAATGGGGTAGAGATCGGTAATTAAGATGCCGGTTCAACTCAGCATAATATGCTGTTTGATTTCGGTTGAATAAATACACGGAAGGGAGCTATAAGGGAGATTTGTTCAGGCAACTGTTGGTGATTACTTGATTGAGTCAGATATAACAATCAAATATGCCAGAACGACTATTTTCATGCACGAGATAGTTCAGCTTTGCTTGAAAAAAATAGAGAAGCCATTAGTTCTTAGATATCTTTTTCGGATCACGTGGTGTTATTCAAAGTAGCAAAAGTCTTAGTAGAACATTCATATAAAATAATGCAAATTGAAATATGTATGAAAGTGAATAGGTGTACCGTGAGTTTTTGGTCAAGTAAATATTTCGATATGCTGTGACAATATCAGAAAATTGAACGACCAACTGTGCATGTGACAAGTTCTTCGTCTGTTTAGATAGGCTGGGTAATTCTGTTTGGATAGACCGCGACGTGAACTGTGAATACAAGTAAGCTTTTCGAGGTTATGTTGACTGAGATAAAAAATCTTCACATTTTGGCTGCCTCGAATTCCCAACGCAACATAACCTCGGGACCCCAGCGATTTTTGATAGCTTTAAGCGTGCAGCTGCGACAACTGAGTTGGTAATCCTGAGAAGCCGACAAGAAAACTCGGTTCGAATCAGTTAAGCCAATCAATGGAATCAAGTGATTTGGCGCATGCGCATTTGGCTGTTTCGTTTCTCGAGACTCTCACCGATACGAGCGACAAAATTTTTCTCCTTTTTTTTTTTTTTTTTTTTTTTTTTTGTGAAAACACATAACGATCTATGGTAACTGTATTGAAGTACGTATCACAGTTCTGACAATTTAGCGAAAGATTCACAAAACTAATTGCTTGTAAGATGAAGTGTCCAGCAAGCAGCTGCAAGCGGGAGAAAGAAACGATTAACGTTCGAGTAGGGGGTGGATGTGTTTTCAGTTGAATGCACATCGCATCGCCGTCGACGAGGCCGAAAGTGTCGGAAAAGCTTGGCTGGGTCAAAAAGCTCGTGGCGAAGAGCGGTCGGGGGAGAGGGGGGGAAGAGGTGGTTGCGGCGTTTGCTAATGACGTCAGGGCAAGACTGCTAGGTATACCTATACAATTTCCGTTTGATGGATGTGTGCGAGGGGGCGTTTCTCCCCCCCCCCCCCCCCCCCCTCGCCTTTTCCCCCTTGCCGCTGTATCCACCTTTCGGTTTTCGGAGGGTTCTTCCACCCCGCATGAGAGTGTGGTTTGCCGGGTATTTTTTTTTGCTCGCTTTATAAATTTTCTTTGTCTCTCTTTTTTTCTCCTACTTTCTTTCCCTTTTTTTATTTTGTTTCCTCCACCGTCCCCCTCTTTTACTTCGGTTAACTCCCTCGCAACATTTCATTACTCATTCGCAACCGCGCCGTTCGCTCTCATAGCTTACGGCAAAGAGATGCCGTGCCCTGCGGTCGCGTACCTCATGTCAAAACTTGAGAGGCTACCCTCGCGTTTTAACCGACAGCTGCTGCTGCTGTTGATGTTGATGTTGATGTTGATGCTGATGCTGCTTATAACGTCCAGACTAGGCTGGGGCGCGGGGAAGGGAGGAGGGAGAAGGGAGCAGGGGGCGAACGAGCCATGGACAATAATTTTTAGGTTTCGTTTAAAATGACGCTGCGAAACTTAGCGAAGTGGTAGGTGTGTCATGTGTTTTTTTATAGATAGTATAAGTATATGCAATGGTCAATTTTTTTTCACTATTTTAAGAAACAGTAGCTATATTACGAATGATTACTATTTTGAAAAAAATTTCTCAGCATTAGCATTGGAATATAATTTACTGATAGCTTTTTCACCCGGGTTGAATGGCAAGCTCCACGAATTGCAAGTATTTTGGCAAAATATACTTACAATCGTGTCTTATTTTATCGCTGGTAATATAATACGAAAGTGACAGGTAACGTCAAAAGTATTACTTCAAATTCAAATGTTTTTAGTTGAGAATTGAATTAGATTATTCAAGTGTGAAAAAATTACTGAATAATGTAAAAATGTCACTCCACCTCGTGTTCAGTCACGTGGGCACGAATCCGCTCATATAGACATACATTATGTATCACATTATACATACACAGAACGGAGATTGTGACGGCTGGAAATTAAATCCAGGATTACCTCTGACGTCGCTCATTCGACCGCAGAAAAAATTTCACTGTACGTATGAAATTAAATATGAAAAAACCGCGTAGATTCCTGCACAATTGCATTTATCGATTGAAATTATTTTCACCTTTCAGCCTTGGCAATTAATAGTTAAAATCATGGTTTACAAATTTTCAAATCATAACTCGGTTCCCCGAAGTGATACTATATATATTTTAACACTTGGATTTTTCAACCCTGAATATAAAACTCAAAGGAAAAATTTTTCTGATTCTTGACGGTAAAAATAAAAATCAATCAAGATTTATTAAAACGTTCGCATAGTTTGCTTCAAAATAATCAACTTCAAATTCAAATTTTCTCTGACTTACAAGTTTTGCTACTTTCACAGA
This sequence comes from Diprion similis, assembly GCF_021155765.1. NCBI lineage: Eukaryota > Metazoa > Arthropoda > Insecta > Hymenoptera > Diprionidae > Diprion > Diprion similis. Next base: position 7,657,318 of record NC_060110.1, on the reverse strand, counting down.
GTGCTGTGCGTTTTTGCGAACCCGAATCGATCGAGTCGATTTTCTTTGCAAGTTGGCTGATCCAACGAGCCTTGGATTTCGGATTTGGAACGAAGCTGGACGCAGAAAAAGCGTCGATGTAGATTGCGACTGTTGCATGGTAGTTGCGGGGAGGGTGGAGGCTTTAGAAATAATCCTGACTGACGTGAGCATGAATTTTCACAATGTCCAGCCTTCTCCCCCCCTCCTGCGACTGCACTTTTTTCATCTTGTTTCTGTCCCTTATATTTTATCGAACTTCTGTATATGTACAATAAACGTAAAACATATTACGAATATGTTTTTTATTTATTTTTTTTTCTTAAGGGTTGGTTAAAAACTTACAAAATAATAACTTTTTAACGTCTCTTACAATTAGTGATAATTCGACCGCGTCTGACTTCAACGAGCATTTATAACAACGATTTAGGGTTATCATCAGCGTGCCTTCATCTCTCGAATTGCTGCAACTTTGAAGAGAAGAGCCATTGGTATCGCAAATTAAGGCATTCGCAGACTTAGTCCTTGCAGTAATCATGAAGCACGTACGGATGGAGAGTCGGAACTAGTTCAATTCGGCTAATGAATCAAATTTATACGCGGTTTGCGCAGCAGCGTCTCTACTTCCGGACTAAACGCATCTACCCTCGATGTCGCTGTAGCTTTTCACGGTACACTGCCAGTTCAAAACGTGCCTTTCTATGCTATTCTAGTACAGTTTGACACCCCCCCCCCCACCTTCTCCGCCCACTTTACAGCAGGTGAAACTTTCAATGTAGTCAAAGGAGAAAAACAGAAATATGTAGACGGAAAGTAAAGTAAAAGATTGAAGAGAACAAGAACAGTGAAGTGGAGAAAAATGACGTAAAAACAAGAAATGGAACAAGTTGGACAGAGATATGTCTCTTTTGCTTTCTCCTGTTCTTTCTCTCCCTTTTTTCTTATTCAATCTTTTACTGAAAAGTGAAAAAATTTCACACTGGCCATTTGGTGTATTTCGAGGAAGTAAAGGAATGAGAGATGAAGGTGAAAAGAGAAGAAAAAAAAAAAGAAAAAAGGTCAAAATTCCAAAATGAAATAATAATTAGCTGAAATTTCCGGGCAAATTTGCATTCAGGAATATCTGAGCTAAATTCGCTCGCTATTTAAGAAATTCTAATCAACGAAAAACTGCACCGGTTCTCCAGGCTTCAAAGGATCGAGATCAAGTTGAAACGTAAGACTTCATTTCCGGTTTGACTATCGTAACTTGCCTTCTTTCCTGAACACGTATGCGCCAACAGTAAAAAACAAGCAGCTGGCGGATTTCGGGCATAATGGCTATCTGCCATCGCGATTGCACAGTCGGGCAATTCGTTTGGGTCTGGAAAGTAGGATTAGCCGTAAATGCAGCAATGCCGGACTCGCAGTGCTTTGCTGCAGCGGTTAAACGACATTAAGATTTATATATACCGACAGAGATTTTATCAGCTGGGTCGGCGACGGGCTAGCCAGACGGCTCGTAAGTTTGCGCAAAGAAATTGCCACAGATATATATATATATATATATATATATACAACTGCACGTGAAATCTGTCTGCAAATCGCAATGGTAATTATTCACCCGCGTTTACTGAGCAATTTTATTCCCATTTTTCATCACGTCAATCTTATGACGTTTACTTTCAGAATGATCGAGTATACATAAAAAAATCCACAACTATTGAAGGAGCGTAGAGAAGAAAAGTTACTATGGAAATTGCGATCCGACAAGCTACCATCTAAGTATCCCAATAATTCGTAATTGACAATTTTCACAATAACTTTCGATTACTAATAATTGGAACAATCAGATGGTAGCTCGCGGATCGGAATTTTCGTGGTAACTATTGTTCCCTGCGCATTTCTAATAGATGTGTAATTTTGTCAGACTTTTAGTCCGAGAATTGTAATGCAAAAAGCTTATCGAAAAACACCATTTTTTGACGTTATTTTGAATAATGTCTGGACTCGTACGGGACGTAACTGATTAAAACCGAGTGAAATCGACTTCTTTTACGGAGTTCTACCACGAGTTTAAATTTTACGCAAAGCGAAAATGCCTAGAGTTTCACTGAAGCGTCCCCTTCACTGTAAGCAAGATAATTTTAGCTGAATATAAAATTTTAATTTTATCCCATTAAATTTGGGTGCGAGAAGATCCATGGTGGGCTGCTAGTCTTCCATATAATTCAGCCCAAAAGTAAACTCCGCAAAAGTACTTCCTCCCCGGCAGCGTGAAAATTTGATGTTTCTTTTTAACAAATGAGTAAAATATCACTAATGTAAATACCTCGGAGTACAGCAATCGAGTGGAGTACCCATGTACCATATAATCAGGCGATTCCTCCCCGAAGGATCGGGGCAAAAATGAGGGCAGCCGGGCAGCGGGCTTGAAAATGGGACGAAGAGAGGCGAGGAAGCGCTTTCGTCGCTTCGGTAAGTTGGCGTAGGATGTGGGACCTGGCCGGTAATATGCGTATGCAAATATCTCAATTCCTATGCCGAAATTTCGCCCATAGAAAAGGTTTGCGGACGTTCGTCGGTCCGGGGCGTGGGTAGGGGGGTAGGTATTACTAATATTTTCCGAGTTACGAGCGTCAATATATTCCGAGTGGGAAATGATAATAATAATAATGACAATAGCGGCTCCGGTTACGGTAATAAGGCCAATAAGAATTGGCTGATTTATCGGAATTTTCGGGTCCCCCTCCTGCTTATATGTAAAACGCCGCAGGGATCTTATAACAATTTTATTATATCCATGCGCCCATCCATTGAGCGGGGAACATGACTTGCAACGGATATATTCTGCAGGGTACATTATACCCACCCCGCCCAAACCAATCCCACAACTCCTGCATAATAGCTTGGCTCAAAAATATATTGCTTTTAATAACACCACCGCGCTTCCTTTTTACTCACATCAATTTTTGCCCAACGTTATGTTCACCTGCGGGGAGAAAAACACGGTTATTATCTTGGGGTACTTCTTCAAGGACGACTATGACGATCGAGTCACAGCATTTTGCATTAATTAGATTTTATACGACGCGAATATGTTTACGCGTTTTTCCACGCGTGTTTTCCGTACACAAAGTATTCGTTTTATGACGCTAGAGTGAATTTACGAACGCGCAGGCGCGGAGTACTTTATAGTCCTTGGAGTTAAAAGTGCTCTTTTCTGTACTGCGCGCATGCGCTGAAGTAACTTTTCTGACATTACGCGACCCTAACCTCAAATTCGTGCTTCGTCAAAAATGCGCAATATACTCTAGTTACGTAAAGAATCGTGCGCAACAATGATGCGTTATACTATTTATTACCGATTTGTGAAATATCGGTTTAAATGGGAAATGGAAACGGAATTGAACGATTTGTTTGACTTGATTTATATTGCGCATGCCTAATGATGATGAATTACTTCGTATGCTGATGACACGGCTGTGGCGTCTATTGACAAAAATTGGCATTAAAAAAAATTAACATTGAACGTTAGTAAGAGGGTTTACATGGCCTTCGGAGATTGTCAAAATAGTTTTCCCGGTCGAGATAATTTTAGAATAATCATCAAGGGTATGAATATGAATAGAATAAGGAACTGAAGATATTTCTGAATAGTCATTGAATTACGTACGAAATGGGACAGGCACATACAATATATAATAAATAAAACAAAATATCTAACTTGTGTTCTTTATAACCTGGAAAACTATATGCAGATTAATATTTTAATGATGATTCATCATGCATTTTTTCAGAGTCTGATTACCTATGGTATTATTGCTTGGGGAGGAGTTTACAATGATAACCGGATTTCGTTGCAAAACTTACAACAGAGAATACTAAAAATTATACTCTGTGAATTTAAACCAACTTGTTTTTATCGAATTACTGCTGTATCATTATTCTATACTAACAATAAGAGAAAAATTCACTCAATTCACTAGCATTACTAGAAATCAGAACATCATTATGCCACAAAGAATGAAAACTATTTGCAACAGAAGAAGGTACGTGGTTGCTATTAAATTATTTAATGGATTACTGAATAATTTAAAAACACTGTTATTCAAATACTGAATCATTGAAAAACAATTCAAAGCAATTCATAGTAAGTAACGTATAAGGCATAATTAATTCAATGCCATGTTAGCATGCGTGTATTGTGAAAAATCAATGAAATGTAAATATGTTTAGCCTTGGACTAGTCTACTAATTATAAGTATAGCTTTTTTCTTTGATCAGGTAAATTATGGTTATTTTTCTTTTCTCTCAGTTAGTTATTCTAGGACTTTTTATTATTAGCACACCAGTCCTACGCACAGGTTCTTGTAACTTCCCTCAAGTTTTTACATTTGTACTGTCATGTAAATATATTTGTAATTTGTTGCTGGTAAATAAATAAATAAAAATAATACCAAGAATAATAATAAGTAATAATTATTATTTTTTTACGAATGAGAAAATTGAATCAGTAAGCTGAGTGTTTTTTGACCTTTCCATATTTTCACTTTTACCAAGGACCTCTAATCCTTGTACATTGTACTCACACCCGTTCCTAATTACCGAGATTTCACAGGACGATTGACCACAAATTGTTATAAAAGTACTGATCACAATTCTCAATTGAAAGGTGCTTCTTTGCGATAGCGCGACTTTTTCAGAAAAGTTTCTCACGTTTTTGCGAGGCTTCTCGTTCCATTGTGCGGAGAAAAACAACTCGGTGAAAAAGAACCAACATTTCGGAGAATCGAGGCTTAACCAGTAGCTTCTAATTGGGGCCAATCCTCTTCTGATTATTGTTTCGTGCTGCATGCAGGGTTTGGAATTAAACTCGAAGCCTCGCGCGAGGGACGGTGGAAAAGCGTAAAAAAAGGTCTACGGCTTTCTTCCCCGGTTCAATCCTCGGCTATGACGATATCCGCCGCTCGGAAACTGCTCGTATCATATATACTTCCAGATTTAGGTACATACCTGCGTATACCCACCCACCTTATACCTACACACGCGTGCCGATCGCACACGAAAGAGTCGAGTCGTGACGTTATTAACCCGCAAATCGTCTTACAGGCGTAAATAAGAATTGTACTTTTTTAATTTAGGTTCTTTTTTTGCCTCACTCGATCTCTGAGATTGGCAGTTCATCTCCGCCCTTTTCAAAGTAAAGTATATTTGCAGAGTGCTGTGACGAGTCGAACAATTTGACTGTCATTATTTTTGACTTTGTCGAAAGTTTTTTAAGCGATGATAGCACTAATTTATTTGTAAAATTTGTTTCAATTTGTATTACCTTTGAGTTATAGATATTCTCAAGCCTCTTTAAAGTTCTGACTTTTTCAACATTCTCGAAAAATTCTAAACAACTTTTTTTTTCCTTAAGGGAGCTGTTTAAATATTGTGGATTTACAAAAATCAATAACTTACAATTCGCTAATACCAAAATATTATGTTACATTTTTCACTCTATGAGTAGCAACTTTAGAAGTTGAATTATACAATTATACTTTTAACAATAAAAGAAAATCAGAAAGTGAAAAGTTACCAGATAAAAAAGGAAAATTCCAAAAACAGATGACAGCCCTAATTTTGAGTGACGTTCGATTCTTGAAAAAATTTCCTGAAGTCAGTAACATACAGAGTGAATTCCTAGCGACTCCTCGCTCCGTCGTCTGCTAAAATTTAATGCGCACGCGCTGCAATCCAAGACCGGATGTTTGCCAGGGCAACCAACCGTAACAAATTAAGACGACAGTTCGCGACGTGTGTTGCCTGAAAATTTTTTACAGTTCTCAATGTTAAGCACGACTGCCAGTAAGAACTGTCAAAATTTCTGATGCTAGAGACAGTTGGTCACCCTGTCGAACAGCTGGTCTCGGATTGTAACTCATGCGCATTAAATTTTAGCAGACGACAGATCACGCAGTCGTTAGGATTTCAAACTGCATGCATATAGCTGCTCGACGTTGCCTCAGAGATCAATTGTGAATAGATAAACGCGGTGAGCTGCAGGGTGTATTTGAATGAGGTGTAGAATAATCTATGCGATGAAAGTAAGATCAGCACAGCTGGCGGGTTGCATGTCTCGTGTCATTACAGGCAGCAGCACGAGAGAGCGTCGTTACTACACGAGAGCCAATATCGCGCCCGTTTGTCCATAATCTCGGCGATCGGATCAGATCGCGTTGAAAAGGTAAAAATAAATGCAAGGGAAAAAAAGGGAAGGAAGAAAAAACGAAGAATGGCAAGAAGAGGTCGAAGGTGGGCAAGAGGAGGAAGAGAAGGAAGAGGAGGAGATTAACGAACGGCGCTGCTAATATTCGCCTCGGCAGAAAAGGGGGAAAAATGGAAGGAAAAACTGGCATCCATCTTGGCCGAGAGGCGATGATCAATTCCTTGAAATAAGCGTGAGCCTTATTCTAAACGTCGATATTTTCAGCTTCGGTCCCGAAAAAATCCCGAAATCCCGCAAAAGCTCAACCTTTTTTCAGTTCCAGTTTAAAAGGAAACTTTTCCTCCTTTTTACGTCTCATGGAAATCGTCGGCCGTTTGTCATTTATATTCGGTTCCAGATATACGGGTCCGCGCTCTTGAACAAAACGAATTTTCACACACGGCCAACTTTTCCACGTTTCACGCGGCTGACATCAAACTGTAATAACGGAATCGTACAAGTGTGAATAAGGTTATGGATACACGAATGCCTATCCAACCAGACACTTTTTCCTTCCTACCTACTGTTAAGGATCTGTCTAACGTTCAATATAGCGAGAAAACTTTTGATACGAAGATATGACATTAATTAAAGCTAACGGACTTGAATTTCAGTGAAAAAATATCACGTTTAATCTGCGAAAATGAGAAAATTCTCAAATTTCCATCGCTATATCAAAATTATTAATATTACTTCAAAGAAATTAGATTAGCTTCTGATTTGTTGAAAAAAACGATTTGTTCAAACAATTTCGATGAATAAGATCAGTTCATTTTGTTCATCAATAAATTCTCGACGAATAAGTACAGCCGGGTTTTATCGGTGTCCTGGTCGATCTCGACACTGACCTATATATCTTGAAATATCGAAGTCCATGTGTCTGAAACGCGAAAAAAGGCTTAACAGTCCCATTCCATCCACAATTCTGAACAAAAAGACTCGACGCAGAAATAAAGAGACGGCACGGTTTCTACGAAATTGCAATCGTAAATTTGTGGAATTCATGCAATTTCTTTACTTTTGCGTCTGATAAAAATGCATTGGAGTTTTTGTGTCCAGAATTGCGTATAGAATAGAGCTGTTGGTCCCATTTCTGCGTTCGAGATATGTAGACTTCCATATTTGGGGATATACACGACAACTTCGAAATCGACTGAGGCGCCATTTTAACGACAAAGTATTTTGTAATAAAGAATTAGAATATTATTTCAAGCGTGTTGTATTAGTTATGTTTTTCTGATCAATGATAGGCGAAATTGTAACGAGTCAATCACAAGTTACAAATCACAAATATAATTTGTTGTCTCAATTCGAAATACAATTCATGATACTTTATCTGATTTCATTTGTATTTTTTCCAAATACCGTACAAATTACAATTGGATTTCATGATTGTAATTATCATATTTTTTTACTTCAACAAAATCCATAACTGTAATTTGTATATTATTATATCGAAATTTTAAAACACAAATCTAATTGATATTCAATTTCACTAACAAATTACATTTCTGATCTTTAAAATAAATTGAATTCAATTTTTATTCTGTTTTACCTCAATTATTACCAATCCAACTCGTCGTTAGACAATACTAGAAAAAGATTCGATATTGCGGTCTATTCGCAAAAAGTTTCAGTAACAATTGTTCGTTTGAGGATAAAATTTACAATTTCCAATATTTCCAAGGGACTGAGCGACACATTTCGTAGAATCGCTTGCATGTTTTTATCGCCGCGAAAATTTACAAACATGCAGACCAGAAATAGTGAAGAAGAAAATAGGAAAACCGGCTATGCAGCCGCGCGCCCGGGCCGCAATTTGTCAGAGCCGTCAAGCGACGGGTGTGAAATTTCCTCAGCTGCATATACCCATGCCTGTAACGTGAGAGAGTTGCAGTGTAGGAGTGCAAAATTACTCGATGTTCAGCAGGGAGTTCAATTACAGTATGAGTGTGTATTTGTAGCGAAAAAAAATGCGATTGAATCGTAGCCTCGTTGCCATCGCTGTAAACTACATCGAGTCTGCTCGTCAGAGATTAAAAATTTTCATTATTTTATGAAAGTTATTTACTTGAAACTTTTATAAATTAATAATGAAACGTGCGTATGACTAAGGTGAATATTACCGTGTCAATTTTTCTTATCGAGAAATTCTAATTATTTTATGAAAAATCTTGGGGCTTCTCTCTCACCCGTCAGATACGATTAAAAATCGATTACTTAATTGTGCTAATACCACGTGTATATAATTGAAACAGGTAAAACTGTTTAGAATATTTGAAAACTCCGTAGATTGGATAGAAAACAATTTTCAATAATACTATTTTGTCGCAAGAATTTGACAGAAAAACATAGTGAATTTTGTTCGATTCGTTCGTCAAACTTCCTGCAATATTTTCTTCTTCCGCTTCAATCGTGAAATGAACCTGAGCAAATTACATCAATTAATATACCTTCTGAGTGATTATTTAACCTGCAATTCCGTAATTGTAAAAATTTTGTAAATTTCGGTTCCGAGCAGTTCGATTGGTTGATTACAGTATCGTAAATTTTTTTTACCTTAAAACGACGAAGCATCCTTTAAACACCAGCGTCGTCTGGCGTCTTGAGCCAGATCCGCTTATGATAATCTTATTCAAGACACGCTGCACCTTATTACTTATAATGCATTGAGAAGTGGAGCTACGAGGGGTGGAAAGGCAAAGGGGGTGCAGGAGATGGGGAAACTAATCGCGAGATTATCTATGCGATACGCGCTCAAACACACGTACACACGTTACACACCCTCATTATAATCGCAAGATGCGCGAGCAGTTGACATCAATTGGCCAGATAATTCGCATAGGCGAAAAGGGGGTGAAAAAGGGGGGATGGGGGGTGGAAATTGATTGGGCGGAACACGAACGACCAGGTGTTGTATAAGGGTTAAGTTCGGGAGAGAAAAGGGACGCATTTCTGCGGTTAACGAAGTAATGGCCTGTGCACGTGACCTGAACATTGACGTCTAATGGGTCCGGAAAAAGACGGATGATCGCCGAGAGAGCGACCCTTGGAACACTCTTTTATTTGGCCCACAACTCTTCCGAACTCCTTGTTTTTCCAATTGTTATTACGAGAAGTGATAACCGTTTTTCATGATTGATTGTCAAATCAAGTCTAAATAGGCGGCGGGTGAACGAAGATGAAACAACAACTGCGAAAGGATATCGTTTTTGTCTTTGTTTCGAGTTCTGAAATTCGAAAAATGGTCTGTAATTTTTCAAATTTTTATACTCATTTCACTCGGAATGTAATTATTCAAACAGTGTTTTAATTGAAAGAACAAAAGCTTGTAGGAGATTGGTTAGTTCAAAATCAACATCTTTAGTCAATTTTAACATAGTGTTGTCACACATTGAGTGTTTTTCCAATTCATGCACCCAGAAGCTATAAAGATTCTCCTTTGGTTATTTGAAAAAAAGCACTTATAACTGTCAAAAAAGTTTAAATACGTATCATTTTTCATTTCAAGTCGTTTCACAACGAATCTTAGTGAAGAGCTAGTGGTTACGTTTCATTTCCCTTGATGATGGATTATTCTGTTAAGAAAACAATTTTTCGCAAATTTACTGAAACATTTTTGTTTGTGAAAATCACTCAATTCACTAAAATTCTATACATATTAATTGGATAACTATATAGTATATGTACTAACCGTGCAGTCGCATCATTAACTTTCCGTAAAAGTTATACTCAGCTGACTTATGACTGAATCCTTTCTCTCCAAGGATGAGTGAAAAATGAATGTCCCAGATTTCACCTCAACAACATACGAGGAATGTCAAAATAATCTACGAGTGTATACATGTATGTATATAGGTACAATAACAAGCTGTTTCTGAACGCCTAAACGCACCCCAATTGCAGCATTCTTCGTACAGTATCGCAATTAGTCCGCGGTTTCGACCTGCCTATATTCAGTGCCCGTTTCGAGGGGGATGAAAAGTGGATGGGGGGATGGAAGGGGATGGGGACGGGGCTAATTTGCGAAGGGTATTTTCGCAGCTCTCGGATGTTGCACCGAGGAATACGAAGGGAGCGGAGGACATCCCATTAAAACTTTCTTAAACGTTATTCCGATGCAATGACTGAAGATTACCGTTGCGAGGTAGTTTTCTTCCCCACGCCGCTGTTTCGCGAGGGGCAGCAGGGGGCAAGAAGGGAAACAAGAGGAACCGGAAGGAGTGCACGGGCTCAGCAAATGTCGTCGATTCGAATCACGGAGTAGGTAGGTGGAGGGCGGGAGGGAGGGAGGGAGGGAGGAATAAGAACTGTCAGAGGCAAACGTTCGGTCAATTATAACTTGCTTCGGCACGTGATTCGCATTCGAAGAGCGCTTTTCCGACTCCCTGCAATGCGTGATGTACATACACATGCGGAAAGGAGAGGCAAGGCGTGCGAAAACTCGGTGCAGAATAGATAGGTACGTGAAACCCGGAGGATTCCGAGCGTCTCCCGATCATCGAGCAAAGCAAACTCAGCGTTCTCTTTTTGGGTCCGAGTGGTGATTGCGATCGAATTTCCTTCTCATTATCAGTCGCAATCGCGACAGAAGCGCCTTTGTGCAGCTCGGAATTGGGTCGTTGCATTGAAACAGTGTATCGTGTAACATGGAGGTGAACTCGGTCTTTTCGGGCCGAGCAGGAGTTTGCAATATGAGTCGTAGGTCAGCCGAAAACGAATATTGCGAATACGCGAGGCGAGAATATCGTTGCCTCCTTGTTGCGCGAGATTCTTTATTTAACAAGAGTATTTTACGTAGTTTTTCACGAAATTGAGGTTAGGCTTGTTTATTGTCAGATTTATTTGCGTTACGAAATCTGGGAAATTTAATTGCTGGTATAACATCCGCAATATTTTATCTCTTAAGTTAAATTTTTGTCCGGAAAAGTAACTGGATTTAATCGATGAAATCAGTGGCAAGATCACTTGAAATTGGTGGAATAGTTGACGTTTTGAAATCACCAGAGCAATAAATAGCAATAAAATTTGAGATACTTTAAATATGTGCGAAACCTCGTAGACCTAGATAGCTTGAGAACATTGAAATCTGGAAAACGGTAAAATTTTGAAACAATGGTAAAAGTATTCAAAATATTTAAAGTCTTTGGGTTATCCGAATTCCCAAAGCACTGAAATTTGGTAATTATTGAAACCACAAAGGCGTTACTGAAATATTTAAATTGTTCGTTCGTAGATAATATTTATCCCAATACCTAGTCCTTAGTGCAAAAATTATATCAACGAGAGATGCGAAAAAGATGTTTTTCGACCTTCCTTAATACTACAATATCTTTCTTCAATACATCTTACCACAAATTAAATTGAACAAGCATTTCAAATACGATTAAATATCTGCCAACAAGTATATCGAAATAAATACGTGTCTAAATATTTTTCGCTGCGATACAAGAAGACTTGCCGTTGAAAAAAGTGGCAATATTTTCGTGACGTCGCAAACAGCATAAGTCGCTAAAAATCCGCCCTGCAGCCGAAAACATTAAAGTTCCGCTTTTTCCTCGGAGGTTTCTCAATTCGATTGTAGCCTGCGGTTTGGTTATTTATACCCCCAAGGCGTAACAAAAAACCTCCCCATATTAGTCGACTCTGCTTTATCCGACCCGTTGAGGAGGGTTGATCTGAATAATACCCAACGTCGTAGGGGTGGCGGTCCTAATTTGACATGCGAAACTCGGCCGAATGCGCAGGCGTCCGAGCCTTTATACGAACGTATATACGTACAGGGAAAGGGGGGTAAGGATCCTGTGGAAATATTCCTTTCTCTTCCGTTGGAATTCGAGAATACCATCGTCTCTCCGCTCGCTTCAGACAATTTAGAAAGTTAATGTCGCACGCTGATGCATTCAGCATTTCTCAAACGAGGAGCTTAATTTGACTTTCTCAATTAAACGGATGAGAGAGGTTCACGCAGGGTTTTATTTAATCTCCGTTAATTGGGCAACAAAATTTACTCTTCTTTCCTTTATCAGTTTTAATTGAAAACTGGGCACACTTTTGGCCAATGAATTGTTTTTGCAGTTCCCTACCGTATAATCAAACCTTCATTAATTTCATAAGTCAGATTTTTCTTTTTATCCTAGCTTGACATTTTTATATTCGTTTCTCATTCTTATAGAAACAACCTTATTTCTTACACATTGATGGATTCAACGATTTAAAAAGTATAACAACCAGCAAAGCAATTATACTTAATTATAGACTTTCACGCGTGAATATGGAAAGAGAAATATTAATTAATGCAGAGTAGAGATAAAGGGGTGGGAAATAAAAATGTAAAGAATAAATCAAAACCCAGCTTAGAATGGTGGTTCGAGAAAATTTCGGGGTAAAACAGGCGTGGAATTGCACCTATACGAGATTCTTGAATATAAAGCTTATATACAATGTCTATTACACAGGCGAGCAATGTTATTCAAAGGTTTTGTCGTATAAATTAGTCGGGTGTAATTCAATTACCCGCTTCGTAAATTAGCTGGAGACAAAAAACTGGGGGGAGGCAGAGAGGAAAGAGGAAAAAAAAAAATTTTCAACGCACAAGAGCGGAAGGGAGGGAAAGGATGTGTAATTAGACAGGCGGGGAAATGTCCTTAGAAAAATTAGAAAAAATTGCCAACATTACACCTGCAGTGCGTTTCGTCGTAATTTGGAAAAAGCGCAAAATTAATGGAAGCGAAAATTCACAAAGACGTGATATTATTTCTGCGAACGAACCGCTACCCTCGACTCACCCTCTTGCTTTTATTTTCTCCCACCAAAATCACGGACAGAAAATAACTTTCCTCTCTATCTCGAGGAGGAAAGTCATCTTTTTTCTCCGATCTCTGGTTTCTCGACTTTACCACCCTACCATTATTGCAATTTATTAGACTGATACGTAAATGCCAGTCCGCAGTGGGACTCCAAGATTTTTACTATCAGACTAGAGCTTTTTCTTTTACTGTCACTGTCGGTCGGCTATCACAGTCCTATCGTCTTGAAATTGTTGAAGAAAATATCGAACGGGTGGAGCAGAAAAAAATTAATCAAGTTAAATTATTATAATAGAACTAGAGATTGAAAAAAGTAACTACGTTGTGTATTCGGGTGAATTATATTGAAGCAATTCGTCGATGCGTAAAAAGAAATTAAAAAATCTAAAATCTATTCGGTCACAATTTCAAGAAGATTGTCTTAATTTTCAGTCTTATTTTTTCAGAGGACAAATTGCATCGATTGTCTAATATTAACGGGCGGTCATCTTCATTCACTGATTCAAAGTACTTGATCCGAATTCCAATATCGTTGGTAATTTTTTTTAACCTAAAATTAATTTAAATTACTGATACCTGATACCTGATTCTAACCAAAACGCGAATTCAATTTGGGTTCCTGCATATAAATTTCATCGCTATTTGGGTACAAGTTTTATTGTTCGTATTGAAATAAGCTCATATTAAAAAACTCACACTCAACGTGGTACTGAAAATTTTAAACGCAGTAAATGATCAAAAATTCTTTTAACGAGTGGCTAGTGTTCTCAAAATGAATTTTTGTCCCACATAGCTGAGAGATAAAAGCAGGACACGGTGAAGTATTCCAAGGCTTTTTTCGGCTTTGATTCAAAATCATTTCAGACTAACAGCATGACTTTGATAACATAAAAAGCGAGACAAAAAGCCCGCCAGTTGCTGTGCTTAGTTTATGCTTAGCTGGCATGTATCTCCTTGAGGATTAGGTTGCTGAAACACGCAGACCCGACTCACGTCTGCATGTTTATTAGATTAGAAAAAGAAAAGAAGAGAAGAGAGAGAAAAAAAAATAGAAATCTCGAGTATTAAAAAAAAAAACGTCGGCGTAATCGACGTGGAAAGTCTCGTCATGTATATAAGGATGAATTACCGAAGGCGAGTATCTCCGCCCTGAGGTTATTCGTCGGAAACCTATTGCGTTAGGCGTTGGAAAGCACGCGAGGAAAGAAGGCTCAAGAAAAGCGGAGAGCTTTTCTAAATTAGATAAAAAAAAAAAATAAAAAAGTACTGACAATGGGAAAGAGAAAGAGAAAGAGACAGAGAAGGGGGATGGTTGCTACAATAAAAAAATTTGCTGAAATTTTCCATTAATATTCTTGCATTAAGCGAGTTTCGCTCTTCAATCTTTTTATTCCGTTCGCCATTTCCTCTGCGTCCCTGCAGCCGAGCCAACCCCAAATATCACCCCACGTTTGACTTTAGAAGCCATTATTTCTCCGACTCGGAGCCACGTGGCTTGTCTTATTCATTTTTGTTCCTATTTCTCCTTATTCCTGTTAAGTTTCATCAATTTTTCTCATTTTCTGGCCGTTCGTTTTCGCCTAAAAATGTACATGAGAAACAAATTTATGCGTAATCACTCCGGATACCATCTTCAGAGGAATTTCTGGTTGTGATTATCGTACAGTCTTCAACTATTTTTAATTTTATCCGTAACCGAAATGTATAACTCTGGGTGGAAAATGAAAATGAGTCTTGTAACTATAACCAGAAAATCGAGTACGTGTTGCTATTTTCACGTTTCATAACCTTTGGTGCTATAAGAAAAGTTTCGTGGCGATAGAAAATCACTTTTCTGATTTCAACGAATTATGTTACGTTTTCGAACTTCTAGAATCCGAAAAACAGGTTTTTGAAAAATACCCACGATGATCTCGGAAGCTGTTAAATGAAAAAAATTGAAAGTTATAGAATTTTACAATCAAATGATGGGCATGACAAAATTCCATATCGCGTTCAACTTGGACTTCCGGTTCCAGCAAAAATCAATCGATTTTTAATGTTTTACCGACAAACCTGTACTTTTTCCTTTCTATTGCTTGTTTTAAGTAATCAATTATGTTTTTCCCAGTTTGAATATTGAAAAAAAAATGATACATTTTTTTTCCAATTTTTCTTTCAAAGCTTTTTCATGTGACTGCCAAATCCTATCAATGTCAGATTTTTCACTCGACTTTTCCGTTTCATGGTGATAAAAAGTGTGACGAAAAAACTGTTTTTCTGGCTTGTTTTATTAATTACCGTCATTCTTACTATATTTTCCGATAACTATTGCGATAAGTTGATGTTAAGACCTAATTTAATTCTGAACAACAATATTCAAACCGATATTTTAACGATATGCATTCTACTAAAATTTTCCAGTAACTATGGATATAACACATGAAATTTTTCTCAGCGTAGATATAAATTTATACCTTTGAATCAACTAAATGAAATGATTTTCTTCAACGGTTCTCTCCTTTTAATACAGGCTCTTTTTTCTTGAGGTTAATTTTCGCTTTCGGTCAAATTCACACTCGTTACTTTGATCCTGTCAGTATAGAGATTCGTAATTAACGCAAAAAAAACTTTGATAATAATACTTGAATATTTCGTTGCGAAAAAGTTAGTTTGTTAAACCCATTTCACTGAGTAACCATTTTTTTCGTCGTCATATTGCAGCTCGACGAAATGCAAAGAAATTGAAAAAGCGTTTCAATCGAGTGAAAATATTGATTCTGACAAAACGGGAATGAAGTAACTCTACATTTCCCGTCACGCATTTACGACTGTCGGAATATGTGCCTCGTTACCGAGTGTTCATGATGCGGGAATATTCGAACCATATCACTTTACACCCTGCAGAATTATTTGCATTTACACTCACCGCTGAAATACTGATAAAGCTTTTTTATTCACTCCTCGTTTTTCACTTCATCGTTACCTTTCTCTATTGTTACATCAAAAGTCGCATTTCGAAGAACTCAAATCCGCTTCCAGTTCACAGTCGAGGATTGACGCTCAAGCCGATGGTTTGAGGTGGCGCGCAATTTGAATGCTTCTCGAAATACGAGCATTTCCGTTTCGCGAATCGCAGAGAAAAGTTGTTTACCGAAGCAAATGTTTTCTTTAAATCACTTCGTTGATTCGTAAGTAAAAATCTTTTCAACGTATTGAAGCGTTCCATTTGATTTCTCTGAATGTAAAAAAATCAGCCTTTTTCGTTAGAAAAAATAATTTTTATAAAGAAATTTCGTTGATTCAGTGAATTATTCCTCAGATTCAGTTCCCCCAAGCAAATACTTCACGTTATTCAATGAATCGTATTGCCAAACCAGAAAATTTATTCATTCGCGTAAAATCAATAATACAGGGTAAACAAGATGTTAGTTAAAATGGGATGAAAATTTGTTTACTTGTACATATCAAGGCAAAAATTTGGTGGATATTTGAAAACACGAATGAATTTCAGTGAAATTTTCTTTGATTGTGAATGGACCATGTACAAGAACGTCTGCAAGTTGTAGGAATTCTGCGCCTCTGCTGGTGAAGCTGACCGAGAGAGAAACTTTACACCAGCAATCTCGTTAAGTAATTGAGTGAGAGGCGAGCTTGCGGCGTGAATTATCCGCCATTAGAGCAGCGGACTTTGACTTGTGATTTCGTTTATTACATAGAAGCTTCCGGAGTACCTACCAGCGCTGGTTGAATGTGTCGCTGCAATTTTCATGACTCCTGAGCAGCCAGTAAAATAAAAATCGATAAAATCAGGTCATAATTTTTACCGTCATTCATCAACGTTGACGAAGCGTTACGTTCAATTATTTTAAGTATGCACTTGGTGTGCTAAAAAGATGTTCTACTAGTATTTGAAAAAAAATTTCCACGCCTCCGCTGGGATCATTATTATATAAACTGGTATTCGCCAATTATCGGCCAATTATTTCGGTCTTATTCCTCCACCCCCAAACAGGACATTGATTAAAAGGCACGTCTCATTTGAATTCACCGATCCATTCAGTCTCCGTTAATGGTTTGCAGAAATTCTGAATCACACCGCAGTGAAGAGGAGAGCATCTCTTCGGAATATCACGGTTTTGACGTTTCGTTAATTCGGAGTTCGAATTTGTTCGTCAGTAAAGAAAGAGAGAAAAAAAAGAGAAAAATTTCAAGGTTATTCGTTGAAAACAAAAACTAGGAAAGTTCTGAACAGTAAATTACACTTTTCTTAAAAAATACATGAATATTTATTATATTGTGAATACGAATTCGCTAAAACAATGAATCACGAATCAATATAAATTTGTCCACTTTCTGATTGGCGAATCACTTTCCTCGACGAACAACTTTGCTGGAAACAGTTTTGTCCACTATTTTCGGTTCGCTCGAACAAAGTCAGTATAAAAATTTCAAAAGCATAAAAGTTGGCCAAATTTCTCTGCCGCTAATAGTCGACAAATCATTATAAAATTACAACAAATTCCGAACAGTGTGAATCCTAATTTTAAAAAATTGTGTCAAGTTGAAAAAGAGGTATTTCCAGCTGTGTTCGCATCATTCGTCAAAGTTAAGGACTCGACCTATATCCTGCAATTCCAATTTTCCCGGCAACAACCACGACTATGGGAATCGAATATACAGGCTCCCAAGTCTCCCAGACCCCCGGTTTGCTCTCGCCCATTATTCGAAATCTGACTCAGGGTGATAACCGATAAGCAAGTTGTACTCTTCGCGTTCTGATCCCGATAAGCCACTCCGTCGAACGCCGCCCATTTTCACGACCCTCGAGAAGCACAAGCTTTTAGGTTTTTCTTTGACCGAGCCTCCCGGCCAATTTCCTACCCGCCTACATTTTATTTTCCTTCATAATGATATCATTAGACCGTAAATGCGCTCGCACCCTCGACTACAAAGGAATTCGAACTCGGATACGCCGAAGGCTTCAATCTGCCCTACCAGCTGTAACCCTGCCTCGTGTCGCGTCGCCCAGATAAGAAACAATATCTTACACCGAGCCTTTCAGAGGAGACGAATCGGACAAAAAGCCATGAAACCAGGCGCGATATCTACTCACCGATTTTCTGAATGCGAACAATTTTTAATCGGTGGTCAATGGTTTCGAAACCATGTCGATTATGCTGGACCCATTTGATGCTTGGGACACTAATAGACGACTGTTTCAATGGAACGAGACGAAATTACTATCATTGTACTCAAATTTATACACCAATATAGTTACCGTATTTTAAAACAAAACTCCTCCTTTGTTCACCAGCAATTAATATAAGGATTTTGTTTGACCGCTTTTTGAGTATGAAGACTTTAAAATTTCAGATCTTTTCAAAATTTCAGGTCTGACAGAGAAACAGACAGACATACATGTTCCTAAAAACCTGTTTGTGAACTCTGCAGACGTCCAAAATCGTAAACCTTGTTCCAATGGGATTTTTTTGGTTTTTTTGTTATTTTTGTAATACAATATGAAGATGATCGGCACTCGGCAGCTGTTTAATCGAAACGTCGACGTAATAGATTCGTTTTCTGATCACACACGACGGAATTCAACCCTCCAATCATTTCCTGGTCACAGATCTGGGTACATCTAATTAGAGAGTAATTCTCCACCGAAACCCACATTTTTCTTACACTTATCACTGTAATAGGCAACAAAAAATTAAAATGTCGACCATAGAAAAAAAAATCCCAACAGCACGATGAAAAAATCCGCTAATCGTACATGTGATGATTGAATAAATCCTGTTAGAAAATGTTTAGTCAATTTCACTCTATACGATTATTAAGAAATTTTTACATATATACGCGTAGAACAACATTGGCAAAGAAAATATAAAAGTTTTGAAAAACATGTGGCTAGAAAGGGTATTACGGTAGGAAAGAACGGTGCTTCTGGGTCGCAGTTTCCCCAAGAAAATGGCGCTGCGAAAATACCGTTATTGGAGTTTGAATACAGTTTCTTCAATGGATCGTCGATAGTACTTTTGCGTTGTCGACAGATCTTTCCGAGTGTTATGCTACTGTATTTTACTACCAAAGTGTAATAAACATACGTTTGAAGTGTTATTGCAACCACCGATCAGAATTTAGGGTAATCGCCAACGTGTTTTTCTCCCTTGGTCTTAGGTATGGTTTCAACTGATCCTTGGTATCGCGAGCTTAAGTTCTACGTCAAAGATGAGTAATTGATCAATTTTCACCAAGTCTCCGACATTTGAGTGTTTTTTATTCCCCCGTCTTCAATTGCGAGCTCCGATTTGGGAATTACTAAATGCCAGTTGGAGTTTGATGAGCAGTGATGATGACCCATCAACGAAAGCATCACTCGAGTTTTATACAAATAATTTTACGTTACGATTTTGACATAAATTAATAATAACGTTACTATTCAAAATTGAGAATGTAAAATAGTCTAAGGGGAATTAGATATAGATCGAAAATAATTTCTTAATGAATATTGTAGAAGTTGAAAAATAGTTTCTGGTTAGAATTCAAAACATTTTCATAATGCAGTTTTCTCAGCTTCTGATTTACAAATTTTCCCTCAAATTGCGTTCTTAGAATTGTTTCTTTTTCATCAAATAAATTTCAGCTGAGGATTGAAGTTTGTGACTTGCATGTTCGAGAGGAATAACTTCGGGAATTTGTTTCCAAAAAAACTCGAACGACATCATCAATTTTTATCCACATATTCAACACGAATTCACAGGGTTTCTAAATATGCTTAAGTTGAAAAAAAATTTTGAAAAAGTTATAAAACATTTTTGAAATCTTCATCCGAGTGAAACATTTATCATTTTGAAATATTGTCTGATTGTCGCATAAAAATAAAGTAGATCGATATAATCTAAAACCATGAAGAATCGAGGGAAAAAAATTTACGAGTAGGTACACGAATTATTTCCAACTACGTATAACAAGTTCTAAAATTCGGTCCAAGATGTCGATCCAAGACGACCTGGCGTAGGCATAATTCCCGTAAAATCTCAAAAAGCTGAGAAAGCAGATTGCAAGAATCCCGCCCCTCGACTTCCGCCTCTCGGTAGTTCGTCGTAAACTAGGCGATGAATTCGGCAAGAATAAAGAAAGTACTGGTAAGTTGAGATATACGTGTATATACAAATGCATATACAGAGAACAAAGAAGAAGAAAATGAAAAATAAGGCAAAAAAAAAAAAAAAAAGAGGATGAGGATGAGGAAAAGTTCCGCAACTATCCCGGTCGACAATGAGGGAATGAAATTTGACGCTTCAATTCGCAGCACTACGTCCCTCTTCCTTTCACTTTCCCTCTCTCTCTCTCCCCTTTTCATACCGAAGACGGTTAGTGTGCGAAGGGTCGAATGACTTCATTGCTGGGAGTTGGTCGGGGGTGCGAAAAAGTTTGACAAACTGAGATAGAGCGAGTGGCCATATTGTTTCCAGTTCTCACCAATCCCTCGACCCTCCCCCTCGATCTCACGGCTATTAAACGTGTCCCCGTCTGTGCCGTCAGGCTTTCTCTCTAAATTCTTTTCCCCCCGCAACTTCGCATATTATGTTCTCGTACCCCTTGTACAGGTCGACCAAAAGTAGGTGTACCAAGAGCGAACGAATGATGAAATTTATCTGTAGCAAATTGAGCGTCGATCTGCGCATGCGCGAACTTTTTTGTTTTTTCATACAGGCTGGCCACCATCTCAAGTTTTTAGCCATCACACGCGGAACTTGGAGGTTATGTAGGTAATGATGTGAATTGAGCGACTAATGACTACCACGATTCATCGTACAGAGTGTAATAAATGTGACAGATACCTCAAGCAATGATTTCTCGCATAATTTTGGCTTCCCTATACTTCGTCATTTTCCATTTCCTATTTCAACTCGTTGTTTTTGCCCATAATTGGCTTCTTTTGTCATTTCAGTACGCCTTGGACTTTTATTCTGGTGAGTACATATATATATATATATATACTTAAACTTTTGTCCTTCTTCCTGGCGCCTTTAATTCCCCCGTCAGCTGGGCCGACTCTGTCGACCTGACAAAGGAGCTGCATTTACAACAATACCGGGCTTTCGTGATTATCGTTACTGTTGTCAAGGTATCATTAGTTCGCATCTCCTTCGTTTTTACTCACTTTTTTATTTATTTTTTTTTTATCTTGTTTCACCTTGTTTTTTCTTCCACTCAGATCACCAGACAAAAACACCGTCGAATGAAAAAAACTGATAAAGGAAAGAAGAAAAGAAGGACCCACAATACGAAGGAAAAGATGAAATCGCCGGTGTGCTTTCGCCCTAACGAGCCTCCCTCTTAATTTCCAATTACACGGGGAATCAATCCGACGATCTTGTACCTCGTTACCCGTATCCGCAGACCCCTCAACGCGTTACTTGGATAAATCGGGTTACTACCGTTATCCACCCGGTTATCCCGCAGACGTTGAGGGCACGCCTGATTGAACTGAGATTAGAAATATATGTATAATACACATCCATACTTTTCCCCTCTTTCTCCCTCGTCAGCGCTATACTTTTATCAAGAAGCGTAAATTTCGTCATAAAATAGTCGATCAACTGCTATATACTATACCTATATGTATATATATATATATATATATAATAATATATATCATACATATATATTAAATCTATATACTGTTTTATAAAGCCTATTGCACAATGCAACACGATTTGAGGACTTTGTCTGTATTGATTTTGATGTATAGCTATACGTATACAGAGTATTTTTAAGCAAACGCCGCGATATGTTGGGTTGCCTACCCCTGAGGGGAACAAATATCGGTAAAACAGAGCTACCGAGTTATCACAACTTTAGTCAAGTCAAGACAAGTCATGTAATCGCTTTAATGAGACTCCGGAACACGATCACTGAACGGGATGGGTTGTAAGGAATGGAACAACTGCTTGGCCAAATCGCCCAAATCCACACAACTTGTCTGCATAGGCAATTCCAGCTTACTTCCGAGGATTTTAAATCTGATACCTGCCGGTATCTCGTACCGATATTTGTCACCCTCTGTAGTAGGCAACCCAACATACATACCCAACGTAGTATTTGTGTACAAAGAAATTTATTCGATCAACAGTAGCGAGATGAATTACAAGGGGGTGAAAATCGCTTTGTGAAAAAATATGGGACGCTTCGCTGAGTGCACAATCGGTGAGGAATTTCGTCCTTTCAATCGTATTTGTATTATCCACACAAGTGTAATACTATAAACCATTTTACAGTGATGATGTAACAGCATAAATTTTTAATAGTTTGCATCACGTTGTGCAAAAGACGAGAATTCCTTTCAAAATTTTTTGCGGTATCACACGAGTTGCAGATTATTTTATTTATGTTTATGTTATTATAGAATGCCAATCAAATGCATTGAAAGGAATATTTCGCGAACGAAAAATAAAGCGAACAATCTAACAATTTGCATTACTAGGTAAAGTCATTGATGACACTCGATTTACTTCGTTCATTTGGAATATCACTAATTCTCATAATCTTGATTCCATGTTCCAAACTTATTATTTTACTATCGAGCGAATAAGTAGTTCTCCTACAATTAGATAAGAATTATCAGTTATTCTAATTTGTGATTTACGTACATTTTGATCCCCGCACATATTCAAATTAAAACGGTATTCAACGTTTCCGGTTTCACCCCGTTCACCGTCGTGCAATACAAGCCGACGATTTCTATTATATCGGAACATCTGGCCCGTCTACTGTGGTTACTTAAGGCGGACCCGAGTAACTCCAAAGCTTATGTTCTGAGAAACTTTACACTTTCATCGCCGAATCAGCGACTGCGAATTAATCTTGTACAGGTCAGCCGACCCGTTACAGGCTGACTTCGGAGTTCTTCGCTTTGAACCTCCCTTTGCAAAGGCAAGACTTTACTCAACTTGAGTCAATTCAAGCTAATTTTGTTTTAAGGAGATCATCGCGTTGCATGTATTTATGTTATATCGATGAACAAAAAATTGATTCAAATAAGATGTGTTCAAATTTTGAGTAAATTCGATCAAACAATAACCGTATCGTTCCATTATCAAAACTTTGTATTATTCAAGTTTGGTGTTTGCCTTACGTATTAGTAGTTTTCTGAATCAATTTTGTGGATAACGCGTTATTGACTTTTCGAAATGCTTACATCAATTTTGCAAATTAATATACATTTTTTCCCAATGAATATAGAAATCACGAAGTCACAATTACGATATAACATTTCGCCCAAGTGCAAAGTAATTTTTCCTTATTATTAGGCAACGTCACGATCCGTGGGTAAATTTTTTTGGTTGCATCGATAAAAATCGTTTTGAAAAATAAACAGACTATGACAAGTTTCCAATGAAATATAAGAATTACAGAATGTTTCGAATCGAGTTGCGATCGGCGCGTGATTCTCGGAGTCGCGTGGCGTTATAGCGAAGGGTGTGAGATAAGGGAAAAAGAGACGGCGGGCTAAATCAAAGGTTTATCAGAGAGAGCAATAAATTGTGCAATTAATTAGACGTGTAATTAAATGCAATCAGATGGTGTACGGATTTAGTATACGAGGGCGTAATTCTTGCGGGTGGCAAGTCGACGGCATGATGGTGGAGATGAGGAGGAGGGGGAGGAGGAAAAGGGGGCGATGCGTGAGCGTCGGCAGTAAAAGTGCGGGGAAACAAGGGGTTGCGAAAAATCGCGTGAATCGCGCGAGTTCCCGAGACGAGAAGGTGCGGGTGCGTGAATGGCGGCCGTTTGGCCGAGTCACTGACGCGAGGACATCGCCTCGACGATGTTAAAAAATACCCACCCGCTGCGAGATGCAGGGAGAATTTATGCCCGGCATATCGATGCGACAATGGCGACAGATACGCGGCCCAGCAGAAATGACTAATAGTCGGATTACACGCCGGCAGAAACTGGGCGGCTTCCGGTCTGATGGTCAGATTCGTTTTGAAATCAAACGAATGATTCCAATTTATTAACCCTTCGTAGTTACACCGAGTAGAATCGACTCGTTGATCAACATTCGGTCTAAATACTAAGCTACTATTTTTTCCCCCCAAAAGTATCACATTCGCGGAGTATCTTCTTCAAATTTTAGTTTGAAATATATAAAAAATTGATAAAGTCATGATTTTTCGAGGGAGAAAGTCTCCTTTTTATACGTAGACTTCTTTAAGAGTTTTTTTGCCAACATGTTCTCAATTGATTTTTTATAAATCGATTTTTTGTACTTAATATAGAATGTTCAAAGCATGTTCTGTAATTTTTTTTATCCACATCGGATGGACAATTTTTTCATAATCTTTTTTTTTTTCAATTACTGGGTAGAATCGAACGGTGTGACTGCGGAGGGTTAACGTTGATTTTGAGTGAATTATTTTGATTTCTATCTTACCATGCACTTTTTGATGATTTCTCTGCGTTGTAGAATATTTTTTAATGATTTCTGGATTGGATAGAATCACAGAAAATCACTTTTGACGCTGGGGAATCATTGGGAATCAATGAAATTCACTTCGCGAACTGGAAGCCATAGATACAAATAAATAGAATGTCAATAAATTGAAACGGTTTATCCGTTACCAGAAGACTCGCAACGGTTGCATACATTTTCCATGCGATTTCTTCAACAATATCAAGTAGTGTCAATTGATTCGCAATAATTTATAAGGATTTCAGTTATCTCGATTAATTCCTCGTTACTTCAGAGAATATTACTTCTGCAATAACTATAATTTCTCTCATTTATAATATGATTTTCAGCTGTTGAATTGATGACTTCCTGGGGTGAATAGTCTCTCGGCTTCCGGTTAAATGATCGCCCAGCTGGCACCCAATGTTCCCTGACTTTCCAGACATGACCAAGTTTTGGAATGGATCCTCCTCACCTCAAGTTCAGGATGGGTTTCAACGACGGATCCAAGCTACACCTGAGCTTATACGCAACGCAATTATGGGGAGAGTGGACGACTGGCTGCTACTGCTTCTAGGGGATGGAATTATTTATCTCTCTAAGTAGCAGAGCTAATGGACGGATATCTTCCGCTCACTATCCTGCGTCTGATACGAGCTAGAGATGCTCGGTACTACACTTCCGCGGAGAGAAATTGAATACATATACGGTAAATTAACAAGTTGAGAATGTATCAATATATAAGTTTCGATGGAGGTCAAGCTAATATTCGAAAGACGAACAAATAAATAAATAAATGCGTCGATCAATTTTAAACTCCAAAGCTCATTTATGAGATTAAAAATGTACATATAATGCAGTATTTTAAAAGTCTCAAATCAAATTGAAGTTTTTCGTTGATATACCAGAATATAATAGTAGGTGGAGGTTAAAAAGTATAATGTCTGCAGAATATACCGAGACGCAATATAATATTCATTCATAGGATTTTGTTGTGACTTTTCGATAATTCGACTGATTACCCGGTGACTGACATTGATTTGACAGAACCAAGTATGCACTGAAAGAAATTTTATCTTGAAACAGATCAGCTGTATACCTCAATTACCTCATGTATTTCTACTGTCTCAAAATCATATCTGTGTATCATGCATGTACTCCGTCAATTGTGTCAAACCTTAGCTGACTTACTGCTCTTTTGTGATTCAGCTGACATCGTGCATCTCACTCAAATAAAGTATCCTTGTTTGTGAATTAAGCATAATCTATCGTCATCATCTGTGTTATCACTAATTCGTGGACCCCACGTTAATGATCCAGTGACATGAAATCGGATTCCACGAGGCATCGATGCGCACTAGATAAAGTTTCTTGGTCGAGATTTCCTCCGGGTTGTTCGAGCGCTGGAGGAATCCTGCAGTAAATCATATCCGACATTGGAAAGACCGGGGCACCTGGACCCCGTCGTCTTAACTAGGAGCCCCACTCTCGACCAGGCACCTGAACTAATGTCGTTAATTAAACCTCGGACCCGGGGGTTAAAGAGAGGAACATGCACGAAAGCGTACTGCGCTCGGCGAGAAACTAAACACAGTACACAAAACGGGGGCCGAGGGAGAAAGGGGGCGATAAATGCCGGGCTTAGGAGAGACTCGCACTATATTAGCGGGCCCCGCGGTAAGCTGCGCTTTAAGGGAGACTCCATCTTCCCTCTTCTGTGGAGGCGGTGAAATGCGCGGCGCTCCTTGAGCGCGTAAAGCAAGAAGTTAGCGCAACTGGTATGGCTCGTAAAATCTTATTACGACTTGCAACAAAGTGCTCAGCCGGAGTACCGTCACGTCGGACGGTAGAGATTTTATTGGTTACAACCCCGCGTTCCGTTTTATTTCCCCTTCTACTACCCCCGCTTATGGGCATCCTCTCGTTTAATTGCAAATACACAGTCGCAGGAGCGATACTCATTTTCCGTGTTACTGCCCTTCGTTCACGGAGGGTAGGTGCTGTTGTTATTTGTATGAAAGACTGCTGTGTGTCGGAGGATCTTAATGCTGTTCACTGCAATTGCAACTCTTTCCAACTTCCACGCTTTGAGTACGTATCTGCGAGTCGCTTTCTCGTCGATTTACCCACGTCCCGAAGAAGACACTTGATTTTTGAGGAGAAAGTACGGGTTTTAGATTGTATCTCTGCGGATTTTTCATTACAGATGAATTGGTGAGAATTTGGACAATACATTAATTTAATTCGAAACTCCAAGGAATGGACGATGTGATATCTTGGAAGAACGCATGGCTGGCATCTAAGGTTCAATCAAGTCAGCTAGAAGCTCCGTGCCCAAGGGTCTTGAAATTTCTCGTTTCAAAGCGAAGGCGTTTCCAGTCAAACTACTCGGTGTTGATTCACTACAATGATGGCTAGTTGTTGGAAGGTCATATAGTTCGCTAATTTCTCTGGATGAGTTCAATTCTGCAAAACAGAATCAAGGCTTCGGACAATTACAGTTTCTCAGATGAAAAGCACTGATGCTGAAAACGGAGCATTGAAGCATTCGAATATCATCGAAAACTTACCCCTTACGTGTTTACAGTATCTCGCGACTGTAAAGCCTTGTTCAGAAATAGACTGTCAAAGTAAATACCTTTAGCTCAACAAAACGACCAGATCAGTAGCGCAAACCATCAACAATTCTCTCATACTCGCCATAACATTGTCCAATGAATTTTCACTGATCACATCGAATGCTGAGTGGTTCCGAGTTATAGGTGTACCTACCACTGATTTCTCCAGCCACCCGTTTCAGACCTCAATCCCATCACCTTCCGTTATGAAATGAACTTAACCAGAAAATTCTGGGCCGCGCGAGCTATTTGGTCAGACCGCGTATCCTCTCAAGCGGAAAGCGTGGTTCACTTGCGGTCCTCGAAAGGATGAGGATGCAACTTTGGTACCCGCTGAGTTTCAAGCCTTTTGCATTGTTTCGAAGGTACTCAAGCAGCGGGTTAACCAGCGATGGGGATCCGAATATTGAAGGCTGATTCACGGTCCAGTCGAAACCACGAATGGGAATTGAACGCTCGTTTCGCGATGCTGTCCGGCATTGTGCTCGAGGATGTTACATCCTCGTCAAGAGGCAGCGATCCGTGAACTGGTCACCCAGTTGTCGAGCAGCGAGCCGAGGCTTACGGAGCTGAGAGGGTGGAGAAGGACGGCAACCGAAAGCGATTCATTTCTTTGATGTTTGTTCACCGGCTTTGACTAACGAACCAGCCCACCGAACCCATGCCCACGGACCAGGCTGCTGTGCTACCCAAAACCGTGACATAGCTTCGTGCGGATTGTCCTAGCGAAGAGTGCCAAAGCTTTGTGCATCGTTCGGCGTCTGCATATATCGGCCTGGTTGTTCAGGGAAAGGGATTAAATTGGCTTGTGGGATACTCTTGCATGTCCAAGTTTTGTGGTAGGGCTTACATTCGTTGGGGCTAAAATCCATGCGATTGAAACCGCGCGGAATTGCGTTTCTGGCACTCCTTTTACCCTCTCCATATCCTCCTTCTACTCCTTTTCTTTCTCCCACTTTTCACTTCTTACGGTTTGAAATCGGAATTGCTCGTCGATGAACCGTGAAAGGTTTAAAGTCGAGTCAACCAAAGAGCTTAAACTTTCCTCGGCCTCTGTGTCGGTTACAAAAGTTAAGTGTACGGTTAGAGCTCGTAAGCCTCCGTCCAGATTGGCACTCGCGACAGAGTCGCTGTTAAAGGAAGTACGCTCAAGATTTTTTTTGCTCACATTTCTACTCCGTTCATTTCTTGCTTCAATTTCTTCCTCTTTCTATCCCATAGCTGTAGGAAACACATGATCTTATTCTACGGAATACAACTTTTTCTTTTAGATAGTATGACACTATGATTCTAAATTTCACAGATTTTTATCCCAAAATTTGTACCAGTCGAAGAAATATCAGAAAATCGAGTCTCTTCTGATTATTACTTACTCGGAAAATCCATTAATTAAATAGATTTCTGTGATTTTCCTTTGATTTCATATTTTTTCATTTATTTTCTCCGAAGTTAAGCGACATTATAGTCATTATACACGCAATTGCGTCTCGCCATTTTAAAGCTTGTTTAACTACTTTCGTAATTTTTCATTCGTTGGACACTTTCTTGATCGATCTCCTTCACGGCAAGTAGTTTTATGACGAACTTCGCCAAGCGAAGAATCACGTTAATAAATAGATTTACAGTTTCTACGATTTATTCGCGATTGGGATTTGGTAGCACGTTGCCAAAACGCAATAAATTTGGACGATGAAATAGTGATTCTTGCTAGTAACATGAATGGATACTTGAAGCAAAACTTCATTAAAAAGAGTAAAAGTGGGCCGACTGTGCAAGAGAACCGTTCTTGTAATTCAACAGTGAGAATAGGCACGTTGGCAATTAAGGGAGGTCAAAAAGCCAGACGATCAGTGGTGACCGAGGTGCTTTCCACCCCTCGGGAAGCCAGTAAAGGTAAGTAATGGTCAATGAGGTGTTCATTATCGGGCAGAAGTAAGGGTGAGAAATTCCTCGAGTTTCTCGATATCACCAGGGTACATAGGTATCGCGATACGCGTTCAGCGGACGCGGTTCCGGCAGGTCAGCATGGCAAGAAACACTTCGGAACGTCCAGAAGGCACGCGACACGGTTACGAGGTCCGTATTCAAGAATTGCCTGTACATTCGGCTGCTTGGCAAAGGTGCTTCCGATCAGGAGTGCTTGATTCCGCATAAATTGACCCCTCGGTCAATCCCACGAAGAATTTACTCACGCACGATGAAGTTATCAAGCGAATGCAATGGCCCGGGAATTACCATTCACGCCATTAATTGACCCTCGATTATAGAGATGTGAAAAGTTGAAGGTGTGTTACGTAATTGCAGGTTGAACGAAACCACGATTCGATCTCGCTGGTAAAGTTGTCGCCTTGCTTCCTTGTCACGAACATAAAAAAAATCATCAAGGGATGAAAAACCAGAGAAAAATCATGCGTGATTCTTATAGACATGTCACGGTTCATTCTTTCCTTGGATAGAACGAGGAGTGAAGAGAAACGGAAGAGCAATTTTTTCGCTTTCAAAATTCAGGACGAATAATGATAATGGTTGTAGCAATAACAAGATGTCGGCGGGGTCGAGGAAGTAAGCGATATGACCAACCGACCAAAACCCTCTTCCACCACGGTTCGGTGGCTACGTGGCACCCTAAACTATTTCAGTTCACAGTTTACACCCAAGGCATTTCTACGGTCCTCCAAACATTTCGTTGTAGTACTGGAGTACCAACCGCATCCATGTTTATGGCCACCGCTCTGACTGTAATTTCGGCTTAAACTTGACGGCTTGTGTATTCTATCTACACAACGACGAATATTTGGTTTCTAGAATAGAATAATTAATTAAAAACGAATCAGTATCGTAATTTGAGTCAAAAGTTTGAACAAGAGAAAAAATTGTTTTAAATATCTTCTATCAGCAGTTCTTATTCTCAAAATTCTTGGAATGAATAAGCTCTGATTTTTGTGACATTATTTTAACGTCTTTAGGCCTATTTGGAATGCTGACTAGACTTCTAAAAATTGTCTAAAAGGCATTCGAGAAATCTTACATTATCACTTCAGAGTCATAGTGAAGTATAAACTGCAAATTTTTGGCAAATTAGGCACAAAAAAGGCTAACAGATGGATTGAATTTTTAATTCCTCATCTTGACGTTAGTCGAAGCTTGAGAACGATTTTCAAAAAACAAAATTCCCCGCAATTGTTTTCGTAAAAATTCAGCACCATTTTTATCGGTGATGCATCGACCTTCTTTTAAGAGGGCTTCGTGGCTATTCAGGAGAATTTTTTACTCTCGATATCGCTTGCTGAGATGAATATCGGACGCCGTGAAGCCGCAGCTTGGCACAGACAACGTCGTTGTCCACACATTGAAGCATAATACACCCTCTGCATGATCCGTGTTTATAACCTGTCTCGATGCTCCGACTACGGAGGAGGAGAAAACGCCGGTCTAAAATCCAGGATTAATTACGATCTGCGGCGTGACTTGACGCGGGGGATTAGCGGGGGTATAAGTGGTGGTGAACTGAAGGGTGGACGGGACGAGCAGCCCTTCTCCGCCTCTCGGGATCCCAGAAGACCAGAGCTGCCAAGGTCTAACCAGTAACTGACGCGAACGGGGCTTAACGTTCCTATTTTTGCTGCAGTAAGAAACGACGGGAAATACATCTCCGTTACTTAAGCTAGCTAGCCCTCTGATGTATGGCCGCGATACATGGGTTATATTCACACCTGCATCCACCACCATGCAAGCGAAATCTCCGACCTAAAATTCCTTCGGGAACTGGGAACCGGAGGTAGGAAGGCCGGAGTATAAAGCTATTCGCGAAATAAATTACTGTACATGTTCTAGACGCGATATTAGGAATTATGACGTGAGTCAGGTTACATGAATGTTACTCATATCGTGATTTGTATTTTTATTAAATCATACTTATAGAATAAGAGAGATAAGAATAGATCGCTGTTAGATGAGACTAACATCGTTTCAGATGGAAAAAAGGAAGAGATAAAATTTGCATGTTGTAGATTCCATAAAAACTGAAGTTTGAGACAGGGACGAAATTTGGTCGGAATATTGAGAGAAAGATATAAATTGTTGTGTAAATTTATAACTTGATTCCAAACAAATAAAGAAACCATTTTTAGTAGAGAGATTTAAATTCTTTCTAATTTTTCCTGACAATATCTCAGCAATTTTCGTCTAAACCGAAAAATTCAAGACGTTTAATCAGTAGTATTGACAGCACAAGATACTAAAAAATTATTCGTAACTTTTAAACAGACGAAGATAGCAAAATTTTGAATTTTTCCAATATTGGTGAGATTTTTAACTATGTTTGTTTCCTCGGATTTTCAATAGTATAGCTCGAAAATTCGGGGTTTTATTTTATTTAAACATTTTGTACAAAGGCAGTTTTCTCCAATCACATGTCAGTGCTGTTCATTGAAATGACAAAAAAATTGCGAAATGTTACGATACGATACATGATAAATATTGTTTTCGGGTAAAGTAGTTTTCATGTTGAAACTTCCAGAAAATTGACAATTTCAATAAGCTGAGAGTGAGAGAAAAAAAAGGAGCTTATCCCTTTCTGAAATTAAATAGTCACGGCGATAATGCTTTGCAGCTTCGAATGCGGTGCTGTATTGAAAGATAGTGGATGCGGCAGCCGTATGATGGCAGAAGTAAAACGTGGGGAAACAAGAATAACAAGCAAAAAAGAAAACACAACTTACATAACGGAGGGGTGAGAAAGAGAGAGAGAGAGAGAGAGAGAGAGAGAGAGAGAGAGAGAGAGAGAGATCCAGGCAGGATAAAACGGTTCGTCGTGCTGCATGGATGCCCGCTTTGTCTTTGCTCGTTGCGGCAAGCACTATAGTATAAGCTGCAACCAGCAACCCCCCCAGCAGCCAGCCACCCAGCTTCCGGATTATTTGCATAAATGCATACACGAGCAATTGATATGCAAAGGGTGCGCACGCGGCGGTGAAGCCTTGTTGAATAACCAAAAGAAAAAGAAAAAAAATGAACAAATAAATAAGAAGAAAAAAAAAAAAGACCAAGCAAAAGGAAATGTCAACAGTATAGCGAAGCGATAATATGCGAGCAAAGAAGGGTTGCTCAAGAGAGAGAGAGAGAGAGAGAGAGAGAGAGGCAGGAAGGGTACTCCATTCAGTCGGGAATGTTTTATGGAAATTGCTTCCGCTACCGTCGCGTTTCTGCTTTGTATTCCCCTTGCTGCGGGTTCACCGCGATATACCGATTGCCTGAATGCACATGTGGGTATATATGCAGCACCCGCGAAAGGGGGATGTAAGAAAATTAACAGGGAGTTATTGCACGGGGACCCGTGGATGACATCCATCGTTATTTGAAAATTGGTCACTCGCTGTTTCCAACGGACCCAAATCGACTTTGGACTTTTGTCAGGACCTCGATAGGTTTCCGAGTGTCAGAGAGAATGAAAAAACACCATATTTTTGTACTCCGAATGGGACATAAGAACGCGTGAATAGTAATTTCGTTCAAGACGGAGACGATTTTTTTTCGTTTCATTTTTCCCACCATATGCCATCGTTTTCGTAATAAGCTTTAAAGTTTTCAACAAATTTTGATCGATGCCTAGAATACTGTTTAACATTTTTTCAAACTTACTGATCTTCGAAGTTCTGTTATATTTTCGTTCGAAACGACGAGAGTTCAATTCAATTTTTTATGTTAAAAAATTAATCAAGCTGTTTTATAAACTCAAACTTTAGCGGTTGAACTTTTCTGTTCAATTTATTGTTTTACAAATTTTTGATACTTATACCTTTCCACTTGCATCAGCATCAACAGTGTATGGAAATTTTCCTTCACTAGTGCGGAAAACGTTTAAAACGAATTTCGAAACCACAATTTCACCGATTTGCTAATTTTGTTGGATGTTTTTAACTCTTCAAAATCCACTATTTTCGAAACTGTGTTTCTTTATCAGTCACAGATCAGAATTGAAAAGAAACATGCCATGAAAATAGACTCTCTAAATATAATATGATACTTTTTTAACTATAAACACTGCATTAGGCAGAATAACAAATTGCTTACGTTAGTTCTAGATTCGGAAAGTGGTTTCAACTTCTTATTTATTATAACTATCTCGAGATGGCTATTTTCACAAAAAAAAAACTCTTGCTATGATATAGAAACATCTAACTGAGCTGAATAAAAATAAAAATTGCTTAATAAAACGAAATGTTAATAATTTTAAGCATCGAAAAAGATGGCCACCAGAGGCAGGCTTTGAACACCGATCTAACGACCAGAGGTGAACCATTTCGCAGGTTAAGAGTCGACGAGCCGTCCAACTTCAGTCTTGCCAGCATTGTGCGGGGCGACTGAGATGCTAGTCAAGAAGGAACTGCTGAATAGCCCATTTCACTAGCTCTTCCGGCTCTAACCCTTTACCTCATCGTCGTACAGAAGGCGATTCCAGCCGAGGGAGAAATAGGCGCTCGTAAATGATTAGATATATGGATACGAGCGCGCTGCCAGCGAGAAGCAAGTCGGCGGAGAGTGGATTTGCTTGATAAAATTATTGCTCCGACACGCAACGGCTATTCCTCCGGCTACTCGAGATGCCTACATCCGTCTGCAGAAATCGTTTGTACCGGGGGGCGATAATTCCGCTGTGTGTTTTATATTTCCGGGCCGTTTCATGGCTCGAGATAAAATGGCACTCACCTATTTTTCCTTTCCAGTTTTATTCAAACTCGTATCTATAAGGTATGTATAGTATATAGTGCAAGAGGATTGTCTTTGCACAAGCGAGCATGTTTTACGCGTTTTTTCACGCGTGTAATTATAATTTTATTACAGTTATTTCAATACTATATCTGTTTGTTTTTTAGATAATATAAATTTATTGCTGCTCTACCATTAAATAATCGAAAATTTAATACGACAGTACAGTACGAGTGTTCATAACTAAAGATTAGTAACGTATACTACATTTGTTCGATTACAATCGCGAAACTCATTTCCATTGTATGAGCAGAACTATATTTTTTCAGTCTCAGCACGTTATGGCCTGACTTATTTTTTCTGTCGCACCAGGAATCGATTAATTTTATCTGAACTAACGGGCATTGCCATTTCAAGGAAACGTAACTCGAGGTTTCTTTTAAACTACAGAAAATAACGAAAACTTGAAAACAGTTGATACTTTCGAACAAAAGAGATGAAAATGAAAATCTTCATAATTCAACTTACCATCAACGAAGGTACGTTGGAAGGTTCTTTTTATTTATAACAGACAAGTGTGAAAAGTAATTTTCATATCTTTAGAGATTGCTCAATGATGTAATGAAATTAATGCTGTAACCGTATGAAAAACCTGCAGAGAATTACTTTATAATTGGCCAAATCTCTCTGAAAATACCTTAGAGAATTAGCGAGGGAAGAACAAAAATAAAAAAAATTTCATCATGGTAAGTATACGGCCTGTAAAGAATTCGCCTTGTTTTAATAATACATAAGGAAAAACAAATTATAACATAACGAGAAGAAATTATTCAGTGATGTTGAAAAATGTATGGTGCGATGAAAAATTACAGAATTTTCTTTTGAACTTTGATGTTATGTAATTTTTTATGCGATGGATTTCCCCGAAAAATGGAGATGAAAAGCGAAAAGGTAGCAGAAAAGGAAAATCTGAAAACGAGAAGCGAAGAGAAAGAAACAATTTTGCAGCTGAGGGGCTTTGTTAGCTTAACAAATCTCTTTTTCTGTGAGTCCGATTCCCAGCGCATACAAATATACACACACATACAATATACATATATGTTTATACCGTTGGTATATTTTTGCTTTAATAAAATAAACCCGCATACATAAGAATCGCCTTCCCTTTTCTCAATATTTGCGACTTGAATTTGCTTGGGGAATTCAAACAGACCAGCACTTTGAAAATTCCGTAAGGTTAGGCAGACGGTGTGGGAAAACAATTTTTCACCGTCGATAGCAGAGTTTCTCTCCTTCGCGTTGCCGTTTCCGTTTCGTTCCGTCTCTTTTTCTTTCTCCCATATTTGTCTGACTTATTCATAACACCAAGCGCGTAATGCACCGGCAGCTATAAGTTTCCCCCTCGTCAAATCGGCAGAAACCCTCTCTCGAATCTTTCTTTATCTGGTGCATGTATGAACTTCTTCCGCAATGTGAAGTCTCGGACCTGGTGCGATTCGCGATTCCGCTCACGAGTAAAATTCATCTGAGGGAAATATGTTTCCAAGGGAAATCACAAGGTTGAAGGTATCGTGATGTTAAAGTACCGAAATATTGTTGAAAATAGCACTTATTTTTTTGCAATTTCAACATAACCTTGTAGTACTTGACTTTGAAAAATATTTGAATGATATTCTGCTGTGTCGTATGTTCATTTAATATCAAACCATTCCAAAGTTGCGAAGTGACAATTCAAACAGAAAAATGCATCGTTATACATATTAATGTACGATTTTTTTCGGGGAACCGAAATTCTTAAACAAGGCCGGTAAAATGATTTTAGAACTACAAATAAGCCTTTCTATAGTGAAAATAAATTAGATAAGGTGCAGGAAAAAATGTATCATTGAAAAGTTGAATCCTCATCTTTCATACTGTTGCACTCCGGCCACGTGCACTTTATTAAATAATATTGATGTTGGGCGTCAATTACTTTTTGCAATATTAATTAAGAACGAAGAGTCAATGTAGAAGCGGAGAGCAAGAAGATCGTTCTCAGGACGTTTGGATTATACCATGAGCTATGAATGGACGTTAGCTTAGGTAGATGAGCGTAAGCAATAAATCGACGAGATAAGACAGACAATTTATATGTGATGAGAAATTAATATTTGTTTGATCAAGAAATTAACAGGATAACAAGGAATGTTATCCAAGAGGACAAATCTAATCTTTAACTCTTCAGTTAATCATTCTTGGTTGCAAAAGCAATTTTCCATTAGCCAATTATTTTGAACAAATAACGTCGAGCAAAAAGACCGCAGGTAATTTCGAATGTAGTAGATTATTATTGGTCCCTTTGATGTTCAGCAATAATCGTCATATCCTTTAGTGGATTGTGAAAAATGTCATGATTGTATGCAGAACAAAATTTCTTGTCCACGAAGATGGATTCTTATAGGATTAGAATAGAATAGTGCTGTATCATTTCACTGATACGAGGTCGATTGATTAATAAACAACGAATACGAAACTTATTCATAAAATCACAAGAAGTCGGAGATTTCTGCAACAGTCGTTCTAACTGTACACTGATGAAATTTGCCCCAAATTATTGTTCGTCATAAAGAAACGTTCTGTATCGGATATAGATTAAATGTTTAATTTTCCGTAAAGAAAAATGCGCCTGATCCATTCTATTGAAGACGAATTAAAGAATGTTTTCATTCTGTAAAACAAAGAAATATAGCAGCGCAAATTTATTCTTTTTCAAATCTTAACCGGTTCGGTGATTTTTTTTTAATCGGTATAATAATGCGGTTAGGAAAATTCAAAAGAGCGGGAAAAAGGTTGACGAAATCTTCGTAGTTTGGGGGGTAGGGGGTCGGGGGGGGGGGGGGGGGGGGGAAGCCGACGCATAATTCGAGCGGCCGGATCTAATCTGGAAAAGGCGCGTAAAGAGATATCCGTGTGTCTGGAGACGTTAGCCGAACGTGATACCGGTTCGGCGAGGAAATAGAGAAAGTGAGAGAGAGAAAGAGAGAGAGAGAGGGAAGAGTGGCTGGATGTCGAATTTGCGGGGCGCATGTTCCGCCGAATCCCGCAGGATCCGGCAGGATCCCGCAGGGGGAGAGAAAGGAAGAGGCGATGGCACGACGCGCGCTGATCGCTCAGCCGCTTTCTACGTGATCCGAATTTTCATCCAAACGGTGGCGAACGGCTCACGCGCTTTTTTCGAATTCGAAATCGAGGGGCGGGAAATTCACACTCACCACGCGATCGAGATGCTCCATGATTATTCGACCCTGATAGAGATTGGGCCGCGCGCCTGGGGTATCGGGGAAAACTATCAGCGTAGAAAGTACATGATTCTGTCTCCCAATTTCTAATCTAACCTAACCTAACCTAACCTGACCTATCCTGACCCAACCGAATAAAGTAATAATATACCGTGAGTTTTTCTAACAGCGGAAGGGTCCGTGCGCCTGATTCGGGCAACTAGAGTTACAGCTCGTGCTCAAGTTGAGCACCGTATACTGGCCATCACGAATAATTGACAAAACAATTGACAACGTTCGATATGCCCGTGGTGGACGTCGGTACTCAACCTGAGCATGAGTTGTAACTCGAATTACCTAAATCAGGCGCACGGATCATTCTGCTGTTGGGAAAACTCACGGTATATCATACTGTGTGAGTTGGAATACAAACGTTAATATTTTCTTCTTTCAATAGTGTTGAAAATTTTAATTGATTTACAATTTTTATGTTAGAATACAAATTGAAAACTGAGTGATTAACAGTAAGTACTAAAATAATTGTAGATAAAAATATAAAGAATAAAAGAAAACGGTATGGCCGATTTTGATTCTTCAGAGAACTGTTTCCATTTTGATGGTATATAATTATAATGTAATGAAAAATTGTTTGTAATGAATTGAAAAATACCTTCATCGAAGTGAATAGTTACGTAGAACTAAGCAGAAGAAGATGAGAAAATCTAAAAGTCACCGTCTCTTGGCATAACAAATACCAAACTAGTTTCGGCGTTTCTCATCTCAACGATCTAATTGGCTAGAGTTGGAAGGTTTTCAGTTATCTATCTATATTGAATAATTCCAAGTATAATCCTCAATTCATGATCGACTAACAACAAGACAAGACAAAAAG
Source organism: Diprion similis (assembly GCF_021155765.1). Taxonomy (NCBI): domain Eukaryota; kingdom Metazoa; phylum Arthropoda; class Insecta; order Hymenoptera; family Diprionidae; genus Diprion; species Diprion similis. The sequence goes on along the minus strand of NC_060110.1, from coordinate 7,619,338 downwards.
CTCGTTCTTACACTACCGAAGATCGTAGCTAATAAACAATTGGCAAATTGTCACAGAACCCCCCGTAATACGAGTTCACATGCATTTCATCGAAATCGAATTGCGTGAGTGGAGAAGGAAATGGGGGAGAAGAGAGAGGGAGATAGGAAGGCGTGGTAACCGGAAGGGACGTCTATTATTTCCGGTTATCGCTGTTAATGGAAAACACATATTAGCTTAATCAGAAAGTTCTCCTCGGGCGACAAAACGGCGTCGGTTAATTGTGATAGGGTGCAAGAGCCGCGCAGAGAAGAGTATGAACACAGCGCAAGGATTGGGCCAGAAATTTAATAAAAACATGCTTCGGAGGAGTGTTTATCGTCGAAAATGTCAAAACTTGAATAGCAGCGATGGCGGAGGCTTGGCATAGAAATCAAATGAAAACCGCCGAGGCGAGTGCGGAGAAGAAGAAGAAGAAGAAGAAGAAGAAGAAGAAAAAAAGATCGAGGGTAAAAACCAGGAGGAGACAAACAGCGGTGAGCACTTTTCGCCAACGCGAGTTTTCCGACGTTGGACGCGTAGGGGGGAAGAAGTTTCGGAGCCGAAAGGAACGCGGTGATAAAGCCAAAAGTCACGGGGTTTGAGGAAACGTGCCGAAGCGTCGGACCAGTCAGACCGACGTCTGCATAAACGTCAACGTCGTTGCCTTGAAAAATTGAACGACGCATGGTCGTAAAAACGAGGCGGAAACACATTTGAACGCTTCCGCGATCCGCTCCGTTGGCAAACTCCATAACCGATATACTTTTCGCCAGCTCTTGCCGATGGCTAACGACCCCGTCTCCAAACCCGTGAATTGGATTTCCCCGTGCGGGATTCGTTTCAATTGATTCCAGTCGAACTCACCTACCGAAACCACTTTCGAGATTGTCCAAACTTTTCCTTTATGCCACCCCTTTGTTCGGGGCACCGAGGATGGTGCTTGCTCGGGCACTAAAACTGCGCGGACCACACCCTTTGTTCAGCAATTACCTTTCGCCGATTACTCTTATCACCGCGATACTGTGCGGTCTTGGATTAACACTTTTTGTCAAGAACAAAAGCTGATGCATGCACTTTATGCGGGTAAACGGCAACGGATGCAGCTTGCAGCGAACAGATAACCGTTGCAACAGAAATCGCGGGTATTTTCCGTCCTCGTTATACTTTCGCAGTTTTCATTGAATCACGAGAAATTATAACTGTTTATACGAAAGTAGGCAAGGTCGGGTGGGGTTAGAAATTTCAAAAGCCCGAAATGGAAGTCGGCCGAGTATCCAAAAACCAAAATTCTGAGAACTCAATGTCGTGAAAGCATAAGAACTCGGATATGCAGAGTTTCGAAGAATAAAATCCCAGAAATTAATTACTCCTCAGTGGTAAAAAGTATCCAAAAAGACCAACCACCCGTACCCAAACCTCGAAGGTCCAAAATCTCGAATGCAGTATAATATATATAATAATGTAGAATAATCGTAGCTGTAAACAACAGAGTCCCGATGTAGCAAAGTTGACGAAGTCGAATCGATAAGGAAGCGAATGCACCAAAGTGCAGGATAATGAGCAGTTTCAGAATTCATTCATTTCACAATTTCCCGACTAGTTTTTAATATACAGCAACCCTGAGAATCTGTAAAGATCTATATCAGCAAAAATTGTGCTGATAAATTTCTGAACATTAATTTGATGAGGCTGGAGTTTCAACGTTGATGTGCGGATTTATTTTGACAATTACCGTGGCAATTTTTTTCCAAAACACCATTGTTCACAAATAAAATTACTAATTCATTATTCTGTGCTACCTTTTCAGGAAACTGTTGAAGTAGGTAAAATGTGAAAAAGTATGGAAATGATTTTTTGTGCAAATTCTATTAACCAAGTAATTATTCTCGGCCATATTAGATTGCCTATTTTCATCAAATTTTTAGTCTTTACTCAAATTCATCAGCTCTCTGAATTTTCGATGTCTCATATTGAACTCGCCATTTTGAATGTAATCAGCGACGTAAAAAATGTCTGGAAATCAAGTTTTCTGAAAATTAATAGCCAAACTCGTAATTCACAGTCTTGTGGGTAAGTGCACATATTACGATTTTCATCTTAAAACGATCATAATTACCGGCTCAAAATGGATTTAGAAATCGATCAGTCCGAAGATCAATTGTTTCTTACACATCCTAATTATACCACAAAAATATATATTTGAATACGACTGCAGTTTGATTTTAAGACGCAACCTACCTGTTCTGTCTGAAAGTGAGTAATTATATTGATAAGGAACGGCGCATTTTACCTTGTGATAGAAAAAATTACTGAATAATCAATAATTGATATTTATAGTTTATCTGTTTTTTTTATAACTTTATACAATAGCCACCGGAGATGCTTTAAAAAAAAAAAGAAAAGTTTATTCAAAATCACGAATAAAAATAAAAATTAACTGATTACAGATCTATAAATGTGTTGAAATAATTTTCTTTATATTTCAAGCATAATATCCTTAACAGTGAGTTTCTTTTTTTGTTACGTATAAAATATTTTTCTACTAAGCAACGAAAGCCGCTAATTTCATAATTTGGACCCAAGGCTTGAAAAGAAAAGTGGAAACCCTCATAATGATAAAGTAGAAAATCCGCCTGACCACAGAGACGATGTTGCACGATCTCGAATCCACGATCAATCATCGCAACGGAGTAATTAAACGCAGGGATTGTCACTCCGGGTCGGATCAGTCCCGGGCAAAACAAGCGATGGCAACTAATAGACACGAAGACGAGTTGAAACCTACGTCATGAAAGCACCCGGAGTTTCCCTAACTCGGACTAGGACTAATCCAGGTCTGATGCCGAGAGCGGCGAACCGTATATATCCCACCCTAAAGTGGAGGCTCGGGTCATCGTCCACTGCTTCGAACTTTGTTAGCAATTGAATAATACGACGGTTATCCGCAAAGATATCCTGCGATAATCACGCGGCAAGATGAACGATTCTACTCGATCACCGCTAAGCGCGACAGTTGGGAAGTGAAAATAAAAAAGGGACATTTATCTTCCTTGAGGCCTTTCAAATTTCATCGATCCGAGTCTGATGCTGCAGTAATTGATTTGACCAAGATTGTATTTCCACATCGGCTGCTTTTAATCGGCATCGTTTTACTACCAGTTCTCTGAATAAGAGCTCGGAAAGAATCTGACCATAAACATGGACGCGATCTTCTTCTTGCTGCACCCCAAAAGCTGCGGAAAATCCACTGATCGATACGTATGGCCTCTGGTTCAACGGTTGATATCGTCGAGCACTTCCCGTAGAGAAGGTAGGGAAGGTAGAGAAGGTAGGGAAGGCGTGGGTTACGGGAGGTAAGAATTACGTGCATGAACCCGCTGTTCATCCTCTGGGAAAACACGTGCGGAAACACTTGTTATAGTCCTGGTAGAGTGCGGTGCAGCGGCGAGTTATCCTCCTCTCAATATCCAGCTTCCATGCTTCATGGACCATCGCTGGGTATATACGACGTCGTCGCGATCCTCCTGTACTCGAACTTTCGCAGGGAAAATTGTCTACAGTCAGTAGCGTATGGTTTTCACGCTAGCAAATAGACAGTAGCTATAGCAACAGAGTGTATTGTGAAGTGACAACTCTGGTCGAGTTGTTATTGTGTATGTGGGTTTAATTTCTTCAATTATAATTATCACGTGCTTCGTTTAGCCCGATGGAATTATGTAGGATAATTAACCACGGTTTGAGAAGTGCAAACATAAACGCTACAAGCTATTTGCGTCCGAGCTTCACCATCACTGGCAAGGAAAGGCATGGAGGTATCCTCCCACGATTTCGTTCATTTTGGGATACGTTATTGTTCATGGAAATCTGTGCGACACGTATTTTTTTCTCATCTGAGGATAAATGGTTCGAAGGGGTGAAATCAACCCCCGAAGTTGGGCATTTCCAGGGGTAGTTTCGCAGTTTTGTATGCTTCAAGTTGAGATATTTGAATGAAACGAATTGGAGGATGATTCTCATGGTGATCAAAGAAAGACACGTTTTGTCCGGTTACGATGAGGTTAAATGGTGAGAAATTATAGTGGTTGAAAGTTACAAATCAATTATAATTAAAAAAACTATTGCTCGTGTTTGAATGCAATTAATTGCATTTGAAAGAGCAGAAGAAAGTAGCGGGTTTTTGTATTTTTACTTAAAATGTTATCCAAGTGAACAAGCTCTTTAGTTGTTGCTTAAAAAGAACTTTGAAATATAAAATAAGATGAACTGAAGCAAAATAGTGACAATTTAATGAGAACTTGGTAGCACCTGTGCAGTAGGGGTAATTCATCCCCTATGTGACTTTGATTCAGTGATACCGTCGATACGAGAAATTCTCGATGATACTCGAGACGAGCCAAGAAGTTTCTCGTCTCGAAAATCGAGATTCTCGTCTCGTCTTCGAGAAATCTCGTTACAGATTTCGAGTCTCATCTCGAGTCTCGTCGAGAATCTTGAGAATTTAGAGAATTTCCAGACAGACTTGGAATTAGATTTATTAGAAGCACTTTGAAACCTAGAGACAGAATTCTTCTTACAGTACGTGAATATTAGAGTGTTCCTTTAAAGGGTAGTTTTTCGATTTTTACCACATTCGCCCCCCAGATTATTCGCAAACAAACAAAAAAAAAAAAATCTCTGTATATATATACGTTCCATCCATTATTTTTCCACATGTGCAATATACGCCTAAATAACTCAGGTCAACAAAAAAAACTCCCTAGATATCTAAAAATCTGTACACCTTTCGCCCTGTTTCATGGGACTTATGTGATTATGTCGATGAAAACTTTTAATGAACATACTGAAAATCGATCCAATTCAACCAAGAGCCAATTTCCAAACGGATTTCGCACGGTCCTTTCGAAAAGGGTTGGAAGGTCGCACTACACGATCATGGTTCAAAGTCTACGTGTCATATAATATTTGTAACACGTCAAAAAGAGCGGGGCACAAGCACCAGGTGGGTGCGAGGCTGTTCAACGAACGATTACTGGCATGGCCCCGTTTGGCCTACAACCCGAGTCTCGGCACTCGAGTGGAGAAGTGGCAAGGCGACAGGGATAGGTCAACATGCCATTAAAGCGCAAAGTTGCCCCGATCCGCGATTCCACGGTATAGGTTATGTTCGTTCACACCTCTCGGTGTCCGGGGGTGACTTAAGTTCGCAGGATTGGCTGGTGCCGTTTCGAGTACAGCGTCTGAGTGCCCTACAGACCCCTTTCAGCTCTCTCTCTCTCACTCTTTGTCCGTCCCTCTCTGTTTCCAGTCTCTTTGTCCCGCGAAAATCGCTTTGTTCGCAGTGTTCCCGACGTTTCGCGAGCAGGGATGCAGGGTGTGTGACGTCGCTGAGTTGATTTTCGCTGAAGTCATGAAAACGATTGTCTTCCGCACAAACGGGCTCGGAAGGTGAGGAGGACGGAGGGAACGGGAAGGGGGAGGGGGAGGGAGGACGTTATGACGTGGCTTGTGCCAAGAAGGGTTCCGCCTGTCCATGCAGCATGCATTGCACGACACGCGTTACGGACTAGAAGGGAATATATTCTGAATCGAGGCCAGCCTCGAGGTGGAAACTGCAGTACAGCAGCCGGTTGACGATGATGATCAAACGCAACACACCGGCGCTGTGGCGTTGGAGAGCTGGTGAAGCAATCTTCTTAAGATTCATAAAGCACCTGGGTGAGAATAAATGAAGCGGAAGGATGATAAAACGGAAGAAAAAGAAAGATAAGAGGGAGAGAAAAAATAACAAACAGAGGGGGGTGAAATGGGAGGCGAAGGACCGACTCGCTTTCTCTCCGTCCTCCTCTGGGATGAGGACGTCTCTTAATCAATATATATTTTTCCCCCTGTACCCGGGAGGCTCGTTTTCTCCTTCATTTGCATCGCGTCTCTCGACTTACGCTCAGATCATTTACATCGGCTGTCAATGGACCGGCCTGCTAAAGTTCTATCGAGCCCCACGGACAGACAGACGGATCGGAAAATAAATCTTCATCTCTCTTTCTTCGCGAAATATGCTGCTGGATATTGATGTCGGCGTGTAAATTGGAAGAGTACGCGAGTTGGGGAGGAGATTTTTTGTTATCTGGTTAATTATTTATTTGATATAATCATTTATTCATGCTAGATTGGTTACAGCTGTGGTTTTGCCAGTGTGCTTAGTGTCTTTAGGTTTAGGTATTTGTTAATTCGTACGTGCATGTCTTTCGAGGTGACATTTATGGCAGATGGTAGTATATTTGGAAATTCAATTAACCCATTCGCTTTTTGGTACACTGGAGTGAAGAATCTTTATTTTTGTTTTTTACGATTTTTTCGAGATATACTGCATATTAATTAATTGTCCAGTATATAAAATAGGGATAAAAATTTCTGACAAATCAATTGTCGTTGTTTATTTTCCATCATTATTCTCATATTGCGATAAAAACGAAAATTTTGTAAAGATGTCCAAAAGATTTCATGATCGTCAAAAAAGTTTTTCTGTACTCAAATAAAGGCATTTTGAGTCAATATTTTCATTTTAAAGTGAACGGGTTAATTCTATCTCAAAGAATGTAAAAGTTACAGATTTTCGAAAATCTTGATCGTTTTCTGTTTTCAAATCGGATGAGAAGTAGGTTTTACAAAGTTACCTGCAGAACATCAGATTTTTAAGTGTCAGTTGTACTGGTAAATCATACGGAGAACGATTATATCTCAATAGACCATTTTGCAGTCATTTTAAACATGAATTGTAAAACCCGGCTTTCTGTGAGCTCGTAAAAAAAAAAATCAAAATTTTCACCGCTGAAATGATTCGGTTTAATATTGTTCTTCTTTTTTTTGCCCGTAAAAAAGAACCACCAAACCGTCTATCGTATAAACGGTGGATTTAATTTCGAGAGATTCTCTTGTTCTCGCAGCAAGTTGTCAATGAAGGAATTATGGGAACGAGTTTATTCAAATTTTCTTTTATTCAACGATTGAAATTCGAACGTACTTACTGCCTCTCTGCGATATTTTTCTATACTCACTTCAACCTTTCTGTTCATAATACCTTCTGGGGGAAATTCCTCCTCAGAACAAATCGAGATATCAATAAAATCTCGATTTAATTGCGGCCACAGGCCTTGCTTTCAAGACTCGTAACATTGCGATGGTCGTTTTTCCTTTTTTTTTTTTTTCTACGCAGGTCTAAAATATTCAATGTTATTACGGCATGAAATTCACTTGTAATGAGGTTTTATCAGCCATTTTATTTATTTCCATCGTTAACCGAGTTACCCAAATGACCCAAAACTCACTAATCGCAAGTACAATGAAAAAGATTACAATTGAGTGGAAGAAAATGAAACAACAGAATGAAGTAAACGAGCGAGAATTAATGTGGTGATAAAATTTTATAATAACTGTATTATGTATCCGTCCGCTGAATTTATCTTCCATTTAATACTGAAGTAATGTACCTGTCATCGCGGCTAGTTGCACAACGTGCAGTATTATACGAAGTAAAAATATGCGGCTGTCGTTTAGGACGGGAACTTGAGGCAGCTGCCACGGCAGCATCTGGCCAGTGGCAAAAAAAAAAGGAAAAAAAAAGGAGAAAAATGAAATTCACGAGGTACTCGCATGGTGGTGTGGAAAATTGGTTTGATCCGTTGCAACAGGCCGCTCTATCCGTCAGTAACAAAAAAAAAGCTATTTTTTACTGCATTCACGTATACGTCAAATGAATTTTGAACGAATCAGGTAGAGCGAGTGGAATCACCGAGTAAAACAAAAAACTTATTTCAATTATTCATTGTAACTAGTTTCGAAGTACTCAAGATATGATTTTGACTCCGAGTGAAAATCGGCGAATTTCAACAAGGTTTTCAGTAATTGCCATTTTTCAGTAGAAGCAAAGAACTACGAGTAAAAACTTTGCACGAGTTGCATGCTTATGGAAGTTACCCGTTATTCTCTGCTCTGTGACGGCCAATTTTCTCAACTACAGAAATTTTACTTTTCAAGCTTACTGATTCGAACTTTTCAAAACCAAATATGGTCCTTATTTGAAAATGTGATTTTTTTGTAGTTGTGTCACCCTCATCACCGGGGTGCGATATATAACGTAAAATTTTTACGACAATGCATAAATAGAGTCAAATTTTACGGTTGGTGGGTTGAAATTTGCGGCCGAATGTCAATTCGAATAATTTATAATTACACGTTTTTCTGTAATATATTTATTACACACTGAAAAACAATGTACTCAAAACAACTGAAAAAGTTTAAAAATTGTGTCTCATGAGGAGGACAAAGGATATTGTTTTTTAAGTATCGCTGAATCACGTTTGATTTTATACATTTTATTACCTACACTTTACGTTCATATTTCGTTGGAAAATAAGTTTAATGAGTTTTTTATGTAGGCATCGGCAGCATTATTTCCTGTCCCATGATGTGTAATTTATATTCGCGCGTTACACGGCCATCCGCGATGACGTAAAAAGAATAATTCACACCGTCACGTTTCGAATGAAGTTTCAAAAGTCATGCCATCATGATTCTGATCGAATATACATATATACATATGAAATTTTTTTATTTCATCAACGATTGTTTCTATGTTAATACGACTCCTGAAAATCGTCCAGAAATATATTCAAATTTGCCAAGTCACTGATATTTACCCTACAAATTTTCAACCCTATCTCAGAGAATAAAAAAACAAATGGATTCTTATCAAGCAAAAAAAAAAACATATTGCGTTTTCGAAATGAAACATTCTCATACAAGATTCAGAGTGGATGGATGTTTTTTCAATCTTTTTTCGATAAACGATAAAGCTCGAAATATAAAAAAATGATTTGCAAAATAAAGGTTATCGTCCTTCCGCTCCGAATCTTGTCTGAACAAGTTTTTTTTTTTTTTGTTTCAGGATAATAGATTAGAGTGTGTTTGAAATGTGCTTAAAAGTTCATCGTCTTAAGAGAAGTGATCGAAAAAGTTAGAAAATAAGTTTTTAATAAAAATTAAAAATCAAAGGTTTTTTTAAAGGGGTTTGGCTAACATTGGAAAAATCCTTAATGAAATTAATAAATGTCACGAAGATCGTTTACAAAGTTAACGAGGAAAGCCCCATTCCGCTAAAATTTCATTATTCGAGATTATACACTCATACTGATGTCTCAGATAATAATAATTCCGAGCTATTATTTCTTATGACGGAAAATTACTCTTTCTTTGTTTACGCGATTATGCTCATTTTTAATCAGTTGAATCGAATCCTATATTGCTAAACCCCACGGTTGGTGAAAATATGAAAGAAATAATATGGTCAAAACGAATCGGTAGAAAAATAGAATTTTGGATCGAGCGTGAAATATTTTCGAGAAGATTTGTCTTCGAAGCAAAATAGATTTTGTTTCTTAAAGATACTAGTAAAGAATTATCGTCATTCAATCGAACACAGTATTTTTTTGATTATCTCACGATCGTTGTTAAATTACAAGATTCAAAAAAACCGCAACAATTCCCGTTTTAACCGGTATTTTTCATTTTTAGTCATATCTGTGAACGACAGGTGACTATGAAATCAATAAAACGTCAAACTACACCGAAGCGACGCGATGCACTAGACTCCTCGTCATCAATTATATTCCGGTGATCCACGGCTGTCAATCACCAGGAATACATTGACAGAATTTGAATAATGGTTTAAGAATCTGAAAACAACCATTAAGAGCATATCGCGCGTCGGGGTGAGTTGATCAAGCATCGATGTATTTCATCAATTGTATTACAGATATTCGTGCAACGAGTATTTATCAAATTGTTGTATCTGTCAGATACGAATATCAGTTTAAAAATACGAGAGTAAAAAATACTACGAGTTCCTACAAATTTGAGATAAGACTTTTAAAATTTTCCAACAACACGTCGATACGGATTACGAACAAAAAATGGCAATATTGAATTAATCATGAGAATCATACTGAGAAAAAAGGAAATATCTGTTTCAGTGATTTTATAGAAAATAAATTTTTCCGAATACAGTTAGCTATCTTAGAATAATACTGAAGTAATAGGATACATTTTGAACTATTGTTAAAGCAATTTTTAATAAAATGTCAATATTTAAGTCTTTTGCCATACGGTTCCAGTATTTTGAATATCTGAATTTTTTACGAGATTTCCATATTTCATTCCATGGATACTCAACGTTCCTACGATTGTTTCGTAACAACATTAATGAATAGAATTCTTTTTTTCTCTCGATAAAGCCCAGCTTTCTTTGAATACGTAGCTCGACTTTTAATCCTGTCTGGCTGGCTGTGAGCCTCGCAATTTGATCCCAGACGTCGATAACCGCCACCTCTGTACGAGCCTTCGTAAAAAGTGCACCGCTAATTATGCTCACCGGCTAACGAACACGTTATCGCTACTCGCCCCAGCTTGTTTCGTCAGAAAAATAAACAGGGGCAGAAAATTAGCCGTGCAAACATTCGCTCCGTTAAGCTCCGCCTATTACAGACACATTTTTCGTCACCATCTACTTCCGGACTCCAACAAATCTATTTTGTAAGTGGACCTTGTCACGCTCACTGATAATTTGATCGTTTGAAAATTTGACTTAAAATTATTTTGATAAATTTAAACTGCAGTTGTAATATTGTTTAGTAATATAGATTTGCGGATTGCCGGTATTCGTGAGAAAAATAATTCTGTTCTTTGTTACATTTTCCCTACCTACGTTAACTTGCATGACAAAAACCCTTCGCTTTATATGATTACCGAGATTAGATGCTGTTAATTTGTGGGGTTAATAGCTGAAGTTAATTTGAGCCATGCAGAGGGTAGATAACAGCTCTTGGAGACTATTTAAAGTGAGACCTGCACGATGGTGGAAAAATATGATACTGGGATATGAATAACACCCGCGAAGCGAGTGATTAAAAGTACACGCAAAACCAGTTCACGAGTATTTCACACGAGCCTTCAACCCACCCTTTGGCCTTCCCCTATAAAAAAAAATCACTCACGTTACTGTCTGTACTCAGGGACAAAGATTTTTATCTTTGCCGGTTGAAGTTCAAATTAAAATGCAAGCACCGATCGTGTCGTGTTTCAGAGTTAGGAAGTTTGAAATGTGGAGATGGGAAGCTTTGGAGACAATTTTGGAATACGAAATCAGAAAAATGTTAACTTCGAATATCCAAATTGTCTCACCGTGAGATAATTTTGAAGTGAATATACTATCCAGCGAGCGTTGTATTCAAGAGTTTAATAATGCTTTAAGACTAGGTATTTTGTGCACCAAATTTAATTAGTAAACTGTATGCAAAATTTCAATTGGATATACAATTTTGATAATATTTTGAAACAAGTAGTAATTCATCAAATTTGTCAAATCGAAATCGCAATTTTATATTTAAAAGTATATTTAATTTAATCAAAAAATTTTTCTTCTCTCCATTTCACAATTCGAAAAAATTATCCGGTTGAATGAGGTAATTGGAAAATTAATTAAGCTGTCATTTAAAACGAGAAATAGTCCCTCCTGGAGAGAATTTTCTCAAAATTTATTTGTTGAAACAAAAGAAGAAGTTTTCTATCAGCGTGCAAACTGCTAGCGCTGTTCATCCATCGCAGAATTCGATTCACGAAATGATGTACATTTTTTCTTGAACACGGTACATGCGACGCGTTCAGAGCGAATATTGGAGCGCAATTTTCGGTCTTCCGTTTTTATTTCTATACAGTTTTCGGTTCCATTCGTTGAAATTTCACCGCGGTGGTGAATATCCCCCTCCCCCCCCCCCCCCCCTCCCTCGACGACCACAGTCCGCACTTTTGCAGTGGCGCTAACGAACCGTGATTTTAAAACAAACGCGTATTAATTGCCAATCGGCTGGCTAAACTGCAGGCCAAACTCGGTAGGGCAATTCATAATCAATTTCCGTGTATCGAAGTACGCAGAACGCGCGTTTCAGAAAGTTAAAAATGGGGCGGGGGTTGAAATTCCGAATTTGAAAAGTTCCGAAAGCGCCAAAATCCGAATTTTTTGGTGGTGAAACTTAACAAAATCAAACTCTGACAAAATGTCAAAGTTTCGAATGGTCAGAAGCCGGACGCTCAATTTTCCGAAGGTGTTGAGTTCCGAAAGGGCAAAATACCGAAAGGACGTAACTTCGAGAAGTCAAAGTTCCGAAAGTGCGAAAATGAGAAAATTTCAAATTCTGATACATTGAAATTTCAAATGATCGAAGATTTTCAGTTCTGCGAATTTCTGGCTTGATAAAATTTCTCCACTTTGATCTTTCTTTGTTTTGGATTTTCGATATTTTTACGTTCGGAAGCCTGTTCATTTTGATTTTCGGTTTTTCCAATTTTTTACACCCACTCGTCGAGTAAACAACGCTGTGAGAGTATATTTTAAGTTTGGAAAGTTTGGAAACTTTGTTTAATCGGAAGCTTACTTTTCGGAATCTTGCGTTTCCAAACTTTGAGCCGTCGGGTTTTCGTTCATTCGAAACTTTGTTGCTTCCTATAAGTTTGATTTCTTCCTTTCAAGTTACGCCACCAAATAATTCGGAATTAGGCGCTTTTCAAATTTCCAACTTCAATCTCACCCCTCAAAAATAGAAAAAAAGAAATAGAAAATAATTTCAAATGAAGAAGAAGAAGGTAATTTTTTCATCTGTTTTTCTATCTCTATGTCTCGCCTCGCCGATAACAAATGTTCACAATAACTGCACAGTTGAAGGGAGAATTAAAGGACTCGCAAGTTACTCTCGTTTCAATCTCCTTGTTGGTTGTATACATCAGCTCCCAAGCTTATTTCATATTCGTATAATAATACGTTCTGCACATATTGCGATGCTTAGTATACATACAAACAATATTAAAGGAAGGTAAAGTTGCGTGCATGAGAGGATTGCTCGGCCTTGTGTACCTTGACGATTGGAAAAAAGCTTCTCTTAACGAGAGAACTTCGCAGGCAAACTTGGAATGATAGAAAATGAAATAAAAAATAATGTACCTTACGTATCTACTGTTGGATAAGATTTTACCTTAACAGGGCAAGGAGTATACGGAATCTTAGAGAGAATATGTAAGGAGAATTTTTAAAAGGTAAAAGCGATATTCTCACAATGGACACCGTGTTTCAAATTTATGGATTTTATTTGATCTGTATCGCGAAATAAAATGAATTTCACGGTAATTCTACGTTTGATGTTCCAATTATCTTTTCACAATTACAGTGGATAAAAGAACACGTTTCGCAATTTCGCGGAAGACGGAATAAATGCTACGGCATTTGTTAATACTTTCACGTTACAAATAGTAAAATAGATCCGGAAAATTGATATATTTTTTTACCCTTGGTTGTAATCCTTAATCGAATTAAATGAATACGAGAGAGCAATAAGTAATCGAAAGTCTGACAGCAGCGAATAAGCTGACTAAGTCGCATAGACACGAAAAAATCGATGAAACAAAAATGAAAAATTATTAGTTATTATATCTCTATGACAGATTGTAGTAATCGAGAAAAAAATTCGACGTTTCAGTTATTCTTAAACAAATTTCAGTGAGTTCTTCCTGCCATGAATGACAAATCGAACAACTTCACTGACGTGCTTAAAAGCTTGCATTCGTTGTTTCTAAGTCGCTTTGATCATTTTTGCGAACGGCAATTTTTAAGAATTAATAAACAGTAGAAGAACGTCCAGAATAATTGTTTCAGATGTTTAAAATATAGTCGAGGAGGTTGTTTGGCCAAAAGTCGATCCATCTTATTCATTTCATTACAAGACGGTCGAACGTTTAGTATCCATTTGACAAATTATTAAATTTGCAAGCTAAGAAGATCGTCTTCAAAAATCAAAAGTACTGAAATTACAAACTAAAACTTAGTTATATCCATGCTTTATTTCAACCTGTTTGAAAATTGAACCATCGCAGACTGAAATTGATTTATCATCATTCTAAAACGATTTAAAACGAAACATCATATATTCTGATTTCCGTGTTCTCAAATAAATCTTCAAAGCTCACAAATATAATAAATCAATAAATACTTGATGGACGACTATCTCGTGATAAGATTAATATACAATATCGATGTTTTGCTAAACACGTAAGATTCATCGCTTCCGTGAAGTCACAATTGACAAAAAAAAGACAAAAAATTAAAAAACATCAAAGTTACGAACCAGATTGACGAGAGAGTAGCGCCAGCAGAGGCCAACAAGCGTGGAGCCAGAGATGCGGAGTGGCCTTCATCCTGCAGCAACTTCCGGTATTCCTTCCCGACTAACCGGACTTCCTTTCACCTGCAGCACTCGAGGGCGAAAGCTCTGGCACCCACATCACTGTCACTAGGTATCACTGTCACAGTCACTGCTTCCGGAAAGCAGTAGCAGCTGCAGTAGTTGCAGCTTGCGGTTAAATCGGACGAAACTTTTTCTCGATCTGAAACTGTGCTTTGGTCAGGCGCAAAGGACGCATCTGATCGAGGCTGCTGAGTCACCGTCAGAGTCACTATTGCCGTTCACAATCCGATGTCACTTTTCGCACGAGAACTTATTACACCTTCAACCGAAAACGAGTAGAGTCTTAACGCTGGGTTTTCTCGCCTTTAACGACGCACTTCACAGGGTGATCCGATCCGCAATTAACAGAGTTGCGATAATCACCGAGCATTTTGTCACTTTTATCACTAATTTCTCCGTCACTGTTGCCTCACCGGTTCTCTCCTTCATTCGGTTCGTCCGATTTGCGGTTCTGGAACAGAAGGGTGAAACAGTTTGCTTAGATTCTCGACGCCAATTAAATTCGAGAGGATCTATTTCACGGTCCACATTCCCCTGTGGGTGAATTTTCCCAACCCCCACGAATAATGATCGAGGGTGAAATTGAACTTGAATTTATATATTTGGACGGGTGAATTATTCATCAGGTTCTCCTGTCGGTACTGGGATGAACACTTTTTATCTACGTGTGTAATCGATTCAATCAACGGGTTCAATGTGTGCCTTGAAATTTAATTTTTGATCCCGTTAGGAGAACGCGAGGCGCTAAATTCATGCCGTTAGGTAAAAACGTTATCACCACATTTCGAGGGCCTCGCTCGCTCTTGGCGATATTTCAATATTTGATCTGGGCCATTCGATGTGTGCGCCTGTCCATGAAACGCTCATTGGGAATAAAACACTTTTGTGGCATTTATGCCGGGTACGCAATCCCCCGAACTTCGAGCTCCTCGAGCTTTCAACGTTACATCGAAGTTCAAGGCACACATGCTCGCTTATAAATCCTTAATTACCGCATGGCGGTGGCAAAATGGATTCAGAAGTGTGTTATGCAAGCACGATGGCGAATGAGTTGATGAATAATTTAGCCCTTAACTACATCGATCAAGAACCTAGTACGACTTGCACGCAGGTACAACTACCGTCAATAGACTGCCTGTCGATAGCTATCGAAAAATTTTGTCATACAAATAACGATTGAGACTCCTCAGCCACGATTTCGATGAAATAATCTATCAATACGCAAGTGCGAGGTCGGTAAGGAAAAACTTTAAAGCTCTGGTAATTTCCCATATTCTTAAGAATGACGAAACGCGACGTTGAATTAACTTGAGCTAAAAAAAAAAAACTCGAGGTTGTTGCCTAATTGTCGAGCCCCATTTTCCCGTAATGAATTATATTTACATAATCGACGCTGGCTACTACGCCAGCAGATTTTCAATTATCGTGTTTCCTGCGAAACTCGAGCCGCGATGAGCTTACGCAAGCAGAATTTTTCAAAGTGGTACGAAAATGGTGATGGCGGACATTCGTGAGGTTGTTTACATCCAGCTCAGTATGGATCACCCGGTAATTTCCCGGCAACCTATTCCGCCCGCTTTCATCATCCCCTACAATCCCGCAGCTGCGTTTCTGCTAACGACTGCTAATTATCCGATGATGTAACAAGACCTGAGAAAATATTGTCAGTGGACGAGTCTGTTTCGAAAATCTTGTCGCGACGTTTCTCGCGCTTTAATGCATCATCGAGATTTCATACAAGTTGGAAATTATTAAACATAAATAGAAAAAAAAGGGTGTAATGCAAAAATTTCAGCAAATCCAATTATATCAATCAGGTTCCAACAAGAAACGTATCCGAAGTGTAGCTCACAGACTTCTTTTACGCGGCGACATTTTGTATAGCTTCAAATTTAAACAGTAAACATATACGTGTTTTCGGTTTCGTTCGATCGGTTACAGAGATAAAAACCACCCCGAAAGTTTACCCCGTAAAATACAAGGGATGCAAACCTGAGCATAAAAACACCTCGCTAATTATCGTGTGCTGAGAGTGAATAATTTCCAACTGGATGTATGAAAAAAAAACATTCCGTCGTTATAGAGAAATCTTTAAATCCGACTAAACTTTGGGTTCGTTTTCATCCCGCCGATAGCTAGATTAAAAAAAAAAAAAAAATGTACAAAATCGGTGACGTACACTTCGGTTGCTTTTCTGACAATCAGTAGTAAGTGATTTTCCGATTCCGCGTCGATTAAAACTCAAACTGAAACTTTAAACAGACCCAGAATACTACGGAGAGTGAAGCCGTGAGTAGGCAGCTGCGCTTTTGTGAATTTCACGGTCGTTCTGTCGTTTAAATAGATCGAACCTTCTTACACACATACCAAGTCGTTCGTACGAACATCAGACGACAGTCGTATCCACAATTGACAAAGCGCAAAAAAGAATGAAAAACGTAGATAAAAACACGGTCACACAGCGTGGATGATGATGATGAATATTCACGTCGAGCTATTACTCCGCGGTACTTGAACGATGCAGCGAAAGCTTCTCCGTGGCTTTGATGCTTCGCTGTTAAACACATCGGGGATGAAATTTGGCGCCTCGCGATCCTCGCGAATTAATTGACGCGGCCCGTTCGAGGGAGAGACATGGGATGACGATATCGCGTGGCGGTTTCACCGCGACTGAGGGTTGCTGCTCGGTGCTCCTCGTTTGGTTCGAAAATCTGCCGCCAGAGCGCCGTGGATTCGCTTCATCGTCGTTCCTCTCGACCCGCAGAACGCGCGAGCGACAACCCCTTAACGAATCGGGGGGAAAAACAACCCCTTTTATCCCGATGTGCCCAGCGTATCGAGACACACTTTTCAACCCGGCGTAAACTGCGAGACCGGCGGCGGCGGCTGACTTTGCGCGACTTTTACTACTGCCGGCGTTTTGGACGTTTCGACGCGATGCGAGACGACAATTGAATTTTTATTCGAACTAGTGACGCTTCGCTTTGGCTTTAGTTTCAGCATTACGGTTGATTGAAGTGTGAAATTTTTGAAAATTGCTTGTGTTGGGAGATTTCATGCCGACCCAGCCAACGTCTGACTCTCGCCATTTTTCATTTTCTTCAAAGTTGTTTCAACGACTGTTCCAACTCTGAAACAGTGCCTTGTATTGTTTGAGATTTTTTAATCGGCTGTTTAATTGTTTATGAATACTAAAAATGATTTTGAAAAATACCTTCTTTAAAATTCTCAACAATTTTCAAAAACTTTAACTTCTTTTCCAAACATTTTAAGATTCGGCTTATAATTGGCAAATTTTTTCTCAATTTTTTGTAACACTTTGCACCTTTTTTTTATCGACTTTGCTTAAACTGTCTGAAAATTTTCACAAAATTCTCAAAACTTCTATTTTTTACTTAGAACGTTTCTAGACCGGTTTCATCATGAAGTTGATAAAGAAATCGAATGTGCTAAAAAAATACACAAAAATCGAGTTCCGAAAATTTTGCCTGAATATTTCAGACCTATCAAACAATGTTTTGATTGATCAAAAAAATTCAAAGTGCTGAAAAAAATCGACCCGTCATGAGCCCGATCATGAAATATTTGGAATGGAAAATACGGTTTTAGAGAAATGTTTGAAAATTAAAAAAAAGCCTTTTTCAAAATCACTTTCAACGTTCGCAAATAATTAAGCAGTTAAATAAAAAATCTGAAAACATCGAAGATACTGTTTATGAATTGGGATAATTGTAGACATTTTTTAAAATAAAATCAGAAATGGTCAAGATCGGACGTTGGTCGGATGCGTATGGAATTCCTCAATACAATCTTATTTCACGGCCAACAATCACGCTTGACGCAAAGAAATAATTCTCTTATTTTATTTACCTCCTTATTTAAGGTGAAAAAAAATCTGCTGCACATGTCGCATTTGTAAGATGAACAGAATTCGACAAAATCAGACGAAAAAAAAAAGGCTCAAGACTTTTCACAAGCCCCAAAAATTTAATATTTAAATTCCGATCCCGAGAAATTCCGCTGACGCAAAGTTGACATTCCGATTTTTGTAATCAGGATCGATCGACGATCGTCAATAAATCAAGACACACCGCCGTTCTGCGTGATTTACCCGGTGTCTGTTAGTACCTGGTTAGACGGTTATATTGGCAGCTGTTGGGTCGTCGGGGCGATAATTAATTGGATGACGTGACGAATTGATGAGGAATGTGCTTCGGGGACAGGACGATCATGGCAAGTTCGTGCAGATGTAACCAACATCATGGCTTAGCCGAGCTTTTAACAAACCCCCAACAAACAAACACACACACACACACCCACATACACACCGAGAACTATGTACAATTACGGTATACCGACTTCCCTAACGAATGTTTTCTTGTCACGAACTCAGGGGAGGAAGACTGGCTGACGTTATCTTCTTCTCTGCTTTGCCAGGCAGGCAGCCGATTCAAACCACCCGGCCTATACGGGACATGAAAGAAGGGCTCGAAGCTTGCCTGATTCCTGCCGAATTACACCCGTTAATTTTATCCACCCCCATTTCCATCGGCCAAAGCGACGCACCGAAATCAACTCCTATTTTTCACAGATACCACCCCCCACCCCAACCTCCTCTCCTTTTCGTTTTATCCGTAGAGACACTCTGTAGTATTCACGCATGAATGTATATCTCGAAGAGAATTGGGATCGATTTATGAGAACATGGTATCAGGCATGTAGGGGTGTGTACGACAATTTATCCGATTCCGATGTTTTATCTTCTTTTTTTCATTCGTTTTTACTCTCATAAAGCTCCGTCGAATTGTTAGCGTTTTGAGAAGAGTTTTGCCTTCAAAAAAAAAAAAAAAAAAAAAAATGCTTGAAGTTTGGGATGAAAAATCTTGTGATTTTTTTTTCTCTCCAATTTCGTAAAAGAAGAAGTTGACCACAATTCATGCTCTCTCATTTTTTCACGAATATATATACGAATATTACAGCCACGGGCTGAGTTCGAGTAGCGTGACAAATGTTGGCGATAATTCGAACACCTTTTTAATTCATCGTCAGTCGGTTGTCCGAATATTAGGTATAATTTAGAATTCCTTTGGACACAATGAGTTTTCGAAAGTCACGAGGGTCATAAGCACTCAAGGTTCGCACAAATTCTTCGCTCGAACAAGTTCCTAGCAGGGTTGCGTGAATGGAAAAACTGTTTTCAGCTTTGAGATATAGACTGTGATTAAAATAATAAACACAAACTCTAGCGCCATCAGAAGCCATCGGCTGATTACTGTTCCTTCGCCCGATGTAACGATCGAACAAATTATAAATCTTTATTGCGACATACAATGTGCCGTGCAGTAATAATTTATAATTCACTTCTATACGGAGTTATTTCAGACCCGGAATTATATCATTAGCGTTTTATCAGATTCTCAAAATCCACCGCTGCCTTAGCCCTGCATTTATTTCCTATTATATTACTACACTCGACCGAGATTATGCTCTCAATTTTTCACGTGTCGGCCGGAAGATGATCGATGTAGGACGTCTTTCGAAGGCGAATGTTAAGAGTTGATTGATTTTTTTATAATAAAGATTTTTTAACTGGACAAAAGATGGTTTCTTCTGCATCGCCGAATCATCAGTATCGAAAATCAATTAATTTATATATGTACATATATGAATGATTTATTTTCCAACTAATCTCAAAGATGATTTTTTTTCTACACGACATTCTGAAACCGTAATATCGAAAAGCGAAAGTATCGATGAATCCGAAACTAATTCCAGCAATAATCTAAACGCCGCAAGTTGAAATAAATTATTCTACAGAAGATACGAAAATCGTTTTCCGTGGATGAAATGTAAGTGAAGACAATTGAAAAACACGTCTAATAAGCTAGCAGCGAAATGTAAGCGCGTGTCGGGGAAAACGGTTGTAAGCTGAAAGCCTTACATATTATAAGCGCGTCTTAACTTAACGCTCACATTAGGGTAACTGCACCCAATAACCCTGGCGTTCCCGTACATTTCGACGCGATATTAGACCGAAGATTAGTCAAATTGCTTGAACCATCTGACCCAGTTACATGCCCATTGACCGAGGCACCGCCTGCGCGGTTCGACTCGAGTGACTCGAAGCCCCCGGGGGGCATCGAATAAAACTAACAGGGGGAAGTGAGTTCCGGACTTGGACGACACGTGGGTGTCCGGGTGCTTAGACACACGCGTGGCATTCGCTCCGAGCATTTGTGTTGTGTTCGTCCCCCCTTCGGTATGAATAAAATTATTATTTCATGTCCCCGAAAGCATATTTTTCGATACGCGGTTGTGACCAAGCAGTTACAGGATTCATGGAAAAAAGGGTCATCTGAGGGGAATTTGAATAGTACGTGATATGGTGATATGAAAAACTTATGAGTTTTAGAGTTGAGGTGGACTTGAAGTTCCGGATGTGAAAGGTTTCGAAAGCGTCTAATTCCGAATTATATGGTGGCGAGACTTGAAGTAAGGAATTCAAAATTGTACAAAGCAACAACGTTTCGAATGGTCTGAAACCCGGCGGCTCAAAGTTTGGAAACGCAAGTTGTGGGAAAATCAAGTTAAAGATTTACACCAAAAATTCAAAAATTAAACATCAATAAACAATTGTTTTTTTTTTTTACTTACACAGAATCATCAATACCAGGTCCATACAATAGAGAGCTTTCAGTTTGGATGTCTATTTACTCACATTTTCACATTCACATTCCTGCTGCACATGCGCTATCAATTGTATGGAATGGACGGTGACTAAAAACGCTCTATCTTTGTCAGTTTTTTCTGATTGATTTGAAATTTTAGCACAATAGTCTTGAAATGTTGTACATTTATCTGAGAAATTTTGAAAGAATTGGCAAAAAAACACCTTAAGCAAAATTCTAAAAAAAAAAAACTTTCGATAGATTAGAATTCCGAAACTTAGAATATATTCTGACAGCATTGTTCACTCAACGAGTAGGTCTAAAAAATCGAAAAAAACAGAAAATCAGAATGAACAGGATTCCGAATGCAAAAATATCAAAAATCCTAAATAAAGAAAGATCAAAGTAGTGAAATTTCATCAAGCCAGAAATTCAGAGAACTTCAAATCTTCGTTCATTCATTTAATTTGCAATATCAATGTGTTGCAATGTAAAGTTGTAACCTTGATTACACGCGAGAGAAGGTTATAATATATAAAGAAATGTTGCACACGTTACATAGATACGTGAAAAGCGAAGAGAAAATAGATCTTTAAGATATTCACAGGCGACTCTAGACGACACACGACGTTGTATCGCGATAGACGTACACTCGAAGACTGACACTGAGGACAGCTGATCCGCTAATCCTCGTGACACACACATACACACACGGTTACGGTCACGGAAGGGCACACAAATCACAACATCCGTCAATGAGCGCCAGAGTCCATACCTCACACTCGTGTCAAGCATAACAATAAGCATTTTGGAAATCATCTTGATATGTTCAGACTCGATTGAAAAATCGGCACAACTATTCCAGGTATCTTCTATATCCTTAGAATATTTATACCACTTGTATAATACCGGGGTGGAAATGTCGAAATAACATGATTTTGTTGCAGTTCATGAGAATCTACTTCAACAAGGATTTCATATTCGGATGGGACAAATTTCCTCTCATTAAATCTAACCGAAAAACACATTTGATTACATTATTTCCAAGCACAAGAAGTGCCAAAAATTTGAAGATGAACGTTCAATTGTCAGACGCTATGAAATTCGTAATTTTATCAATATTTCAAGATTTTGGTAACAACGGGTGGTCAAAAACCTGTCGTTTAACTTCTGGCTACCGTAATAAGGACGGGGACGGATATCGACAGTAATCCGGAAGCAGCCCGAGAGGGGAAAAGGCCCAGGATTGGTATTGGAGTTTAAACTTTCACGGACGAATTAACAAAGTTTTGACACTCGCACCGGACGAGGATAATAACTTGTTCGTCCGCAGATGTTTGAACAGATTTGAGAAAGCGGGTTATGGGATGACTGCATTAGAACTTGCGGTTTGGGATCCGGGATTTACCAGCTCGGGTATCCACAGAGAAAGCGGCAGAGTATTGAACGATAAATAAAAAGTGACAAGGAAAAAGTGAAACTGAAAAACGTAGCAATAAAAGAAAAATAAATAAGAAGGAGAAAAAGATGAAGAAGAAATTGTAAACAAACTTTCGACAATTCTGGTATATGGTGTATAACTTTACCGCTCTCTTGTTGGTAATCGCTGGATAGAACGAGGCTTATTACAGCTTACAAGTCCGGCTTGAACTCCGCGTAAACTTTCCACCCTCACCGCCGCGTTTATGCCCTCCGGTATTCTTCCCCACGTGCAGACGTAAGCGTGTGTTACACTTTGCCCCCTTGGCTTGAGGGAGAAAAAAAAAAAAAAAAAAACTCGAATAAAACTAAATAAGAGCAATAAAAAAAAAAAAAAGGGAAAAGAATTTACGGGCGAACCTGGAACGTGCAGGTTCAAACCGAAGTTATACCTCTACGCGTGAATAAATTTTCATCCTTTGATGTATTTATAAGTTAAATTTTTCGCAAAGTAAACTAGACGAGTTGCGATTGTCGAGCGAGTCCTTTCAAGAAGAACTCCCGGTATGTATATACAAGGGGTAAACCTGATCGCTGGGGAAATGTGAATATGTCAATGTGAATATAAAAGGTGGGATGCGACGTGAGGTGAAACGCCTCGTATCGTAAAAAATAAAGTATTCGAGGTCATACACTAGAATTCGTCACGAGGTGTAACGTGATACTTTTGTCTTTAGCTTATTGAGTAATGCTTGGAATTGACGCTGAACTTTGCACCTCCCATAAGTTGGAAAAATTCCCATAAGTTACTTTATTTGGCGAGCATTTATCGAGCTGGGACTTATGAAGCGGGTATTTATCGAGCAGGCTCTTATCGAGTGAGTGGTTTGCTTGACTTTTGTTTCTACCTTCGCTGATTCGTATTTTGTTGGTTGTGGACGGAATTTCATTGCTGAATTGTTTTAGTGCTTCTGCAGAAACTGAGAAGAAAGATAAGAAGAAAAATAAGTAGAGTGTATAAACGCGGACGGATGTGAGTAAAATTTCAAACCCGCGGAAATTTATCGCAGCACAGTGTGTGAAGTGCAAGTGGCGCAAGAAACGAAGACAAATGCAAGAAAGACGGAAGGGGGGGGGGGGGGACTCACTCGCAAGCGTTATGAAGAGGAAACACGATAGCTGGTAGACGTTTCTGCGCGGCTCTTAGAGTCGGAGGCGAGAAGCTCCTTCCTTTTCACATCTTCTTATTATATGTATTATGTACAATACTCGAGCGTCAAATTTCCTGCTTCCACCGCTCGTGGCAAGGGGAGTAAAATATTTATGAGTGCTTTTCGAAATTGCCATACCGCAGTCGGGGAACCTTAACTGCGGCCTACGGCGAACCAATCGACTCTCTCGAAACTCCGAGGGCTCTGAAAAAATTGAGTTAATATGTCATTTTTTGGTTTCGCGTGAAGGGATAAAGACAAGTTGTCACAGCAATTTTGTGAGAAACCCGTAATCCACCAATTAGGTGTCAAGACGGAAAATTTTAACTCTGTAAAGCGAGTCACGAGCTTGCAAGCTTTCCTATCACCCACTCAATAGCTGATTACAAATTTCATTGGTGAAAAAGAGGGATTTCAAGTCTTTCAGGTAGTTGAAAATATATTTCTAAAAATTTGTATGCTGCGAATGAATAAATACTTGAACCGCTGTTCAAATTGTCAAAAAAAACACAACTTTTTTGGTCCTTCGTGAATAATTATCCAAACAGATCGAATTGACGAATAAAACGACGATAAGCGACTTTCCATCAATATAAAATATATTTATTCACCAACTTTTTAATGTTTTAAATAATTTTTTAAGTACACCAATTATCGCCCATCAAATCTTGATAGAAATCGACACTCGCAAACTGTTTATTGATAGGAAAAAACAAAATACAAGCAATTTTTGTTCTCTGATGTGTTTTAACAACGAAGGACGGACTCCCAAGGGGCTCGTATATAACGCCCCGACTTGACTTACCCAGCTAAGTGGGTCACGTGGGGAAGTGAATTTTTTTTCTATTTCTCGTTCCTTCATCAAATTAAGGTTGTGGACATTACTTCAAGTGCCTGAAATTACTTCGACAATTTATTACCTTCACCAGAACGAAGTAAATTTCTAATTCGTAGTATAGCTTCACGTCGATTTGATTTTACCGAAAAAAATCGATGAATTTTATTAGTCATAATATAATATACATCACAAAGCAAACCTCACTCTTGAACATTGTTGAATAATAACTAAATCAACTCGTACAGGGAGAAACAACGTCATGATCGCAGGATTATTTCGGCAGCTGAGAAACGACGTAAATTCTAACTTCGCGAATTTCTCAAACCCATGCAGCGGACCTGATTCTTAGAGTATTTCAAGCGACGTCATAATCGTCGCTGGGAATCACAATAATTCAACGCCAAGAAGCATTTATAGAGCCAGACAGCCAAGCGTGCTTCCATGCTCGTCTGGCGGATGTAGCCGCCCACGCAGCTATACATATAAGGTGCGACAAAAAAGTTTATACTGCAGTGAGATCTACTGCGTCCCTGTGGAACAATAGCGATACCAGGATTCGAAAAAAGCTTCCTTCGAGAGCAGGAATAACAAGAAGCGTCCGCGTAACTTCTCGAAAATTTGCGCCTTAGCTCCTGCGGATGTTTTCTCACTTCCAAACTCAAAATATTCTCCATTCGAAATTGTGGTTAAGCTTTTTTTTTTGAAACGTTTATACTTTCAAACATTCTTACATTCCTGCTCGTTCTTTACCACAGTTATAAATTTACCGATAAAAATTTCAGTTGATTCGTTGGTCAGTCAATTTGCCACCAAGAGAAAAGCTGCCATTTTGTGTGAAAAAAAGACCAATAAAAATAAACAAATTTAGAAACAATTCACCAAGTTTAAATATAACTGTTTTTCATCTTTTCCACGACTAGTATTTACTCTCACCAACGCATTTGACAGCGTTCAATTCGCGTGATCTAAGACCCAAGAATACTATAGACTATAACTTCTTTCCTGTAATAAATGTCAAAAGGTTGAAGCGTTTAGTGGGAAGAGAATTCTCAATCAAATCATCCCGCATGTCTGCCCTTTTGGTCCAACGGTACGCTTCTCGGGGCCTGTTGTCTCTGTTCCGTAGAGCCTCCATGGATATTTGGGGAAATTGGTCGAGACGGAACACCGGCATTACGCCATCCTAGCCGGCTAATCCAGTTGCACTCGCCATTGCACTGCCGTTTAGCCTCTGGTCGACACATCGCGACTAATTAACACCTAGCACCGGATCACCAATTCAATTGAACCGATGTTCTCTGGACAGAATGGTCTCACTGGATCTCAACAAAGGACGACGATGTCTCGGCTTTTCGGTGTTTGTTCACTAATCGGATTCAAGACTTTCAAGGACCTGCAAATTTTTATTGATCCGTTTTGTTCCAACAAATGTATGTTCACCATCTGACTCGTATTTTTTCCTCTCATGTTACTCGATCAGCGAAGAATTGGCATCACCGATTGGAATTTCACAGAACATCTACGTCCATCGTTGAAAAATCCTCGGTTCAGATGAAGCCGCTAATCCTTGCCAAGAAAGCACTCGTTAGTGAGCACACGAAGAGGGAGACCGCTGATTGCATCGCGAGGTACTTTTGACGGTGTGTGTGCGCGGCTTGGAGGAACTCTAAAGAAATAATAGCTCGTAAAGGAGGACCGCAGCGAGTCGGTTCCAAGGATCCAAGGATCCGAGGATCCGAGGCTCAGCGGAAGCCCCGAGGGGTAAAGGAACGAGAGAATCGCTGTGAGAATTAGCAGGGAGGCGAGTCGGTCCTACGGTAATTGGGAGCTTTCTTATCAGTAGTTAACCACACAACGATGGAGAAAGCACAGAGTTTATCCTGGATTGCATCCTGCACAGCTTTCCAGCCGCAAAGCTCGCCTCGTTCAGCTCGAGTACCCCTGTATTATGGCTCGTAGCTTGCATATCTGCTCCAATTTTCCCGCAGTTAGGTATTGGCCGATGTAGTTACCGCCTAAGCTTTCTCCCAAGTTCGACGCTCGTATTTCCTCCACCTCTCGATCTCGAAGTAAACTCGCCTTTTCCAATATACAGTCTCGTTGCATATATTGAAATGAGTGAATTTATTTGCTTTGCACCTTTTCGTTTGCTTCATTCGATCAATAATGGATTGGGTTCAAATATGACGCAGATACAGGAATGCAATAAATTTAATAATTGTCAATCCAATGCAATGGTTTTTTGATTCATTTTGCTTTTGTGAATTACCTACTTCTGACCAGGAAAATTATTCTCTCGCGGTGTATGTATCAGGGATTACATCAAGAAAGTCTGTTAAGTTAGTGAGGTAAGATTTTGATTTTCTTTTTATCCTACACTCAATGTAAAGTGAAACCAAGAATGTCATGAGCATTTTCTTGTATATTTTCAGTCGCATCTCCTATATACGTTTGCTGACGTGTCGTGAAATAGTAAAACAGTTTGAGCACACGAAGAGAAATTTCTAGTTGCAGTCGTTATACAGTCGTCAACTATTTTCATCTTTTACCAGAACTCAAAAACATAATTCTGAGTAAAAAATGAGAATGATTTTTGCTGCGTTAACTAGAAAATCGAATATGTATTACTAATCTCTTTAGTTCAGATAATCCGTACGATATTTTCTTCTAACTATGCTATAATTTCACGTTCAAGCACAATAAAATTTATGTTAACGTCTACACTGAAGGACAGATTTGATGTAACAATATTCATAAAATTTAATAGCTATAAACAAGTATAATTACCCTAAATAGTCACGATATCTTCTTACAATACCAATAATATTCAAACTATTATTGTAACGTTACAGATTTTACTATAATTTTCGAGTACACTACATAAAACAAATAAAAAATTTTCAATGCAGTAAACTCGATCTCGATAAGTCCCTGCCTTTGGATAGCGAGTGTGAAAAATTCTCGAAAACCGTGAAGTTGCGGAGCTTCCACCGTATTCGGTCTAAACTGTCACGCACCCCAAATTCTCTCCTTTGGTGTTACAGGGTGAAATTTCTTCCATCAGAATTTTACCCAAGGGGGTATCTGTCGCAAGTAGCTTAATTAGGTTCCCTGCTCCCCGTAAAACTCAAACTTTTTACCTCGCAATGCGTCTTCGGGAGAGAACCGGCGTCGAAGAGGCGACCATGAATGACCATAATTCATACTTGGTGGCGGGCCG
The DNA here is from genome assembly GCF_021155765.1 of Diprion similis. Lineage (NCBI taxonomy): Eukaryota > Metazoa > Arthropoda > Insecta > Hymenoptera > Diprionidae > Diprion > Diprion similis. The sequence continues at coordinate 7,591,616 of NC_060110.1, read as the reverse complement.
TTATCCCGGGTCAATTTTATCCACCCCTTGTTATACACGAGGTCATCACTTCCGGCGACCGCCAGCGATGACAGACGCGCGTTCATTGCGAGTCCGGGAACAAACAAGCCACGTATTTCGGTGACTTCCGACCTTTAATCGGTGGCCGCAGACGTTTATACGTCGTCAATTTCAGATTTCAGAGCTTGCGACTTCGTCGGAACTCTGCTCAATCAATAACGAATCATATAAAACTGGTGACTTATACTTTTGGGAAAAGATCACCGATTTCTACCCTCGAGATAAAGTGGGGGAAAAGTGACCCCTCAGGAATCGGAGATATGGGTGTTAGAAGTTCGCCACCGTATCGCTGTTCCATCCCTCGATTCAACCTCCCCAGACAAACCTCGATTCCTAGCCGCCATCGTTACGCAAACTTTTGACGTTAAAGATTTCCAAAATTTATATGATACACTAAGACAACGGTTTTTTCGCGTTATTTTAAACAATTTTGGGAAATCTATTCCGTTCGATGAGAGACAAACCCCGAGGCAACGATTTTATGGCATAATTATTCTCGCACAGAACGTACTGTGATATATATATGTATGTATACAGACTGAATTCCTAAAAAGTAAGCACTCTATCTCGTTGTGAAAATTTTTGAGGTCCGATAGTCGGTATCCCTGAATAACAACTGATCTCCAATTATAGCGAATGCGCAGTAAAACTCTAGCAGACGACGCAGTGTTGACTCACTGTTAGAAATCCACTTTGCATATCTGAGCTTATGTGCTGACAAAATAATTTCGCAAAGTTGATTCTTCGTAAGTTCTCACTGTCCCGACGAAAAGCTTGTATATCGTCTGAAACAGAAACGTTTACGGCTAAATCGAAGGTTAGGAAAGAAAATAAAACCGTGAAAAGAGTCCTTAGCAATGTTGTTAGGGCCAATGAAATCGGTTGTTTCATAATTAAAACGTTTTAATCCTTAGATAGTAGGGTAGTTGTTTCATTCATAATCATCACCATCGACGCAAATGACGATGCTGATAATTTTCTAAACGGTTATTCTTCTGCCCCCACTTTCGATTCAGACCATGAGACTCGTTAATCCTTGAGCAGACTTTTTCGTCGGCTTGTTCGATCGATTCCGAGGACGCAAGAGTAGATGGACGAGTTTCCGGCGTACAGCGTTGGACATCAAGCAACAAGTGCATCGTCAGTATGTCCGAGAAATCTTTCCCATTTACTTTCCGCTTTCGTCGGCCTCAGGTGAAATTTCTGCGAGAGTATTTCGTTGATGGAAAATATCAAAGTTGGGCTATCGTGCCTTTGAGTTATCCAACCAACCGGTTCGAGGCGGAGATGATGGAAACTGACGGGAAGAGCAGAAGTTGGTTTCAATGAGCCAAGGGATGTATGGTCGAATTACCGAGAGTATTCGGTGAGCTGGCTATTTCGCCTCGGGTCCGTTGACGGGTTCGCGATGCGAAGGCAAGAAAGCTTTGAATCTCTCCGGAATGACCCTAGAGAGCCTCTTCCCCGAAGGGCACGGTTTCCTTGCGGTCATCCCCGAGCTAGACTAATAGCAGTCTAACGACACCCAATAACATTCCTCGTTAATCAACTGGCTACTGCTATTTTAACTGCTGGTCAATATAATCTGCACGATACTGTTTCCCATCAACTCCAAATTGTTGGGACTGTACCGCAGACCAGTTTACCCTTAACGTTTGAAACTTTTTCATGTTCAAGTCTTTCAAAGTGCTTGTGAACGATCATAGAATACTGAAGCTGCTTTGCAATGTCCAAAAATAAATTTACGATAATAAACAGTTTAGCTCGTTACAGAATAATGTTTTTAATCGATTCTAAGTAACCTTCTTAGCTTATGAAATTTTAAGTCATATCGATAAATCACTTGGTTCCAAGTGCAATTCAGCTTGAGATTCTTCTTAAAGCTCGTTACACACACTGTACAGGTATTCTATTGGCAAAAATCCTAGGACGACTTTTCATATCTTTTGAACTGCTTTAATTTTCAATTTCTCAAATTCTGTTGTGAGATTTGGGTATATCGACTGTAACATTTAAAGGAAGCGATTCTCGAACTGAAAACCACAATTTTGCACAAGTATGGATACCTGTCTTACCATCTGTCGATAGATATATTGTTCAGACGAATGAATATTTGTAAATGAAAGTCAATCGTTCTTCGTCTCCATCACGTGACCGGATCTACAATTCTCTATAAATGTCAGGAGCAATATGGTGGGTGGTTGAAAAGCGAGCAATATTTCGATTAAGGCAGTGAATTTCTCGCATAGCCCGAGTTATGGCTACCTAATGCAATGCGATGATGCAGAGCAATGGGGTCGCAGCAGGAAAGGAAGGATAGAGATATATATATATAGAGAGAGAGAGAGAGAGAGAGAGGGTGAGTGATGAAGGGCCAGAAAGGTGGAGAGGAAGAGCAGAGTCGAACCGAGTTTGGCCGTCCAAGGCAGCAATGGTAGGAAGCAATTAATAACTTTGTCCTGGCAGGCGGGCAGGTAGCGAGCAGCGCAATAGAGAGAAAGAGAAAGAGAGAGAGAGAGTAAGCCACGTTGCAATAATTACCGCGTCACGCCTCCCGCCCAACCTAATTAACTTATGCCGTATGCTGGCCACCCTGTACGTATGTAGACGTGCATTACACCATCCGAAGGGGATGATTTTTTCCATCCAATTTGTCTGTGATTTTTTTTAAACTAAAGCTTGCACTTTTCCATGACATTTCTTTTCCCCCTTTTTTCTCCTTTCGGAATACGAACGTTTCTGAAACTTTTGTGATTGCAAGCCACGTAGCAGGTAAATTTTTTCCTGCATCCGGAGAGCAGTTGCACATTATTTACCCGTTATCAGAGAATCATAGAGAGTCTCTACGAAATGAGGTATGGCAAGAATTATCTAATGACACTAAAATCTTTTGATTACTAGTGCTCGCAACTCGCAGGTCATCTGCATTTTCATCCGAAAAAAAAACAACAAATTGGTGGGATAAAACTGGTTGAAAACGTAAAACTGGCTCTACAATAGTTCATGATGATACATAGAACAAAACTAACGAAAAAAGTCACGCTAGATTGATAAAATTTATTGGAAAAGGATTGTGTTTGCACGATTTGAAGAAAAGGAAAAACGTGAATTCGATTTCGTTGGTCGTACATCGTCGATGCAGTCAAAAAAACGTTAATGAAACTTAGTGGGGAAAAAGGTAATGGAATAACGTACTCTTGCTGAGCACGAACCATTTTCCCGTAGGACGAGCAATAGACACAGGTGGGGATGACCTGCATGGAAAGGTAAAAGTTCTGGGTGCGGAAGTTGTAAACAACAGCGCGCCTTGGAGATAAATACGTGAAAATAACCCGTTGTTACTGGGCAGGAGACAACCCGGTCTGGCTGTTGTAGGCGGTTTCAATAAATTTCTATTCAACGAAAGAAAACACGGAGGGACAGGTTATGGCTCTCGAGCACGCCACCCTGAGCCCTAAGCCGAATGTAAATCACCTCGAAACTATTGCCGGCTATCTAAACGGTGATCCGCGAGTCTCGTCGAATTGCGAATCGTGAATCGCCTCGATTGCACTCACTAATTTGCACGCCTCCTCGAGGTCCAAGGGACCACCGGTTGAGCAGGGTGGGTTGGATAATAATCAATATCATTATGGGAATGGAGTATTTATCGATTTTTTTTTCAACGCGAACAGCAAATATCCCTTTAAAGATACCGGGATCACTAATAAAGAAAAAGTTAGACGTTTGATGGAGAATCGCTTCAAAATTAAAAAGAAATTGGGTGGATTCGTTCTATTTTATTCTAGGATGGATTTTCCATTTGGAAAAGTATCTACTCGTTGAACTAATTCAAACCTTACCGCTACATGTTTGAATCTGCACTTTGCGGAACGATTGCCATTATCATTTCCGTTTTCTTCGCCGAAATGAAAATTTTTTTACTGCCAACAATTCGGTAATGTGAAATATACTTCTTTATCCCACATCTCAGACTTCATATTTTATAATATTTGGTGAAGAATCATCGATGAGATGAAATTCTTTCGCAAGTTTGTAAGATAATGTCTATGTGTGAAAAAAAAGAAACTGAATTCATTCAAGTTTACTCAGTTATTCTGTCTTTTATTTTTCATTTTAAACATTCAAGCATGTTCGTGAAACTAGAAACGTGTTCTCATTTTTCGATTCTTTCCCAATTATAGTGAGTTTTTTGGAAAACACAGTCTACATGGAATATTCATACGCGGACGATGGGAGGAAGCAAAATTCGGATCACTTCAGGATATGCCCGTCGACACGTCGAGTCCTATTTACGGAAATGAAGCAATCGACGAAGGCACTGGGCTTATTGCTTCCTAGGTCCGTCCGATCCCGAATCGTAATACCAGCAGGCCACCGGTTTCCCTTTTCCATCCCCTCCAGCAGCCGATCCTCCGCGGTGCCGGACCTTCGGGAATTCGATAACTGCTCCCAACCTCTTCGTTAGTCCTCCTCCACATTCCTTTTTTGATTCCTCTCCCTTCAGACGCGATCGTATCGTGGAGCGGAAGGCTCGTTTTTTTTATTTGAACAAAACCACCCCTCAAGGTCAGTTTCTTTGCTAAAACTTTTGAATGTCCCTCGGAAATTGGAGAGAATAAATAAGGGTGCGTTGGTCGAGGAATAAATGTTGAAGGATTAGAAAGTATACGGATCACAATGTGGAATTTTTAGAGACGCGGAAATCTATCTCGTCAAATTTTGAAGTATAGAAAGTTTAAGTAGACAAGGCTCAAAATGTATAAACGTAGGGTATAAAAAGTAAAAATATAGAAATGTCAGAATTCTAATGATTTTATAATCACAGGAATTCTTCTATTTTCTGAAACATTTGTTTTTCGTAATCCTCACCTCCACTCCTTAACTGATAAGGGTTTGGCTTCAATCGGTTCAGTACTTTTTGAATTATTTAAGTAATACGATCATAAAAAACTAAATAAAAATAATCGTATCTTAAAATCGAATCAAAGGATTTTGATAATCCTTGGTACCGTGAAGTTTTTTCAATCGCTGACCACAAATCCGAGCTTATATTGCAGATATTACAAAATGGCGAATCCAATATGCTAAATCAAAATTCGAAATAAATCGAATATGATATTGAATTTTCAAAGTTCAAGATGGTTAATCCAATATACCGGACGAGAAACCAAAAATATGCTCTTTGACCTCGAAATTTCATACCTCAGTATTTTTTGGGACGTTAATTACGAATCCGATGTCTAATTTTGTGAAGTTGGAACCTGTAGTGTGAAAACGGGAAGTTCGAAGGATGACTCACGGTCAGCCTAAAGCCGCTTGTTCTATATTCTATATTTTCTTCCTAACCTCTCGTTTTCTCAAGTACCAACAAGGCGAATCGAACACCGTCTTGTTCCATGGATCTAAATTCTCATCGAAATTTATGAGCCGAGAGATCCAAGGAAGGCCCACTAGGAGCAGTTTCTGTTGGAGAAAGGTAAACTAATCGTAAGTAACGCCGTTTGCTCGATCGTAGTCGTATTATAACGTCGGCTCGAAGAGATAAATTTAAGACAGGACTATCCTCTCGGTGATTTGGGGTGAAATACAGTCGGTCCCGGGTTTTCCTCTCTTTCGTCCCGCTGGGCAAAAAAAAAAAAAATTTCTCCCAGCCCATTGTTCCTCCATTTTACAAATTCGTGCGCTTTATTTTTTCGTTGCTACTCAAACGCAGTGGAAAAATGAGATATATAGATATATATCAGAGAGATGCTGTTGATTTCTCAGCGTTTTGAATTTAAACAACGATCAACTTTAGAGCGTGATAAATTTTGTTCAACCGTTTCCGACTATCGCATCATTCGCATCTCTGAGTATCGAGTGATGAACAGGTTCCTTTTCCGACCCCTATTTTTCGCGAATTTTTTTTCGCACTACTTGGACATGAAACGAGGCAAAGATGACAGAAGCAAATGAAGCTGCTGATGGAAAACAGGAACCGTAGAGAAAGCTATGGTATATGACTTGGAAAGGGATGAAAAAGCGGGAAGAAAAATACGACGGGGATAAAAGAGTATCCGCTTCCAAACGACGAATAGGTTCGGAAACAGGATCTCAGGACGAGACAGGCGAATACGGACACCGGCTGTTCTGCAGAATTCTTTGTTAAAATTCAGCCAGAGTCCCTTCGCAAAAGTCTGTAATGATGCATTTGACACCATTTTGTTCATCGGACTGGCTACAAGTGGCACGTTGGATCAGCCTTCTTCAATTTCCCCTTTCTCAAATACATTCACCCTCCACTTTTGGCGACTCAGGTTTTTTCCAGCAGTGCCGTTCTTCTTGTTTTTCTTCTTCTTATTTTTCACTTTCTCTCTATAACAATCAAGCGGTATCAACAGAGCTGGTAGTAAAGAGCCTCGATTAGCGGGGAATTCGCGTGAATAGAATTACCGCCATTCGCGGAGGCGAGCTGTGGATGAATAATATTACCCACCTCGAATCCAGCACCGAGCGTCATTTTCAGAATGAGCAGGAAAATATTCGGCTTTTATTTCTCTCGTTCCGTCATTTCGATTCTTTCATTCACGGTTTTTTTTTTTATTCTGATCGAGTATATTGTGGCAAAAAATCCGGAACTATAAGATCTATGTTTTTGTGTCAGTCAGGTATTGTCATATGGAAATGAAAATTCAATGGATCATACAAGCTCTTACCCGATATGTTTTAATTCAATTTCTATGAAAAATTCAAGCTTGAAGTCAGGAGAAAAATTGAAGTTCCGAATAAAAAAAAATTTATATTAGCAGCAAGGTTGAAATAATTGAGTTAACGTGACGACATATTTTGTAAAATATTTATATTTCTGAATACATTGAATATTGGATTCACTTTGATGGAGTCGAGTTCACAGAATGTGAATATGTTTTGCTACACTGAGAGAAAAAAGTCGTTGAATAGAAAAAAAAAAAAAAAAATTGTGTGATGAACAAATATTTTTGGAACAATTTATAAGTTGCACGGACCAACTGAAAAATACTTCTTTTGACTAAATTATTTTTTAAAGAGGTTTGAAAACGTAAAGACTCGTTGAAATTAAAACAAGTGATCTTCGACCGAACCCAATACTTTTCTTACATCACCGAGGGTAATGAAACGTAAAAAGTCGTCGCGGCAACTCAGCCGGTAATCAAACGTTTTGTGTGATATGGTGGTGAATGTTTCCTTCGAATATAAGCAGACCACGGCGGTATACCAAACAATTCTCAAATCCATCGCAGCGATTTTTGCGGTTGAAGAAGGTCTGCGAGGAATGGGCAGACGGCAGCTGTTCCGAATAGGAGAGTTGAATCACGCAAGCCTCGAAGATTTGCTGAATGGTAGCTAAGCAAAAAGGCTACGCTACGATGTAGGCCCGAGCACGAGATTAACCAACATCCCTTAACCGGTAAGTTCTTTTTCACACTTCGGAAAAAAATTGTAACAAAATGCTTGTTCAGTTTCTCAGTTTTTCGAGTAAAACGAAAAACACGTAACTCACGTGCGTCATTTTTGGTTATTTTCTTCTCTTATGTTGGTCTACTTTTTACTTAGGTTCGAAACTTGAGTATCACGTTGTTCTACGCATTGAACGGTTCTCTGGAAGAAACTGTATTCTCAAAACGCGACAAAAACGTATCTCGTATTCATTGATTTTTGTCCCATCATGTCCATGAATACGCAGCTTTAGCCTGACAGCGATCCAGCTCTCGAACTTCCCGTTTTCACACTGCAGGTTCCAAGTTCTTGGAAAAAAGAAATATTAATAACCGATTGAAATTTCGAACTACAAATTCAGATTCAGACCCTTGGATACCATCATATATGAAAATGATTACACTTTTATTATTTTGTTTTATTCCAAACGTCGAGATCTAGTGAAAACTCAACTATTCATTTTCAGGGTGATTGCAATAACTTCCTATGAAACCAGAGAAACGGGGACGCATAAAAAGTAGACGCACCCCCTCAAGCAGGTACGTGTGAGTGGACTCTGCTAGGGGAAGAAAAAAGCAAATGGGCGTATCATGTGTGCCGGCTAACTTCTGATCCGAATAAGAAGACTGGAAACAAACTCGACCCATTCCTAATGGCGCCCCGGGGGCCTTTCAAACGGTAAATGTATATCTTCTCGCTCTGCCTCGGAGTTCCTTTTTCACCCCCCTCCCAACTCCGTTTATCCATCCATCCATCCATCCATCCATCCAACCATTCATCCATCTAACTGTCTATCCCTCCGTCCACGTTCGCATACTGCAGTTTATTCCGACACACAACTTCAGCGAAAGTGATGGAATACTGATGAGTGGGAGAGTGAAGGGTCATATGCTTCCCACCCAGAATCGTGATAAATTTTTACACACGACCAACGGAAGCCAACTTCAATAAATTCGCTAAATAGAAGCTTCGTTGCATTGTGTTGTAATTATTATTTCAAAATATCCCGAACCTTTGCACTTGCGATGTATGAAAAAAAAAAAATATATATATTTGAAAAAATAATCTGTAGAATTGGACGAAAGCGAGTTATAAGGAAATGAACAGGAGACAGTGTGCTGGTAAATGTGGTTAGCATCTTACAAATAGATAGAATACAATTTCAAGTAGAAAAATATCCCGATAGTCCTGTTCGAAGACGAATAAAAAATAAATTGGAAAAACCCGAAGATTTAATTTCAGTAGATAATCTAAGCAACTTTACAAAAATCATGCTCGAAAAAGCATTGATTTATCATTCATCGTCATTCGTTATCATTGGTTCATTTTTTTGTTAGCGAAATTTACTAAAATAATTTCACGAAAATTCTTCGTGACGTGTTATTTTAGGTTTGTCTGGATTGCAGATTTTTCAACACTTCAAGGTGTTCTGATTTTGAAAAAAATTAACTAGGTTATTTGGTAAATGAAATACCCGGTTACTAATTTTTTTTTTCAAATTCCATTTTCCTTTTTCTATGAAAAATATAGAAATACATAGTATAAAAATAAAGAAATCGTTACACAATCTCCCAGAAAACGGAAAACTGCGTTATCACAAATTTTCATATTTGAAGGTCCAACGATATCTCGAGATCGAATAAACGGATTTGGATCATATCGGATTCAATCGACGAGGCTTCTTCTACCTTAGAACTAATTAGATTTTTGGTCCGATTGGTCCAGTAGTATTCCAGTTAACCGAAAGGTAAAACCGGAAAAGAAATGTTAAAAATGATGATATATCGAGGACGATCCTTATCAGGTTCAGCCAAATTAACCACTTGTTGATTTTTATTCCAATTTCTACTTGACTCGTTTTATTCCAGTCTACATAAACTGTATCTGAAATACATTTCCATCCCTGAGAAATAGTTCAATGTTGACTATTCGTTGTTGAACCTCGATGAATTGGTAACTAATATTGACCGGAGTTGTTTCACCGCGTGTATTGAAACCATTGAATCGTTACAAATTCTCGGACCCCAACAATTTCTCGACATCCACATACAAGTATATATATAATATATATAATATACACGTATTTCAATTTCTTTGATCCTGTCTGTTTTGATATCTGTCCATTAACAAATCATTGGCTGAATAACGGTCATAGAAAATATTCCACACACATAAAAATGATCTTTAAAAAATTTGATGTTAAAACGGAGATGTGAAAGGTTGGCGAAAAATCTGAGTCATCTATCGTCTTGTTCGCTATCGTAAATCACGTTGAACAAGTCGAACAATACAAGTCTTGACTGTTGGGAGTAAATGTTTAGCAATCGTGACTGGGTATCAAAATGAAAAGAAAATACGGGCTTAAGTCGAGTAAACGCGGTGGTGTCAGGTACAGAAGAGCGCGGTGATGAAACTCCACCTCGGACTTGAATCCGGGAGAATAACGAAGTCCTTCGTCGTTCCTGGTCCCGTTTCCGCTGCACGACGTCGACGACGCCGATGACGCCGGGGGCGTCGACGACCCGAGACTCCCGGAGGCGATCCAACTAGTCGCTGTTTTATACAGAGTGAATTGCTAAGAACAGAATGTTCCGTCCTCTGCTATTGTTTTATGCGCATGCGCTACAATCCAAGAGCAGTTGTGTGCCAGGGCGACCAACCTTCATGAATGTAACCTCAAAAATTTTGACAATTGTCGGTAGCAGTTGTGCTCAATAATGATTACTGTCGAAATTTTTAAGGTTATATTACATATATCACAGCCACTGATCTCTATACTAACTAGATGGCTGATTTCTATGCTTCCAGCACACGGCAGTTCGTGCGGATTAGAAGCCCCAAAACCGAGACTATAGCGCTGCAATACCCAAAATTAAACTAACGGGTCACATGAGTGATAGCCGATCATAAACAGGTTTAGTCACATGGTTCTGTCCCTTTAACCAATGACGCACAGAGTGAACCACGTGATCGTTAGTTCCATGGAGGCTATTGAAGCGCTGATGTCGATTTCGTCTGCTTCGAATTGACTCAGGCCGAGGAGGCTAGTCAGCGATCCAGTTAGTATAGAGATCAGTGATTGCGGTGAATTGCGTATAAATTTATGACGGTTGATCGTTCTGGCAAACAACTGCTCTCGGATTCGAGCGTATGAGCATTGAATTTTTGACAGACGATGAACCATTCAATCATGAGGAATTCACCCTGTAAACTTCCGGAGAATATTTTGTCAGATTTAGATAGATTTATATGGTGAAGTCAAGTGTTCTTATTTCAGTTTTGTTAAAAAAAAAACAAGTGTCATAATCTTATATGTAATCTTCAGATTGAAAATTGGACAAGAATCCTTGCATTTCAGCTACTATTCTTAGATTTCTTTCCCTTTGTCCACAACAACGGCATAGATTACCTGGATATGAGAAAAATTAAAAAAAAAAAAAAAATTTCCTGAAATCCGTTCTACTAAATATCGGAATTCTACCACTCTACCAGGATTCTGATAAAATCCGGTAAATTGTATTTCGGAGAAAATCCGCAAAATCCTAAGTGGTAAGAAGGAAGCAAAACCGATTCTCCTTCCCCTCCTCCTTCTCAAAAGGAAGAAAAATAATAAAATAAAATAAAATAAATGATAAAAAAAAAACTGATCCACCTTCTTCCTCGTATACTCAGCCATATTGAATATCTGAATATTAACTCGGGGGCGAAACGAGGGTTTGTAATACCTACGTAATTATATATATATACATACAGACATATACAGCAAAGACAAAGCTCTCCTCCGAGTTTGCCTGATGATTTAGCGCTCGACTAAAGAAGGATCAAAACCGAACTCATTCCACGTTTTCAAATATTAATTCCCTTTTAAGTAGCCTCGGCTCTCCAAGATATACCCACGTCGTAATGTAGAATATAACTCGGTTTCCCGATGAGGCCACAATCAGTAAAAGACGAGTCGAATTATTAAAGCATTGTACGTATATGTATATTATATATATATATATATATATATATATATATATATATATATATATCTAATTGGTAAACATCTCGCGGTGGTTTCGCTTTCCTTCGCCGGTTGTAATCTCGGTACAAAAATATCTCTTCAGGTTTGCAATCTGCGGATCGTATTACCGCAACGATGAAAGCGAGCTTGAATCAACAATCGAAAGGAAAAGCTGCAGGAATAAGGAGTGAAAAAAAGAAGAAAAATTCTCCTGAATATATTTGCGCAAACAGCAAAGTCTAGTCCAGGGGCGGTTCGATCGGCCGATCGCAGCGCTTTCAAGCTCCGGAGCCGGAGGTCGTGGTTCGCGAAATTACTTCAATCCGAGTTTATTGTGACTGTCGAGACGCCCGCGCCGCCTCCGGTCATTCGGCGACCCCTGGCGCAACCTCTGCAAATAAATTGGGAGAGAGGAAGTTCCCCGAGATTGTGCCCAGATAGACAGCAGCTAGTTTCGGAGCCTCGAGAAGAAGACGCGCGTGGCTGCGTATCGGGCGGGTATAAGAAAAAGACGAGTGATATGGAAAAGTAGGAGAAGAAGGGAGGACGAGCCACTCTCATTTCCCATGACTTTTCCAATTCCGATAAAACCGGATCCCGGAGTGTACCTCCGCCGATCGAGTCTAACTGAAACAATCTGTTACGGTTTATTCGCTTCGCACGCGTGCAGTGGATGGGAATCAGGAAAGGGCCGAGATTACCCCCAAGCCGATCTTGCTGATCGGTTGTTTGCTTTATTCGCCAACTGTATACATTGTGCCGATTAATTGGTAATTAACTGTGACATTTTCCTCGCTCGAAATCTTCAAGGGTTGCGGGAATCACCTATCGGTATAATATGAAGTGGACATCTAAACGTCCACGTGACGAATCATGTGCGATTCCATTGGTAGATCCAGCTCAGCCACGCCCAGTGCTTATCAGGTTAACCAACTTAGTTTCGACCCGTTTGCTAGCTAATTTTGGAGGCTTCTCGAGGTTATGTTACGTTTGTAATATCAGATGTAGCCAAAATGTGACGGGTTTGTATTCATGTCTACCTAACCTCGAAACGCTTGCGCGTATTGACAGTTCACACCGCAACAAATACAGACAAAGTTGGTCAGCCTGTCTGTGCAAATGAAACTTGGCGTGTCCGCGCATGGCTATCGAATTAGTTTCTTGAACTGTCACGCTATTCAAAGATGTTTGCCATTCCATGCAGGCATTTTATGGAACCGAAATAACTGAGTGAGAAATGTGCGTCTTTTAGAATTAGTTCCGTGACATACTGTTAAGGTGCCTGATACAGACAGAAGGTGGGGTTGCTGCAACTGGATACAACGGTTTAATAAAGTTAAATAAAGTACAACCAGCGTGAAATCTTTTTAATATCTATCAATAATCTGAATCAAAGTCTATAATTTATAAGTCGGTAATCGGCGATCAAATAGTGGCTCGATCGTTGAAGCCGTTGTCCTACCGATATCGATCCTATGGCTTTTCATCCATTCACTTTTACTCTATTCCATCATCCGAATGCTAAGTAGTGAACCCAAAGTGTGAAACCAGATTTACAGGCACGCTGAAATTTTGACACACTATTTAGTGCTGACAATACGGCGACCCAGTTACTGGCTGTCGAAAATGGCAGTTCGATAAAGTTTGTTTTGTAAAATTGACCGCTCTACAGTAGATCTTTCTGAATATACGGTGACACGAGACAGTCACGAGAAAACAGAAACAAAGAAACGACGAACCCTACGTAATCAGAAGACGAGATTTCTATTAATTCTCTCGAAGTATTCTGCACTCTGCTTATTTACAAGAGCAATTGAACATTATTTTAGAAATGTTACTGTACACTTCTCTCGAGTCGATACATATAATTCATTACGGCCACAAACCGGAGGGTGAATATTAACAGGAGTTATCGGGTGGATTAATGGCGAAGTTTTGATCAGGTTTGATAAACCTGCCACGTTCGAGAAACTAATACTCTCAACCTGAATGATAACCAAATTCTGGATCAGCATTTGAAATTCGTTGAGTTGTACATATTCCTGATTTTTATAAGGACGTGTTTAATTTCGTCCGTAACTGCAGTAGGGGTGGTTTATTTATCCACGTACAATTAAAAACGTGATCACGTGTTAGAAATGTTCAAAAATCCAATTCTTTTGTTTGTTCTCACTTTTTTTCGAGAGGATTGCCCTTCTTTTTCTAATCGAATCCTTGTTCATCATTCATTTTATTCAGTAATGCACAAACCTTGCCTAAGACACATCGCAATATATGACAAATTCGTTCGAAGCATATCTGCAGCAAAATCCCAAACTGCTTGCATCGTATTTATTTTATCTATTCAATTGTCCATTGGCAATGTTTGGTCCACCGAGTACCTACCACTCGTGGGTAATCCCTTTAATTTTCCATGGACTGAATGCGGTCTGCAAACGAATTACCAATTGGCCTGTTCAGCGAGAGCGTCACTCGCACCGTGACGGTAAAATGTGTAAATCCAGTTATTTCACTCGTTATCCTAGCCAAACAGGAACTGGGGGTTGCATCCTATTCATCGATTACTCAGCGAGACGAAATAGCCTGTCTATTTCTGGCCAAGTGGTCTGCCAGCCTAACGAACCACGAGAGTGCGGGGATGATATTTAGCTGGGGAGGATTCCAGTGTGTAAGGGAAAACAGGAGACGTGAAGCGACACCTTGCCGATCCTACCACGCAGTCATCCCTTGCCAGCACTTGAAAAATAACGAGCGTCGCAGCGAGAGGGAGGAAATGATAGCACTATCAACCCCGAGCTCTTCGCGTTTAGTAACTACCAGTCTCCGCTGGTCGGCTGCAGTAGGTTAGAAGCCGCATTTAATATCAGGGTGTCCACATAAATTCGCGTAATATTTCCGGGCCACTGCTCGTATTTGCTCATATTACACGTAATAAATGGTATTTATCTGGGCTCAGCCCTCGTAATGGCCGGTTCGCAGTCTCCGCATCTGTTACAAGCCCCGGATTACAATTTTATGATTCCACATCTACGGACGCGCAGGTGTCCGAAAAACTGGATTATAGAGAAACCAGCTTGCATTGTAGCGGTCAGTCTGTGGCAATTTTAGACCGAGTCTAACTGATTGTGAGACACTGATTGGCGGAATTTGCGAAAGAAGTGCTGCGAGTAAAGCAGAAAATTGTTGGTGATCTTGCTTCACGATTCGGAAACTTCGACGGGGATCAATGAGGACAATCATCGAAGGGTCACGACGTCCTTAGTCCCTCTCTTCCCACGGAGAATAAGCAGAGATTTGAACAAAAACTCGGTGCACTTTCCGCACCGAATCCTTGGAGGCTGAAGAACCGAGTGAAATTTTTGCAAAATGTTTTTTTTTATCTTGTATACCAAAACATATAACGTGGATGCGCACCATAAGAACCAGTCTGAGCAAGCCTCAGAGAGTGTACTTGTATCCAGGTTTTCTTATAATTATGATACGCATCCACGTGATGTCCCGGTATGTACACATAATATTGAATCTTCAATATATTTTCATGAAATTCTGCCAATCGAGACCCTGAAGAGGAACGTGGATGTTTATTTCCAAATATCAGAGTTTCCATGTTCGATGGTCTCTCTGGTGATGGGAAAAGTAAACTGTGATTTCATTTCTGTTTTTAACCTCATTTCGATTCTTTTTTCAGCAAATTTTTTTTCCGGATATCTCGTTTCTGTTGATATCATATACACGTGGAATTGTATTCCGAAGAACAAATTTCATTATCCTGAGCGTATATCGTTATTTGCTTCTATTATCGCTTCCCGCTAGCTCTTAATGGCATTCAAATAAATATTAATTATCAGTATCGATAATGGAAATATCAAACCAATTTTCAAGTTGTGCAAAGCTTATTAGAAGGATTTTTAAATCAGATGAAATTTTATGAATAAATAAAAATATGCCAATTTTAAAAGGCAAGATGTCTAATTAAACATAAGAGATAAATGCGGAAAATCTCTGGGACATTGTTTTTCAAAGGTTTGCAAAAGAAATCTGTAGAGATTTGTGAAGAAAAAATGTTCACCCGGGAAATTCTGTATAACATTCGTTACTCGGTTATACGATAGGTATTTTCGAAGGCTTGGCTCGTACCCGAGGCAGAAAGGCCGACGAGGTTCGGAGCTCCATGATTGTATATTGAAATGGTATTCAAATCGACTGCGGAATGGAATCGGTTTGAATTATACGCGGATAACACTTATTCACGGGCTCAGAATCTACTCCGGAATTTCTGTACCAGCACCGCGTACCAGTTTCCACAATAAAAAAAAATTAACCACAACAGCAACAACAAGATTTATGAACCGCAATTTCGAACACAGGCGAGTAAGCATATTCAACGTCGCAAGCGCTACCTGACGGTGGCGTCATCCAACTAGAAACACCTTTAAGCGGAGGGCGAGAAGCGATTCGTTGGCGAGTTCGAAGGCTACCAAATACGAGTATAGATATGTAGGTGGTGTATGTCGCGAAGTAAAGACGAGCATTTCCAAGATGAAAGAATGAACGTGTGAGACGTTTATCGATAGAAATTGGATACTAGGGTAAGAGAGGAACGCGTGAGGAAGGATAGAAAAAAATTTGTACATCAAAAGGGTGGAAATAAAACGACCTGGGAGTATAAAGTAGAAGTATTTTCAATATCGTTGAATATTTGAAAGGCTTTTCGGCTGCCCGTGATCGGCGCTCTTTCTAAAACCGAGACATTTTTCAAGCTCGTTGAGCGAACCTCGATCGAAGGCAATACGTAAACAGGTACCATGACGGTGCGACGTGTTCCAGTGGTAGCTAATTCCGCTCACTCGTTACCTTGTTTCCGGTTACGCGATAAAATAACGCTTTTAATTTTGCCCCGGTGATATTTATTCCCGGTAGTAAAAATGTCCCGTGTTGTACAGCAGTGGGTTTATCGGTCAAGTGGAAAATGATATTCCGGGCATGCGTCTGAGTGCCTTCTCAGCTACGCGATTTTAATTCTACAATTCTCGTTCGGATTAATATCTCGGGGAATATAACCGAGGAGGAGGAGAAACTGGGGTTGGAAGGTGATGAAAGCGGGACTTCATGACGCCGTATACGCCGGAAGGAACCCGTAGAAAACCCAATGACGAGGAACAGTGAGGAAACAAGAGATGCGAAAGGAGAGGTGAACGATCGGGGTGTAGTTTGAAGGCGTACTTCGGTAAACGACAGGACGATAAAACGCCCGAAATGAAAAATATAAGTCCATATTATTATACGAGTGGTTTTCCTGAAACTCGTCACACTTTTTAGCTTCACGAATCCCGACTCTTTTGCAATTGTGAAATACATTTGTATGAAATATCGAACGATGTATACGATTGACCGGTTTTCCAATCGATTTTAATGAAAATCTTAGTAGGTTTTACAGAAAAAATAATAAGTCGATAAAAATTAGAAAGAAAAGCGGTTTCGTGTGAACAACTCTCATCTATCCAGTGGATGGATGTTGAAAAATTGGAAGAATATTTTTTTTTTCAAATTTTTGGACAAATTTTCGTCGACTATTCGTGGAAATTAAAAGAGAAAAACGTTCTGTATACACGATGGAAAAGAGGGAACGGTTTGAGAGATCAGAATTTAGGGTTGCACCCCCCGATATCGAAAAAGCTCTTCGAGGAAGGCTCACCTTGTCCGAATCGTTCCCTCGCTGCGAAATGGAACCACGTTAGGCTCTGATCGTGACACTGCAAAAACGATGCCTAAAAGACGAGTGAAAGGTTTAAGCCATCTCTTTGCGGTGTATATAAAAAGTATTGAAACGCAATCCGAATCATGAGTACGACCAGCATCTGGGTGAATGGTTATTCTCCAATTTTCTTATTTATCTAATTTTTTTTGTACCTACGATTGAACTTGATATATCTCCTTTAATTTTGTTTTGTGACTTATAACAAAACTATTTCTTCAGTGGATCGGAATTCAACAACCCGGTGTGAACGGTAGGAAGAAATTTATCACCGTTAATCAATGTCACCACGTAGTAGCCAGAAAAATGGTTTGTTTGAACAGGAACTGGATATGTGAAATGTCAGTAAGGGTAAATTCATATTATAGTGTAAAATATGTTTGATTGAAATCTGTGATTTTCCGTATTAACAAAGAATAAAACGATCTTATTTCTACTACAAAATGCATCTTTAATTTCCATACCCTGAAAATGTTTAAGATATCATGAAGGGAAAGTTACGAATCGTAAAATAGAGAAATTGCCCGTCTGGTTAATACTGCGATAACTTTTTTTCTGGGCACGTATACAACGCATGCCAAAATTGCTTTTCTATGAAAAATGAAGGTGAAGAAACGACTACTCAAGAAGGGACTAATACGATAAATCGATTGAAAGTTATCAGCCGAAAATTACACGTACGATGAGAATAAATGCCAAGAACCGTGAAATCACCCGGGGGTGGAAATTCTTAATTCAAGACGCTGCCACCGCGATCAATATTGACGAGTTGTTTCCCTCGGAGTGAAGGAAAATAGTAAAATTCTCGTAAGTTCAGCCTTTTTCTCAGATCCGTTATTTTTTCCCCTCGTTTCGCATTACGAATTATTTGTACGTAGCTCCGAGTAATTAGATTTTTCGAGAAAGCTCCCTCCGCCAACTCGACTCAGATTCGCACACTGTGCCTGTGGTATAACGACTAATTAGAATTTAAAACGGGCTGAGCGTTTTTTGTTTCTTCTCAAAAAGGATCGGCGGGTGTTAGGAAAAAATATAATTAAGTGATTAAATGTCCATCACGAACGAATTCCTCATTGAACGTGCTCAAAAAAATTAAAATCTGTAGTGAACGGGAACTAGGGGACTAAAATCCTTCCAAAATGAAGGGATCGTCGGGCTAAAATGAAGAGGGCACAGGCTGGAGATGAGAAAAAATGAAGGAAAGCTTCTGATGATCCTGTCGTCTTAGGAGAGCGAGTAAGCAGGACCGAAGCCTTTCATTTCTTCCGCCAAAGAGACTTTTTACCTCCTACGGTAGCTGGGCTTAATCTGCAGACCGCAATCTGCTGAGTGCCGTTGGATGTATATACATATATACATATATATAAATATATATATTACACCGCTTATGCTGAGAAGGAGCAAATAATCATATCGTGTTTCGCATTTTCTACGACTACTGTAGCTTGGAAGACGACTTCGCTATGCGACATTGCGAAAGTGCAATATATTTATTCTCGCCAAAGAGTTGGGCAGATGTGATATTGCACCTGCTCCCAGCGAAACTGAATAACGCGAAAGGGTGGCAAGATGCATACAGATGCAAACAGAAAAGAAATGAAAATGTTTCGAGACATTTCTTTTTGAAACGGGATCAACTCTTCAAGATTTGAAAATGGTTTAATTTTAATTCATAGTTATTCGATTTAATCAGACATCGAGCGTCTGACTGCGCATGCGCGAGCTTTGTCGGATTTTCACGCAGGCCTACCACCTCAACGTTCAGCTGTCAAACGTGGTTTATGGAGGTTATGTTGGTAATATGAACTTTTGTGGGTTAAGCAGACTTCAAATAGTAGATGCAGTGATTCGGCAAAGGCTTGGTAAAATTTGATTGTCTGATGGCTGGTGTCTGATGACTCCTACAAATCGTCGTAACATAATTTCATTCGCAACTTCACTCGGGAGAGTTTGACACAGTTTATGTTCCGTTTTCAGTGAGTTGGTTGCCCTGCCTTGCAGACGAAAATACTTGCGTGAACTATCGTGCCGGCTAATGTAGTTCGATTATTTTGCGCATGCACAGTCAGTCATTCTGCATGCTGAGTTTCATCGTTTTCTTTTGGTATATCCGCGAACAGAAGAGTGAACGGCACACTGCAGAGCTTTTATCTGACTTCTCACGTTCGTCGATAATTCAGACAGCGAGACTAAGTTGTAAAATCAAGATCCAAATAAGGCAAAAATCACAAAATTTCAACTGCGACATAGTTAACGCAATTGACGGAACTATGCGGAATTGACGTAAAAGATGTGCCACCAGTGGAATGGTCTGGCCGCTTATGTAAATCGTGAAACGGGGTTCAGTTTGCTTAGAGTAAAATTTTGTCGAGTCAGGCTCATCGAGCGAATGGAAATTTCATCGGCAAGTTTCTAGAACGGTTTTTCTGTCAACCCATTTTTCCAGAATTCTTTTTTGGCCCAGTCTGCACGAAACGAGTTAACTTCAATATATTGAACCAACACGAGCATAACGATAACATCACTTGTCGAGTGTACCTGCTAAAATTAAAGTGACTATCAAAGTCGCGAACGGAAAACGAACTTCACAATGAACTGATTTCACTCTGTCTAACCTGAAAAACGATTATTAGATTGCTGAAAACATTTCGCGGTTATTGTAAGTTTGCAGAATACTGTATAAACGCAAGCTCAGAGAAAAAAGAGAAGCAATAAGTGAACATGACATGAGGGATCCAGGGAATAGAAAGTGCTGCACATCATTATCAGCAAACAGGTTTCACTGATCCAATTTTCTTCGCGAGAGCACCGCATGAGCCACAAAAAGACTGCGCTGCCTCTGACGAGAAGAATCTGATGTGGCGTTGCGAGCGTCTCGAGCTCCGACACGTAAGTTGGGTTCGTATGCACAACATACGCCTCTCCAGGTTATCCATTCGGAGTTTGCAGAAGGCCAAGTAAGGCAGCTATCAGACTGTTGGCCGCATCTAAAATAGACAAGCGCACATTTCTATGCGATATCTCTGCCTGCGCTTTTGAAAAGACCTCCCTTATAAACGTTCGCCATCATCGCCGCCGCTTCTCGCCCCCTGAGGTACAATCCGCGGATAAAAAGCTCTGGGAGGAACCTAAATGAGGGCATTTCAATGCTTTCAACTCCCTGCGACACGGGAATTTGCGCCTGTACACCAACGTTTCAGCATTTATTAACATATTTGCCCTCTGTCAAGAGCCGCCAGCCATACGAGGAAACCCAGATCCGTTCTGTCTTCAAGCTAGTTTTCGATTCGGTTCTACCCATCGGCACCGAGTCGCGCTTTCTGTCGCTTCGGAACTACGTAGGCACTCGGTTAAATTTTAAACGTAGGTTACGTTATACGCTCATTTATTCCTCTTGAGTTTCCGGCAGCTGGCTGGGTGACTAAATTTTTCAAAATGTGACAATTGTGATTACAAAAATCTGGAACAGTAGATGCTGCATAACTTTCTATCTTCGGGCTTGTTCAGTAAATTATTTCCAACATTTTTGTAGAAGTAGATTGTAAAAATCGTTATGGTGAGCATGATGAACCTAAGATATTATGGCTGGCTACAAAATACCAAAATTTCCGATAAAAGCATGTCAAATATTCAATATCTAAGCTCAGCGTATTGGAAATTTCATTAGACTAATTTCTTATTTATAAGTTATTTCTTATTTGTTTCTTCGTTTTTATTCTTCCGGAGACGAGCAAGACAAAATTTCTACCTGTAACAATGCAACTAAGAAATCAGTGAGATGAAATTCCAATATGCTGAGCTCAGATATTGAGTATTCAAACATAATTTGATTAGAAATTTTGGTATTTTGTAGCCAATCATAATATGTCAGACTCATTATGCTCACCATAATGATCTTTACGATCCACTAGTAAAAAAATATTGGAAATAGTTTACTTCACAAGCCCGAAGGTAGAAAGTTATGAAGTATCTACTGTTCCAGTTTATCGTAATCGCCATTTTCGTATTTTCAGAAACGGCTACTTGCTTGTGAAAATTCCTGACCTCTTCTCTTGTCCTAATTTTCAAGATAATCGTTGCTCCGGACGAATTCTCAAGCCGAGTCAAGTCCACTGCACCTTTCTACTCCACGGGCTGAAAAGACGAACGGTCGGACCAGACGGTCGACTCACACTACTTGCGATGGTCTCATTCAAGGCGGCAGGATGCAGCGGGCCGGAAATTCGGGGTGAAAACGGTCCTCCAAGTAAGAGGAAGACAAGAAAGAATAAGAAAGAGGCGTGGAAGAGTGAACTCCGTGATCACTAAATTCCATTTAACGTATCACGAGCCGCGCGCTCCCTATATAAGGCGCGTTAACGAGCGGCGACACGCTAAGTATTGGCTTGTCGCAAGGGCGATCGAATCAATCAGCCCTTAGGCGGCTGCAGCGATATACGCCGGTCGTAAAAAAAAGACGCCCCGACGTCGGCGTCGAACAATGAGAAACGGAAAGCCCGCGAAGCTCGACACGCGGTGCGGAATGAAGGAGTCTAATCCGCCCTTCACCTCATCTTTATACGCTGAATTTCAGCTCCTCTATAGGTGTGAGGTACTCGTAAATCGCGGACTGAGGCGTCCTTCCCGTTCTCTCTCTCTCTCTCTCTCTCTCCACGCTCTCTTTTACTGTCAAACGGAAACGAAGTTTGTTGTTACTTGATTAATGACCGGCACTTCCCCTCCTGCGGTTCTCCATTCATTAACTTCCGGCAATGAAGAACAACTCGAGAGACTAGGAGAAGGGGGAGAAAGAAGAGGAGGGAGAACCTCCTCTGAGACCACTTGAGACAAACAGGTTGCCACCTCTGTACTTCTCACCCGCCAAATCCTGCGACGCTTTGCTTCTCTCGATTGAACCAAAAATTAGCCCAGATCCAACCCCTGGTTGACAGTCTCTTGCAATGTTATGTTACGTATTATACTATATACCTTAGCTGCTCGCTCCAAACGTGGTGTGGTGGACAAATTGTCTTCCAGCATTTCACTCCTCGATGAACTCCGCGCACCCTTTATGCCTGGCAAACCTCAGCCGAGTCCTGCTCCATTGAAATAACCTAATTTCTATTCACTGAGGAAGATACGAAATCCAAGTCCTTTCGTTCTTTACATGGAAATGTTTCATGAACTGAGTATTTTCTTGCCTGTCTGTATTCCTTGTATTCAGACTATTTTTTTAAATAAAATTCAAATGACGTCGAACGTTTATGTTCCTCAAGAAGATCCTTGCATCAAATTTTTCTAAACCAAACAATTACAATAATTCTACAGTAAAACGGAGAACAGAATAACTTTCAACGTAGCAATTGACTGTTGAAAAGATGCCACTGATCCCTCAAATCAAATTTTCAAGCAACTATCTCACGACATTTGGGACGCAATAAATGGTCGCGATTATAAAATTGCAGAGAAAAGACGTGCGATTGTTAGATACGTACGTATACATAATATGAGAAAGGTATAATAGTTCTTGGACTCTCCCCTGAAGGATGAAAGCAATTTGCAGTTCGTGCCAAACTATATCTCACAGACGACATTCCTCTTTTTTATCACGACATTCAGCTTGCACTTATATTGGTTCACATTCGTTACGTTTATTTCATAATGAACGACGCGCACAGCGCGGTCGTCCAGTTTCCCTTTTGTGAGTCCGCACCCCACGAAAGAAGGAATTGGAGAATTTATTATTCTCTGTTCCTACTTCCGATACGACTAACGGCACGACTGGAGTTTACGTGTCTTCGATAATTGAATTCCTAAGTTTTGGTGAAATTGCTCGAGTGATTTCACAATTAAGGGAGAGAGAAATACTTTGGGTTGCAGCAGCTGATCGCGAAATTCGAATTTCCGCCATGACTTATGTGCAAGATTGAATCACTTCCTAGGTATGTTGAAGGTGAAATTCTTTGACAGCAAAATTTCATTGTTAACAAAAACTATTTTGATGATTAAAGCTTTCAATTACGGAAGGGGTTGACTAGTAGAGTTGCCGATTTTTTTCGACGAACGTTGTTCCTCCTTCAATTCAATTTCAGTCACGATGTGACTTCGAAATAGATTTTTTCGTGTCTTAAAACGCGAGTCACAATTTATCAGTTTTTCCTTCTCGAGTCGGAAGATTTCAGGGATAAATCAATCAATCAATTAATGGATACGTGTAACGAAAGAGACGTAAGTTAATGAGATCTTTCAAAGTATAGAAAGACCAATTGCATGATCACAGCTCAGAAACATTCGGTGAAATACATTTCTGGTTTTGTTTACGGGCTGGAATGAGATTAGTTTATTTCTGAAAAGTTCAAAGAATAAAAAGCGGAACCATTCGAAGTTGTCGAAGGTATGAAAAATTATATTTTGAAGTTGACTCTCATTTTTTCGAAGAGATTACAAACAGGGCAAGTATCTTTGAAAATAAAATTTCAGTACACAAAATTGAATATTCAGAAATAAAAATGTTAAGAGCAAAATAGAAAAGATAAAGAAATAATGCGTTCTTAGGAAAAACCGTTATCTCGCAAAAGGAAGTACTCATACTTCGCGTACTCCATATCTTCAAAGTCACTCTAAAGTTGCAAAGTACTAATTTTGTATTCAATGTTCGGCTACGTTGACGTTCCTTATTTCAACCATATTCAAAAAATGCCATAAATTTCTTTAGAAAGTCCGAAAAATCCTGCCAACATGCAGGTCGAAAAAAAATCTCCGTCTTGTTCATCCCTATCGTATGAATTGTATATCGAGTAGTTTTAAGGGCGTGTTACTGTCGTTCACGAAGTAAGTACCCATCATGGTGAGAGTTACGAGGTGATTACCGAGGGTTGCAGTGGGTATCCCGGAAATAGATCGCCGATGATATTTCTGGACTATTGAAGAGGATCCCGTCGCAACTTCACCAATATAAAATATACATAACGAGGTAGTTAGCGTGCTACAAGTGTGGCAAGATGGCGATGGGGTGCAGAGGAGCCGCTCCTCACTGGGAGTAATTAATAGTCCAATTCGTTAGAGGAATTTCGTGTAACGAGAGACTCGACTCGGCTCTTTATTCCTCGATGAGAATTGCGCTGCAGGACGGGAGACATGATGTGACAGGGTGACGCGTTAATGAAATGAAACTCCGTAGCCTGCACCAATGGCACTTTAAAATTGAGCCGTAAACCCGGTGGCCCTTTCTCATGGCTTCGCCTTCCGGACGACGAATACAAATCCATGATGTTTCTGTCCGAGGAACAGTCCTCTCGTCTCTTCGCTTACAAGCTCCTTCGTAATCGAATCACGTATAGGTAAGGGCTGCTCGAACGGGCCTCGACCATCCGATCGGAATAATGACACCCTAGAAACACGCGATCGTACGCAGTTCAAAAAAGATGCGGCTGTGCCGGTGGTCAAGGAATATAACGACGGCTGAGCGGAATAACAAAATAGTATCTGGTAATTTGTTCAAGGAACATCGTACGCCAGAGTTTGATTAAAAATATCACATGGCTGACTAAAACGTGACTTTAGATACGATGTTGTTCAATGAAATATTGAGGGGATGTGCAGCATAAGTGTTAACTAAATATTTTTTTATTTTTTTATTTTCCAGTAAAATTTCATCAAGTCATGGGTCAAACTGCTCGGAGATGAAAAATTGATTTCATGTGGACAATCGAATTTTTCATCGGTGTAAAAAGTGTGAACGTATAACTGCATCTACAGCAAAAAACAAAGAATTGAAAATACCGAGACTAAAATTCCTCGAACCAAGAGAAATTGGTGTGCCGAGTGATTGTTATCGGTAAACAAGAAAGTAGGTTACAAGTGAATTAATCGACGGTACCCGGGCAGAGATTTGAGATATTATTCGAGGGGCAAATTCCGGCGTCAATAATGAACGTGAATCGAAGATAAATATCCGAGTCATACGAAGAAGGGGAAAACGGATCGTTGATTCAGATAGAATAGTAATTCAATTATAAATAATTCTCGTTACAACGGGATGGGCGAGAATATACGCGGGGAATTTGACGTCAGAGGAGAAACGAGGGAAACGAGGGGCTTCTCAAGCATCGCCAAACTTGGGATCGAGTATTTCTCTTGAGTTGGCACAAACTTCGCTGAACCTCTTGCATATCTAACTTGAAAGCATTTCAACGCGATAGAAATCGATGCCTCCAAATGAAAGGTGAAGGATTATATATTTAAAAAAAAAAAAAAAAAAAAAAAAAAACATTCAACCCGATGATCATTTACTGGGCACGTAGGTATAAATATTCAAATAAAAAACTGCAAAGCTTTTGAATGTTTTTGCTTACCAACATTCTTTTACTTTTTTTACAAGCATTGGTAAATATCAACGATTTTACAAGATTGATAAAATTGCGAAAAACAAAGAGATGGAGAAAGATTGTTACACGTTTCCGTCTTTTGATTCCTAATAATGGGTTTTCGAATCATTGCCAGACGTATTCGTAACTTGTTGCTATTTTAATCGAATATAAAAAATGACCGGTTATTTATTCTTCCACTTAGAACTCGCGTCGAAGGTTCTTCTTACATTTTTTATGGCATTTGCCGCCTTATAAGCCCAAGATTTTTAACAACCTGACTGTTTATTGCAGCGACTCTTCTTCTCTCGTCCCCTGTTCCTTTCTCCTTCGTATCAGCAATATCAGACGCTGATATGGCAGCACACAGAGACGCCCGGCTGGTTTTATTACTCGTGATAAAATTTTCTTCTCTTGGATGTAACGGGATTCTTCGTCCTGGCCGCAGGCACTGTCACCCTTCCAGACACCCCTAATCCACAGTTCCTTGCAATAGCTTTTCAGCCCGTAGGAGAAGGGTTATACTTTATGACCGTTCTTCCAATGACACGCGACACTCTCCCCCCTTCGCGCCTCGTGAAAATTTCGTTAAGTAATATGAAAAACCCAAATCATAAAGCGGCGGCCTTGGAGAGCCGGTACTGCGTCAGGATTAGGGTTGTTTACATTGTTTATTTATTTTCTTTTTTTGTGTTTATCTTGAAAATATAATTTGCCCACTGATGTTACCCGAATACTTGCACCAAACTATTTAATTTCGCGGTTCTATTGCGTCCGTTAAATAAACACTCGAGTCTATTGATGTCCCGTACTTTGGAGTGCAAAAATCCTCGGCATGAAGACTCTCAACTTTAATCTCCAGCTCACCTACCGCAGAGGCAACGAAAGCTTCTTTGTAACGAAGACTAGAGTGAGTACGCGCAAACAAGACCAGCCCGAGTCCCGCAAGTCAGATATTTTCACTACATTGCTGGAGAAAGTTACCAGTTTCTAGTTCTTTTTGTAGTAAGATTATAACGTTTACGACAAACAATTTCCACAGTGATAGGGTCTCTTCACCAGGTTCTAAGATGAAGATGAAAGATACATACATTGTAGTTACACGAAGTCTACACGAAGAGCCCAAAAAATATTTTGGATATTTCGAAAATTCGACATATCCAATTGGTTAATGAATCCTTCTCATTTCTGGTCAGGTCATGGAATTTTATTTAAACTATCGTTGGAAATTTTCCAATAAACATCGATCAAATTACCGGACTTATCATAGAGGGTTATAAAAAATGCAACTATAACACACAATAGTTGAAAAGACTAACAATAGAATTAAGAACAACCCCGCAAGTTAACCATCGAAAACGAACATCAACAAAAGGAAATCAGAGTAGTGCCACACGAAATCAAATCACTCACCGAGTGGTTGTTGGGTAATCGCAAAACGCGCCGCGAAACTGCTGAAATTTTCGTATGCGAGGTTGATGAAAGGGTAGCAAAACGAACCCCTATTAATCCCGGATACATATGCTGGGGAATTCAAGGATTCCTTGCGCCTGTAAACAGACCTGTAGGTAGTTGAGGCCGTGATTATCGACTAATCATTACTATTTAATATCAAATTTCTACTGGCGTACGCAGATATCGTAGGCGGTTAATATATCTATCCATAAATCTTTCGCATCGTCGTTGATTTAGGCTGAACTCGTTTAGTGAGTTTTGTTTGAATTTTCTGGAACGCGTTACGAAATGACCAGAAATGCACGTGGTGATTTGGATGAATAAATCTACCGTAATTTACAGATTTTTTTCACACATTTTGAAAAGGGATATCAGTTGAAAAACCAATTGAAACCTTACCAGAAAATTTAGGTTTATAGTTGAGAAGATTTGACTAAATAGAAAACAAAATTGTAAAACTAATGCGTGCTGCATTGCGAATATAATTTTCATCTTTTGAGTCGTCAAGACCCGATTAAATGAACATTCGAATAACGCGATTTGTGCTTAATCACTTGACTATCTGCAGTGCGTAACGATGGTTGAGATCCGTACACTTCAGATCAAAATGGTAGAAATGAATTGCCTTCGCCAGCACTGACTGATCATTATAACAAGGAGAAATGGTACATTTTCATCGGCAATCCCTTGAAAAGTTTTTTTCCACGAAAGCCTCTTCCGGAATTTTTTCTTGTCTTGTTTGCTCGTTTCGGAATAATAATTGTGTTCCACATGGCGATGTTGCAGGTATCGTACAATTGGAGAACGAGAATATTTAATAAAACGTAAAGAGTTTTACGAAATGAATATTATCTGTCGAGTACACGGCAACGACAAAGGCAAGAAATTGTCAATAACGAAAAGTAATTTAAAACAGATTACACTCCGTGTAACCTCAAAGACCTTCGCGATACACTTACGCTCGTGCATTTTTTACGAAACAGTTATCCGGATTTCACATCGTCTTCGTATGTCCGATGGTATTGCATTATATTAATGAAAAATCAGACCAAAAATCAAATAACATGAGAATAAAAATTTTAAAGTTAGAAATCAGCCACGTTAAACTGAGTCATCGTTACAGTCAACGCAGCTTTGAACATTGAACAGTGAGTCCAGAAAATGACATGGACATCGTTAAGGGAAGACTGTTAAATTATTATTTCCCAAATTGTCGCCTTTAAGAGCTTGCAGAGCACTCAGCAAATTGAAGAACATGAGCTGTACAAGCGGTTCCACTCATCCTTGTTGCTGTTTAGACGAGGCCGATCTCGTTCCGATCGCATGCCGCATTTTCAGTCTCCCGAGCCGCCGCGTGGGACGAAGATAACGTGATATAGGGGGGCATAAAGAGCCTTAAGAATATTAAAGTGCTGGGTTGGTACCAGGATAACGGGCAGCTCTTTTCGACCATTCTCCCAAAGCCTCTGAAGAGTGGTGGGTGGGCGGGTTGTTCCAGAGACGGCCCTGAGTACGGGATGGAATTTAACTGTCCTTTCGGCGCTGGACTTGAGCACCGTCCTTATCCGGTCGTAGCGATTTGGCTCGAGCAATCAACAATAACCGATTCGAGCCAAAGGCGAGCAAGCGTGGGATGAAATCATCGGAGGATCGGAAAGAAAATTTTTGGAAATATACGACATGGACCCTTACACTTCCGAACGATTCGCAAGGATGATGATATGAATCTTGGAGCAATATTTGGAGCTCTGACCTTTCCGAACGGAATTTTTTGGTAACGTTGGTTTTTCATGGTAGATTGCTAGCCTTTTGAAGTTCGACCGTGTGAAGCTCTATCTACTACGAAGTGCTGCGTTTCCAAGTTACGGAGACGCAATAAAAGTCAAGAAAATTATTCGAAAGAGAATGAAATTTATCCGCCGCGTCACTCAAGTGCGAAAAGAAAGTCCCTCGAATAATCGAGCAATATAAGATAAAATGGTCTGGAATTGTCCTATCGGGTGATGACTTCAAGTCTATAGAAAGCGATCTTGGGAAGAGAAGGAAGAAGAGAGGGAAAGGGTGAGGGAAATATCCGGGGATGGTGTCCCGCGGCCGGAGCCGTCCCATCTGTGTTTGCTAATTACTCGGCACCGGAACATTTGCATCCCCGTTTGCGCGAGCCCAGCGTCTGGCGGCGTTAACCTTCTCATTAAACGTAATTGTTTGCAATAATTTGATGCCACCTGTCTGCCTGCCACCCCAGGGCTCATCCACCCTGCCGACAGTAGCCTGCACAAGTCTGACACCCCACGGGCAGTGAACTCTAACGAAATTCACACACCCATGCAAGTAGAATCCCTGAAGGCCGGAAGACTCGTCGGCGTCTACGTCACACCGGTTTTTGCCAGTCACTTTTTGCCCGCCGTTGATGAGAGTTAGTTCGAAAGGGCTGAGAGAGACGTGCAGACGCGGGCCAATCGAAGTCACCTCAGCAACTTCTACCCTGAAACTCTTCCCGTATAGCATTACCACTATGACCTGAATGGCGGCGCTTGGAGGATCCATCCGAAAGTTTTCGCCGCTGTGAGACCGCAGCCCAATTCCCTTAGTGCGAAAACAATCGAGAAACCTTTTTCCCGACATCTGGCGTAGCCACGATCATCCGATCCCTCGGGAGGAGGTGTCGCCTTCACCCTCACCGGTCATCGCGTTATCCATGATTCAAAAATACCGGTTTTCTTAGTTCCCGTCGCCACGCGTTTATAGGTCACAAACCTACTTCCCTCGGCTGATGCCACTTTGGCATCTTATTTCATCGCTTGGATAAGAAGATGATTGACAGTCTTGCGCGCGGTACTTGCAACTAGTGTGTTGTGTATATAATATAATTCAATAGTATTCAATACTAGGCAGGCTGATAGAATACAGACTTGACTTCGGGATTCCAAAATACTTTTATAGAATTATCGATGAATTTGAGCTACTTCAAAATATCCTTTGGGTTGTGTGAAGTACCAAAATTTACTTAAAAAATATTCAAACTAATTACTACTGAAGTCGATTTTCATACGAGTTTCGATTAACTGGAATGTTCTGATAAATGAAGCGCTAAACGAATTTAAAAGACTTTAAAACCAGATAAGTGAATTACACTTTACGTCACTCCAAGTGTCTTTGAAAGACTCGAGACGAGCCAGTATGACCTGAATTACTAAGCTCGCGTAGCATCAAAGAGCTTTAAGCAGTGTCGCGTGAAGTCGAAATACTTTCTACAAAGTGTATACCAAACTTCAAGATTGTTACTAAACTAATACTAAATCTTAAAAAATTGCACGAGTCAATCTCAACGATGATGTCACTTCGTAAATGTTGAATGTAAGCACGACGCTCACTTTCCGTTCGTGATCCTCATCAGCTCGTCTCAATCCGAAACGTATCCTACAGGACCTTCACTCCCACTCTGACTAGGGGTTGAGAACGAAACGTAGCAATGACCCCACCGGGTTATGGTGGGCCAAAGTACCGTTTAAAAACTGGGTGGTGGAAGATCGTAGGTGAAGGGTGTGAGTCTGGGAAGCGAGGTACATTCGTACAAGACCATCCTAAGCGGCTTATCTGGGCGTTGATGATGCACTGTATTTTCTCCTAATACCCTCCCCTACGAAAGTCTCATCCCGACCGAGACACCGGAGTGTTCCGGCGTGATAGCGTGCCGTCGTTCTCGACGTCGTCGCTACCCTCCACCCTCCACCCTTCCTCATCCCCCTCGTCGAGCTTCCGGTGCCTTTTTTCCTCGTCTTCGTAGACTGTTGGACAATTTATGCGATGCGCTCATTATATGAATACCTGTCCGCTGTGTACCCGGCAACAGAAATCCGAGAAATGTTTATTAAAATGTTGAAGAGGGAGCTGCTGGCCGGCATTTCCAAGCGTCGCGATGCGACGCACCAGTAGCTCACTGCCAATTAGGGGCTCGTGTATTTCTCGTGTGCACAAAATGCGCGGCCAGAAGCCCGCTTAGTGTTTGCCAGTCGTACCGAAAACTTTATGGAAAGAAGCTCCGGAATGACCTCGTATTTTTGGAAAACGCGCTTTCGGCTGTCACTCAACCGAATTACTTATCCAGCGCAGCTCTTTCACCGGCACCCTTCTCATCCATACAGGAAATCTGCGCGAATGTTAGTTAATTCCGTTCTTTATACAGGCAGCAGAGCGAGCTATTCATTTTCGCGATTGTGTACCGAGCGTGCATCGCATGAGGGCCGGCTAATAGATCTTTGATTAACAAATAACTGCTAATTATAACAGGGCGCTGAATCAGCTGGTTTCGATTATCGGAATGCACGGTCTCTGCAACGAAGCGGTCGTCGATGCAATAACTGAACTGTGCACCGGAATCTAATTTTAACCAGTGAATAGCCATTTATCTGTCGATGCCACTGATTACCCATTCCAGTCACGCGCTATTGGCTGTTGCCGGAATTGCTATACGCGCCGGGTTTGCAACAATGTCAATACCTAATCAATGCAAATGCGGGATTGGCGCATTTGACGTTGAGCCTACAGCTTCCCTTTGTTCCCTGCCTAGGGGACGACCACGTTGACCACCCGATATATCCCTCCGGGAGCAGGAATCATCCAGCCCAAGTTTTCAACCCCTCTTTTGTCTCATCAGACATGATTACTTCTCACCCGGAGATCCGCCTGTCGATTGTGCATCGAGCAAGTCCGTTTCAATCGTTCCTCGTACATTCGCTAACGAGAAATTCTACTTCGAGCATGAATTTTTCATGGCAATACACTGTACTAAACTGTTTCCAACTCGTCCAGTCTTCTACCACTTATGTCCTTACAAAAAAATCACTTCAACAGTCACTCAGAAATGCAAGTCCAATTAAACACTTTTGAATGGTTGATTTCTTTTGGCAACCGAGAGAGTTGTATACTGATTATAAATGCAACTGACATACCCACTGACCCGGCTGTTATTTCCGTCGCTATGCAAGCGTTGCGTTGAAAAAGCGGAACTATATAATTCGATCAAAATCGTTGCATCGCTGCGTCAATCAAAT
This sequence comes from Diprion similis, assembly GCF_021155765.1. Classification (NCBI taxonomy): domain Eukaryota; kingdom Metazoa; phylum Arthropoda; class Insecta; order Hymenoptera; family Diprionidae; genus Diprion; species Diprion similis. The sequence goes on along the minus strand of NC_060110.1, from coordinate 7,559,483 downwards.
GGATAAATTTATATAACTGCAGCCAGCCACGTGCATGATTCTGGTTCAGCGGTTGTCGTGATGAAATTTTTCAACTTGTTTACTGTCGCCTTTTTATTTTATTACTCAAATTTTTTCATCTGCATGGGGACGGACAAAATTTTTAGTCAGATATAAACGCAACGGCCATGCAAACTCATCGAGACGAAGCCCTCATGAACCTCGGGAACGCGGCTGGTGTGTACCTCGCGGTATTTAATGCACGCGGTCTGCGAAACGATAATAGATCACACCTGGAATTTTAGCTCGCGTGCAGTGCAGTCTGCTTACTGTTATAGTTTATGTACGGGTTTGAGGGCGCAAAATTTTGTCTAACAAACTTGTAATCTATGGATCAGCCGGCTTAGTCAAACGAACGCCATGAAGATACCTCAGGGTACACAAATGCTTGCTTCTCATGCGGTGATTAATATTTAAGCTATTTTACAAGTAAACTCCAAAAAGGTCTCAAAAAATTTCAATCCATTTTTAGCGGATAAATGACGACATTTTTGATTGCAACGTGTATTCCGACTTGACTTTAGCCAAATTTTGACCGGCGAGCATTTTGTTCGATTAATGTTTGAACTCAATATTGATTTGACAATACAGTATAAAACTTACTCCACCAACTTCTTGAATATTCATCACCATTTTATTAACATTTGTTTATATTTTCTTAGAATTCCTTCACTGATTGGTAAAAACTTTGTTCAACCTTTACCGTAATTTCAAGAATCAGAAGTGAGTCAAATTATTTGAAAAAAAAAAAAATATAAATCGTTCAAATTTCTACGTGTGAAAAAAGGGTATTCCGTGAAATAGACTTAATTACTGTAATATGTAAAAATTTCTTTGAAACGTAGCTGACTTGCGAATGAAATTGAATTACAGAAATACTCACTAGTTTATCCACGATGTGATAATTGACACAGCTACTGATGCAAGTCGTTCGATCCAAAGGCTGATCGCAGGCTTAAGTATCCGTAACTCTGAAAGATTGAAAAAATGAATAAAAAATTAGAATACATATACCAGCAATTATGACTGTGTGTAGCTGTATCCTATAATTAGATACATATCAACGAATGTAATTATATTTTACACGAAAGCATGGTTGCCTCGTTGTGTTCCCGATGAGCCTGCGTGCGCGTGTCTTCCTTTTTACTGTTTGAAAAAAGACTAAAAAAAGAAATAAAAGCAAACCACTCGACGATCGATTCCGCGATGTCCGGCAAGCGATCCGCGGCTTCCTGCATATTTTATCATCTAGTTTATGCACGGTACCACAGCTGTCGGTTGTAAATTACAATTCGTGCATCCATACTGATAATACGAAGGTATTAAGTACAATTTGAACCAGCTTTTATCCAGTCGTGATAATGTCTATTTTCCAATTTTAGTCTCTTCCCCCTCGCTCATAAGCTTTCTATGAATTATAAATAAACGCGGTTCCGGTTCACAGGTGTAATTTTTCCTCATCACTTCCGTGTCCGAATGAAATTATCGTAAAGCGCACGGATAGAATTTTACTTCCGGAATCGCGTGTATAATAATTTCAGCTATAAATCGAGCATTTGATTCGTACATTATAAGGGAGCCCAAAAACAGCAAGACGATCATTTTCGTCAGGCATTTTATACTATCCAAGCATTCGCTCTGTTGCTGTCAGTTTCATTACATACTTTCAAGTGTTCGAATTCATTCAAACCTTTAGAAGCCACAAAAACCGTTAGAAATATATTTGATGCGTATCCTCGGTCGATCCATTTTCCGATCTGGATTTATCGACATTGCAATCGAGAAAAAATATAGGGTAAAGAAAAGTAAGATTGAATACGTGTACATATACTGTATACATAGGGCATTCTACGTCAAAAAAGCAGTTCATGTATCTCACATCCTTTGACCTAAATCATTTTCTAGTATAATGTTCTCATCAACCCAAAAGGGTCTCGGGAATATTTTCAGATTTGTTCATTCTTTATCGATGTTGTCAGGTCAATGACGTTTATCGAAAGGGGTGAGGTACATAGGCTGCTAATTTGACGTGGAATGCCGCATACGTACATATGTATATATTTCATTACATATATAACATGTTTAGACACAGGCACGACGCCGCGACGAGGGGAAATTTTCGGGGTGGTTTCATGAGGGTTGAGATATTTTGGGAGAATGAAACGGCGAGATTACACGACGATGCAGATGGAATGTTTTTTAGGCAAATTCGGCAACTCCGTCGTGCCGTGCAACAAACGGAGGATTAGGTCGTCGCGTCGAGACGCGGATCGTCAGGCCTACGGAGGCTGTGCTCCTGAAATACCCAGGTCGCGTATACACTTCCAAGAGTTTCATTTGGCATGTAAGATAACAACGAGGGAGAAGAAGAAGGAAATCGGAAGAAGGGGGAAGGAAAACCTGAGGAGGGCAAGGCCAAGGCGCTGAGTGAAGCTTGTCGAATTTGTGCGAGGAAATCAGTCTGGAGAAATGCCAAAACAATTTGGCGCCGCTCCGTCAATGCTGTCGATGGATTGCTCGCCGACGAACCGAAAATACGGAGGAAGATTCCGACGATTTGCTCATTTGCTTACAGCCTCGCACACTCGCTCCTGCTGCCGATCGTTACCTTGGCCTTAGTTATTATAACCTTGTCCATGGGCTGAAAAAGGGTTTGAAAGAATTCACCATCTCAACCAGTTGTGGATAAAAATTTTTTGGGTTACTCCCAGAAAAATGTTAATAGTAACAGAATTTCTTTATTATTATATTCGATCGGATATTAAGTCGAATAAACCTTTAGGGTTTGAGTGGGACGTTGAAAATAAATTCTGTTTTTTTTTTCAAAATTTAAACAGTGGCGTTAAGATAGCAGACATGTTTTTTTTTTTATTTTTAATGGAAACATAGCTTTTTCCACTAAAAAATTCATTATATCAAAGCTAACAACTTTTCTATAAAATTTTAGCGCTAAAAGAGTAAAAAATTGTGTTATAACTTGAAAATGACGGACTTTATCGGAAAAAATTTCATACAAAAGTTGTTAGCTTTGATATGATGAGTTTTTTGGTGGGAGAAAAAACTATATTTCCTTGAAAAAATATATCTGCCATCTTAACGCCTCCATAATGAATTTCGGACCAAAGACACAATTTATTTTGAATCTCCCCCTTCGAACTTTAAAAGTTTTATTCGTCTTATTCGCTCGGAGGAGTATTTTTTTAGATAAATCATGTGGTACTTTAAAATGGGACACCCGGTATAAAATTTCATTTATTACACCGGTGTTCAACGCTGAATCCAATCAAAAACGAGGCAATGCTGGTTAGTCTTTCCTGACCCGGGTTATTGGAATGTTTTTCACAGATTACCACACTCAAGCGTATATATCATGTTTTCTAAAGAAAACATGTCATTAAGAAGTTAAATTGGACTTGCGAAAACCTGTAAGTGTACATGAGTACTGCCCACGAATTGATTACTTAAAATCTAGTTTCTCATGTTCAAACAGCAAATATCGTGAGACTTTATTGCGGTATTTGAGAGAAAACAACCAATTTATATCTAACCTAAGCTAAGTGCTAACCATATTCTATAATAATGAGTTCCCACGACATACCGGCCCCCATAAACACCAATTTGGCTATTCACACGAATTTCCGACCTTCTTGGGTGAAATTAGGGCGGCCTCACGAGCTGATAGTGAGAAAATCGTGGCGTTTACGTTTAGCAAAGTCGGCGATACGACGACGGTCGAAGTTGAGCTGCAAACAGAACAAATCGGTTGTTATAAGGGTCACCTGACGCAAGTATAAGCCCGGACGGGTACCGACCCGGTATAAATCCATTCAAATAGGTGATCGCACTTCCGATGGGCACGTATTGTGAAGTTGACTTTGGCGGAACAGGTTCGCCCCGTGTTTGCTTGATGAAATATTCATCCCCGATCCAGCCAGGCTTCGACGCCGTTCGCTCGGGGCGCGAAGCGAGAAAGAGAGAGGCGAGAAGCGGAGTTTGTATAATCACGGTTGGTCCAGCACAGCTTCGTATATTTCCTAATCTCGCGCGACGCGGCTTTAAACGAGTCGCTGGCCTACACGCGCATGCAGGGCCAGGGAGAGTACCTCTATAACGCGTGTATGCCCAGCCACATTTTACATGGCCTTCGAGCATGGAAAACGCGAGGCACAAACATTTGCTGAAGCGTTTCTCGGACCCCTGCGAACTTCACCGTCTTGCCCGTCAAGACAGCGATCGAAGCCTCGGTGTGTAAGAGGAATTTCAATCAGCCGAATCCCTGGTGGCCATTCGTCACGGCTTGTATATTTCGCATGGGATTCCAGTTTCCTAAGCTGCTTGACGCCTCCGCTGCACGAAAAGTGTCGAGGAGCTCTTTTTCATTTCATTTATTCCATATCGATACACCGTTTTTTATTTATAATTTCTTAACGTGTGTGAACAGTATTTTGTCCAATGACACTATCGTCGTAGCTCAAAAACTGTTTTCTAACCTGATGGATCGTCCGTATCCGTATGGCATCGATCACTCAAATGGCCAGATCTGAGTGATCTCGATGCGAGCGTGATACAAGCTTCTGGCTATTATATAAAAGCAAGTTCGAGCTTCGTCGTTGAGCTGGACTTAACTATTTTGAGAAATAATGGTCAAGTGAATATATTAACTAGAAATTTTATAGCTGACAAATGCTCCCACCGACTCGAAACATTTGAATACCAGCTATGCTTAGAATTGTTGAAAGCCAAATTAACAGTCGCTTGAATCAACATTTTCAGTCAACAGCTGCAGATTTTACTGCTGGTACAAGGTCTGAACATTGCTCTTAGCGGTACGATAAAATCTTTCAAAAGTACACGATTGCTAGCTCAAGTCTATGTAAGTCTTTCTCATATGATTAATTAAAAAAAAAAAATATACACTGAGAGAGCAAAAGATCAGATTCTACTAAATTTAAAACAGTCCATTACGTCACACGTTATACTACTAAAAGTTGGCCAGTTTTGTCAAATAGTTTTTCGCACCCCCGGATAATTCATCACTCAATCGTTCAATATCGATTACATTTGGGCGAGTAACAGTCACGTTATAGAAACTGTCGAACCACTTGTTTCCTGATAACTTGAAGTAGAAAATTGCAGCTCGATGCCAAACTTTCGGAGCTTCAAAACTGCGCTCCACTGAGGCAACGAAAGTTTCGTAACGAGGGTTGGGGTGAGTAGGCGCAAACGAGTGGAGACTGGTTATTCCACACGCTACGTCGATCCGCCGCCGTGTAGCACATTTCTCCTCTTCTTTATAAAGTTAAACCAATTTTTTACGCCCGTGGTAAAAATGTAACATCAGCAACGTAAAATCTTCTCATATCAGTAGACAATTTCCTCAATTGATTGAATTCGACTGTCTTTTCTTAGTGCAGGGCAGATAAATACTACCCTTGATAAATACGATGAAGCATGAAAAATGATCATATCTCATTTTGCACTTTTCGAATTTTCCGAATTCGTAACAAAAGCTCTTTTACTTCAACAAAAAGATCCTTTACGAATGAATTACCAGGTCTTAGATTTATAACGATCATTTTTCAACCACGTGTCTGACTGTGCGAATTTCAAAAAAATTTCCACTTCGAGGTAACGACAATTAAATGTGGAAAAGAATTTGTTACTTCCAAAATAAAAATATAGGCGTACTAGTCAGGATGAAGCTTGATCATTGCTCGAATCTCATCGATCCATATTATCAAAACCTCAACGGTACAAATAACACTTCTGGGTATAACTTTTGGGTCGTTTCTATCTCCCCGCTTTCGATTTAGACAATATGTCTCGCTTATGCCTAATCCCGCAACGTCAAAATTCCCGAATGCCATTAGACTGCTGTTCATTCTGAAAGACAAAGAAATAAATCGCGCTGGTTGGACGGCATCAATGTCCCTGTATCTTTGTAATGAGACTTGAAAGCAGGGCAAATTCCACCCCAACGACAAACTACATAGCACGCTGGCGTTATACCTATATGGCGATGATATGTACCGTTTCCACGGTCTAGAGAGTCCAGAGAGAGGTCACAGAGCTCTGTAACTGCAGGGTAAAAAGCGTGTCACTCGGCAAAGGGGCGGAAAACGACAAGGCGACAGCGACGGAGTCCTGGATGAAACTTAATCAACGTCACGTACGTTTCGGCCAACTTTTGCGCAAGCTCACCAACGCCGTCGAGGAAAGCTTTTGACACGAGGCGCGTCCTATGGCGAGGCATTCCTCTAGTCTGGAACAACCGAAACGAGGAAGTGAGGGGTAAACGGCGAGGGGGAGAGGAGGAAAACTAGAGAGAAACAGAAGGAAAGTTCGTATCGCGTTTTACGAAGTTGACACCTCGTAACTCGAGTCAAACCTCCTGGGTTTCGTTACCGTAAAAAGTCCAGGCCGAGCTTTTTTCTTCAATTCGAATAGGGAATTCCCAAATTTTACGGCAGTGTGGATCCGAGGGAGGAAAAGCGTTAATGAAGGTGTTATAAAGGTCGAACTAATCATAATAGAAATCCAAAAATCTTGACATATATTTTTGTTAGCTTCTGAAAATATTTTCACATTTTATATTAATATATTGAGATGTGCTTTGTTTTGAAATTCATTTAATACATGTCACGATAATTGTAAATTCAAGATTACGAACATGAAAATATCGAAAATCCAACACACAGAAAGCTTAAATTGGTAAAATTTCACCAAGCCAGAGAATCACAGAACTCAAAATCTTCGATCACTCGAAATTTCGATGTTTTAGGTTTTTAAAATTTCTCATTTTTTCGCACTTTCGGAACTTTGAACGTCGAGTTTCGGACCATGCAAAACTCAGGTGTTTCATCGAAGTGTGATTTCTTCACTCTAAGTTTCGCCACCGAAATTTCAGAATTTGGCGCTATCGGAACTTTCAAATTCGAAATTTCAACCCCGCCCCCAGAGAGCGTCGAAAAAAAGGAGAATGCGGGTGTCAGAGAAAAGCTTTGGCAATAGGTGGACACGTGAAATGGATATCGCATGGCTCAAGGGGTATATATCGGCATGGGTGAGGCTAGCAGCAGGAACAAGGAGCACTTGGGACTGATTTGGCGAAGTGCCCAACGTCCAAGCAGCCCGACGCTAGGCGTCGCGACGCCCCGTCGTTCGTTGTGTAAAAACCCAGTGCGATCCGGCCCGCATTCCACGTCGCATGCCCGCAATCCTCTTCGTGTTTAACGAGACTTACCATGGCAATGTTCTTTTTCACCCTCGTTCCCCTGCGCCTCGGTTTCTTTTTACATGTTATTCCGTTCCCCACTTGCGACTCCCGGCCATCGAAGAGTTTACGACTGCAAGGTGTCCGTTAATTTAGTTGCTTTTTTCACGATGCGCCGGTTGAATTTCTTCGCTGTTCGTCGTCTTCGCGTCGCAGAATGTAAAATCGGGAGGATTGTACTGAGAATTTGTTTTTTCCATATTTAAACAAGTAGTAAGTAATTCAAACGCATTATATTAATATTTCAACGCATTTTACCATGCCTTAATTGACTTAGTGGCGAAATTTTTCTCCTAACGATAACGAAATATAGCAACATGACTTCTTCAGTGCAGAAAATTTTAATTGAGAGAAAGAAATGGGTCCATTGCAGGCTATCGATGTAATATTTTTTATGAAAACAAAAAAACGTGAATTTAATGGAAAGGAACGCAACTTTCTTTTGCAAAAAACATATTCAGAGTGTAGTTGAAAGTAAGCTACTCCATTGTATCAAGTAATTACAGGTCAAGTTCGCGAATCTGAAAGTGAAACAAATATAAACCATTTTCGTTAAAATTATCGTCATGCAATATTTTTTCTATGATTCTAACTTTGACTCCGAGGATATTTTTCTGATCTTGTATAATCTTGTATGAATTTAAATTCTCCCTACGAAGAATTCAAAAAATTTTATATTCTTCCGCGCATCGTTGAAAAATAATGAAAAAATTTTATTCTCAGAATCGAAAATCGGCTGCAAGTATGTATGTGATTTTGTACACCGAAATGGCATACATCTTGATTGAATAATCCTGTAGGTAGGTGAGCCCTATAACGGCTGCAAGACGAATGAGGGAAATAAATTTCTACGCTTGGAACACTTCACCGATAATATTATATGCACATGTATGGTACAAAATCTGTATGTATACAAAACCTCCACCTGCTCCATTGTAACGGTACGGAACGTCAACGTTCATCAGTCACTTTATCTCCTCCCTGCAGTTTAACTCAATTAATTGCCGTTCACTTGACGGTTAATTTAACAACAAGCTTAGCTTCGCGAACAATTCCTCGCAGCTACTCAGCTTACCGAATTTCGGTGAATAAATTTTCACGTTCTCTCCCCCTTCAATTCGCTCCTTCTTCGCTCTCTGCGTCTGTCTTTTCACCCCTCTTTCTCAGTAAACAGACAGTAGAATACAGAGACGATTTCGAATTCCGATTGTATAATCCAAGTGTAATGTAAGGGAGATGTGACCGCGAGAATCGAGTGATATAAAGAAATAATAATAGCGACAATATATTGAAGTAGAAAAACGTCGAGGTGTAAAAATAAGAGAACAAAGTCTTCATTCTCCTTATCTTCTCTGCCTGGAGAGTGATTCGTGCGATAACAGAATCGACTAATATCAAGCGTAGCGCGCGATGTGACGCTAATGCACACTAGTAAAAGTTAAACCTATACGAACACCCTGCAGCCAGTCATCTCGCAGACGCAAACTTCACTCGGTGAGGGAAATGAAAATAGCGGTGAAAAAGTTTTGGAATAAATTGCTCGTGAGAAAACGACTGCAGACTCGATAAATCACTTCAGCTAGCTGCGCTATGTAGTCATACACATATATGCATTAGGTGTTCATTGTACGCGTTGTTGTAAACGACGTGTAAAATCGCGTCAGATGCTGCGAGAACGAACCAATTCAGTTTTAACCGAGCCACGGCAGTTTCTGAGCAGTTTTCTTTCTTTTCTTTTTTCTTTTTACTCACCAGAATTTTCATGCAACGAATGCTTACAGAGAGACAGCCAAAGACCGTTATATTCTAGCCCCAAGCCATTTCGGTTTTACTTCGTAGATTCACCACTCGCGGTGAAGTTAGCTGCGGTCCACCCTCGCCCTCCTCGATTTTCCGCTGAATGGCTGCCCCATCTGCAGTCTGTCAGCCGTTCGCGCAGAGATTGATTTGAAATTGTAATTTCATAGCCGAAGCTTTCCGCAGGATATCTGGAAGAGGAGAAAGGGGCGGCTCTGATGCACACCGACGACTCACACACCACCGTGACCAACTTGAAGGCGATCACGGTTTACCCTCATTCAAATCGAACCGGATTGCGATAAAGAGCAGCCCTTCGAATCAGACACAGCCTATAGATAATAAAATTATACCCTCGTAGGTAGGCGACAAGTCCCTGATTTTCGATAACGATTAAGCTCCTGTTCCTGTTGCAGTAACGAGAATGATTGTAGCGTTGAAAGTGACTAGCATTGGTATGAAATACTGCAGAGAAATAAAATTAGCAAATGGTCGACGAAGTGGCAAGTTGAAACAACAGCAATTACTGCAACAAAATTGCGGTGTTCTCAAGTTAAGAAGCAATGGAAGCGGAAGTAACGACAGTGAAAGTATAATTATATATACATCGTGATAGGAAGAAACAAGGTAGGGAGCACTGCGGCACGAATAGTTTGATGAATTTGTAGAAGCGTATAAAGTTGGAATAGTTTGAAAAAGTAACGATATCATTTCGAAATGAAGCTTTGCAAAGAAAATTTTCTCATTAGAGAAAGCCTGAACTTAATTTAGCCGGTGCTGGTGCAGCAGCGGCAGCACGGTGAAATACAGTGAAATGCAGTATAGAGATAAACTTGACAAATGAAACTGTTCCCATTTGCAGACTTCACCAAAGAGAGAGGTGGACGAATAGATAGCTTTCGAAGCTGGGAAAATACAAGGGGAGAGAGAAAGAGGGGGAAAACTGGCGAGAGAATTAAATGGATTCCTATCTTTCGCCCGAGTGAGGAGATTCCTCGCTTCCACCGAGGCGGAGTCGCTTATACCTACACATATATACCCAGCGTGCGACTAAGGAACACGATACTCACTGGAAACGGAATCAACAAGCTGTTCGGTCCCGTATCTCGCAGTACGTAAGCCGAATCCTCAATTACACACTTCCGCTAAGAGTTTGTTGGCGTAAAATGGACTGTTTTCATGCTGACTTCAAGACTTCTAACCACCTTTGAATGAGCTTCATAGTACCCACACGGAACATTCACCTGAATGATATGCGGTACCTCTAATAAGCATCCATTTCAACCAAAATGAAGTGCAATCGAGTTCTATCAGACATCAAGACGTCTGCCTGGTTGTACATCTAGCAGAACTCTACTAGATTGCGATATAGATCTTAATCGAAGTATCATCTAGTCTTGTTTAAGTATCATGCAAAATATCAGGAACTATCGTTTGCACATTTTGTTCCACCTTACACAAAATGTCAAAGTTTCAGGCTAGGTAGACTAGGCACTCAAGGACGACCAAGTACCGAATGAGATTCAGAGTAAACAAAAGGGCTGAATTGCTGGGGATTTGTATAATTTGGAGCTCTCTTTTATGGCGAGAAAGTAGAGCGACCATTCGCTGCCTGGTTCTCTATAGTACCTCCACTTATGTGCATGGATATCTATGACCGACTTTAATCTCACCATAAATATTGTGAATTTCTGTAGATGGCTATTAGAGATCCACCATGAATATGAATGGATATTTTCTCCTCAAGATGACACCTGGCTTCAAGTATAACGCGTTTATAGTGCCAGGTCTTCTGTTGGATGGCTTTGAAGTTGTTCCGTGTTGGATGTATATAATTGTTGGGTTATGATCGGGCTCAAGACGAGAGAATACGGCGTATACAGAGGGTGGATACGGAGGTGCACCTATAAGGAAATTAAGGTGAACAATATACTGGAGCATTAATCCAAGACGAGGGCTACATATTGCCATCGACCCACCTAAGCTCTCATTTCCCATTCAATTATACCGACGCCCGTTGAGCAAGTGAATGTTTCAAGTACTCTCCGAGCACGGCTATGCTGAAACTGTTTGTCGGTTCGTCGGTCTTGGTGCACGGTAATTGACTGACAGGGAATTAAGCGCATGTGGTTAATCTTGCCAAAGTTCTCCGGCTTTTCCATTACCCAATAACCGCCTTAAGAGTATGCGAAAAATCATCGAGAGTAACCGGTCTGAAGGCTTTTCGCGGATCTTTATTCCGTGGCACAGTTCATGACTCGGTGAAAATTGGGAAACACACTTTCACTCCAAACGGTAAGTACTTCAACCACCAGTCTCTCCATCCCCGGTACGTGCGACACATCCAAATTCAAATTCACCAGGAACAATATACGATGCAGAAGATGAGAGATGACAAGTGGTGGTAAAAAGACTGAGAAGCAGAAAGTAAGAGATACCGTGGAAAGAGACGCTTCGGTGAATCCATTTCTGAGTTTAATCTCAAACCGAAGAAGTGAGCAAGTAAGATGATGGTGGCGTGATCCTGAGTGTGATCGAGTCGCGTCGTTGTGCCAACGACGGCCATGAACTCGTGCTGGAAAACACGTGTCACTCTTTAAAATGGGTGAAAAAGTACGGGACCGTTCTTTTCCAAAAACAGATGGTCTGCATACCTGCCAGCGTATAAGGTCTCGAGTCAGGCACGCTGCTGCTGAAGAATAAGTGTGAAAATTCTGCGTTGGAAATGCTTTACAGCCACTTAACGACCCGCGTCCGAGGGGGACGTTTAGATGTCACATCAGTGCCACGCTCCGCTGGAAGATTTTCATACCTCAGCTGAAAGGAGGTCGTTCCTTGGCCACGCCTCGAATGATTCTTGCAGGCTGATTGTACGTGAGTGACTGAATCGGATCGGAATCCGATCAGTGACTAGGTTGGACTGATTTCACAAAAAGTAAAAAAAAGTAAAAAAAATCGACATTCTCTTGGGCCAAAATGAAGAGACCCGTGTTTCAGTGTTTCAGTGAAACGAAGATTGGTTTCCGATATCTTTTCACAAACCAGTTGGCAATTCTTTTGAAAATCTTCTCGAAACCATGCACCCTCGTCATTTTTACAACTACTTTATATTCATGAAACATTTTACACCTGACTTAACCTAGATGTTCGTAGAAGTACATAACTGCAGGAGTTAGAATATTTGTGACCTGTAAGTTAGGAAATTCTCGTTTCATAGTGATATTGCTCAAAGTAAAAAAAAGAAAAATAAAAAAATTACTCCTCACTCAACATTTTTTGTGAACTTGACCTGTCCTATTGCGCGACCTTTTCTTGCGAGTTCGCGTAGTTACGTAGTTGCACTTGAGCGTGACCGTAACGACGGGAAGAAGTAAACATTTGATCTGATTAAAAGCTGGATTCTATCACGCTCCGAATAATTCGGTCTGGTTCACCGGATGTCGACGGAGAACGAAGCGACGCCCACGCCGGTTGAACCACTTGCGATGAAATTGAACCGCGATTCAAGTATTGACCAGCCCCCAACCGTTCAACCGTAGCAGCACGGATCTGTGTTACTGCAGTTTATGTGCTGCCGGGTAAATACACCTGCATTCGAACTTGACTCGAACCGCGAGCAACGCATTTCGCAAGGACATATATTTGACCCCGACAAATATCAGCGAAGCTCGTGCCGCGGGCAATGAGATTCGAATTTCATGATAATAATACGATCGATGAAAGGAAGTGGACTGAACTAATCGTGACAAATTTTGGGAGAAGCCTGCAAATTCAGTTACAATGCAATTGAATTTTTCAGTGGTCAAAATTTAGAGTGTAGATGCTAATTTTCGGAAGTTTATGGTGTATTCGGAATCCGGAATTTTCATCTCCTGGAAACTTCAACCGGTTGCTAAATTTGATTTTTCCGCGACCAGTTCGAAGCTGTGGTAATCTAAATTAGACCAGCAATGAGCTTGGATGAACAGGAAAGCTCATTGATCGTTGTCGCATATTAATCCAGCCAATAATCTTATTCCAATAAATTGCAGTCGGTTCAAGAAGACTTCAACATTCGTTTCATGAGACTCATCTTCTACTGTCTGTGTGAGAAATTGAGTTCTTCTGTAGAGAAAATGATTGCTACGTGACAGAATCTGTTACACATTTTTCCAATTCTTCAAAGTTGAAGCTTACAGCGGTTCTTTTGAATTTGGATTGAAGATCGACCGAACGAACCGATTTTGTCAGCAATTTATACGCCCGAAAGATGTGCGTATATAAGGGTATGGAAAAACGATGACTCCGCCTTTCGCTGAGACCAACGTAAAGATATTTTTCAAAGCGGTTATCATAGGCGTACGAATCACGTATTACTCATACAGTTTTTGCCACCATCATCTCGCCTGCAACCCTCGACACAAGGGTTATGTCGCAATTTCTTCCTACTTCTTCTTGATATCCTTACCCGAAATTGGAATAGTATAACTGCCTGCATTGGTTCATACAAACGGTCAACTTGCAGCTAGACAAAAAATGTTGGTTTATCAGGTTGACCAACCATAATAAGTTCACATGTAACCTTAAAAATATTTACGGTATCTGTAATAGATAAAACATTTTAGCCGTAGGAACTGTTTTTGGAGATCGAATGGGCAGATTGCGAATGTTCTTATTAGTGAAAATTAGTAATTGGTGAATGACAAAAGTTGAGCACAACTGCGATGGACAGGCGTAGAAACTTTTGAGGTTATGACGTTGCAGTGTACTTATGACGGTTGTTCGATCTGATAAAGCAACTACTTTTGCTCTGGAATTTTAGCGCATGCGCGTTAGACCATTCGACCGTTAACTAATCACTCTGTAGATCTATGCATTCATTGTCAGACAAAAGCACCGCCTCCTATATTTGTTGGGAAATGGGTTAGGAGAGCGAATCGCGATGTGCATATCTCGTGATTTCCCAAGGGATTGTCTGTAGTTACTTCTCACTACTGCAGCCACACTGTAAAATAATGCCACTAATACCGATTTCATCCTCCTGCTGCTGCAGATATTGCATTTCTGCCGAAGTGACTACGTACGAACACGTGGATAATTTTTAAACATATTTTCTGTCTCCTCCGTTTTTGCTCTATCAACGCTATTCTCCATAGTCATTGAATTGCAACGAAAGGCCATTCGCATGATTAATCATTCGATTGGATTCGGGTTTGTTTTATTTATAATACCACAGGTAAAGCTATATTGACATATTTTTTGAATTATAATTAATAGGACATGTTTTTCACTATCCAAGATATTTTGAAAACTTAACCCACTTACTTCAGGTACTAGTAGTTTTGGAGAGTTGATACTCTTTTCCGTAATGCAATTTTTTTCGACAAAATGATAATGGTTTCGAATTTAAATTTGATTTTTTGTCAAAAACTTGAGACTGTTATATTTAATTAACAATAAAATGTGACCGTCAGAAAAAGTGGTATTATAGCCAAAAGCATACCCTATCCAAGAATACTGTCTCCAAACTTTAAGTGGGTCGATCAAATCATTTTTGAGATATCACGGGTACCGTAAAACATATCAATTATAACGAAAACAAACTTTAGACGGGGGAAGAATGATTAAAAATACTATCGTTTATTCCAAAAATTTTAAGCTTCGTATCATCGTAGGGAAACAACTTTTTTCTTTTTTGAAATTTTGAAATTGATTACATGTATGTACTTCATTTAAACCTTCAAATATTGCTTTTAACGTCTTATGCAATATCTCATTAAACACATTAATAGTAAAAAGTTGCAAATCAGGGTAACCAAAAGTTATGAAAATAATAGATCAGTATTTTGAACGTGATTTTCACTCCCAAATTTTTATTTTTATACCCGTTCACGTTAGAAAATTTTTCAAGAATGATTTTCACTCAAGTTTAAAATCACTCACAAAAACAGGAGACTGAAACAAGAACTCGGGTGTTCTCGAGGTTCTGCTATACCCAAAAAAAAAAAAAATATATTTCGAGGAAACACAAAAAACACAAGGGTCGGACCTGGTCGAAGCGACGTGATAAACTCTCGTACATATATAAATCTAGCCCACTCTACATACTTCTCATTGAAACAAAGTTCAATCGAATCGAATAATCGGTTGCCAGGATACTTCTTCTCAAAGTTCATCCACTTTTTGAGCCGTCTAGTCTTATACACTCTATTCACTCCTTTAAACGATAGGAAAGAAGCGTCGAACTAAGGTTAGGGAGTCGAGCACGATGCGTGGCAATAGTGAGCAAGGGTCGAAGGCACGAACCTTGAAGTTCTACGAATACATTGAGAAGGAAGAACGTGTTGCGGGACCGAATTATAAAGCAGACAGAGCTGTGAGTATCGCTCCCATAGGAACGATGGTAGGGAAAAGGTCCTGGAAGCGAATGCGTTCCCATCCGTACGCAATAGCGATGCCCAAAGAATACGAGGAAGGGGAGAGAAGCCCGAGTTGGGGGGAGAGCCTTGGGAATTATCCGAGGGTTAATGGATTATTAAAACAATGCTGAGCCGAGGCACCTCCACGGTTTGCAAGGCGTGCGCCAGTTCAGAAACAGGGCATAACGTACCTGCCGTCTTACGTTTGGAATCCGGTTCCAGCATTGAGATATTTCACCCCATGTAGCCGAATACCTCGTTTGGTAAACAATATGCCATACCAGCAGTTTACATCGATCTGCCCGACCTTCGTGCTGCGGAATTATAACTGGAACCAGTCCGACACGGTCTGTCAATGTTCACCAGATTTCTCGCATTATCGTAGGAGGCATGGGAAATCCACCCTCCCACTTTCTTCCAGGGTAAATATTTGTCCAACGATTTTTTCCCTCCTTTTTTCTCGTACCCGAGCCGAATCGTTCCTGGCTCTGCACGCGATTCTACTCTAATTGGACTAACTGGGGCTTGATTGAAAGAAAATGTGTTGACAGTCTTGTCCGGAAAAAGTTGCTTCAGTTTTCGTTTGATCGTTAAATGGATATCAGTAGCGGTTTGATTTGATCAAATTCTACCGAATATTTATCAATCGATGTTTAATCGCATGTCACATTCAACGGACTGCTTGTGGAGCATAGGAAAAGCTATATGTATAAACGGTGAGGATAGTCTAACTGAACAATATTTCATACAAAATTGAACAAACATTTTCTCCGTGAAATGTAATTGACATTCAACGTTCATTCTTTTGGCTTGTGAAACCTTTTCTTCTTCTCTTTGATACTTTTTCGAACACGGTTCCGTTTTCCATTTTCAGTTACCCTGTTTTGTATTTATTCTTGAGTCTTACTTTAATACATATTAAATGAAAATCAGAAATAACTTCTGCATAGAATTTTTAGAATCAAAAATAGGATACGAAATTTCGAGTTAAACGGGAATTTCAATCTAAATGAAACTACAAACACTAGTTCAAGAATAAACGCGACTTGATGGAATTTTTTTAATATCTTTTCCAGTTTCAGTGAATAAAACTCTATATAAAAAAAAAAACAGTGTAAAAAATCTGTACAGTTTTTTGGTTGCAGACCTGTGTATTCAGGTAACTGTATTAAAATGAATTTCATGAAAAAACACCCTGTTTTTAACGAACACTGGGAATTGTTCAACTCGTCGTAGTGAAGAGGATGATTGTCCAAAAGAGGTCCAATTCTTCACCGTGAATCAGCCATGATTCAAATCCCGACGCTTCGGGATCATGATCATCGTGGTATCTACAGGTACAGGATATCCGTTTTCTCTTTAGTAAGAGGGACGCGAGGTCCGATAATTTCGTGAATAATTCAAGGTGGATCAGTCTCGGTCTCACTTTCTCTTGGCTGTAGCTATCGCGAAACGCCACTGGTGGTAAATCCTGCTCGTTTATCCGTCAGAGGCATGTCTGGAGGGTTGATAAATGCGGGCATCGAGTATAAAACCAGGCGAGAACGTTCGATCGATTAGAACGAAATCCGACGGATTTTTTTTTCACCTCTACTACCTACTCTGAAAATTTCCGACGTTACATGCTCGGAGTAAATGCTCGCTTTGTTCTTTCCGCCATTTTGGACGATCTGTCCAGCATTGCAGCCTCCAAAAGTAGCCGGCATCGCATAAATCCCCGTAAAACTAACCCCTCGATTTTTGACGGATTGTCTGCCAGGTGAAAAACGATTTTCAAGAGTCTTACTGACTGCTTGATCGGTTCCATTTTGAATTTGAATTTATCGGAGATTGGCTGTGCAAAATTTTTTCCATGTCTCAGCTGTTTTATACACTCGATTGAAAAGGTACGGGGGCCTTGAGAAAATCCTCGGCTTACTCGGGGGCAAAAGCTTTCGCGGAAAGTTGTTCTTGCGAGAAAATTCAATTTTTTTTTTCTTTTTACCTTCAGCTTTTATACTTCAAACGCAGAATACCCTTATTTCTCGTTTTTTTTTTTTTTTTTTTTTTTTTTTAAATTAGTTTTCAACACTGTTGGAACTCATTGTTGCATTAAAATTTCACAAGCATTTTCTGGCTCTGCACGCATTTTTATTCACTTTCGTTTTCCTCTTCTCCCTTGTCGCTTCCTAATCCCGGAAAATCTTGGACGATTACCTCACACTAAAGCTACAGCCGCTTTCTACACACAAATTTTTTTAATTCCGGTTTAGTAATGGCTGAAAATATGTCAGAACCCAAGGAAAATGGTGTAAATACAGTTGAACAAAGATCGAAATACAACGAATAATATTTTTGATGGATAGTAATTGAATTTCCGTGTTTCTAGCAAAGGGATGCGATAAATCGAGAAACAGACTTTCGGTAAGTGTTCGAAAGAAAAACCAATTCCGTTACTTTACAAAAGTTTTCCTGATCCTCGACCTATTATCTCACCCGCATTTCAACTTTTCACCCTATTCACTTCGGCGTTTTTCACTATATTTTATCCTCTTCGACAATTCGACCTAGTTCTTATCGAAATATCCAGGTATATATAGTCCAGATGATATGGTTATATAAACATCGCCGAAAATCGGACGGAGGAACATCATTTCGCCTTCTCGCATGTCTGCTCGTTTCTCTCAAACTTTACGACAATTTTTCACTCCTCACACTCTTCTTTATCCTTCTTAGATTTCCATTACCTACTCGAAAAAATTAGAATAGAAATTACCGAGCGTGGATTCGAGTGAGAAGACCTCCGAAGAAGAACTTCTCCCAAGCCATAAGAATTAATTCGATAGTCATTACATCATACCACGATTGCCACTGGCGCGTAATGGGATCCTCATAATCAAAAAAAAACCTCGAGGATCCCGAACTTCGCGGCACTTAGACACCCAATTTCCGACAGTAAACACGCACGAGCTGCAGATACCGGATGCTCTCGATGTAATAATATATAGCTATAAACGATAAAGCTAAACGCTTCTGCTTATAGTTGCAAATTTGCTCCCGTACTATAATCAGCGATCGGAAATTATCGAGGCAAGTTTGTTCCCGGTAAGCGTGAACTAGCGGTCAAAATTTTAGATAGCAGAAAATGTTATGTGATCTTGCGATTAGGATATTTGATCACACTGATCAGGCAGATTGATTCTCACGAACCTTTCCATTTACCTAGAACATATCAATGAAAATATGAAGTTTGGATGTACGGTTGATTCCATCTACACTGATCTTACAACGGCATTTGACACTGTTAATGAGACGTATTCAGAAAAATTTTAAACAAAGGTTTAGAAACCATGTTTCCAATAATATAAAATCAATATACACACAATCCGATCTCATTCCAAGTTCTGTATGTTGCAGCTGGTATACTGATTGTGAAACATGCCTTACAGTACGAAAAAGATAATCTGTTTTTTTAGATAAACTGTATAAAAAATGTCTCCGAAGTAATTATGGGGTTAGGAAAGGAAGTGAGATTCCGGGTGATTTTCCTTGGCAATACGGTTGTCCCCGTAATAAATCTGGGAAGGTCTTACCATATAACGAGAAAAATCATGATTTACGAATACACAAATATGTATACATTATGTACACCTTCATACATATATTCGTATATATTTGATCCCGATGTACAATATAAATCTTTGGTCTGGGACATGTGTGACAAACGTTCACCGGCTACAACCTCCATCTTTTTCGTATAATATTATGCCCCCTACAGGCACTACGCGTCTCATTCTACCCGAGCTTCCCGAACCCGTCGGACACCATTTTTTAACCCTCTGTGAGCCTCGTGTGCCTTCAGAGGTACAGTAGAAATTCAAATCTTGAATTTTTCCGAAATAAACGGAGAGAATTTTTATATTTCATTATAAAAAATCCTTTGAACATTTGACGTTAATAACTTCTGGATCACGTACTAGACACTCTGAGGAGTAACCCTGATTTTTAGCGACTTTTTGAAAGCCGAAAACAATGAAAACCAGGACGTACCGTCAAAGACCCAGGGGGCATGCCGAGGGTCTGACAAACAACTAGGGACACAGAGGGTTAATATTCAAAAGACAATCAGCCTCCGTGTCGTTTGCAGATAATGGCACGGCAAACCTGATTACCTCTCCTTAGGCCTCCCGCTATGTCCATCGCATTTTACAAGGCCGAGGCCTTATGGATTCGCCATCCAATTTCTCTTTGTTAGTACGTATATACATCAGTCTTGTATCTACCTGACCGCTCAAGCACAGACAATTCTATAGTAGTGTTTCAAGTTAGCCAGTAGTGTCATTGAAAAGGACCAAATGCGTCTAAATTTTTAATAAGAATTAAAATGAAATTTTGTCTTCTAGACCCTCTTGAAAAACTAAACTCCTGGCACTTCTGCATTTGGGTGTTCAGGTTTCCGAGATCGTCATGACATGGAGGACATTGCCATATGTCCAGCTGGCAATAAATATATGAAGGAAGTGTACTGTTCTTGGAACGATTTTATGGACTAATTTCAAACGATTTTATCGAGGCAAAACAATTTTAGTCAAAGTCAACTTGCAATGATGACGGGAAAAGTTTTACGTCGATTGCAGCACTGTAAATTTAAAACTTTGCAAATTCATCAAACAGGCTTCGGACATGAATCATAAACTGTTTCTTCTCCTTTCACATACTTGAAAGAAACACAAAGATGCTCGTGAAATAAGCACAGAATTTTGCCTCAAACCGATCAGAGGTGAAAAAAGAAGCTTTTCTTCTTCACGGGAGGCACAATAATTGCATCTAAGACCATTGAGTTGAGATTCGTTGGGATTTAAAAAGCACATAAAGCTGTACAATTTGTTACTTAAATCTCCCTCAACATTGTAAGTAATGAAGTCTAATTGCAGGTGATCAGACGATTGCGCACATAGAAAGCATTTGCGCTGTAACATTTGCCGCGGTTTCACCGAGTGTATATCGCGTAGCCTGCACAGAGTAGGTACTTGGGATCGGTGGCGGTTGCCTGCAGGGTCGGAGGTTCTGAGGGAAGACCACGAAGCGCGACCACCTAGCTGGGCACTCTTGGCAGACAGTAAACACCAAGTCAGTTTCACAAGCCGCAATAATCCTTGTACCTTAGACCTTCTACCTGCACCGGCAAACAATCATCCTAAACGCCGCCGGTCGATGGGGTGGATGCCGGGCCTCGTGGGTTGTAAGTGGAAAGCGGGAGAAAGCTCTTTGAATCCAAAGAACTCTCCCCGACGACCAGAATTCACATAACAGCGAGCTTGCCATCCGCGAAGCGAGTCTGACGGCGACGCAAAACTGGAGTGATGAGAGCTTTTTATATTTCACAAAATGTCTGTGTCCTGGATGTTTTGACAACCAAGTTTGTTGAGGAATAATTGAATAAATTTTTTTTTAATTGTATCACACGAATTTTTTCATCAGGTGTTCAGTAAATGGGACGAAAGTAATACATTACTACTGATAATAATGATTAAACTAATAATAAGTTGAAAAAATTATTGTTCTTATAAAAAAATACCTATATCTTGATCATTGAGAAAGTTTGAAGTGGTTTAACTTCTTGAAAAAACATTGTGATAACAGCCATCGTAAATAACGAGAAACTGTTTCAAATATGTGGTTAAGGGTTCACTGGGAAAAAAAAATCAGTATTCGTTATTGTTAGAATTCATCAAAAAACACGTCTTTATTTGAAATCCAATGTTTGAAGTCTCAAATGTGTTTTCAAGTCTCGCAGTTCGCAGGATCAGGCATCACAATATACCAAAAGTTCGTCTGAAATAGGCTATACGCGGTATGAAAACCAAGATTCTCTACCTCGTGAGAATTTCTCGGTAGCCCCGAAAAGCTCGCGCCTCTCTTCTTCCCCGGAGAATAGAGCTTCGTTCCGGAGTACGTAAGGTGGTTAGACGATGCAGAGAGAAACCGCGGCGTTGCGACGAGGTGCAGGAAACATTTCCACCGATTTTTGGTGAATCATTGATGCATGCATGTTTGTATGTGTGTGTGTGTGTGTGTGTGTGTGTGTGTGTGAGATTTTCGGTGCCAGCGAATTTCCCAAGCTCGAGATCCACGTAACAAGAACACAATTCCTGAGGTTGCGTTGGCGACGATGTTAGAAATGGTGGGAGGATCGTGAACCGTGATCTGTACTTTCCAAGACGCCCGATTTCGCCCCTCATTTGGTCCCCTTCCGCACCCACACAAACGGCCATTTATTCACGTACACGCTACGTGTGTATAACAGGTATTTCTAAACCTGAATACACTCTCGGGAGGAATTACTGAGTCGGTAAACACGGCGATGCGGCAGAGTCTGGATGCGGAGGCGGGTATATATGTACTTATATATGCGCAAAATACCAGCCTATGTGCTATTCGCGAATCTTGGCGGCTCGTTGTTCGCTATTCAATATCGAAAATCCTCGAGCAGAGGAACTTGCATTCGAAGGAAAACTGTGAGCAAGGATCGAATGAAATTCTGTGTGCATAATAATAATACACTTGTCAGGGAAGAGCGAAAACAAATAGTAACGATGCATGAACTGAGAAGAATTTTACTTTCTTTCTTCTAGTTACTGGGAAATTTTAGTGACATCTGTTTTCCTTTATTCTTTGTAACACGAGAGATACGTTAGGTTCATTTTCATATCAGATTCACTTGAATTTTTTTGAATAAAATTTTAAATAAAGGTGCTAAGTGTCAAATACGTGTAAAGTTTTATCATTCATCCTTATAATCTAGATGTGATTGAACTTTCTTCGAAACGGTAACAATTAATAAGTACAAAAAATCTTTCCAGGTCACTCGAATACTGATGGACTGCACTTAATCTTGACTTTAAATTCCAATCGATACAACGTCCGAAATGTAAACTTCTTTCGAAAAGTTGCACGTAATTTTCATCAAAAGTCTAAGCTCATAAAGTCTAGACGGACATAAATTATTCTAGTTCCTGCAAAAACGTATCGGAATAGAAAAGTTACTAAATCCCATCAGTATCGTAGTAAAACTTGAAGTTAAACCGTGTAAAAAGTAGTTTCTAAAAGTCGTCAACTCGAGTAAAATGAATGGAAAGTTAAACAACTTAGTATATAAATCATTATTCAGCTTTAAAGCTCAAGATAAAAATAAAACCACCATCTTTCACCCATACAAACGTTGATTACTCGTGAACCTTCCCAAGTCAATAACATCTATTTAAAGTTGCCTAAAAAATCGAGGGCGAAAGGGTGACTTCAAAGCTTAGCCCAGTCCGCCCTCCTTTGTGCCTCACATCCACCCCCACTTTTATCAAACCTCGTGCCAACGAACACCAGGCATAGTTTTCGCCACCGCTATATTGAACTTGGGAATAAATTACCGCCTCCACGTTTTCATTATACTCAGGTGTAACTTAAAACCTGAGGCCATTGCCTTGAAGATACGTATTTCTTTTATACTCTCGACGCGGTTTAGGCAAGACCTAAATTTTCGAGCTCCTCGAGTCGACGTCTCACGCATATCGACGTAACGGTTGAATCAGTTCCAGCCTTCGGCCATCAGCACCCCCGAGCCGACGAAAGCAGCCCCTCGTCTCTCCTTCACCACCCCCCCGATGACAAATACGCTTTCCACCGTCCATTCACGCTGCTATTAATCAAGATTTCTCGCTCGTTTCGTCCCTGCAGTTCTCCATCTTCTCGGGTCTTATCAAAATCGCTCGACTTGCTTAACTGCCTTTTTCAGGATTTACACGCAGCATTCTTCTCGCAGTAAGTGTCAAAGAAATAAGTTACACGGAGAGTGAAAACAAATTCCCAGCTGGGAAATGCAGTGATATATTATAATAGTCCTTGGATGTACCTTACTCGTATTTTTCCACTACTACGAAGAAATATACGGTATTCAGTACAAGGTGAAAGTAAATATTTCAATGTTCTTATTAATTATTTCTGTTTCTCTTTTAATCGATTAAACTGCATTTTTCTTATGCTTGGAATATAACTCCTTGTTATTTATGAAATAATATAGTGTTGTACGTTTATAATTTGGTAGACCGATTTCAAACAAAAGATAATTATTGATCTTAAGGCAACGGTGATCGTTGTAAACTATAACTGTATAAATATGCTATGTCAATTCCTGAATACCTGTAATTCGAATTTGAAATATTTCTCTATAGTATGCATGTGAAGACCTGACTGGAGGTTGACAATGCGCAGTGCATTGCATCGCGAGGTGGACAAACATTTCAATGTTCTCGGTCCCTGAATGTCTGGACCTCTGAAGTAGGATATCGGAGATTTTTATTTTTCATTAGAGCGAAGAATTGTACCTCGCTCAAGTTGTTGCATCGAAGAACCGAGGACTTGTCTCCGGCGAACTGCAGTGGGTAGGTAGTATAACGTACATAACTGTGCAACGAAACGATATTGCGAATCGAAGCGGAAACAGCTGCATGCACGGTATAAGGATACTTACTGTTCGCTGGCTGCATATGCAGTAGCCAACACACTTGTATATATACTTAGTATATTTATATATCAGTGAGCCAACGTCAGGCTTTAGTTTTCTCTCGCAGGGAATGAGACTGGGAATCTAGGAGACAATCAAGTTTCAGTAAAATTAGTAATTCCGATTCATTGCCATCGATTTCGAGTGATTTTCATTGATTTTCGATGATTTCCTAGCGTTCTAGATGATTTTCAATGATTTTAGGATTGGACAGAATAACGGGACGTAATAATGAATCACTGGAAAAGTTACCGAGAAGACTGAGAAGTTATTGGAAATTAATGGAAATCATTTGGTGAACTAGAAATCACCGGAAGCACATTATTAGATAGAAGTCAATAGAATGTTAATGAATGTTTAGTTATCTCGATTGAATGATTACTCATTATTTCACGAAATGTTTCAGCCGAGCCTATCCTTGACATCGTAATTTTCCACGGTTAAATCCACGACGTAATCAACCGAATGCAGAACCGTGTGGGACAAGAGGTGAAATCGGAAGAATGAAGGATAATAACGAGACTATAACGTGAGGAACATTATCGTTGATGTACAGAAAATTCCTTTCCATGACTGTACGTGCAGCAGTGAACTATTTTCGTTTTTGTGCATTTTGGAAAAGTGTGTTATTTGCTTTTCCTTTTCCCCGAATGGTCGAAAATGATATCACTGGGTTGGCAAAAACACTGCAGGAACACGGATTGTTGTGGAAGCTTGGAAAATAAGTCAGGGGGATTGGGCTGCTGATTTTATCGCGGGTGAATTGAGTTGCAAATAAATACCAAGCAGAGCTGCAGAGCGACGTGTCGGCTGGAGGACACGGATACGGCTGATAAATCCTGTCAGCCAGCCTCAGCGGGGACGAGAAAAATCAATTTTCTGTAATACTTTTCCCCAGTCGACGAAGACGCGAGAGAAATGCGTCACGTATTGTGCTCTCCGCTCGCTACTCGCCGGAACTGCGATTGGATAAACGAAGTTTCAAATCGAGTTGGATCACTCTTGTAATATGGAGATACTTTACAGCGATCGGAATAAACTGCGAAGACACTGCACGAGTTTTGCAACGTTGTAAAATTATTGTAGAAAATTTTGTACGTGACACACGCAAAAAGAATTCTTTCAAGGTTTCATCGATTATCACGATAAAGTCAAGTGAGAGAAATATTGTATTGATTAAAAGAAATTTTTCTTAGGCCCGAAAAAAAATCATCGAAACAATAATTTGGATTAATCAATGAATTTATATTTATTTGAATCAAGAGAACATTTTTTTCCCCGTACTTGGCGAGTTCAATTTTTTTTACCTTATTTTTGTTCTTACCTTACCTCAATCATAACGGAAAAATTATAATTCTACACTCAAACTCTGTCCTCAGATTCAAAATCATACGACAAACATGTTTACGGATGTATCTACCAAACATACAGCACAGTTCATGAACTATGAGGATAGAAATATGATATAACGAAGGTTTGAAAGTGGAACTGAAGTTGAACAAGTTGGTGGATTCAATTGAACACAGAAAACATTAAGGACCATAAATTTCAGCCATATCTATACCATAGTACAATTATCGATGAGACTTTGTACGAAAAGATGACATTGTTGTACAAAAAAAAAAAAAAAAAAAATACATGATCAGTGAAATCATTAAAAGTGATGAATCGTAAGTTTATCCAAAATCTGAGCATGTATATGTGGAGAAATAATTGGTGAAAAAATGGGCCAGTTTATCGAAATCGGTCAAACGATGTGATTTTTAATACAATTGGTTAAATGTATCCAAAATTTATAGTTTTTCTTCCGTGTCAAGGGAATATTGCTCGATCCAAAATCAACTCAATGAATATCGGTATCAAACCTACACTTGTAACATGACAAATCTGTTGTCTAGACTCTTTTTGACTAGACTGAACGTATTCGTACGTTCGGTTCATCCTTAAGGCCTCGATCGATTTTGATGTTGATGTATATATCTCCAAATATCGAAGTTCACGTATCTCAAAGGCGAAAAAAGGCTTACCAGCCTCATTCGATACACAATTCTAAACAAAAACACTCCAACACAGTTTCCTTGGATGCAGTAATAAAGAAATGACATGAATTCTGCAAAATCGCAATAGTAAATTGGTAAATCGAATCGAATCGGGCTGTTAATCCTATTCGTTTGAAATACGTGGACTTCAATATTTCGAGATATTTACGTGAACGTCGAAATCAACCAGGACACCCTCTTGAAAATGTTTAAAGTATTGACAAGTTTTCGGAAAAATTCAGCGACGAAACGCAAAAGTATCTGAACATTTACCAGATTTTAAGATCACCTTTGGGCTTAATCCGGATCCATTTATTGATGGGGGGGTGGGTGTGCATTGGGTTTATCAGAGTAGTCCTTAGGAAGGACAACGGTGGTCGTTACAGAGGAGAACTAGGCCTTTGTATATGATGGACGGAACGCGGTTGGTACACGTTGTACACCAGTC
Organism: Diprion similis; assembly: GCF_021155765.1. NCBI lineage: Eukaryota > Metazoa > Arthropoda > Insecta > Hymenoptera > Diprionidae > Diprion > Diprion similis. The sequence goes on along the minus strand of NC_060110.1, from coordinate 7,532,953 downwards.
CTCGAAATTGCTAGTGTCGAGGAGAATACCTACGTGAGAGAGAGAGAGAGAGAGAGAGAGAGAGAGAGAGAGAGAGAGCGAGCAGCTACATCCTGGTAAATTCACACGACGAACAGCTCGTAATACACTACACACTGGGAAATGTAAGAACGTCTCTTCTGTCCCACTGACTTCCTTCCAGCACAAGACCTGTGTAGACAGATATGTACAGTGGCTCACGTTTGTATAGCCTGTATATATTCGTCGCTATGTTTTACCGCAAAAAGCACCCGATTCTACGCTACTGCGGGGGATTTACTGTGTTAGGTTGCCAGTCTTAAACACGGGAATTTTCAGGCGATAAAAAAAAAAAATTCGAACTAACATTTGGGGGATGGAAAAAAGGAATTAAACCTGCTTTTGATCAAATTTTAACTCGGTGGGTTTAACCCGTTGAGTCACGCATTATTGTGCTGAGTTAACTTTTGTAACAAAATAGTGTTTGATGGGTTTTGGGGTCACTGAAGACGAATCTGAAGTCAGATTTCAAAAATTTGATACGCTGGATCTGATATGGCGGACGAAAATTTTTAATTTAATCAAATCTGGACGAAAAACTCTACGCGGAGGTTTTCAGGGTCTCTGATTACGAATCTGAAATCGGATTTTGAAAATTCAAGATGGTGGATCCAATAGGTGGAGGAAAAATTTCCAATTTGATCGAATACGGTCACAAAACTTTTTACAGGGGTTTTTGGGGTAGCCGATTGGATTCGCCATATTGAATTTTTTAAATCTGATTTCGGATGCGTAATCAGCGACGCCAAAAACCACTGGACAGAGTTTAATATTTAATTGATTAGAAAATTCTGGCAAATAAAATTCTTGGGCATAAATTATCCGTTTGTTAATTAACGCGTATTAGATTCTTTCTTTTAGTATTCCCTACTCACAATCAAACTGCTAGAACAATTAGTACCCTGCATTCTATTCAACTTTCAGCATTATTTAACATGAATTTTTTCAAGCTCCGCTCGAGTATCCTAGAATTTTTCAAATCTATCCGAGCTCTAATAATAAATAATAATAACTAACATATAGAGATTACAATTTCCGTCAGTGTAAAATATACAAGAAATTTTAAGAATGTAATAATTTTGAAAACTGTAGGTTTAACCTTTAATTCGTATATTTATTCTAATTGTGAACAACTTGACGAAAGATTTTCGCCCGATTTTTGGAAATTTCAACTAACGAAAATAAATAATTGAACACTTTTATACGAACACTCGTATAAAAATCTATTGGGATCGATAACTACTTGCTGGTTAATGAAGAATCATGGTCCGAAGCACCGACATCCTTTGACACAGTGTTGCGGTGCTATTCGATTAACGAGAACACGAATTCGGTTTCAGAGCACGCCAACCCCCGCCGGGATCATCCATTCAATCATAAAAAAAAAAAAAAAACGAACGATCTTTTCCTCTCGACTTTTCTTTCATCCTTTTTTCCCCTTTCACCCTATATTTTTTTATTGGTACTTTTTCTTTATTTTCCCCTCAATTCTAGACCCGTCGAACGTAACACTCAGATCACGATACCTTGCAATCCCCACCATCGTGTTGCAGAGTAGAATAAAAAACAGGGTGAAAGAAGGAAATATTTTTGGGCCAAGGCGAACATCGGAAAAAAACTTTAGTAAAAACTTTTCACTTGTTAATTAAACCATGGTAAGAATGTAAAGAAACTAGTCACTATCTGGCCTAGCATAAATGAGAAACAAACTGAAATCAAATATTTCGCCATCCATTGCGGGATCAGCGGAATCATGATAATTTCCACGCTTTGCTTGACGGATCCTTTGATCTTGCGATATTATATTCAGAATTCATCTGAAGCTGCGAGAAGAATTTACCATCCGTAAAAATAATGAAACTAATACATGCTATTCCAAATGTTATAGTAAACTTTGCATTTGAAAGAAAAGGCATTCTTCGTTGGTCACGAAATGATAATATTAAGAAGTAAATTTGTCTACATCTATTACGAAAAATCCATTTAAAATGATAATAATGACTCAAAAAACGATGTAATTTCACCAGACAAAGAGAAGAACAATTTTCATACCCAGCAGAGGCTGCATAGTAGTAAACGTAAAGTGTGAATTGTGTTTATTCCGATGAAATGTGCGAATGGGTAAGGATTACAGAAACAAACAAACAGGCTTCTGGTGAGAGGCTGTTGAATAATACTTGCCTTCTCGCTTACTTACGTGAAACCCTTAGGCGTTAAGACTGTATCACTCAGCACTATCGCCGCATGCACGGTGGGCATAGATAGCTGGGTTAAACTTCCGCTACCCACTTACTTAGCGCGATGGCTGCTTACTCATTTAGTAACTCACTTACTTACGTGCCTGCCTGCTTGCTTACTTAATACACGCGTAGAGGGCTGGGCTTTATGTGGGGTTTTATTCTAATTGGCGAGAGAGAGAGAAAGAGAGAGAGGGAGTGAGGGGGAGGAGGGGGGGGGGGGGGAGGCGCGTGGAACGAATAGCGTCGGAAGACTCGTCTAAATAACAGGATCATTACAAAATCCGTGACGATAGGTAAGCGCGCGATTAAGGAATTTTCGCGCCATAGTTTGTCATTTTTTTTAATTAATTTATTTTTTATTTAATTCTTTCGTTTCATTAAAATGCAACGAAATTAGTCGTTAGATCGATATCAGTTACCATTTCGTTTTTAATTATACGCCATTAAAAATTATCTCCCTCATACAATGCTAGCTGGAGGAGAGATTGCGCGGAGTCTGACTCAAAAATTATATATACATATATAGAATTATACGCTCTCTGTTTTGTTCTTTTCATTTTTCACACACTGCTATATTTCTATATAAAACCACAGCTCGAGGCAGAAATCCGCTTGCGCTTTAACGAAATTCATTCAAATTGCTGCAATAAACGAGCTGGTTATACGCTTTGAATGTAATTAGACGGTTATTACCCCTCGACTTGAATCTAATATCGAACCAGTGTGCGTGTGTGTGTGTGTCTGTGTAATGTTGCTCTCGTCTTCTACCTCATGTACTGTGTAGTTACCGTCTTGTTCGAGAGCGATGCTCTACAATTATTTATATGCGGCTTCAAATTTTCATACAAAAGTCTACGTAACTTACCGTCAAGTTCTCGAGGCTGTTTTGTATAAAATCGATGATCTATCGGTAGCTGCGTATTTGGTAAAAAAAAGATCGAAGTAAAAAAAAAATGTCGATGATGTCAAAAGTTATATTGAGGTGAACTGAATTGAATTTCACCGAAAGAATTATTTTTCATAGACGAGAAAAAATTTAAAACTTGCAAATGTTCGTTTGTTAATATAACTTTGGAAGGGTTGGATCATTACTTAATTTTCTTAGTGCCAAGATTTACTGTATGAATTTGTCTAATTTTTATCCATCACGCAGGTTTAATTCACCAGGTTGTGAAGCACAAGATAAACAATTAAAAATAAGAATTTTGCACGCAGCGTTATTTTTTTTCAATTAAGGATCTACAATACATAATTCGCAGAATCTAAAACAATGGATCAAATGAATAACTCACAATGTGTTAAAAGCAGACAATACGAAAGCGTGATTTTACTAAATTCGATGATAATCGGCTGATTTGAATTTAGTCTCGTATTTTTTACATTTGATTATATGCAAAGCAGATATATTCTTTAACAATAAGTCAAGTTCATCTCGATTGATTTTTAGTCGGAGGCTTATGTAAGCCTCTCGTATCTTACGATTCCTTATTCTTTATTTATATTCTCGTAACGATACTCTTTTGTTCAGACTCTACAGCGGATATGCCAATACGAAAAGCAAACGTACATATTCTTGTGATCAGGACTACCGATAGAATTTTGAAATTTTGCAAAGCAACTATTTCATGCAAATTGTTGCAATCACATACATAACAACTTGGGATAAATATATGCTGAAGAATCTGCGTTTTTCAATTCTTTCTGTTTTGTATAATGTCCAATGTTTCAACACGAGATTTTTGCAATTAAAATCCGTTGAAAGTTTACAACAAAACAAAAAAAAAACGAGTCGAGTTGCTTTGAAAATTAAACACACGCGAACGTTTTTATCTTCTGCCACATAATTAACAATTTCTCAGAACACAAATAATTTTTGTGAGAATTTAATCCTTTTATTTCTCAACATCGCTGATGAAATTCACGAATTTAAAGATTTCAGGTTTTTCCAGAGTAAATTAATACATCGCAGACTTTGAGTTGAGGTCCGTTCCTTCAATTTCACCAGTGATTGTTTTATTCCACAAAGGAATTTTAAACGAACGATTAACACTGCAGGCAAATTAACAGAGTAGAAATCGAGAGAGAGTGTTTAATTTTCTATATAAATTGGAATGAAACGTGGATGCAGATTCACTACGTCGCTTCTATAATTCTCGGTTGAAATTTTTCCACCAAGTAACGTGTTTTCTAACTAAATACGTGGCGCACCGAAGGTTGTCGAAATCATATTCACATTAAGTTGTACAGGTACAACCTGCACCAGCCATTACGCGAGCAGAACGCAATTCCCCGAGTGTCTTTACACTGTGCACGTGAAACACGTAATACAGATGTACACGAACATGTGGAAACACGGACACAGACAAGGAAGAAAGCAAATTACGGGGTAGTTACATTCTCGTAAACATTTTTAATCTCGGGTCAGCGGCAGTCACCCACCCCCTGCTCGAAATTAAGTACGCGCCCTAGATGGCGGTGTTACGCTAGCTAACGGAGAAAGGATTGCTCTGCAGCGCGAGGCCTCGGGTTCTACATCAACCTGTTCTACAGATTCTAAAGTCATATAGAGAATATCCCAGAGGATCTTTCTCTAAGAAGTTTTAACTCGACATAAGACGGTTCTAACAGATTGATATTTGACGCCGATCGATTCTACGTAGTTCAGTTCTGCACGATGACATTTCGTTGAAAAATATCCTATTGGGTCTTTTTCACAGAATAATTGAATCATTCTACATTACACAGTTCTACAGAAATAGATATAACGTGAGCTGAGGCCTCATATTCTACTGAAATCTGTTTTACAGAGTCAAAATTTTACGAAGAATACATATTACAGAATATTTTCTCCATAGATTTCACTCAACGTAGTACAACAGTTCTACAGATTGGAATCCTCCGTAAATATTTTACCTGAAACATTGAAAATGCTATTTTCTATTTTCTACGTAAAAACTGTTTAACATGCTACGGTTATGCAGAATTTAAATTAAAAAATATGCAATTTAGATCTCACATCTGTTGTGGTCAACACATGGACAGAATTTTTCGGATTCACGTATGAACTGGGTAAACTGTAAGCATTCCTTAACGAAAACTCTACAAGGCAGATCGACTGCAGGCGTCTCCAGGTGTGGCCCTCGAGTGAAAAAGCAGCAGCGGTAGGTATAAGGTAATATTTACAGCGCGTCTGCGGGGAATTATCTAGCCTGCACCTCCACCTACGGCACATCCAGATATAACATACGAGTTCACGGAGTTGATTACAGTCATAAATAACGCGATCGGCCGTTCACTGCACCCCGCGATTCCACTAGGATGATGCATTTCCTGCAGGAACATATGTATCCGGTGCATCGGAGACTGCAGAGGCTGCAGTAGATGCGCTTCGCGAGCTTCTGCTCCTGTTTCGAGAATATCGCTCCGCTCGACGAGTAGACCGTACCTATATCCTGCAGGACCAAGTTAACTTTATTCAATTTGCAACTGCAACTGTAGACTGTGTTCCTCGCTAACCATCTTAAATTCCCTCCCCTGATGCCTTTTGATTGAGTTTGAAAATCGGAGTGTATTCGATCCCATGCGGTCCAATCGTCCTTGAGTTGGAAACAGAATTATATTTCTTTGATGCGGAAAGGGATGAGAAAGGACGCTGACTTATGGCAATGGAAACTGGTGATCAATGTCGGTTTTCGCAAATAATTTTTTTTTTTTTTTTTTTTATGATGTCCATCAAATGCTGGATAGCCGAGAATCCTTATTTTCTGAATCGAGGGTTCGAAACGATACGTATTTCATGAAAATATTTTTGCACGGCTTTCCGAGAATCCTTTTTTAATTGGTTTGGTAATTTTCAGAACTCGATGAGTTTAAACATACAACAATTAAATTGTGAGATTTTGAAACTTTTATCCGTAAATTTTAGTATTTTCGTATGAAAAAACTACAAAAAAAAAATTCACAACATGAGTTGAGATATCAATCGAATCATGGATTCCCTCTTTATACGTTAAAGCAGTATTAAAAAAAAAGTTTTAACCGAGAATGTTGTGAAAATGAATGAATAAAATTATCAACATGCGGTTTGAAAACAATTTCATTTAAATGACTTTGATTTTTTTACCCTCAAACTAAAATTGTACAAACTTTTATTAAATTAAAATTGTTGGTGATTGTTGAATCGTCGGTGTTTTCAGAACCGTCGCGTCGGCTCGTGTACATGACTACATTACGATAAAGAGGTGTAAGAAAAATAAATGTAAAAATTAAAATAGTTGCAAATCACGGTTGAATTAGCGCCGCAGGCGTGCGTCGCCGGTATGAAATGGGCTCGGCTAATTGTCGAATGCCCAATTTTCGTCGCAACGATAATCCAGCAGTAGGTGTTGCAGCCGTCGGAGTAGGAATTCCGGCATTATAATTCTATCATTAACGTAGCTTATCTCAGCTGTCCGGTTAAAATTAGGTCACGATAATATTGTGCTTCCAGCGGTCTGCCAACTTCCAGTACATCCATGATTTTGCTTCCTAATTACACCTATGCATCTACATATACACGTGCTCCTGCTGACCACCCACACTTACACTCCATCCTTGTCGCAGCAGTTACATGATGATACATAGTACACAGTGTTGTGTGGATATGCGCGGCAGCTGACGCGTAAATTAGGAACATACACATCGACCGATGTTCAAGTATATGTATGTCGGTGCAAGTGCTTGTGTTTCGTAGACCCGAAACATTGGAACAGGTACCAACTCCACGTTCGTAGAGAAGAGTCCGGTATCGATCTTGACCAGGAACTGCACAGAAAAACGATTCAAGCACTACGATTTATCAGAGATCAAAAAGTTCAAGCAGTATCAATGCTGAGCAGGATTGATGAGAACTTGTCAACTTCTCGAAACACGACCAACGATATTTTCAAACGCTGATGATCTGGATTATCATTTAAAGAAATAAATGTTGTTTTAATTGGAAAAAGTTACCCTGATAAAGAAGAAGAACAGTGACTGGCGGAATTCTCAGAGACAAGCTGATTTCTTGTCTACTATTTGAGCACAATTAAAAGTTGACCTGTAGTAGGTAAAATGGTTTCTATGTCAAGAGGTTGGATGTAGGCCTGCAAGCTTATATACTTGCGAACGCGACGATTATTATGACACGTAACCTGAACTCATTCCCGTTTCATGTTCCATTACTTTGTGCGCGATATTTGGCGCACCCTGACTCGAATGTGGGCTTTTGAAGCGACGATGACTATCTTAATTGTGACTAACACGTGAAATTTTATCAGCAAATAAAATAACCCTCAAATACAACAGCGATTAGCAATGCAGGGTGGAATTTCAAGGCTCGAGGGAATCGGATTTTCGGTTGTTCACCACGCCACGCATCCAAACATTACACCAAAGCTACGAGAATCTACAGTTCCAGAGCTGGTGACGGATGCGATAATAAAGATATCGCGTAATTAACTGCCAGAGAGGAATAATAACTGAGAATAAAAATACTAACGCGAATATATTTTTTGCGGAGTTTCACGTTGAACCAACGCAACCCTTAGCAGGTTATTTCACGCTTGCCCTCTGCTAATTGTGAAAACAGTTTCAAAGTGTGGTTTTAGAAACTCACGCACGTGGTCAATGTCTCGATGACTGAACAGGAACGTCTCAAGAAATGGCTTTAAGAGCGTGCAAGTTCTTAAAAATTCGATTGCGCGTATAAAATCTAAGGAAACTTGAAGAATTTTACAAAATATTTGGATATTTGATAGGAATTTCATCGAATTCGTTGAAATTCGATGAAATCGCACCTACGCGACGATATCCTTTGACTCTACGAAAACTCGAGAGTCCGGTGGAAATCCCCGAGCTTTTTTGAAGAGCTTAACCCACCAGGAATTCCTTGCACAGTAAGAGTTGGGACCTACAAAACGTCTTTGAGCTGCAGATTGCAGTAGTTTTACCGCTGTATGTCGGCGCGACGTTCATCTCTCGAAAGCCAAGTGTATGTACAAAGGACAAAAAGCATTTCGCTATTTCGCGGCGAGAAATACATACGAAGCGAAGTACGGCCACTTTTCAAGAGTTGACTAGGTCACCGTGTATCTTCTAGAGAATTCCCAGACCTCAAGGTAAGAACTTCATTTCATATTTTACAGTGACTTATGATAACCCAGAAAAGACTCCACCGTATACAAGAAAGCCTTATATAACGATGTTGGAACGAAACCAAGAAACCGATCGCATTTCATTCAGCTTCCGCATAATTAATCAAAACAGGAGTAGCGAATGTGAGAACAGTTACAATTTTCCCCAGCGACTATGCACTGTGGCTCATTGTCAGACGACGTATTCGATACCTGGACACGGTTCGTGTATACGTAAATCGATCTGTTTGCAAAGCTGGACAAGAGACAAGGACCGAGAACCAATATGGACTTCCGTGCAAACAGAAGGCACCAGCTGGATCCGGCCTGGACACACCTCTGTGCGCACCTCTTTCCACCCTTCTGTGAAGCCCTGGTAACCTTTAGTCGTAGGTACAACACTGTCCGAGTGAGGTGGAGGTGGTACGAGACTGCGAAGCAGTGTGTTTAACCAGAAACCATGATACCCGCACCGGATTCCCACCTCGACAGTCTCGGCTACCTTCCAAATGACAAATTACAGCCGCAAGGTACTGCAGCCCTGCTCAAGATACCACTTCTCCTATCTCTCTTCTACTCGCTTTCAATTTCAGAAGCGACTATTTCACTCCAGGAATTGTATAATGCTGCTTGTTCATCTTGCAGGCTCTTCGTTTGAATTATTCAGGAAAAATTGCTACACGATAAACTTGGCAGAGATTGTCATGTGGGGTGTACTATGACGTCACACTGGTAACGATACGGAGCTTCTATCCATTTTATTAAACTGATCATTTCCGGACGCTGATTATGCCGATTCAGCGAAGTTGCTTTATGGATATTGCTTTTTAGTTTTACAAGTAAAATGATTCCATATTCCTATTTAACTCTTACATTTCAAGATAAATTATTTATCTTTGTCAAAATGAAATTTTTATTGGTTTTGATTAAAGGTGTATATTTCATGAATTATCCCGTGCATTCTCGATGAAAAATAGTATACGAGTAATTCACTTGTGATCAGTGGCACACGTGTGTCGCAGCAGCTGAGCGGGTCCATTCGTTCGGGTCGATTTCGGAGCGAAACGCTGGTGTAAATATGTCCAATTTAATTCGAAATTCATTTCAATCTGTTGTAGGAGCTATGAATACAGGTATGTAGATTTATAATCTACAATTACACGAGGACAGCAGTGCGACGTGACGACGTGACGGTTATGACAACATTGCCGGCTGTACAGCGGCTGCTTCCACCTCGCACATAACGTTGTTATGTTTACTTTAAATTATTATTGCTAAAACCGCGGTGTGTTGTTTCAGCCGGTCTCACCTACACGCGACGAAAATTGTTATTTACGATTTGCGTTACAATCTGCTACGGGATGAGGCTCGCAGATTTCCGCCAGAACGACGTTTTTCACCGCTTGCATAGCACAGTCGGTACTCTGCATTGTATGCCCAAAGTTCGCGGACTTTAATGGGTATGAAATAGTTACATGCACTCTACCGCGAAAGGGTTGTGCATGGAATTATTTATAACCAACCAAAATCAAGATTCATTATCGTCGGAGTTGCGGGTGAATCAATTGGCACGATGAAGTACCAAGTGTATTGATTTTCCTGCAGAAATTCAAGAACTTTGGGTGAAGAACTGAATCGCGTTGTTATCTTGTAGTTGTCATTATTTACGAGTTTCGATTCATCGTATCCCGAAACGATTGTATGCCTGATTTTCCATTATTAATACTACAATGTTAAAATTAACTGTAAGCAACTTTTGGCAAGTCTAATCATGATTCGAAAGCAATTTTCATCCGATATGGTATTTCAAAATTTCACTTCATTCAAATTTAACACTCTATTGAAATTGAATTTGACGAATAGTGCATCGTAGATCTTCTCGTTCTATGTTATTATATTCAAAATAGTAATTAATCCGAGCGACACGCCATAATAAAACACGGGTAGAGTTATCCGATTTACCCAACGTTTTATACCTTCAAACCAATTAGAATCTTAGAATTAATTCGACAGTGATTTTCTTCATTCAAACTAAATATTTCCCGCCAATTATGAATTGAAACTCCAAACTTATACCGACGTGTCAACATTCTTGTTATACAAAAAATTTTTCATGCCCTTTTTACTTTACGTTTTCCGCTTCTCTCCTCTCGCCCCATTCAACTTGATTTTTTCTGTGATTTATCGATTGTCTTACGATAATTGCAAAGCATAATCTCCACGTTTGTAAAATGCGTAATCTAAAAAAATAACATATATATGTATAATAAACCATTAATATAATAAAGCAGTGAATGCCTAAATTAAACTTTCAATTCCCAAACGCTAAGGGTAAACCGAAGTTCGGTGTAGTAGCAACCCTTCGGTAATACAAGTATAAATGCGGGTTACGTGTAACGTATGCAAAACTAATACCGCCATCCTAACAAAATTACGCTGCGGCGTATAGTTATGTATATAATAGTTTCACTGCGTACTAACTTACCCCGTTCTCTTAGATATAGGTGTGTACGTCATACACACCGTGGTTATATACATGAATATATGACAACATGCACGCAATTCGTACCTGTGCAAAGACCCGTGTGTGTGTGTGTGTGTGTGTGTGTGTGTGATTTCTGGAAGCCAGCGCAGCGCGCCAAATCCCTGGGGACTTTGCGGGATGAAGAAGTCAACGGAACCCGGGAATTCGCCAGGTAATAAGTTAAGCAATACGCCCCTTTAGTAAACTCTGATAATACTTGTTCAGAAATTTTACACAATGCAAAATCCACTCCCAAATTTTATTACTCTGCATGCGTCAACGGAAGTATTAATCGGATTTCTCATTAATGTCGGTCGAGTTGGATTACCGTACCAAAGAAAAGAGAAAAAACAAAAAAAAACAACGAAACATTTTCAAAAGTACTCGAAATTCATCAGGATATTTATATTGGCTCATTTTTGAGCATATGAAAACTTCCGGATCATCCAAGTCTGGCTGAAGCAACTATTTTGAAAGAAGTAAGTTCGATCATACGGAAAGAGTAGTAACATTTCAATGCTGAAGAAAAATATTGAAAAAAAATCGCCCCGTTATGGGCCAGCTCTTGAAATGTTTGGAAAAGAAAATACGCCGTTTGAAAATTTAAAAACATGTCGTTTTCAAAATAATAATAATAATCACATAATAGTGAAAATAACTATCAATATTTGTAAATAATTAATCAGTTGAAAGAAAAATCTAAAAAAAATCAGGGCACTGTTTCAGAGTTGAGATAATTGGAGAAAAAATTTTGAACGAAATAAAAAATGGCGAGGGTCCGACCCTGGTTGGATTCGCATGGAATTCCCCCTATGCAGGCAGCAGTAAATACCACTACACGCATGATTCTCGTTATTCCCGTCTATCGCAGAGCTGGGTTAAAGTCCAACTGGTTGTTCTCCGATCATTTGTACAACGGGATGAAGATGTCGCGGATTTAAAGGTGATTCCGAGCACACTTCACCCTCTGGGACGCGGAAGAAAATACGCGGAAGAAAATACGCCGAACCGTGGGACGAACCGATCCTGATCGGATTGGAAGGGTGAAAGGAGTAGAGGTCGAAAAGTAGAATTGTCAGATAGTAGAAGAGCCTTATCTCCGTTTTTTAGAAAAGTGAAAAAAAATCAGAGTTGTGGTATATTAGTGAATCGAAAATGTGTGAATGACCTTAAAGTAGTAAATTTTAAAAATCTGAATTTTCCGAAACATGAATTACTACAATAACGTTGCTAGCTTCTGCCTCATTAAAAATTGTTGCCAAATGAAAATTTTTACACCAATCATCCCTTGCCTGCAATTAGCGCATCATTCATCCACACTGCTTTACAGCCACAAAAATGTCGCGACTCTCCATTTCGGATTTCCAGTCCTTCCTATGGTTCGATGTTTCCACATTGAGCCCCAACGGCAACGTGCTCAGGGTTATCGCATCACAGGGCGTCCAACATCGATTCCAAGCGGATGAACGTGGCCCTTGGTTCCATCCGACCCTTCGCCTCTCCCATCGCCCCTGCTTATCTGTATCCACGGGAATAATGGAAATTCTCCGAGTCACGAAATTGCGACCTGGAAGAGGGAAGAATAGAAAGCAAGAAGAGGACGCATGTGTGGGAGCTCTGGGATATCTTCCTAGGGTGTCGATCAACCCCTCAACATGCGTGCTGCGAACGTTCGTCTATTCCTGCAGGAACCCCCCCCCCCCCCCCACATGACGCGTAGGTACGTATTTTATACGTATGTACCTAACTGGAGGTATTCGTACTGGCATACCAACTGTGAATGATGATATCGCGATTTTCGGTGGCTTCTAGCGCTGAATAAGTAGAGGGTACGAAGTTCGGGAAGCCGATCTTGATGAAATTTTTTTCTGGGATTATTGGATCTAAATAAATACATACGTGTCTCGGCGTTTCGTTGAATAAGACTTTTTTATTGACAAAGTAAATATATCCGAATGCGGGTAGATACTGTCTGTACGAATTTGTACGTGTATATAAATGGAGAGAAAACAAATTTTGTCCAAATAAATAAGATCACGGTCAAGATTGGGGAAAAATGAATTGTAAACAAAAGAAATTCGATTTTCGATTAGAAGTAATTTTCTTCCGTTTTTTCGTTGCTGTTGTTTCAATCTGACAATCTTTAAGATCAGTATACCACATTTGTAAGAGGTTACTCGCCCGCCTGGCTCAAATAAATTCCCACAGGAGTTCATATTACAACGCGTATTATTTATTAATGAATAATATGCCTAAATATTTTGCATTCAGATTACAATAACAGTATCTACGAATATAAGTTTTACGTGAAAAAAAAGTTATCAATTTTCGTTACAATCGTTTCTGTTTTATTCTACACAAGCTAAGTGGTGACTTTTTTTTTCTTCAGATAAGGCTGAGGTCAATGGTGTTTAAACAAAACGTCCAACATTATACAATTTGTAACACGTAAACCGATCTCTGCTACATCGTAGGAATTATTCATCCAATTTCAAATTGTTTTCCAATTCGTCCAGGGCTCACTTTTTATTAAGTCCAGTCTGTTTGCCACCCTGCAAGTGATAAGCGTCATCCTACCTCGTAATCCTCCCAGCATCCGGAACCCTAAATTTTCCCTCTCGGCTCCGAGATCACTATTGTGCAAGACACGTAACGTAGATTATATCCTGCCAGCTGCCAGCCGCGTATGTGACAAAGAATGTACGAGTGTTGGAGCGAGAGTTTGGGAAAGGAGCAATTGTGCTGATGGGCAAGTAATGACCGTACCGGAAACCGGAAGCGTGAAACGACTCCCTATTCAAAGAGCGATACCCGCTTCCAATTATCGAGAAAAACAATTAATTAAATTGAGCAATAAACGGTTTCTCGACGATTTTGCTGTCAACTTCCCTAATAATGAATGTAAAGTAGTGTCTTATTATTTTTCGACTTCTTATATGAAAGATAAAAATTGATTAAACAGATTTTCCTGATTTCAAAATTTTCATCAAGACTTTGAGAGATACGCTTCGGTGAAATTTACGATTTTTTAATTTGTTTTTATTGCTGTGCAAAGAAAAGTTTAATAGAAAATTCATTTCCCAAATGTTTAGATTACTTCAGACTTTTTTACTATCCAAAAATAATGTTACAAATAAAAAATTAACACTATTTTTAATGTAATGTATTTTTCTTAGAATTTGCTGATTTTTCAATGAAAACGAAAATAAGAAATGTTAAGACCTATTCTGGGTGAATATGATAATTGTTGAAAATATATTTAACGAGAGTAAATGAATGCCTGCATTCAGGAAACTCTGAAATTCAAATAAATCTACTTAAACTGCGTTTCCGTGGAGATTTTATTTGACGACAGCCAGCAAGAAACGACGGTGAACCATAAATGAAGCGAAACAAAAGTGAATTATTCTATAATAAACACAACTGGCAAACGGGAAAAGTAAGCGGCTGTTTACGTCTGGAGGAGATGAAACGACGCAGTAGATTCAGGCTCGCATACATATTACATACATGCAAACCCCCACGCGCGCTACGAAGAATATCGCGGAGAAAAAAGTTTCGGAGGGGTTGATAATAGAAGGTAAGCAAAAAAAGAGGGAGAGAAGAAAAAGAAGAAGAAAAAGAATAAAAACTGTTCATATACCTACAGTGGAGTGACTTTTATGTGGGTGACTATCGTGAATAACGACTTCACTGATTCGCGGGTTTCCCGGCCTAATAAAGACATCAACCGAACGATCTACGGGTTCCTAAAATCTTTATTCACCTTTCAAAATTATAACCACAGTAAATTTCGATCATGTAACGTTGTGGCTTACGAAGTTTATTCTTTATTCTAATTCGGCCACGGTTCTGACTTCCGGCTTTGTCGTACACGCAATATAAACAGAAAGTTTAAAGAAAATTTACAGTTCCAGAGCTGCGAAAAATTTCTCTTCGTTTATCGATTTCATTCACCGTCGGAGTGAAGTCACATAAATTCATAATATTATTCTGCAACGATATATGCAGATGGAGAACAAAAAACGAGCTTAGACAACTATAGAAATATGGAGAACGATTTCGTGTCGTGGAAAAAAAAATTTAATGCTAGATTTTACAAAATTGTTACAAGTATTGTGCTAGAACTATTCTTAGTAGGATCTACAGCAATCGGATTCAAACAAATTGTACAACTCGGTAATAAGAGAGTAAATTTCACAGCAATTGCTGCAAACTCTACTGCGACTTGGCGAACGTAAAGCACGATGGACTCCCTAAGCTGATAATTATTTTTTGTGACTTTTGAGCACCGGGTACAAGTTGTTTTGGTCTATATATATCGAAAAAATGTCATCAATATATTTCCACAATTTCGAAAAAAAAATTCCGAGGCATGACAAACCCCTTTTCAAAGAATGATTTAAAGAAAACACTTTTACTTTCTCAAACTTTTGAAGAATTCCATTTGACCTGATATTCTATTTTGTCTACAAATCGCTTATTATAAACTCTCTATTACAAAACATTATTTTTTTTCTGAAAAAAAATTTCCTTGGCAAATTCTTTAGGGGGTCCGTTGAACCCCAAGGTTGCCGTTCTGGCCCAACCACTCAAACTCCTTGCATTTACGTCAGTAGATTCACCACAAGTAAAATGATTTTCAACGATAATAAATGAAATTTCGCTCAGTGTTATCGGCGAGCGTTTCTGTCTGCAACGATAGTAAAATTCCCCCTACGAACATCTCGATAAATTTGCAGACGATATTACTTAACTCAACGGGGGTTTCCTGCTTACACCTGTAAGGTACGACCGGTGATCAGCGGCATGCACAAGCGGCTTTGCGTTCTGCCAGCGAATGCATATATCGAGTGAATTATGTCGCGTTGACACGAATGAGTTGTCGTGGTGGCATGCTCGGAGTCAGGCGAACGTCGGGGGTCTCAACCCCCAGAAGGCAGGGTGTCGGCAACGGAGTTCGCGTGCAAACGCGCGGATCTATAAGCCACGTGAAACGACGCGGTCTGTGCGCCTCCAGCGACAATCAAAGCCTCATTTGTACGCCGGTTTTTACCCACCGAAGAGAATTTTCATATAACGTGACTTTACCTTCGCCCAAGCGACACACAGCTGGCAGTGACTGGGGTACAGGGTGGTCCGTTCAACTCTGCCACCCCGAATAACTTGGTTATTATTGATTGTACCGAAAAGTGTCGTCGGAAAAAGTTGTTGCATATATGAAAGAGGAAAATCTATTTTCTGGCTCACTAAAAGGAAGCAAGGAACATGAACTTCGGCTCCAAAACTCACGATTAAGTAATGGAGGTGAGAATTCAATGAGATTGAATTGTATCACCACATTCAATGCTTCTTTCACGTAATTTCATTTATCAAGTGCTAAAATTGCTGTCCATCATCATATCAAACGATTAGTAAACCTCATTCCAACAACCAAAAACATGCACTGTAATAAAAGTGCGACGTGGTCTTCCATAAACTACAATTTATTGTCAATCCAACACCGTCTGAAGCCGTCATCTGATATCGTCCAACACCACCACTTTTCACATTCATTAGCACGCGATTAGATTAAGGTTTTCTTTTAAAGCGAAACTGCAGGATGCACTGACGAAGCCTCATCATTTTGCCGTCGTAACACCCCCGAACAATGTCTGCGTCCAAGAAGCCATCGGATAATTAAACCGCGGTTCGTTAACCACGGATCTAAGTGTCAAGGAGTAGACACAATACGCTGCATGCAGTGAATTGTTTGCGCGCAACGACGTAAGACGGAGGAAGATACGGAGACGGGTGATAGCTGCTGGTGTCTCCCCATATATACGTATATACCCTCGGCCGTATTTGAGAGAGAGCCTGTTTTTATATCAGTCGGTGAAGGATCTGGTGGACGCCCTCCTTCCCGTAGGATGGAATGAGAAGAGTGACGCATTGTCCTCCCGTTTTCTCTATATCTGCGGCTCCCTCATCCCTTGTCAACGAGAATCTCTCCCTTCCTCCCCTCCCCTCCCCCCTACCTCACTCACTCTCTCTCTCTCGCTCTCTATTCCTCATTCACTCCGTGCAGCTTGCTCTATTTTTCTCTCCATTCCGCTTTCTCGGATCCTCAGGCAGCGCAGCTCTCGGGATCATCTGGCCCATTGTTGCCAGGTAAACAATTTGCTAACACTCAACCCCAGCCCGACACAACTGCCGCCGCTGGAGATCAGAACCAGTCGAGTGACGCCGCTACTTCACCCTTGCTTCCTAGGTTTCTTCTCCTTCTCTGTTTCCTCCTCCTCTTCCCCTCTGTAAGGGAAACCCTTTCGTTCGTCCTATCTTTTTACGTCACCGCCACATTCGGGGGAACCCCTACCTCATCCTTCTCCGAGACGCATTTATCTTACCCGGCGGAGGAACGATCGTCGTCGTGCGTAAAGAGGTGATGTAGAAATCACAAAAAGAAGAAAAGGAGACGGGAACAAGAGACGAACAACAAAGCGCGCTCGATAAGAGCGAATACTGGGATTGTCCTAATCCTACCGCTTCGCTATTATTGGTCCAATCTTGAGGAATTAATTACGACTGCTCGATTCATCTCACAATCAGTAGGTATCATTCTCGACTCTACGTGACAGACGCTATATATGTATAGAAATGAGTATGAATTTCCGTCTGATGTAAGCTAATGAAAATTAAACCAGAATTTATCAGATCCATTCCTTTTTATGCGCTTATCTTACTACGATAGCTCATTGAAGCCCTGATTTGAGGATTCCGATGTTACGGGTCAGGAAATAACTCTCTGGCCGTGTTTGGAGAGGGTCGAAAAATCCCAACGTACACTAACAAACACTCCGCAGCAACAATCGCATATACATTACAAACGTTAAGCGATAAAAACGTTACAAGGCACAATACACAAGGAGTGAAACTCCTTAAGGAACTGATTTCCACTCGTTCCAACTCGGAGAACGTGAAAACGTGAAGCTTCCAGTATTTATTTACCGAACCTCTTAGTCAGCTTCACCTCGACATTCACCGGCGAACTTCTTGAGGAATAAAAAGGGGGGAAAAATTTTCTCGTACAAGTCGTTTGGAGTACCGGGAAAGGCACTCGAATTACTGATTTGTACGTTCATCTGCCGCCGATATCCGATAAAAATAAAATCCGAACCTCTACTTCTCATCGCGATTTTTTTCAGACGCGATTCCAGATATAAAACCTTTGTTGTAGGTGCAACAGAGTGTTATACACAGCTGTGTTTAGTCGAATAATAATGAGAGCTACAGGAAGATGAAGAAAAATATGAAATCGAAGAAACTGAAGAAGAAAAAATAAGAAGAAGAAGAAAAAGAGGGGTGAGTGAAGGTCGTAAAGAGGAGAAAGAAGGTCCAGTCCGCCATCCCAATACCCACCCCCATTCTTTCCCCTCATTTTTCCCCCCGCCGGAATAATTTCGCATCAGTTTGCCGGCGGTATCCGCTCTTTACACGCTTAACGAGCTGAAAGTCTGTACGATAAGAGGAGCAGACGATTTAATAGTCATTAAGGAGTCCCGGTGCTCCCCTCAGCTCGCCGGGACATCGAATATCCGGCATAAACCGCCCCCTTCGCTCCACGTTTCGACAAGCACTGTGTCGCGGGTGGAGAAAGGATTTGCCACCAGAGCTGATCCGGTCCTTTAGACATTTCAATCGACCACCGGCCTGCTTAAGATCAGGGTTAAATTGAAATGTCCCAGCTGGTGGAAACCACGTGGAGGTTTGTATGGACGTTAATCATCGAGCTACGAGGCAAGTGAAGTATCAATTATTTCCCACCAATTCGTCAATCCAGATTTTTTATTAGTCGTTAAGCGATAATTAAGTAGTCTATTCTGTCAGCAAATTTCTCCACGTCAGAGATACACTCATGCATGTCACAATTCTCATGGGCCAAAATTTATTTAACGATTATATGAGGGTGATGTGTAACGAAATTTCAATAGACCGAATAAAGTTTTTGACAGATTCGCGGTTGAATATTATTTGTATTTTCGTCCGAGCTTATGTAACCTTCAAAATTTTTTTTTCTCCATCCTTTGTAGTTCAGAATGCCCGGCGCGGCCTGGCAAGTCGCTTGAAGAGAGAAAATCCTCGAATAAATCTCCCCGGTTTCCGCCCGCAATAAGTTATATCTTCTTTTTCATTTTTTCGGACGTGAAATATTATAATTCATGTATACCGTAATTAAGAATCTCAACGCTGTACAGTCCTTGGTGAAAAAAGTATACGGAATTAAAATTGAGGAAGTAAAATTTTGCGAAAAAAAATTATTTAACATGAATTTAAAATTTCAATTCCGAATCAGTTAAATTTTATAACTGATCAATTTTCTTAAGACAAAAAAATCTTATTAATACTGTAAGAATCGCAGGCTTAAAATCAGAAAAATCAAATTCCGTAAAACTAAAGAAAATTTTTTTACCTTAAAAATAAACAAATTTTTTCAAGTTTCATATTATTCTTCTTGAGAAACTGAATGAAATGCTGATTTGACGATTTTTGAGCACCTCAAGAGCCGGATGAAAGAAACTTTTACAGATCGTTCAAGAGGAATCCATTCGAGAAAAAAACAACCGTTCATGATATACAGAAAATTCGATTCATTGCCCGACGGTTTTTTTTTTACCCGAAAAAGGAAGTGCAAAAAGTACTTATAAATAACTGCATGCTATCAAACGACTACAAGTCCTTTGAATTCATATTTTTCCTTCTCTTCTCTTCTCTTTCCTTTGTATCTGAGAAAGCAGATCCGCGCGGAAAAATCGCGTAGTTTTTGCATAATTGGACAACATGGTATATCTACTCAAAGCATTGTGCAGTTCTTTTGCAAACTTGATATGTATCTATTCTTGCGGGAGCTGTTTTTACGTCCGCAAGAAGAAGAGAGGCGAAAAAAAAAAATAAAATAAAATAAGCTAACAACCATTCTAGCCTACTGCAGAACGGAGGGTGAATAATGGTGGAATTTGATTTGGCACACGTCTGACGAAATTTGCATAGATAGACGAGCGCAGAGACGGGATGTATGTGAATACAATGAATAGTGAAACGCTTTGTTGGTTGTGATATTTGTCTAAAACTTTCGGTGAAACATGAAATTTTTATTACTCTATCCGATTTGAAACGGAAGTTAGCGCAGTCGTTATTTATTTATTGATCATCGTAGAAACGTGACTCGAGTGCGTGTCAACAGAAATGTACAAAAATTTACAGAATGTTGTAAAATTTTGAAAAATAACATTTATTCAACTACCTCAAATACGATCATGATCTTGTTTTTTATTTCGTTCTGTTTTTCAATGCAACAAAATTTACTTATTGGTATTTGAAACAGGATTACTACTACACAAAAACGCCAATACGGAAAAGAAAAATCAATTAATCGGACTGATTAACGAATTCATGGATACCTATATATAGATCACTATATATATATCGATAAGAAAATTATGAATAAAAATCCTTCGGAATAAAATATACGTTGACCTCTTTCTTTCGATCCTTAAGTACCCTCTTGCAAAACTTGTTTTGAACTAATTTATTTTCAATTTCCGGAACGGGTGAATATTCGTAATGATTATCGCTGGCTGATTGATCGTTGCGTCCATTATAATCGACTCTCTGATTCTCTTCCGAGCAATTAAACGTGGAAATATTTACTCGCGGTTGAAGAATATTATAAAATATTGAAGGGGAAAGAAAGTACCTAAAGTACAGTCATTCATTTTTGTTGAACTAGTTCACTAGTAAATTTATCGGGAAATTGTTCTATCGGCTGTAAAGCAGAAATCTAAAAAAAAATTGAAAACATCTAGTCCGTATTTTTTAACTGCAAATATGAATCCGTCATGCACATGTGAGTACAATACGTAGATTCTACGTGTTCTTACCTCTTAACGTAGCGAACAGCAAGTGCGATCTCGTAACAGAGAAGTATATAAACCACAGTCCGGAAGCGTTTGTTGAATGCCGTGTCGAGTTTGAGGTCAAACGAAGAGTCACAAACAACACTTGTTATTAAAAATATCACGACACGATCAACAGAGTCGATTTGTATGTTAAAAAAGCAACACGATTCTGACTAAAAGTATAAACACGAGAGAAGAAGAAAATAAAATAAAACGAACAATCTGTTCAACCTAGTTAATTATCATAAATCATGTTTAACCGTAATTTACAGTCACTTCTCGAGTTACAATTATCCCATTTATTTTAGTTTTATCATTATCGCATGAGATAAGAGTAGCGTAAGAATTCTTCCTCGATATCGGAAAAATACGCGGGCAACTATCGGTCCGTCGCGATACGTCGGGCGGCGAATGTCGGGTTCGACTGAATCCTAGAGCGTGGTTTCCGTGCACCCGCGCAGGTCTCGACACCTTAACTTCACCCGGTGGCCCGAGGCACCCTCCAGCGGCGTGTTTAGATGGGGGCGAATCCCACTTGCTTGTGTGTGTTCGTGTGTGTTCGTGTGTGTTCGTGTGTGCGAGACGAATGGAAGGATATCTGGATGGTTGACGGGGCGCGACAGTGAGACTGTCAATGAAAACGTCATACGTCAATCCTCCGTTTCGTTCCTCCCCCATGGATCTCGACTCTGCACGTCTGTCCAACGATTACGGCTAATCGTTTTACTTGGCATATGTGTAGGTGTATATTTATGTTGACGATGACTGTGATAGTTGAGAAATAAAAATAGTATTTATTGAATTAATTTTCTGCTGTTTTTATTCTCTGAGTAGATTGTTTACAGGGTTTTTAGGCGATCTAAATTTTTCCAAATCCCAAATTCGACCTTCTGCGCATTATACTCGTACACGTTCGAATTTTCCATCTTTGCGCATTGTCGCATACGCAACTGTCAAGTGCTTTTACGTATTCTAAATGCACACGTTTTGAATTTTCTTCGACCCTGAAAAACCTGTCCGAAAGCTGGTGGATCGGTCCGCGTACAAAAAGCGATATCTAATTCGTCGATTTCTTTTAACAGATTTCTGTCAATGACGGAGTCATCATTCTCTGACGGAAAACTTATTCAAACGCAGTCGCCATAAAATTTTTGAAAAGTTGAGTGCAATTTTTGAGTTTCAGGATGTTCAACTGTTATCCGGAAAACATGCAACGACATACGCTAGGGGTTGGATTCATCCAACGTACGGTCTGGTCAAAATAGTAAGCAACGAAAAAAAATGATAGAATGAAGATTTGAAGGACGCATCGAATCAATACTTTCCTGATACGAATGAAGGGAAATTTTTCTTTTTCTTTCAATCCACGAATACTAAAAAAATCCACGTTCTGCCAGATTGGAAAAGACCATATGGTTATTAGATGATTTTCAAAATGTCGAAAGGTATGTTTTTTGACCGATTTAAATTGATTAAAGTTTGCCCAAATTTCGTGCTATACTCGTACAACGAAAAAATCTTACAAATTTAGAAATCTTTCGACGCAACAGTTTCCGAAAGTTTGAGGTGTGAAATGCTTTTCAAAATCCCGTATAACCGTTCAACTTCATCTAATACGAAGTAAAAGAGACAGCTTAGAAAAAAGCAAAGTTTAAACTAATTTTCGAGTCTGTAATTTTATCAGGAATTCAAAAGAAATTATTTACCTTTCCCTTTGTTCTTTTGGTGCTTTCAACAAATTTTATTTGCTTCCGTGTTTTCCGCCCGGAGCTTTGTGTTAATCACATCGTTGGCAAGCATCAATATTATATGTACAATGTACATACCTACATACACTATGCATGTGTACCAAACGCAAATGAATCGATAATGTAAATATAATCATTTCACTTGGATATCCGGAGAATGATTCAGCTTTGGGTAACCACCTTGGGACTGGCATGATGTTTTCTTTCACGGACAAGATATTTGCTCACGATTCGCCTACTCTCGCAGCACATGGCTCCTGAAGAACGTGGAAGCAATTACTTCTATTTTGCATATGAAAATATACAGGGCGTTCCGTGGAATATATAGTATGTGCGGGTTACGTTGTACATCAATTCGTTGCTCCAGCTCTAAAATGCTCTAACGATTGAAGATGCACGTTTGCAACTATTCCCATTGCATCAGCTTTGTTTCATTGAATAAAAATTTTCTAAAATTCTATGCTCTAGAAAAAATTCATTTCACTGACCTCACAATTAACGAAAAGTGTCTTGAATCGCTTCTCTAATTTCTGAATGAAAAAGGCTAGAATTTACCGAATTGGATACCAATAAAAATTACATTCATCGATGAGATATTTATATTCTTCGAGAGCAACTTTTCAATGCCATAATATGAGAAAAACGAATCTCGATTCACAGTGAAAACTTTTTTACAAACCTTAGAAAAAAAAGTGTCCTTATTTTTCAATTAAAATAATTTATAACCTAAGATGGTTCAGGATTGTTTTGTTCTTTCACAGAACAGTGTTTGATATAGTTAGAACATCAAAGTATCGAAAACAGAGTCACCAATAAAATGAGTGACGGTGAGGATCCGAGACTGACTGCATTGACAAGGAATGTACCCTACACGCGGGTGTATGCCTACATAAATAAGCAAATAGGGAGCAGCGTGGGTGTCTGCAGTAGGGTTTTCACATACTCCCCGGAAATCTTGTTTGAACCCCTGATCTTTAGATTTAGAGATAAACTTCGACTTTGTAGGTATAAGGCATATATTTACAGTATAAAAGCAAAATTGTATACAGAGATATAAAATCGTGCAGTGTATAAACGTGCACAGAACGGCGGTAATATCAGGTATAGGTATGGAATATACCTCAACTTTGAGGGGATCAAAATCCTTTATGCGATATTCCCAATCAGAATATTACAACGCGAAAATACTATCAGGCCATACAAAAGTTACCTTTCTCTTATGCTCCTCTAATATCTTTTAGGGAAAAGAAAAAAGCAGTCCAAAAACGTTAAAAAACTATACAAATTTTCACAAATATATTCTGAATATACAAGTATGATGTCATGAAATTTTTTACGTACGAATGTAATTTCTTTCGAATATAGATAAATATTGGTAGCTGAGATTCGATTCGTGTTGCCGTTTATCTTGCAGGTCCATTTCTATGATATACCATCACTTCAAAGTACTTGCCGCAAGAAAATGAATTACGTAAAAATTCTTTAATTTCTTGGGCAAGCCGGTTACGTTGGCAATGGAAAATCAGCCCGCAACTCAACAGGCTCAGTCACCGTTATAATGGTTCAAATTCCTTCATTACAATGGTACTTCGGTGAAGAACAAGGCGAAAGATTCCACTGTAATGAGAGTTGGCGGCAGCAACTTGTGATAGCCTATTTCGAAACGAATACTGCGATAGCAATGAGAAACTGACGTATGGGACAATCTTTGATCGGTTGATCTCTACCCCCCATTCAAATCGTTTTGAAATGATACTATACAGTTGCTATCTTTCGGCATGGATTGCAATGACATTTCATAGACTTACGATAATACAGCATTTTGATGCAAAGTATAATTAGTTAAATGTGTTAGTTTTTACTCGGCTGTAGCGTAAAATGCAATGGTTGCTATACGGATGAAAATATTGCGAAGGCTTCAAAGAATATTATGGAATTGATACCGATGTGGAAATGAAATAAAATTATGCTGCAAATATGTCAATATGACACATATGTTTCAGTTGATAATCAAAATGGAAAATTTAAATTCTCCACTACGCGTTTGAGGGACTGCATCAGCTCATGGCACCTGACTCAGACCTCTATAGGCCTGGTGGAAATAAAGAGGCCCGTCTAACATTTTGTAAATTTTGTTCCCCCCTGTATTTTGAAAGAATTCAGGTCGTCCAGAAACGCCATAGTTTTGCTACTAATCCCGAGAATTGTATAATATGCATTAACTTGCTACAAAATATTTGCAGTGCCTCAGATTGGCACAAATTGATACCCAAATACCTCGAATAATTTCCCGAGCAAATGAGGTGTGGAATGTATATCTTTATATCGAAATACAGTACGGATCGTAATATTCGCGAAGCTTGCAACGGGCGCTGAATCTGCGAACAAAGCTATAACATTGTGGTTATAAGCATACACCATGTCGACATACGTTTGAGGTATAGTAACAACCTGTCGTTATTGTTTTCCTGTTTATACCGAGTAAGCAAAACTCGTGCCGATAAACGCCGCACACTTTGAAATCCTCACCGGTTTTCAGCCAACACTTTTCTATGTGGTCAAATTATTTTGAACTCTTCGTATCGATTGGAGTGTTATACTGTACGAATTGCGGAAAATCACAAGCAATCTTCGGAAATTGCATGGAACGCTAGGAAATCATTGAAAATCAATGAATAAAATAGAAATCAATAGAATGTTATTGAATTGAAACCATTTAGCGTATACCGAAGGACTTACATTGCGATTTCCTTAACTCTACATTCGTATAATATTTCAAGTCAGTCGCAATGATCTGAAAAAATTTATAGACCGTAAATTAATAATGAGATGCTCATAGTGTACGCGAATTGATATTTACTATAAGAGGAAATGACTTTCGTTCGAATTCTACAGGGATGTCGAAAACCTATATTTATTATACCGATACGATCTCGAAGATAACGTGTGTTCCGTATCGAAACTCGACTCGTGCAAACTAAATTTTTTCCCGTCCCACAACGTCTGATTGACACAGTAAACGGATAACGATTGATCTAATTCGAAACCGGAGACGACGTCCGAAAATACACGTCATTGAGTTTGAATAACATCGCAGGACAAGCGTGTATATAATTTTCTGCACGCCAACGAAGCAAAAAAAAATAATAACAATAATTTGTAAAGGAGTAGAAAAATGATCGATAAATCCTTATACGATGCATAGTTGCTGTGAAAGCTAAAATATCACAAAATTTGGTACAAAACGTGAAATTGAACATGAATTAGCTGTTGTAATAAAATGTGCGAATAAATGAACGGATTTTGTCTTAAAAAAATCTCAATCAAGCCACGAGTCTTTTGATCAATTTCTTCGTGAATTTTTATTTCGCTTGCCTCATATGTCTGATGCAATGAATGCCATGATCGCCCACGGCATACAACAAGCAAGAAAAATCTGCGATATCGTATGACAGCGAAATGAGGGGGTGAACGAAGACGATGCGGAGGGGCGGTGGCGAGGGCGGCGATACTTTATTTAATGGGCAGCGGTATTAGGATCAACGTATTTTTTTTCATTTTTTCAGGGGTGCAGCGGCAGCGTTGGAAAAAATGTACCGGCTTTAGGGTTCATAATGACAAACAATTTCCCAGTTTTATTCATTTTCACCCAGCGAAGGCAAGGCTATAAAATGCCTCTGCTTGCCATGATGCTTGGGTATTACAATCATCGGAAGAAGCATAAGGACGTTAAACTCAACTTAGGGTGAACTTCACTTGAGAACCACGACGTGTCCCTATTTCAAATCTTTTCATGGGGGAAAATAGCCATGGTTTTCACGATTTTTCACGCTTTATATATTTTGGATGAAAAAATATTGCGGATAACCTCTAATACGCATAATCGTGAAAATTAGAAAAAAAAAAAAAAAAAAAAACACACGTAGAGCACTTTTTCAGGGTAATCGTAACATTGGCTTCCACAGAAAAAATTTCAGTCGAACTTTTTTTCCTTCAATACATTGGTAACGAGAATTTAACGAAACATATGAAAATTATTTTAACGAGTCTACAAAATAATTGTTACCGTCTAAATCTTGACAAACTACTCCAAATTTTATAAATCTTTTGGCAAATACTTGTGAAGTTATTTTGCATCTGGGTCTTCTCGATATTTTCGACGAGTTTGATTTTTTTGTTTTCCAACAAATTTATCTCGCTTTTTTTCGAAGAATTCAGCGAGCGGATAATAAATATATCAAATTACATGATTGAACAGATTTTGAAGAGAATCGTTACTGCCGGTTTGAACCATATCACTTGATGTGTACCTTAATTAATACCGCGTATTCGAACTGTGGATTCTTTGAACTTACGATTCGTTAGTATACACAGCTATCCACGCGTACTTACTTCAATGAGGTAGGGTTCGATCAAGCAAAATCTTTTCAATCCAATTACGAAGATCAAAAAACCATCAAGATTCTCCAGGTGGAAATGCTGCGCTAAAAGATTTCCATGTACAAAGGTTTTCCAATTTGAATCGGAAAAGATTTTAAAGTGAGTTTTTTGATAACCTCAATTTTTTTTTAAATTTATTTTTCCTATCCGAGAAAGTATTCGTAATTTTTTCGATATTATTGTTTCAATTTGTTCTGTAGTTAAGGATTGCTAAGAACCTTACTGTTTCAACTTTTCAATTGGATGAACCTCGAGAAAGAAAACACTTTTTCCATCTGGATTCATGGAACAGATATGAAGAAATTTCATATCTTTAAATTCACCAACTTATTCGAATGTTGAAGAAAGGAATTATTTGTCAATATGATGATAGGGCAAAGAAGAGTGATTGAAAAGATTAAACATTTTTCTTTTTTAATCTTTTCAAAATCCCTGGTAAAATTAAAAAATGTCCTGCTCATCGCTTACTGAGTTGGTGTGGAATGCCTCATATACCTATAATATCAATTATAAAAGAAAGAAAAAATGGTTATTAATGGGTGAAAATCAGTGGCTGCAGAGCCTAGCTTTTTTCAAGAACGACGTGGAAATCCGCACGCAAAGCATACAACAAAATGTGAAACGATTTGTGGCAACGAATTTGGTTTATCTCCATATAATATGTTATTATTACGTAATCTGGTAAACACGCATACGTCAGGCGTAACAGCCAAGCTTAAGAGGATCAGGCCGGTGAAACGGATGGCGGAAAGGGGCAAGGCTGAGCCAATCACCTCGGTATTAGTCTGCGCTCGTTACACGTAAACCGATTTCGTACCCTGAAAATTTGATCAAGTTACGTAAATAACGTTCTTTTTCTCGAATTTCCTTCGTTTTACTGGTGATTTTTTGCCGCAACATCATTCGAAATTTGCCATTGCAAAAAAATGAAACGTATTATTGAATAAAATAAATGAAAATTTACGAGGAATTCCTTCCGTTATCCTTAAGGAAACGAGAATTTTAATCTAATCGGGTCATTGGAATCAAAAGTTAAGAAAAGAGAAAATAATGGTAAGAAAGAATGAAACAACATCTCTAATATATATGACATGAATAAGTCTGATCGTGACCGATTCAAAAGGAAAAAAAATGCAAAAGCTGAGACATCAACAATCTAAAAACAGCTTTTACAATTAGTTATTATAGTACAATCAAAATGATAAAAATTTGGAGTTTTCATGCGATCCGAATGTTTTGGGTAACCATTGAAATCTTCAAAGATCAATTCAATCAATATATGTTACAAATAGTTGTCTCTATGGCAGAGTGAGCAAAAGTATAATTATTTAAGTACGGGTTAACAAACGTCCGTCCAGAATAACATTCACTCGTTATAACTATACTATAACGTGAGATTTCTTGATTGTTTGTCCAACAATTTGTGGGAATCTTATTAGCGAGAAAAATTATCCGAAAAAACCTTAGATCGTATGAAAAGCACCAGAGTTTGATTACTTTGAATGTTCTGGTTAGAAAACGTTTTCTTAAATTGTTAATATTTTAACTTATGTTACCCAAATTTTTTCAGATCGTTACTATTCCGTTAGCACACAAGGGATGCTGCTCTTGTAGTCATGTTCTGCATTATCATAGCGCAAATAAAATTGCTGGAGATTTTTTCACCGATCTTTCTATAACTCTTCATTCCGACGATCCAGCCGTTTCGATTTACATCGGCTTCGTAAGCAGATCGAAACGAGAGTACGTAGACGTGGATTACGTAACATTTCGCAAGAAGCAAATTCGCTTGATCAAACAGTCGGCTTCGGTCGGCTTCCATTAGCCAATGGTATCGCAGTTAATCCCGGGGTGATTGCACGACCGCGACGTACAATAATCTAATCACGCAGGTACATACGCATGAAATGGGAAATTCACGTACCTATAACGTATTGCGTAAAACGTGAGGGGATGCAAAGAAAAGTTGAGTGAAAGTCATGCGTGGTGAATAAACGATATAGGGTGAGATTTTTCTTAACTTGAACTTCTTTGAACGACGAAAAGTCATCGTCAGATATGGTCCGAAGGATCGGCAAGTTCTCAGACTTTCTCAAAGCAGAATTGCAGATTGTTATTATTTGTAACAAATTAAAGAATTTTCGAGCTATTTTTGTAATGTGTTACAGTCCGCTCTCGTAATAATGCCGCTTCCCTTATTCTCGCTCGAACGTAACCCCCACCTTTAAATTTAATTTGGTGTCACCAGTTTTTTAATAATGTTATTCAATCACAAAATTCATAATATAGTACCTAATAATGTCATTAGAAAAAATGCGTAAGTTTCGATTATCATCATGAAAATAATATTTGATTTTACTCAAAGAAATAGAAATTATATACATTTGATGAGTTTACCATATCGATGTGTATTTTTAACACATTTTGTGCAATAAATGGGGAAACGTGTAAAAATTATTCTTAAAATAACAAAATTTAGAAAAAGAAATTGAAACTAGAAAATCAAAATAATCCATTTTTATATGACAAGGGTAAATGGGTAGAGTGAAACAAAACGATGTGTAGGTACAACAAACTTACATATAATTTATGTAATGAACTATCCCAGAAAAGTGCACGATATAAACATACATATTCTCAATTCCATACACTTATAAGATTCGTTTTTAGAATCACAAGTACTGGATAGGATAACTTTGAATTCATCAAGTGAAACGAGTTAACTACGTATCGATCTCAATCACCCTTTCTAATATATGGTTTCCAAGTCGATTTCTATATTCGAAAAAGAAAATAAAACGCAAATAATTCTGACAAAATAACGAGGTCGTTATAAATAATAAAAATGACGCTTATGAAAACGGTAAGCTTTTTTTAAACTTACGTATCATTGAAAGTTCTGGAATTACGTTACGACGAGAATCCCGACGGCGACAAAGCGCGTTAGTAGTGGGGGTACCCGAGTTCCAAGAAAAATACTCCCCTACTCCCCCATCGCTGGCACAATTATAAGAACGGACTGTATTTGAATAAGGTTAATTGTTGGTTTTTCAATAATTACCTTACAAAATGCTGTAACACGGATAGTCGAGATGTGCCAAATGGGTGCCGTTTACCTCACTCAATCGATTCAAATTATTTACAGAAAAAAAATAATCGTTTCTTCAACCCCAGAGGGGTAATTTTGTTATTACCACTTTACCTTGGTCATATTTATATATAGTAGCACCGGACCGTGTTGTTCGGTGTCGAGGTCTTTCGACAAGGGACTTGCGATTAGAAGGGAGCAGAATTGTCAAGAGGGTGTCGAGAAGGGTTTCAAAGTATAATGATAATCATACGACCAGCATACCTCAATTTGTTTTGATTTATCCTTGGCCGCTCTCTTGCACTGGTTGACTAGTATCACACTGACACTAACACTCACACTCACACTCACACACTAAACACTTTGATTCACTTTAAACGTATTAGGCCCGTAGCGGCCCGATTAAGAGCGTGCGAAGTACTCTCTGCGAGTTGCGACGTACGAATGATCGATGACCGCTGGACCGCCCCGTGACCGCAGCCGGCGTGTCAATAGCTCGAAGAGATATGTTTATACTAACAATAAGATAGCACGCAGCGAGAGATTTGCGAATGTATCGACTATACATTCTCAACCAAAAGTGAATCTCGTCAAGAATATTTAATACTTTATGATAAGGTAGAAGTCTAATAAAAATTAACCACAATAACGACGATAAGAAAATCAAATTTGAATGATAATAGTGAAGGTTTAAAGTTTATCAATAAATTGTTTAAACAAAATATGGTTTAAAAAATTTTTCGGGAGAGTTTTTTTTTTTTTTTTTTTTTTTTTTTTGACATGTGAAATGAATTCGTTGATTTGACTGAATACACATGAATTTTTTAAAAATTTCCTCACATTTTTTAAATCTCCGTTTTCGAAAATTTGTAAAGCCTGTATTTACGAAGCTCTTCGTTCAGTGCTCCGGGAACTTTTTAATTGTAATGTACAACGCTTCGACGAAAACTTATCCCAAATTCTCAAAATTTTCGAAAACGGAACTTTCAGAAGTATGAGAAAATTCTTTAAAAATTCACGTGTATTTAGAAAAGCCAACAAATTTATTTCACATCACCGAAAAAAAATATTCCTTGAAAATTTTCTCAACGATGTTTTGTTTCAACAATTTATTGATAACTTTTGGGCATTATTATTACTTAAATTAAATTTTTTTATCACCTTTATTGTGTTTGATTACTTTTAGATTTTTATTTTATCGTGAAGTAATAAATACTCTCGACGAGACTCAGTTTTGGTTGAGAATGTATAGCCAATATATCCCTAAAGTTTGATCAGGCTCTGCAATACAATGAAGCTCTTGATAGAGGTCAATAAATTCTACCTTGCCAAAATATAACTACAACTTCGTGATAATATATACAGTGTTTGTCACGTTATTTTATAGTGAGATTGTGTAGCTTCCCCACTCAATCGATTCTCTCGTATTTAAAAATGATAAAATACACCCTAATTTTAAGTGATCGATTAAATAATGAAACAAGTCGATGACACGTCGAATTCAAAATTTTGATGGTCACAACCAGGTCATTGAAACATTCAATAATTAACATCATCTGATTACGCTTTTCAATTTACTTATAGAATTTTGCTCCCAGAAATTTTTTTTCACACATAAATCGTTGTGTTTCTGTAGATAGGTATTCAACGCTTGAAGTTGATTTTAAAAGACGGACAAAAATCATGTCGAGAAAAACGGCTAATACAATTTCTGACAAGATTGCGAACTGAATGTTGGAATTCCTGCAGCCCAGCAAAACCGTTGAAAGCCTGATTTCCACTCTGGTGAACACTAATGGCAGATACACATCGGTTCCATCCTTGAAGCCCTTTCCCGAGGGAAAAACCGAAGGAACTCGGAAAGCAGTGTTCACGCACATGAAAGATACGCCTATGAAATGATTCGCGAACGGAAGAAGGTGAAAATTTTTTCACCGACAGATATTTCCCTTTCCTCCTTCTCTCTCCTTTTCTCCACGTGCGTGAGTTTCCACGTGAGTGCATGGGATATTTACCAAGGGACTTCATTCCTTCATTCACGTCTCGTTGCGGAAGAATCATCAGACGCTTGAAGTTGACTGCAAGAACAAGATTCTCGCGAATGACTTGGAAAGCGTAGATTCCATGGAAGCATGTTTCGGGATCTAGAGGATCGGATGAGGTGGTGCATATCTTCGTGAATTCAGTAACGAATGGTTCGGTCTTCTTTAGATTCCTTGATCGCAAGGCTGTCGATTTTTCATAAAACAACATCATACCTGGTTTTGGGACTAATTCGACAAACAAAAATCTTGAAATTAGTTTCGAAAGCTCCGAAGAGGTTTCAAACCTGGTTTACCGGCAAGGAGAAGAGACAAGAGCGAGAGGGGAAGACTGATCAAGTATAAATATAAGGATTTAAAATTTGAGTTGAAAAAAGATTGCGATTGAATGAACTAAAATAATATTGAACGAAAATAACTAGTTTAACGGATTTTCATTCTCGTATAAAACTTTGAAATGGCGAGTTGATCTGATCACGATGTAACAAGTGAGAGGGAACTTGAACCTGGTGGAAATTCGACTATAGCTAGATGAAACTTTCGGCGATACGTGACACAGGGAGTGTGCAGGGTGTAGGTTTGGCGAGGGGGGGTTGAAGGAGGGCGGAGCGTGAAGCTGGGGAGCTTCACGGCTCTCGAGTCTTAATTTTATGCAGGAAGTTTCAAGTTTCGAAGCTCCAGGTCGTTCAGCGTCACGGCAGACTTGGACCGGCTTGCCGAGTGTATCCCGCCGGCCCTAAAATACGGTTGCCGGAGCGTGACGAGCGGGAAGTGACGTCACGGCATTTGCGGTTTCCACCAGCACCTGCTTCTGGACTTGACCCACCTTGTCCCCGACCATTTTCGAGTGCATTTCAAACTGGGTTCACGTTGCAATCTTCGGTGCATCGACTTGTAAGAACGTTGAGCAATTTCCCCAGTTCCGACTGAATTTAAAGTTAGTTAAGGAAAAAAAAGGGTTCGGAAAATTATGTTCAAAATGATTAAGCTCTGGTACTTTGATTCAATTCTCACGTTTTTTGGCTGATTTTGTTCGTCGTAGAGATTTCCGGTGATTGTTTGAAAACGTTTTCACAAATCGTTATCACCCTATTGAATGACGATAGATTTTCAACAGGACGCTACAACAGATGTTCCTTGATAATCACGTTTGTGCTTCTAACTTACACTGTAATGTGAAATTTCTTGAATGATTTTTTTAGAAAAATCGAACGAAACATTGAAATCAGATCAGAGTTGAGTAATTTTGAACAATCTAATCACAAAACGCTTGAGTTCTTCGAATTTTTTTAAGTCCATTTCTATTGAATGTATATTGTAATAAAATGTCGTTCGAGAAATCTGTACCTAAAACTATTATGGCTATTTTACCGTGCTATTCTTCAGTTAATTTATTCAACAGCTGGTTTCGACGGTAGCTTTAAACCAATTAAACACCGAAGACACGTGTTGAAAAATATAATTTCAAACATTCGTCTTCTGCCGTTATTCTAACTTTTCAGGTTGTCTATTATACTGCAATAAAATCTTCCCGTCGGATCTTCGAGTAATGATTTGTCTGGTAGCTATAACTTCAGATGGCGATTTTAGAATTTTTTTCATCCCGCGTACAGCATCATTGATATTGTCTCGAAAAGCAACGTCAGTTTGCTCATGGAAGTGAACGATAAAGAAGGAAAAAATGGAGTTAAATACTCTTAATTGAATTCAAGGATTCTCTCAATAAACACCGGAGTCGATAGGCAAGATACCTTGCAAGGATCGTGGACGAGATTGCGGCAGAATTCCCGCAGAATTCCAACGGAATGATCATTGGTGCTCACTTCCTGTACAAGCGTCAGTGTGTGTTGCACTTGCGAGTTATCCTCGAAGCGAGGAAGGCCCTTAGCGCTCTTAAGGATGCAAATTGAATTCACGTATATTATACTTGCCTGCTGAATCTACCGCGAACTGGCGTGAATTGAAACTAGAGCGTTACGCTACAAAGGGTAAGTTGCGAGGTACGTCTGGGCGCTTCCGAGTTCTTTTTAATACTATTTGTTCCTAATTAAGAGTTCCCCGTTTCTCGTTCCACGAGACGACAAAGAGACCTCGGAAGTTGAGCGGGGCAAAAAGAAGAAGAAAAACGGTATGAAATTACGAACGAAATTATTTCAAAAAGGAAATTCTACCAACAAAATGTAGAAGTCTGTGGAAGTATGTATTCGAACGGTGCAGCAGACGTTATAGACTTCTTGGAGCCGACTACGAATTCAAACGGTGTTTCAAAATTCTTAAATCACACAATCACAATAATGCTTTGCCCGTGATTCTGATTTCTGTTTCACACGAGATTTTAAAAAATTGCAGATTTTCAATCAAACAACACCTATAGTGCATGAATCCAAGTAATATTTCTCGCCTTTCGAGTAGGCACGCGATAGTCTGGCAAGTAGATTCGTATTCCCGTCTGATCCTGGGGGAAGGTTGCATTGGGAGACTAATGGTGGGTGCCCGGGCCGCTTGTCTTAACACCCCACAATACATTAGCCCCGCGTTACGTTGGAGACATTGCATAACGTATCCCTTATACACGCCTATCCATACTTACTTAAAGCCTGCTGCACCGGGGGTCTCAAGGGCCGTCTAAATTACCGGGATCACCAGAGCGGCGTCCGATGGACCGTTAACCAAAGAGCCGCTGGGGATCGAGCTTGCGACGAAATAAGGCTTCGCCAATTTTTATCACATCCTTATTCACCGAGCGATATATTTCGTTTTCTTTTTTTTTTTTGTTTTTTTTTTTGTTTTTTTTCGTACCAAGGGAGAGAATTAGGGCGGCGTTGGAGCTACACGATCCTACCTAAAGAAAACTGTATTATACTTCACGAAATATGTATGAATATCAGTCGACTAATCCAAATGTTCCAAACATCGCTACACTACTTGATCGTTTTGTGTCAGAAGCCCAAAATTTGAATCATACTTGTTTTACCACTTTTGTATCATATATTTATATCTTCACCAAAAACACACCTCAAAATTATGTTGTGCTCTAATGTAATTCAGACTACTATCCAATTTTGTTTTTCAATTATAGATTTCATCTCAACATTGATATGGAGCTAATAACTTTTGAGAATTTTTACATGATTATGCATTGACACCGACAAGATCGCAATACCCTTTGTCGCACAAAATAGCACAAAACTGTGACAAACGATGTTTATATTGATGTTCATTGTTCCTGTTATTCTCATTTGTCTACATAGAAATAGTTGAATTTTCGACGACGTAAAAAACGAAAACGAGAATTAAAAAATTTTTCTCAAAAACAGACGAAGGATTCGCTTTGTACTTCGCCACGAACGGTATTGGATGTAAGGGATTAACAGCTTATACAAAAGGGATAAACCGATTCCGAGAAAATCTCCAGGGTAGAATGGTCGTTAGGATCCCATTTGTTTTATCCTTATCTGAAACGGACGCGTCCGTCTTCAACGCGGCGCGCTTCACCTGCGGACGATAATTAAAATCACCTTATCAGCAATTATTCTTGGGTGGAGAGCCTGCTCAACTCCTCAGGGCATGCGGCCGTATATCGGGCACCAGACACATCGCCTTCTGACCCTCTCACCTCGGAATTGAAATAACTAAGCCTCTTTTCACTCAGCCGTGCCTCATTCCTTAAACTGATGCTCAAATTGAATTAAAAACTTTTGTACTCTCTTCAATATTCCCGATTAAGGTCTGATCATAAATTTCTCTTACTGAAAACTGGGAGAAAAATTTTCTCGAAGCACGCAATTATTTTCTATATCTTCGATCCTGCGATTAAGTGAAACCTGTGATTCGATTCAAATTTGGGATGTAAAGCCGCAAAGCTACAAACTGAAAGATTTTTTCTAATCGGTTAATTGAGAGCGACGAAATAAGAACATATTTAGTATTTATGTATTATCGTGGTGAATTAGTTTTTACTTCAACCTATACTACAATTGCTTAATTTTCTTTCGAAGATTGGCTGAAAACAAACGTG
This sequence comes from Diprion similis, assembly GCF_021155765.1. Classification (NCBI taxonomy): domain Eukaryota; kingdom Metazoa; phylum Arthropoda; class Insecta; order Hymenoptera; family Diprionidae; genus Diprion; species Diprion similis. The sequence goes on along the minus strand of NC_060110.1, from coordinate 7,496,709 downwards.
CCCGTAATTATAGATGTCCGTAGGCTTACTGGAAACGGTTAATTATCGCCTGGGTGCAGGCTGCGCTGATTACAGTGATTATACGCCGTCGGTGCAGTTCTTCGCATCAGATAGGTAAGCGATCCTAGAAAACTTCTAGGGAAGTTTATTCCTAGCAACGAACCTCACGCCGTTCAAACGTGTGAAAAGATACTCGAGTTAATTGATTTTGCAAAATTTCTTTTCATTTTTTTTTTTTTTTTTTTTTTTTTTTTAAGAGTAAATAATACCAAGTTAAGGATGCACGAAATGTACAGTCGGCTGAAAAATGTGTTGAAATAGAAATACAAGTAAACAAAAGTTCGAAAAGTGTAGCTAACAATATAGCTCATTTTATTCACAATTGAATACACCGTAAATCGTGTGGAACAGTTTGTTTTCTTGAGTTCGTCGGTTGGTACAATAATTAATTCGACATGTTATGCAATCGTTTTAATTTACAGCTGATAACCCTGTTTTTTAGCAACAAACATATTATCGTTACCGTATATTCAATTCCAACGATCCGTGGTTAATTCGTTCGCGAGTAAAATGCGCCATTGTTAATGAGAATCGGATAATCAATGTGGATTCAACGTTGAAAACTGAAACTGAACGCTAAATTTTTTGATACCTCGAGGTCTTTCGATTTCCAATGAAGCGTTTTAAAAAATTTTCCCATATATGACGAGATTTTTTTTCAGTTATATATAAATAAGTTAGATTATAAAAATATTTCTAACTTTCGTTCCATAACGTTTTTGTTTCAACCACTTTTTCGTTTCGACTACACATCCAAGCATCCTAAATACAAACCTAATCTCCAAGCTTTCAAGCATAAGGCAGCAAAAGTGGCCGTATGATAAGCGGCCATATATCGAGCGGCACTATAGCGAGTGACGACTCGACCGAATTTTACGAGTACTGGTTGCAACGACGCAGGTCATAAAGTAAAATTGAAACGTCTCACGGCATCTAGGTAATACTGTAATTACGAAAGTTTACGAGGCACAAAGGGCGGAAGTTGGCGGCTAGGTGATTCTCTACAAAGTTCCGGTGCAGGAGGGGGGAGGGGGGGTGAGTGGGGCTAGATGCAGGAGCGTAATTTAGTGGTCCTGGTATATTCATTCGTTCGTTCCGCGTCTCTTTATTACTTCCATAGCGGGTGTATGCCGTTGGAGGTATTTTAATAAGTCCATAAATATTCCCATTAAAGGGCGACACCATGATTTTACTCATGGCTTCGGCTCGCTGGGACCGAGGAGTTCTAGAGTTCTCTTGATGAACGTTCCAACTTTCGGATCCTAGACTCCAGCGGCCAACTCTGCAACGTAATTGATGACATATTGGACTAGCTTTTGTCTTTACGGTTAAATGAAATTCTTGTAAAATTTCATCCCTCTTTCCGTCGCTGCTAACAATTCCCTATCCAACCGATCTATTCGAGTTATTACACATATATATTCGTCCGCAGTGTAGGGTATTGGAGTCTGGAAAGTTTTGTTCCCCTTCCTGAAAATTGCCGTTTCAACGGTGTAGTTACGTGGACCAATTTGAAATTCGAAAACTGCAGTTGAAAAATAGTTCCCACCAATCCCGGAAAGAATTGTTAATAGTGAGAATCGGCGAAATTGCCGGTGTAGGTGTAGTAACGATCAGTTTTGAAAAATTTAGGGACTGGGTGAGCTTGAGCTTGCGTCTAAAATCCAGATGTTATCAAAGTTGGAACAGCTCGACGTAAGTTTCAGGTACATAATTATAAAGCACCAGCTGAAGAGGTGAGCCAAAGGGTTGTGGACGGGTAATAGAGTTGATTAATGAGTCGTATTACTCGTCGAATGGGAACCTCAGTCAAATCTCGGCAATTCGTCATCCGCGCATTCCCTCCTCCTCCTCCTAACCCCAACCACAACGTTAAGCGAGTTCCAAAGCTAGCTATTCACCCTTGCAGCTCTTCGTCGGCGAGCACTATGTCAAGAGGGAACATTCAACAGGGTTTTTAGTCTAGAATATATACTTGATAAACAAAATACTCAATTTAATAAGGTTTGTGAATACTGGGATTTTGATAACGGGAAAGGAATGAGACACTCTCTGAGTTTTTTTTTTTTTTTTTTTTTTTTTTTTTTTATAATTTTCATGAATCAATGCAACTTTTGTCAATTTTAAGCTTTTACTCGATTCTGACTATTTCACTATGTTTAGCATATTTTCTCAGAATAAGCCTTCGGTACTCTTGTGTCAGAAGCAAATCGAAGTGAAAGAAATTGTAATATACTTAGAAATAACTTTATGATCGTAAGGACCTAACTAATCAGTGTTGTAATTTTTTTTACCTTTCGTCTCACGCATCGAAAGAAATGTGAAATTTTTCAGGAGCTTTGTTATATGCGTAAAGTACGTTAAAAAGCCCTGCTTGTTTTCCCCCCTCTCTAATTTGGAAGGTTGTTTCGCCAAATACCGATTCTTTTTATCAATTTCATTATGAAATAGTCACGCTGAGTTAACTTAATAACATTATCAAATTGTCATGTTTGTAAGCAGCGAAGATCTCTTTGAAAAAAAAAGCTTGAATATGAAGCTTCGTTGCCGATCGTTAAAGAATGGTTAAAATCTATTATATTCGTTCGATTTAACTCTAAGATGACTGATTGTATTAAGAGATTATTTTCTATAGAGTTACTGAAGTAGATTTTTATCTCCTGTAATCAATTCGAGTCTGCCATTTATTGATCATAATCCATATCGATGCAATGTTGTAAAATTAGATATTTCATGACGTCAATTAATAAAAAAATCAGTATTCAAGCTATTGTTCATGAGGCTAGAATTTTTTATTATTACAGATGTCTTAGTTTGATACGAATACAACAATTTATATCATCGTGATAATTTTTTTAAAGTAAGCCCATATTTTTGATTCATGAATCTCATACTCATTCAACTCAGCAGGGGATCACCTTTCACGATATTCCAATTGCTATATATATATGTCGGTTATTTTTTACTTGCGATCAATCTGCAGAAATTGAGGTTTTTTAAAGAATAAATCCGGCCTCCCTGGATTTGTGCTTCAGCTATTCGACGGATTCGCCTCATTCTGCTCCCCTGAACCGTTTTCCATGTTCCTTATCACGGAGTTCAATCCTGCAGATTCATGCCCTTCAGGGCGAGCCATTTATCAATCGGTCGGCAATGAAGGATGGAAATTTGTGAAGAAGAAATCGTTGACTTCGATCTCTGACTGAAGTTAATAAATCCGCAAAATTCAATCGTTGGGATGAAACTGTTGTGAATAACAAAATCTCTAGTGAAACCAGCTTTTCGGATTTTTCACCAACTTTTAAATCGACTAATTATGACAAAGTGTTAAAGTGTTTCGGAAAATATTAACAATCCCATGGTCATGGTTATGGTATTGGATAAGAGAAATAAAAATTATTGAAAAAAATGTTTTCAAATGTCTTTCTTTGCAACTTCAGTTTTTTACTATTATTTTAATACAATCGTAATAAATACAATCAATCAAAGATGTTCAAAACCTATGTCAATCAGGATCAAAGGAGACAAAGAAAAAGAACAGAACGACAGCCGTGTAAAAAAGCTGGAAAAAATTATTTGTTCTCTTCTGTTTCCTGACATATTAATTACGTGTCGCAGAATAAAATTTCGTCGAGTGTCTCGCAGTGAACGAGATATTATACCGGAGTGTAATTTCGAGGTCGTAACCTTCACTAATTACGGAGTTTATAAGTTTTGACACGAATGAAAATTACTATGTGTACATGAATATTAGTCAATTTTTTTCTCCCAAACTCTAGATCCCAGTTTTGCAATTATTTTCCGATAAATCGTTTGAGGAAAATAAGAAGAATCGTAGATTTTCGAGGACGATTAATATGTAGATATTACAGTTCACGCATTTGATTCTATGGGCCTTAAGTATAACGCATTGAATTATTTTTACTTCTAGTAAAATATTATTTCAAATTTATTATTGCAATAAAGTTTTACAGCTGTAAATTGTAGTGAAAATCGTGTGATGTGACTACCAGACTCCCTTTTATCGTCGCCCCGTCAAAAGGTTGACGCGCAATATCTGAATGAGCCCTAATAACTTTCAGCGCCCTTAATAAAGTTCATTTAAAGTCCATTAGCAGCGGACGTTTATGGCCGTTTCATAAATCCAAGACTTACGCGTGTATCAAGAATTTCTCTTACCTTATAAGCACAATGCCACAAATAATAAATTTTCTCACATCACGGAAAACGTTTGATGTGTAATTTCTGTATATTTTTTTACGTAACAAATTTGTGATCATTTATTACCGTATTTTGATTGTACAAGGGACTGAAATATTTTTGGACAATTCATTTTCCTTCCTTCATTTCTCATTCAGTTTAGAGCCAGGTATTTTCGCCGGAATTTACTATCTCGAAAATTAAAACGTCCGCATTACAATATAGATAGAACCGAGGGGTCGCTTGAACTCTGTGTAATATTCATATACTATATACACGGATAAAATATATTATTAGAAATATTTCGTAATATCGTGTAATTGTGATTTCAAAGTAATATATACGCAAGACGTTAGGTGAATAATGTAATTGGATTTTAAAAATCGATGGAATAAATTTGAATTATTTCAACATTCAAAGTCTATCGAGAAGCTTAATATAATTATGTGAATAATGTCACGCAAGATTTAAATTCCGCAAAATTGCAATTACGAAAAATAAATACATGTATGAATAATCTGATACTCGCTTATTATAATATTATATTTTCGATATGCAAAAGGAGTATAAATTGATGAGTACCTACTTGAAACACTTCATGAAAAATTTCTGCGAGGAGAAATCACATGAGTCGAATCTGCAATATGGTAACACATTACATATATATATATATATACAGTATAACTCGTTAGTTATACGGACATACTGAAAACTGATAATTCAATAAGCCGAGTTACGAATTGACGATTCCTTCACTTCAGTCACGAAATCGAGGGAAACTGCAAACTTCTCAGAGCTTACAACGTGTGCTATACCTATATGCCAGTGATTCACCCCGACCCACCTGACGCTGACCAGTTCTCTAACTGATGTTAAACGACCCAACTTTGTTATCCCAGTTATCGCCTTGACGATGTTCCGGCTTCCGGTGCACACAGATATATATTATATTAGGGTGTTTCATAAAAAAATAATTTGCGATTTTCCACCATGCCACCCCGTAAAAAGTTTCTTCAGGTTAAAAGAAAGATTCTGTCAAAAGATGAGCGATTCACGTTACTTTCTTCAATCTTTTTGAATTTATCAAATATCGTGAATAATTTTTTTTCTATTGCTTACATCAATCGTAAGATCAATTGACATCACAAGTATATAACAGTGTCAAAATTTTTGGACAATTTATACTTCAATATGGCACTTTTTTCGACCAAAAAACTCAAATGTTTTTGATTCGTTTCTGTAATTCTTATGTTCTAAAAAGTAAAAAATTTCACCTACGAGGCAAAAGTTGCAGTAAGTCATCGATGATAATTTTGAAACTTTATATACTTAACTAATTTTCTGACTAGTTAATTAAGCCGTTAAACTTGAATTCTCCCGAACCTAAAATAATTTGAACATTCAATAGCAGCAGTAGTTGCAAGATTTCAACTGCTGATAATTGAATCGGACCTGGAGCAGGACGAGGTCGTTGAAAAAGGTAGAACTCGCTAGAAAAACGCTTGCGAATTTTGTCATCTCCCAAACTTTTTTTCGCGAAGTCTAGTCTGTAAATAAAACCGGAACTCACCTCACTGATCGCGTCGGTCACGTTCAACCTCGATGTCTCGTTTTTATTAATCCCACAGATTTCCAGCCGCTGTACCTAGGTTCTGCTCTCTGCAAAGACTGCATCCATGTTTTACCAAAAAAATTCATGCTCCAATTAGATCCCTTGTAATTGTCGTTGGAGTTCGGAAAACTGCTGCAACTGATAAAATACGTGCAAAATATAAATTATGTTAGATTCACTGGACAGATTAGTTGGATTGCGATTTTTTTTTTTTTTTTTTTTGTGACAGCCAATTATTTGGAATAGTCGGTGATATACGGTCATCGATTGACCCGCTTGTAGCGATATCCATGCAGAGTTGAGCAATACTAATTACGTTCTAATTACTAATTACAATTCTGATTTGTTACGATTAAGTTACTTTTAACTAAAAAATAAAATTCTATAACATCGGCGTCGACATTTATTTCAACTACAAATTACAATTAAAATAAGTGAGATCAAAATTCCTATTGAATCATCAATTATAATTATAGTTTGTGCTTATTTTTCATCTAATTACTATTTCCGAAAACGATTGACATTTTTTTTTACTCTAAACAGTATATTTCAGTGGATTTAAGTACAAGCTGGTTAAACCGACTTCATCCACCTTTTTGAAGACTAATGAATGACTAATTGTGACTGAAAAGAAATTAAACCACAATTTCAATTATAATTTATAATTAGCAAGAATCTAATATTAATTACAATCTCATTTACAATTAACCAAAAATTCATACTAGTTACAATTTTAAATCACATCTCAAGTGGCCACAAATCGTACGAAAAGTTCTAACAGCTTTGATAGTTGAATTTCAAAGCATTAGGTTTTAAAAAGGTTCAATAAATATTTCTAGTAAAAGCATAGTTTTGTATTCTATTAATCAATTAAGTTGTTTTAGGATCTCAGAAACAATTGGTTAAACATGTAACAAAAAGTGTGCAAAAATAATAAAAAACAAAAATTTAGTGAAATTCATTGTTAGATAGTCGTTTGAACTCAAACTTACAAAATGATTGTGTCGAATTAATTATTAGTTATGCCGATCATTTGCAGGTGTACATCACACCACATATAAAGTTATTAAGAGTAGGTTTTCCCATTTTTCCACCTCAAAAAACCTAACTATAAATATTTCCCGTAGCCATGATTACGAATCCCAACTAGGCAGTTATCTGATTTTTTTTTAAGAGTACGAAAAGTCCGCAAGCTCGAGTCTGGCCGACGTAATACCGGATTACGAGCTGCGCAATGGTGTTTCAACTTGGCGACCCATTTTATGCAGTGTACGTTGGTCGGAAAAGAATTCAAGCCACAAGAGCAACAAGAACAACAACAGCTCTAAGGAAAATGAAAGGAAACAAAATGCTTGGAAGAAAAAATTGAGACGATGAAAAGGTCGCGGGGAAAAAGTCTCGGTTCTTAATTCCCGTGCCTCCTTTAGTCACGCCCGAGTCACCCTACAAAAGACTCTCTAATCCGCCTAAAGCGCAAAGGCGAGACCATGTTCGCGAACATTGCACGTACTCCCAGGTCTCATGATGCTCGTATTGTACTCGGCTTGATTCACATTTTCTGCGGTCAGGATTTTGTTCTTTCGTATTATTTTAACGGCACTGGTGCGAGTTCGCTCTCTTACAAAACGAACGCGAGCGAACCTTAGCCCAGATTCAACGACGGTCGTCTATGTTTTCTGAAAAAACTTTGCTCTTTTCACTCCGCAAGGTAAAGATAACACCAAGCGATCACGTATGAGTTATGAAATTCCGCACTCCCGATTTTTCACTAACTTTTCTCGGGACATTCAATTTTTTTTACTGTAAAATTCCTGATGTTATATCGGGGCAAAGACTGATTCTGCAAAATCTTAGGATTAAAACTGTTGTTAGGTTTGATCGATTGATGATTAAGTCTAATGAATTGAAAATACATATAACGCGCGTGGTTATATGAATACAGTAATTATGCAGAAGAGTAATAAGTCATCTGTCAAAGCCACAAAATCAATATAATTTATGCTTACGGTAATCTCAAGTACATATTGTTTCCCTCAGTGCAAAAGTTTTTCAAGCGAGGCAAAATGGGATAGGACAGGAATCTGATGGAAGATCTTCATTTCACATTTTCTTGCGGCGTCGTATTTTGTCGGCGAAATATTATTGTATGTTCAAATAGTGAAATACATGCTTTAATAATTGCTACAAAAACAGTAATATCAAAATTTCATTCGAATAATCATCACCACTTTGAGTTTCGACTTAATTGATAAAAAGTGAACTTCACAAAAACGTTATGAATTGGAAAATTTATAATCACTGTTTCAGATTCTCGTGGAAAGATATTGTGACTAGATTACCTTGAAACCAAACATGTAGATACAGTATAAATTCAGTTAAGATTAGTTTATACAACCCGAAAGGTTGAACAAAGGCAACGGCTTTTTGGAATTGCATAGATTCTGAGAAAAATAGGGAGTCTCCTTAAATCGACTATGTATATACAAGCACATATGTATAGACCAGTAGTCTATTAAGTCCGCGAGCGGTTCAACGGGTAGCAAGTAAGCGAGAGGAAACGGGAACGAGGAACGAGGAAAAAGGGAAAAGGGAAAAGGGAAAAGGGAAAAGGGAAGAGGGAAGAGGGAGGAGGTCGCGTAACGGCTTCATGGCCTCACCCTGAACATTTTTTCTTTATTTTACGGTACCATCCATCTCTTTCGCCGTCCCCTCAAATGTCGTCGGATAACATGATGCCTTCATTATATATCACATCGCTCTTGCGTCTGTCGCGCCGTAAAAACAAGCTACAAATATGAAACTCCTCCGTTCCTCTCCTCCTTCTCTCACTCTCTTTCTCTCTCTCTCTCCTCCTGCTCCCCCCGTGAATTGTCATACGGTCAAAGAAATTTCCTGCGAGATTTTCGTCACGCGACCTTTCACCTCCGAGTGCATACATCGGCATATACATACATATATATCCGTTTACGCATATATTTCATGGCTCGTACTACAAGTCACATTTATTAAACTTTCGTCGCCCTCGTTTTCCCTGCAAACTCTTATCCGATTTTCGCGTTTTGCTATTTAATTTCATGAAACTGCGCTGGTATATTCACAGATGATCGGCATTGACTAAGTTTATTGTATTGAAAATAATCTACCGTTTGGTCCTAATCCAGATTCGAATTTATTTATCAAGAAAAATAATTCCTTAAAAGAATTCGCCTACCGTGTTGAATTGTTCACGAATTCTATTCCTCCTGCAGCGAACATTGAGTCAGATCCTCGCTTCTCAAAATCCAAATATTACAGCGGCTGATCAAAAGCAAAAAAAGAAACGACCATTTGGATTCTATTTTATAACTTAATCATCAAGTAGGTAAGGGACGAGCAAAATCGGTCCACTAAGCGAGGAATAACGTGAGACCAATTTCGACAACGAATTTTGTTTTGTTTTTGGCCTAAGAATCCACTTCAAGCGTTATCGACATTTTTTGAAATTCCATTGATCCCATTTTGCTCGCCTCTTCCTAAGTGCAAGAGGCAAAGTGAACTTATTAAAAATTGGTTAGAATGTTTTACAGTCTAGGAGAATTTATCGTGGATCTTGTAATTGCATAAAACTTAATTAGGTGACTAAGAAAATTAGAAATCACGATAATATTTTCTTGAATAAATCCAACTTTGAAAAAATGAGTTTTGCGATGCAGATTGTCCGTCGCATAGACTTAATTTGAATAACGGCTGTTGGATTTCGGGGTATCGGTATAGAGTTCCCATAAATTAAGGGGGCCAATCTTACTTCCAGCAATGGCGGCTGTGCTACCAGTCGACAGTATGCATACATATTACATTTACATGTCTATATCGGAACGTAATTTATTTATCATTCATTTATATGTACGTATATTAAATATTAATCGTACACCCGTTTTTCTGAAATTTTGTCGATCGTTTTTCGGATACTCACCGGCAGGTCGCAGGTTCTACGAGGGAAGCGCTCCATATTCCACACAAATCTGAAGCTGGCAACCTGAACTGGCCGCTTTTTAGGGACGCATTAGGGTCAGGGTCCCTGCAGTCGATAGTTTCGATTTTTCGTTGGCGGTCTCGACACGTATATATATTGAATGCACCGATATCATCACCAACGTAGGACCGGCAAGAGATCCCGAAATTTTAGGACTTGTTCTATCTTCTGAACCTTCTATTCCCTTAGAGTTTAAATTAACCGTTTCAAATTTAAGTCTCATTCGCAGTTTTCAACAGTTTAATTGAATGGAGCTTCGAGTGTTTAAAAAATTTTTTAAATTTCTGTATCTAATTGTAAGCAGAAGATGTGATATATAAATGTGATAAAATATTTCAACCACCTTGGAATCTGGTTTCTTCCTATTTTCGACTTTGCTAAAAATTCATGCTTGTTCAAGTCCTCGTCTGCCTTAAGTTATTCTGAGTGAAAAAGGGAACTTCGTTACAATACATAAATCCGGATTATAAACATGTCGGAGAAGCTGAAGCGAATGGGGGATGCTAAGGGTATTGTGGCAGATGATAAGTTTATTTATAAACCGGAAGTGTAAGATGGTCGGGGGTGAGTCAAGCCGGTGAGCCCTTCACTCGAGCGGGGGTAAACTTTCCAGACACACTGCATCGCGGTCATCGATTGTGGCATTGAGCCAAGGCCTTCTTATCCCAGCGGTTTGTGTATATACAATATACTTTATACATATATGCGTGATTATAAAATTCAGACTTAATCGCACTCTTTATAAGTGCCCGCTAGCTCCATAAATTACTGAGGAAAATTCCACTTGCTATAGTTAGTGGAAAATTCAAAATGGTTACAGTAACGGTTCAAAAGTTGTTGAAATTACAAAAGAATATTATGCAAGTAACTGTACTAATATTAATCTGATATTCAATGATGTCATTGCTAGATAATCAGGTTGCCGCAACGTTAAATCTGTTTGTTTAATCCACTACCTCAATTTTTTCAGATAAATAAAACCTTAAGCTCAATTTATTTTTACATCGACATCAAACTACCAGAATAGTTACAAGAAAGTACAGTACGAGTGACGATGATAAAAAAGATCAGTAACACATGCTACATTTTTTTCATACACTCCAAAACTCATATTCATTTCGTGACTAGAACTATATTTATCCGTTATGATAAAATATGAAAATAGTTGAGGACTTGATATACAAAATTGCTATTTTTTTTCGAAATGACCACACCGCAATTCCACCCAACGATCGTTACTAACGATAAAACGATCTCTCCGCGGTGTGTGTAATATATGAGATAACTTATAGCTTATAACCAATATATATATAAGGTGTAGGAGAGAGAGAGAAATCTCGGAGAGTGAAGTATATTACTGACACAGATTCATCGTGCAGACTGATATTTCTACCCCCGCCTCTCCGAGGGAGAAGGATCCTTTCATAAGTGTAGGTAAGTACAACAAAGTTGATCAAAATAGCTTCTCCGCTTTTCTGCTTTACTTTTCCTCTTTTTTCTTTTTCCCATCCCTCGCGATCTCCGCTCCGCCGCATATCCCAATTGTATTTCGTCGTCAGAGTGATTTTTGCATTCTGTATACAAATATATGTATATACACTGACATACTTCTACGCCACAGCTGCAAAGGGGCAAGGACGCAAAGTACTTAAACCGAGATGCGTTCGTGAGAGGGGTTCGGAACAAAATTCGCGGATTCCGTCGGGTAATTTGATCGGTAAGAGCAACGGAGATTGTAGCCGCACCAATGGGGTGTGAAATTGGCTTAAGAACCGGATTTTCGAAGCTTAAGATGGCGTGCTGCCTATGTATTACGTCTGGAAACTCGTGAACACCGGTGTAATTCCAAGTGCTTTAAAATTGCTTGCATTGCATTTCCGGCTCCGGTGACAATGGATACACCTTCGATTGCCGGCTTCTGAAATCCATTCACTTCTGCGAGTAAAATATAATAAATCTGGTTTCCGGTCAGTCCCGATGCGCTCAAGACCTCGGAATCGGAACAGTATATTGCGCAACTAGTGCGGTAATCACCTATACATTAAGCGTACTATTTTTTCTAACTGAGTTCACGGAATTCGATTTTGCGTACCCAAATGAGTGCGTAAAAGAGTACATTTCCACACGAGTGCAAGAATTAAATCGAAATATCTTTTTTACTACAGATGCGTCGAACACTCGATTTTCTATGACTGTAACACGTGCCTAAAATGAACGCAGCGCAAATCTACAAAAAAAAAAAAAACAACTCAACTTTGAAGATTGCAAATTTGGTAATAAAAATTATAGGACCGTTGAATTTTCACCGTTGTAAAACTGATAAAATATCCCTAAACAATAATCCTAACTATGCGTCAACCTCTAAGGTGAGACAAAAAAAAAGCTCCCTAAAGTATCGGCCGCCTTTTATCCAATTGGTTCGGGGATCATGAGGCGATTATCGGTTCAATTGTGTCACGTGTTGTGCGAATTGAGAGGCAATAAGGTGCAGGACTGGCTGATATTATGCCGGACGAGTTCGGACACAGGACATTTATCGTCGGGCGATAAATACCTGATTAGTACACGGATAGCTGTAATCGCCCGAACATGTAATATCATACGCACGTGTATTGTAGCTGTTAGAGGAGATTGGTCGTGCAATATATCTCTGCGACACGTCTAGGCGCGATGATTATGGTTATATTGAATCGATTTACAACACAGCAGCCATAACACTCGCGACGATTTGCTGCAGCGACGACACCTCGCATTCTAAATGTGCATGTGCCGAATAATTACTCAATATTGCTCGAGGTGCGTCCCCGCAGAAAATCGCGGTTAGTCGAACGGAGCGGGATTGATTAGGAGTCGAAATTGTCTTTCTGTCCATTTCTTTTCCCGTAGAAATTAATTTCGTTATTCTTTGTATGAGATTTTTGAACGTCTTGTTAGACTAGAATGAAAAATTGAATTTTTTCAAAGGTCTGTATTCATTTTTGAATTGAAAATCGCAAAGGTGTTTGAATTGCGAAAAGTTTCATCATGTTTCATGTGTTTTTCATGACACGACGCGTCATCTTAGATCGGTGCTCTGGTTGAATTTTCAAGTTACAAGTAAAAATTTTCCAAGCTTCTAAGTTTCAAGTAGTCAGGAATTGTAGGATTTCAAAATTGACGAAGTACAGCATCAATGATAATTGATGTAAAAATTTTACTACCGTTGCTTCAAGTTACAGATAATTTATAACCATGATTCGATATACTGCGAACGTGGAAAATTAAAAATTTTCATACTTATCATAAGATTCTTCGTGATTTATATGTGGATAAATGTAGCAATTTAGAAATTCACTAAAAATAAAAATAATTGAACAAATATCACAATATCCAAAAATTCTAAAACTAAATCATTCAGTCGGTTAATGCAATTGCAAATTTCTCAATCCTGAAATTATTTAAAGGTTAATTTGCGACTGGTAATATACGGTGTATGAACATTGAATTGAAAATTCCAAAATTTCGTTTCGCAGATATAAATCAGTTTCCATGTGGTTAAAGTGGCGGCATTTTTTCCAACAAAAAAATTGGAAAATTTGAGTGTTTCGAATTCACAATACCAAGAAACTGATTGTACATATAATTATAGGGATTCTCAAACGTCTATTTTTCGTAGTTCAATTGGAAAACATGTTGGAGAGTTGGAAAAAGCCAATAAGAATTGTAAATTCAAATATCGCAGATTCCTAATATTAATTCCACTCAACAAAAAATATAAAATAAAATATTGTTCACAATTACAGGTGTTATACACAAATTCATACGTTAACGTCGTCCGTTAAAACATAAAAAATTTGTTTTCCACATTCCCGAGAGATTTCCAACTTTTTTTAGTCATTTCGCCCACGTTTGGTGTTCAGATCAATTCGCGTCCGTGAAAGATGAAAAATCAAATTAAAAAAAGTACCCCACTCGATTATTAATTAGCGCATGAATATCGACTCTCGAGCCTGAAGCACCGCAGTTCTCGGTTTATAATTGCCGGCTAATGCTGACTAGCTATCACCGCATCCCACAGTATAATTATCGTATCGGCCATCGTGCCGTTTCAATTAGCCGTCTTTTTATCTCCATCGCTATCACGCTCATTCGCTTGCACTGCGGCGTAACTATTTCGTTATTTTTTTTGCCTACAATGCGGGTTAAACTTTACCCTCGTCTTTTTTCCACCCCTTAGAAGGGCTGTCTAGCCTGCTCAGGCTGATCACCGGTTCCTCGCATTTTTTTTTTTTTTTTTTTTTTTTTCCTTTTCAAGAAATTTGCATTTGTTAAGTCTTGTTACCGATTATACGGGTAGTTTTAGTATAGCTATAGTATGAATTGACCCTTCGTGAATATGACTACATCTAAATACTTCAACTTTCAAATAACAAACGAGAATCAGCTCAGTGAACAGGAAAAAAGCGAAGAAGTTCGATCGCTTCGAAGTATATTTAAACTTTGGAATTTGTTTTCATTTCACCTGTGGCTGTTTTCAAATTTCCAATTGTTATTTGGGCGTTTGGTTGAAAGTTTCTAAATGTTATCTTTTCATTTGTTCGAGACATAACTTCTAATTATAGATATTATTATTCAAATTGGTTGAGACGTCTCAAATTATCGTTTTAAAAAAAATTTTCAAACAACGAAAAACCAAGATCTGAACAACAAAATGAGACTCTAATCGATACTTTCCAACCATCCCTAAAAACAAAACGAAAAACTTTCGAAATATGAATCCGTGAATAGTCACTGGTTTCCAGTTACAATTACAATATCACTGGAAAAATGAGTATGTCATTGATATCGATAAAATTTTACCGATTGTATTTCCTTAGCAAAATTCTACTTTCGCGATAGCTGCCTGCAATTCCGTCAGCACCCGTAGGAGAAGATCTATCGAGAAAGGAAGCCGATAAGCTAGTAAACGCGATCGGCAGGCGATTTCGGGGTTTCACAGCTTCTAGCGATCGAGGGTAATTCGGCATTGATGACGTGCGGTATTTAATTACCCTCGGAGGGATGCTTAATTGGCTTGATTATTATAACCGAAACGCCTCTCTGCCTATCGCCAACTGCGTCACGATTTCACCACCCGTTCACATCCGGAACATCCAGATACGATCTTGATCTGCGCCGATTTTCAGGGTCAATTTTGGAAACTCTGTCTCATTTCTTACGGCCTGATATCGTTTACACAATTTTTTGTCATTTTCTTGCTGACCAGGTAAGACGTCATTACAAGATGTATGAAATAATTGGAAAAATGACGATATTTTTTGAAAATTTTCAATATATTTTCAAAACAAATTAAACTTCAAGATGGTCTGAATGTTCGTATATCAAAAGTGATTTCATTGGAGAAGTCCGAGGAAAAAATTGAATGTTTTGAATTTCCATAACTTAATAGAGTTTCAACTAAGCTCTATTTGACTTTTTGAAGTCGTGTTCACTCTGCAAAAAAAGCTCTCTGTTATACCATGAAAGAACGAAAGAAATTTCCTATTTAACTTTATGACAAAAGTCCATAATAAGCTATATTTTCATTGACGATGCTTGAAATATTTGAGATGAAAAATGATTCGACTTTTCGAATTTTCAAAAATACATTTTATCGTATCAATGAATGGACCGATTGTTCTCCTATTAACAAATAAAACTTGTTTTTGGAGTGATCACAATTGCGATGGTTATTTTTAGGTAATGATGGTAGTTTCCGCGTGTTTAAAATTCCATATAATTTTTTTCCTCAACACTAAAACCACCAGACCAGTCAAAATGACCGGTTTTACAAATTTCATTTTAAAATTCTTACTTCCCATTTTACCTCGGTAATTCCTGGTTAAGTCTGCACACTTTTGAATAAAACTCCAGTGTAATTCATGAAAAAATGATAATAAGAAAATTTAAAAAAACGCAATAAACTTGAAAGAAACTGCAGAGTGCAACATAGACGATGCATCTGAGGCAACTGCGGGCCTAACGAACCGAGAAGAGAACCTCGGACAGGAAGTAGACCGGGGGTGAGAGAGGTTGAAGAAAAATAGCAAGAGCTGATTGTGCAGAGAAGGAGAAGGAGAAGGAGGGAGAGCCGGGAAATCGATGAAATACCTCACAGTAGCATCATCGTCAAATTGACCGTTAACGTCGGTATTATTGCTCGGCTTCAGTCTCCGTTTATTGCCAATTAAATATCCAATCGTTTGCCGATGCTGCTCGTCTTCGATTTTACACCCGTGTTCAGCTCGTGTCTAACAGTGTAAAAAACGATCGGTAGATAGAAACGGGGGTAGAGAAAACGAAATGGTTCACTTTGTTTTCAGACAGCGTACAAAATGAAAAGAAGAAAAGCGCTTTGGAAAACGGCGCATTGTTAGACCATGTGGCAAAAAGTAAACGAGAACTTGAAGAACCTCGCATGCAATCCTTGAAAGGACTGTCTGAAAACTTTCGACAACGATTAGTAACTGCAATTACTGAGTCAACTTGTGGGGACAAGAGCTTGCAAAATTACTCCAACTCCGTATCGGGCTTTTAACGTTTTAAAAACTATATTCATACATTATAATTGACCCGCTTTATTTCAACAACCGTACAAATACAGATAAAGGAAACTCGCAGGATGAAAAGAAAGTAGATCCATTAGGCTTGCAAAGCTTTAATTGTTTTATTTGAAATCAATCACTATAAAGTACAAATTGGATGTAGGCAATAGTTTTTCGAATCTCGAAATTAACGCGCATTTTGTCATTAACGTCGATCCACCTCTTCGGTTTCATATCTGAGTGGGTTTTCCGATAGTGAATGACGCTTCAGTATTTCTTTTAGGTTTGTTCAACTCACCGAAATTGAGCCGTTGTTACGTTATCACGGTTCAAGAAAAGTATTGAATAAATAACCTTCACGTAATCACGAGCGTGGCACAGCTGAGATAATAAAGTTTTGTCTGCCATGGTTGTTTTTGCGCCTGAGATTGCCTCGCGAAAGTAAATATTTGTCGCAAGGTGAGAAGTAAGGCAATAGTGTTTTTCATTTTTTTACTCACCATGTTTTTATACTTCTGACAACGAGTTGCGTTGCAGGTAGGAGAAAATGCCACGCATTGTATGTAGTTTTTGAGATCACTAAATTTGGAAATTTGAGCTCTAATATGCTGGTGAGATATTTGAATTCGGGAATACCGACTTTCTTACCATTCACTATTATCTTCTGAATATTCGAATTTTCAGTTATTCGTATCCAAGTACTTAAAAACATGGCGGCTTTTCCAAAGACAGCTCGTAGCTCACTCGAAATTCCCGTCAAGCATCTAGAAGTCACTACATTCGTGTAATCGTAAGCCACGATGATTTTAGTTCACTATAAACAAATTTGTCATGTAGAATTTGTCATTCTATTCGCTCTAAAATGTTTTAAAAACTTTGCATAGATTCGTTCAAATTAACTCCACGATCACTTGTGACCCACGACGATTGGCCACTCTGGCAAACATGCGTTTTCGAATCGTAACGCATGCGCGTTGAATTTAAGCAGACGACCGAACGTGCAGTCGTTAGGAATTCACTTCGTACGTCGGACTACAATTTCAAAATAAAAAAAAGGAAAAAGCATTATCGATTCTTCGCCCATCAGTCGCCCCCTTAAAAAACCGTGCAGATTCGAAAACAATTCCAAAAGCGATTAATGCTACAAATGCCATACATGCACGGCACGGTAGCCATAAAAAGCGCTTCCGGAATGATTCTGAAGAGGGATGGGAGTCGGAGCCAATTTATTACACACTTGTCGCAATAAACCGGCGACACAAAGCGGAGAACAAAGATGTCGAATTAGTAGCGGGCCATGCACACGCCGACAGGCTCGGGGGCATTGTTTTACACACGCGGTAAAGCTACACAGCCTGTGTTAGCCCAGGTGGACCTCTTTTGTCCTCGTCGTCACGCCGCGTTTACCCCTTGACGATTACTTCCGAATGGCAAAGCCCTTTGGGAAAACCGTGACGAGCGAATCTCCGACCTTATTCAGGACGCCACGATAATATAATTCGCGAGGATGAAAATAAAGAAATTGAAAAAATCCCCATCGAATCGTGATAACGAAGTGGATTTAATTTCTCGTCGCCCTCCGAGTTCTCTCCCACTCTCTCTCGCCTCTCCTCATCGCGGAGAAGTCGTCGATTTGAGCTACAATCTAGCCCGTTAAAGGGCAGGACCAACGGGTTTGAATATCAAAGCACTTGCCCTGGCAAGTGACCGTTTCAATGAAATTTCCAACCAAAAGTTCGCCGGTTGGCCACCCTTTTCGGTCTTCAGGATTGATGGTCCTCTTCTCCGTCGGCCATTCAATCCGTTGGACTAAGGCGCAACAATTCCGATCGCTCTTCAGCTGTATATTTTCAAGCAGTGACGGGAAGCTTGATTCGTGCTTCTTGGTTTTATGCGCATGTTCTTGAAGGTTGCAGCCGCTGCCGTTTGCTTACAATTGAACTTAGTGAGGGATCGGTTGTCTAACATATTAGTGAGACCACCGTGCAGGCTTAAAGTTGTCTTAAAGGAACTGGTTATACTAACTAACGATAAGATGCACATGAGATTTTTTTTCCTCGAGTACTATAAATCTTGCATTAAATTTGAGCAAATTTTATTTCATGTTTATGGTTTAACATCAATAGTTGTATTTAACGGAATTGATTGTCACTGTACAAATTCATCATTTATACGGTTTGCTAGATAGCTTAGAAACGTTTTCCTTTACAAGTTTTTTTTCTGTTTTTTTTATTTTCTAAAGAAACCTTACTGTCAATTTGTAATGAATGTTGTTTATTAACCAATTCTGTTACTACGACTAAATACTTGAAGAATATTCCTAAACATAGTTATTATTATGTTTCGTTTTCTTACAATTTTCGGAATTGGATGGAAACAAGAATTAAATAAAAAAAAACGATATCTCAGTAATTTTTGAGAACTGCGTCAAACTACTTTGAGAAATTCTTACCGAAGATCCCAACTACACGTACCATAAATACGAAAAATTACAAAACTCCAACTACCTTATGTTCTCCTTGTCAGACAAAGACAGCTGATTTTGAGAGAAGTCCAACGCGAAAAAGAAAATATCTACCCACAAATATACAAAAAATTTATGGCACCTTGAATAAAAACAAAGCTATCGTCCTCCAGTCGTCTAATCATTTTTTATTTTTACGTGCCGTCACCCATCAGTAGCATTCATTCGACGCGAACTTGAAAATCGTTTATCTTACAACACATTTCCAAAAACGAAAGACAAAACCGCGGTGCGCAAACTGGGCGATAAAATTACGGAAATATTCGAGGACGCGAGTAGGGCTATCACCGGATTCACAGTGTCCAAACACGAGTGGCCATCCGGAGATTCGAGACGTAGTTTCTAGCCCGGATATTTTGGCAGTCCATTATCCTGCACGCAGGGGTAGAACCGCAACGACGGATCGCGCGTGGTCCAAAAAGTCAAAGAAATGCGGGCAGCAGCTGGGGTGGTTTCAAAAAGAAGGCCAGGAAGAGGGATCGGCGGAAGGAGACAGGTGATAAGACCGGAAGGAGACGCGTATACCGAAGGCATGTACTCGCCGTAAGAGGAAAATCAATTTTTATTAAATTCCTGGAACCCGGGGCGTGCCATGGCCATCGGGTATATAAGGCTCTCGGTTTATTGTCCTCAGGCATTGACAATGGGCACAATGAAACATTCGCTCTCATGCGTCACATTGCTCGCGCCCTTTGAAGCGTGCATGGTCACTTGACATTAACCCTGTAACATTTCGTTCCCTAAAAAAGATTCGACAGCAGCGAGTGTTTTTTCGCTGTCTAGGTTTTTCTTTTCCATTGTCATTTTTTTCCTTCCTTCTTTCTTACTTTTTTCCTTTCTTCAATTTTCTTCCCTTACGTAGGGAGGGTTTCAATTTCTCACTGACAAAGGAAAGCGGTGAGATTTAGAGTTATTGGAGGTGCAAGGTGGAGGAGATTTATGAAAGAGAAAAACCGTGAAACTATCATTTTAGAAGTCATAACAGGCTTGAGCAAGTTTACTAGACAATTTTTTTTTTCATCCTATTTTACTACCGGTTATTTAGTTTTTCCACTGATTATACACGCAAATCGCAGGAGATGAATTTTCAATTCGAGTACAACATGACCTCGTTTACCGAGATCTAGACCAAATCTACATTCCAAATTTTCGTTACTAACCAATGAACCAGGCAAAGTATTATTTTCAACGACTTTTGGAGAACTCGTTTTCAAATAAATTCAGCCACGACTTAACCTGACCAAATTACGGGTATCCTGCAGTTACCATTCACGCGTTCTAAGTGATTCTTTCATGTCTAATTGTAAGATGGATGCATCGTTTCAATCGGATATCAAGCACAGCTTTTTCCCTCTGATACATAATTTTCGGCTCTTAAGGTAGTAAGTGAGATAGAATAAAATTTTTGTCTCTTAGGTTTTTAGTTTTATAATCACGGTAATCCTTGCATGAATTGTTAATGATTTTCAAGGCGTGATTTTGTTAGGTGAGAGGACGGTTTTTAATGCGCGGATTTGAGCCGTCGTTTAAATTTATCTCTTACTCCTTTTCAGAAAATTTCAGTATCGCGATACAGGGTCGAATTTCATCCGGCTCGTCTTCGGCGTGAAGGTAGATATAATATTGTTTTAATGGACAAAACGGGACCGCAGCTGGTACGATAAAATAAGCAATGACGGCACTTGGCGATGCTTTTGCGGATTTATTATATGACCCACACCCACTCGTTGCCAGCACTCGACGGTCAGATATAATACCGAACGGCGTTCTGTGCAATCAGAGGAAATAATTGCCTCGGTAATAATTAATACCGGCTTAACTGTTCATTCCATGCCGCTGCTGCTGCTGCTGCTGCTGCTTTGGGGAAAGCGTATTGTTATCCGAAATTGGGATCCTTTCGAATTCGTTGACGGATGGATAATCAGGGTTCATCTGGTATCTATGGCGAAGAGCTGTTTACCCGTCTTTGTTGATCCGTCCATCTAACTCGGCCATATAGACGTATTACTCGACTTTTGTGCAATTTGTATCAAGCGGTGATTAGGAAGGCTGGTTAGCCAAAATCCGTACTTTTCATTAATGTCATTAGTACGGAATAAATTTATACTGAGTTTTGTTAAATTATTATGTTCGTAAGCTACGAAGCTTTCTTTGAAAATAAATTATAAATTATAGAAAAAAACGACGGATTCGTAGCATTTCATTTAACTTCATTTAAGTTCATTTTATTCGGAAGATACTATTTTTCAGAAATGCTCTGAAACGCTATTTTTCTTATATATACTCGCATCGTGAAATATTTCATGGAATAACATTGAATATCGAATCGCCCAGTGAAAAAAATCTGTTCCAATGAATCAGGTATCATATATTTAATCTAAAAACTGAAAGGGCAGTCTGCTAATTATAAAACTAATTTTCAAAGATATCGAAGCTGTGTAAAAGCTTGAATTTAAATTTTATACTCACTCCATGGGATTTGAAAGTGTTTCATGGGCTTTGAATAAAAGAATCCGAATCGATTTGATACAATTGAAGATATTTTATAAAATTTTCATTACTTCATGGAATTTTGAATAATTCCACAGAATTTTTTGAAATTTTTCGCGATGTCGTGTGATATAGAATTTTGTAGGATTTCATTAAATTGAAACGTGCATTAAAGATTATTTCGGAACATCAAATGATATTTCGAATAATAAAAAAAAAAAATAATTCGCTGTCCTCGACACGTTCAAAATTTCTGACTATATATTACATAGATAACACCTCAAGGAAACTTTGCTGGTAGATTTTCAACCAAAAATCAATCTGCGGATAAAAATGTCATGTTCACCCGAAATATAGAAGAAAAAAAAATTGGAAAGATTAAAATTGCGTAAATGAAAAAAAAAAATTTTCGTAGTTTCGAAAATTCGTTGGGTGTAGGAAATGTAAAAAAGAGTCTAAATCAACGAGTGTAAAAAAAAATCTGGTCCATGTACGATTTCGCGGGCTACAAATTCGATAATACGTAACGGGACGCTGGTCGCTCAAACTGGACGCAAAAAGGGCGGAGATTCGTCTCTGCGTCGCGATTCTAAAAGTGTGCGTGCATATTGTACACACATGTTATACGCGTTAGACGTGAGAAGGTGTGATGTGTAGACGTGAATACACACCGCAAGCGAGCAATGGAATGAAAAAGGGATGGGATTGTCGGTATTCGGTCCGATGTTGAAGCGTGCCGTACGCTTGATCATCGGCCTGTGATTTCAACGATGCGAAATCGAGGCCGTAACGCCAACCCCTGGCGGAAAAACAAAAGGCAAAAAAACAAAAAAAAAAAGTTTAAAATGAAATGAAATTTCCTGCCACTGAAATAATGTCTAGGAAATGATCTCTGTTTGCTTTATTTCATTCTGTTTTTGCTTACAATCTTTTACCAAAACAGATGCCCAACAATGAATGGTGAAACGCAAGTCCAGTGGAAGTGGAACACGAATCACTGAGTTTGAAATACTAAAATTCGAGATCGAGGAAAATTTTTAAGACTGGAAGCGTTTGAGAAAAAAGATATCGCAAACTGAGCTACAATTTATGTGTTACAAATTTTCGATGCTTTTGTACCCATAATTCGAAAAAATTTTAGATTCGGGATTTATAAAGATATCGGAGGTGAAAGATACTCAGGCTTTTCATAGCGTAGCACCAAATACTTCAATAGATACACTATTAAATTTTTCTACGAATTCTACATTGAAACCATCTTATTTTTTCCACGATAAGATCAGGATAAAAGTTCAAACGTGAAAATCATTTCTGAGAAACCGTGAGAGAAACTCGTAAAATTTCTACATATTAATATATACAACAAGATATAAAAATTACGGAGAAAGCTGAATTCTGACCTCGAATTGTGTGTCGATAATCGATGAACTTACTCGTACATACATATAATTATAATTTCAAGAACGCAGAAGAAAAAGTTTGAATTTGTTTGCTACTCGATGCCACTTTCCATTTACCTACAACTTTCTATGATTATCCTATAAGTCTATTTGTACTCCCAATTTTTACAGTGCTTCCCATTGTAGGTATAGAGCTTCATTCTGTTACGAAATAATGGTGGTTCGCACTTGTGCCGGCTTGAGCAAAAGAAAGCAATTTCAATTAAGGGTAAGCTCCAACTTTCAACACCGTTCAACCGTCGTGGCTCGGGAAACC
Source organism: Diprion similis (assembly GCF_021155765.1). Taxonomy (NCBI): domain Eukaryota; kingdom Metazoa; phylum Arthropoda; class Insecta; order Hymenoptera; family Diprionidae; genus Diprion; species Diprion similis. Next base: position 7,473,532 of record NC_060110.1, on the reverse strand, counting down.
TAATTGCATTCAGGTTGACAACATCTGCCCTCTACAATTTCTTCTCCCGTTTTACTCTGATTTTACCGTCATCCCCTCATACGCGAATCTCGAGTGCTGCACTCGGACCAAAAGTTACTATTGTTATACAGTAGAAACTTGTTTAGTTGATAATTTGACTGACCCTGTAATTATTTGATCAAAATGAAACCAGTATTGAGCCATTCGACTACTGAGTAACCGATAGACTGAGAACATTAGTCGAAATAATCAAGGACCTTTTTATCCGAGTAGAAATTTTAACAGGCCAGCCTGATGTCCCAGCAGGCCTTGCATGATGATGCTGAAATCTTTACAAGATCTTTTTGCAAAAGCATAGATATCCGAAAGATGAATTGATGAAATTTCTAGGATTCCCAATCACATAAATACTATTGTATCTATACTATTATAATACTATTATCATTCGTAAAGATCGATTTTATCGATTGAGGATTTTTTGGTTTCAGTCGGTAAAAATGATAAAGAATAAAATTGCCAAACGGCGACTATTCAACGTATAAAGTATTTTTTTTCTGAAATATTTTGACCTGTGTAAATAAAATTACAAGGATACAATAAAAATTAACCCTTAGCTGACACAACGGGGTGCGAGTTGACTCCAACTAATTCAGTTTCGATTCTAGCCATTTTATGTTTTGAAAATGAGTCGTAGTTGAAAGGAAAAATGCATCATGACTTTTTTACTGAACTGCATCGCTCGAACTCTCGAAACAAATACCTTTTTTCAGCAACCACTGTCACAGGATTTATCTACTTTGAGTAGTATAGCTTGAGTATATTCGGTAAAACATTCCGATTTTTAAATTAGAAATCTGGAAAGTTGTGATTTTTTTTTCGCGCAAATAGTCGTTTCTTCGTTTTTTGTGGAGTTTTCAATTTATTTTTCAAGTAAAATTTTTTTCATTAATTTAATTCTCAGAATACTTGTACCATCTTTTCAAAGATAGTTCTAAGACTCTCTGGTGATTTTTGCAATTTAAAATATCAAGTTGTTTACTCGTGATATACGTTTCAGTGGTTGGGGTCTTCATCGTCCCAGTATGGCAGTTACGTTATTACAGTGACGTGTGCCAGCTACGTGTGAAACCAACTGCATTCAGAGCAAAAATTTACATGCAACTCAACTCTCTTGAAAGATGGATAAACGATCATCCCAGACTCGCTTTAAAATTTGCCTAAACATTTCCTTCGGCGGAAAATTACGATCTTAGCTATCGAATCCCACCTTGGAGTAATTTCGAGTCGTCAGGAAAGCCCGGCGTCGGTCGTGCTGGAGGCGGAAGTTGAGGCGGGGTGTAGAAGTGTGGCTAACAAGCGGTAAATAATTTATGAGGTTGATAATTGTTGCTCCGCGCGGAAGCCGAAAGCCGAAAGCCGAAAGCCGAGTGTCGTCTCATCTGCAAAATTTGGTAGGTAGGAGACCTACCGAGTCAGTAATCTCGGGGGAAGGAAACATTTTCAGACGGAGAACAAAGTAGTCTCTGCAGAGTGTGGGATAAACCGACGCTCGCACCTCTGTGATACTTACAACGATTCAAGAGTCGCTAATTACGACTCGTCGCCCATCCTCCGAGGTGATTTCAGTCGATACTCGAGCCTGTACTACAGTCGTTTCAACTTTGACATAACAGGTACTGGAGTGTCGGGGAAGAGCTCCATTTTCCTTTTGTGAAAACCCGGATACACGGGATATTCGTGCGCGCCGGTATGGTAGGAGGAGAATCGGAGGCATCGATGTGAAGGAATTCAAACTGAATTGGAACGCTTCGCTGAAAGAAAGTCGCGTCGCGAGTTATATGATTTCGATACGTCTTTGCCTTATTTGAGACGATGCTTTTATCCAATCTGGTCGACAGTATTATACCATTATACCATATTAGACCATTGACAATGAGCCTGGTGCCTTTATGCATTAAAATCGTGTAGGCTTAGACCTGCAAAGCAAACTTCAAGTGGTTGAGAGTGCTAAAACGATTCTGGTGTTCGATTTGAAGTAAAAATTAATTGGGGCGATTTAATTAAGTGAAATTTTGTTTCATTTTATATTTCGATACTTTAGGAAAAAGCTACCGGTTACTTTTGAGCTCTCTACTTTATAATATACGTTCAAGAAAGCAGAAATTGCTTTTGGTGAAACTTTTTATTCCAAATTTTCTGACGATTTGAAAATAAAAATTTCATGGTTTAAGGACATGCTTGATATTTTGCCAGACGTAAGCAATATTCTGTGTCCATAGGATTTGTAACAATAAATTGACAACATTCCTCTACACCCTCAGAAATCTCGCGGTCGAGTTCGCCTCCTATTAATACGTGTCACACATGTGCTGGAAGGGGGAATGGAGTAGAACCTTGAACAAGGACGAAGGAGCAATTACCACGGTTCTCCGTAAGTACGAGAACGACTATCGTTTCAGAATTACAATCGACATGAAATCGTAAGGATAATAATTTGGTTTACGACGACTAAGGCTGGTCCCCGATGCCACGCTTGACCTCAACAATGCCAGTGGAAAGAGGAAGAGAAAAAAAAAAGTAAAAATGATCTACAAAGGATCGACTAGGTGAGGGGGTGTATTTACGACGGGGATTTTCGAGCCTCGGGCGACGATGCGTGCTCAATAAATTCACATTTATAAAGCATATGATGTAGTCCGCGTAGCACGAATAATATGTGCCACTGTAATTCAAAGAGCGAGGGTTATATTTCAATAGGGATTAGAATTTGGAAGAAAATTTATACTCTCCACTTCCACTTTTCACCGATTTCTTACTGTTCGCAGATAGTGACATTTTTGAAAATTCCAACCAATTCCATTTCGTGTCCTAAGTCGAGAATTTTTTTCTGACTTTAGACTAATCAGAAATATCAATTATCTGACGCAGTTTTAAAAATGACTCGAGAGGTTAATCATAAACAACAATTGTGTTTCTACGTTAGATTATTCGTGATTTTATAAATAAAATAAGATTCGATGATTGAACTTGGCAGATCTTTTCGTTTCAGAAAAATTTGAAAGAAAGAAACAAGTTTGAAAAAAAAACTTCACAGTACTTAAAAAAATGTACGCATGTTTATAAGAATATTGCACATAATTTCTGCACGATTTTAAATGATGCTGATAAAATTAAAATTTAAAAGAGTTTCGAACATATTTATATTTTTGTAACTTGAATACTCAATAACTGTTACTATTATACGGAACAATCAACAGAATTAAATATATGTTAGGAGATTACATTTGGGGTTTAATTCGAGAAAGTTCATACAAACGTAAGAAAATCACTAAAAATATTCATTTTTGAACTTGATTTTTTTATTTTTCCAATTTTTTAAGAAAAATAACTGAATTTTTCATGATTTTATTTTACAATTAAAATGAAAAAAACTCTTGCTAAACATCGGAGTGTTTTTCTGATTGTAATTGTAAAATAAAATCATGAAATATTCAGTTATTTTTCTTAAAATAGGAAAAATTGCTCTGGCTTCTATAAAAACAAGCTTCGATAAAAAAAAATTATTTTTCGCTTTATTTGTAACGTAGAAGAAACTAAAATTTGATATTCATAAGTCAGACCCAAAAATCGTGTCGGTGTTACACTTTACCATCCAGATAATTAAAGTATTATCTGAAAAATGGTGTGTTTCACGTTGTACAGTGAGAATTGAAGAGAAAAATTAAAAAAGACTGAATATGCCATTTTTTTCTCTCTCTCAAGAAATAACACTCGACAAAAATCACTGCGAGTAAATAATTTCCGGAAAAAAGATTTACGGAAAGATAACTTCGAAATTTCCTTAGCTCAAGACTGCAGCTGAAGTATATGTTGAACGGGCTTCCACGTCAGATCTGGAATCACGATTCTCCAGCGGTGCGTGCAGAGGAGGTGAGGGGAATTGAGTAGAGGGTGGATTCGAGCGTGCGATTTGAAAATACGCCGCATCACGTTGCTGCAGCGAATCGGAGCAGGTGAAGGTGGATGAGGTGGCCGCAGGTACAACCGAGAAGCGGAAAGAGAGGATTCGCGGCCTCGCAGGCTCCTCGTGGAAGCGGGAAGAGGGATGAGAAGAGGGAAGAGGGAAGAGGGAAGAGGGAAAGGCGGAAAGAGGACGGGTAATAAATTGGTGGTTCCAGAGTGCCCCCGGGAATGAGCTGACGAAAATATAGCGGCGGGGCCGCAACTAGGAATTGTTAGTTACTGCTCTCACCGCTGAATATACGGGTTTGGAAGTCACGGACTGCGAGCCATCTCCGTCTCGAGGAGGGGTTGAAATTCTGAATTTTAAAAGTTCCAAAAGCGGCGAGTACTCAATTTTTTGGTGGCAAAACTCAAAGTAAAGAAACCAAACTTTGAAGAAAGATTAAAGTTTCGTATGATCCGAAACTCGACGCTTAAAATTCTGAGAGTGCAAGGTTCCGGAAGGGCAAGAAGCCGAAAGGGCGAAAATGAGAAAATCGAAAAACCTGAAACACCAAAATTCCGGATGATCGAAGATTTTTAATTCCGTGAATTTCTGGTTTTTGAAGCGATACTTCACCATTTTGGTCTTTCTTTGTTTTGAATTTTCGATATTTTTACGCTCTGAATCCTGGTCATTCAGATTTTAGGTTTTCCTGATTTTTTACACCCGCACTCGTTGAGTCAACTACGCTGTGCAAGTATACTTCAATTTCCGAAATTTTGCTCTAACGTAACTTAAATTTTCCGGAATCTTGCATTTCGGATTTCGGATTTCGGATCGAATATGCCCGTAAGACGGTTATTTTAAATGGAGAAATTCACCCAAAATCTGACAAAATTAGGGAATTGTTTTCGAATAATTTCAAGTTGACTTAAGAAACGGCTCGGAAAAAAAATTAACATCCTAATTTATAAGAGCAACCCTAATAAACTTTTAATTTATGTGAACTTTCCTACCTTCAAGTCTCGCTATTCTTGACACGAGAATATAATTTGTACCTGATAATCTGTGCTTAAGGCATAAAAATAGCCCTACTTCAGCGATAATTTTTTGTCGGGTATATTTAGATGCAGCTTCGTTTACATTTTTTACACTAAAATCGATTAATAGATAGCTGATCGGCTATAGGTTTTGCTAATAACCGATTCACATTCAAAAATCATATAAATGAAGCTTCATTTCCAAACTTTTGAAAAAAAAAAACCTAAAGACCAATCGAATTGCATAATTGGTTTCCGTAGTATAAATTTCAAATATTCACTCACTTTTTCAGCAGTCTACTCGTGTTTGCCCCTTTTTAATAGTGTTCGACCTATATTGAACAGTTTTCCAATCATTACTTCTTTTCCTCTTCTCGTTATATTCAAAAACTCCCTCGCAAAGTTTTGAGAACTCTGAAAAGAAGAGAAAATTAAACGAATCGGTACGGATTCGAACAGGTACGGATATGCATGTGTTTCTGTGTGTGGGTGTATCAAAATCAGCAGCTTCTCATCGTTCGCAAGTTAACTCAGTTAACCTTAGTCCACGCAGACTCACTCCCGTAACCTGGCACGAACGAGCTCTACTCAAAGCGTGTTTCTATGTACATACGTACAAGTTACAACATAACCGTATCCTGGGCGAGAAACCTGTGAAGCACGATTGCAGGTGTGTACGTGGAGTATAATTATTCCCCAGGACGATGTTATAGGGCACACCGAGCCTGCGGCTCGTTAAAATATCTCGGTGAACCGTGCGAGAGTCAAACGTTCTGACCCGGCCACAAACTCGCGTGCTTGGAAAACAAACTTATTTCATCTTAATCAGGCGCCATTGAAAGTTTGGCAAACGATCCGGACTGGACTTTGACTGGAATTTGCACTCTTGTCGTGGGATTTTCGGTACTTAGTAAAATATTACGAGGGCATTGCGTTTCGTTTGAAAGAAAAAAAAAAAACCATGAAAAATTTATTATTCATAGTGTAAAATGAATTCTCGCACAAAGGTATCTCAGAAAGTCAATTTTAAAAGGTCGCTCTTGAAAGTCGAAGTTTTCTCTGTATAAAATAATACGAGGAATTTGAACTGTAAGATAAATTTGTAGTGATCTTAAGGAATTTATGTATATTATCAGTTCGTATCGCCTGAATACGCTTTCCAATTTACTTCAAAAAACGACAGGGACCGAGATACGGATGACTGAATCCGTATTTTAGATTTAAACTCAATTCGTGTATAATCATTCAGTTACAGATATCGCAAAAATGGGGCGGGGATAAAAGCAAAGAAATTTTTCTTTTTCCATCAACATTCACAGTTATTATCTCCAGAATCAACTGACGGATTGTAATCAAATTTATTGAGCACGGTTGAATTTCATTATCAAACAGGCACAAGTTTCGAAAATATCAGATCACGAATCAGGTAAGAAGTGAAACCAGGTAAATCATTTTCGGCTGCGTTCGTCGAGGACGATAAAATGATAAGATTCTTGGGAACCTCGAGAATCTCCAAGGAAGATAATTATTATTTTTCTATAGCCTGATTGAATTGCGGTTAGATATACGAATTTCAAGTGATTTCGAAACTCGAATTTGCTGGAAATTATAACGAATGGCAAGAAAAGACGGAGAGTTGCAGGACTAATCGGTGTACGCGGATGGCGTCCTATATCGCCGAGGTCGTATTGAATTATTTCGTGCTAAAATTGAGTAATTAATTGTATCTCGGAACTCTCGCAGCCCGCTCGACTTTGTCGACGGCACATTTACGTAATGAAATATAATTGAATCGCAGGTTGAAACGAGGGGCTCGCCACGCGAACTGGGTTCATGGGCCCCTGTGGTAACATTCGGGGCATGATCACGACCGGCATCCTCCTCCGCCTCCGTCGAACGAACTTTCAGGAAGGGTATTCATTTTACGGTCTCGCGAATGATGAGAACAAATTTGCACGTCGGTATGTCAGTGCGAATCACTGCATCTCCTTCGCAAAACATAGAAACCTCAAAGTCTTAATTCTGACTTGCGTTTGATTTAAGAGTGATTTGCATTCTTTTTTATTTTTGTGGATAGCTACAAAGTCTGGTCAAATGTTAGTCCGTATCTCGATCCAATCAGATCAATAGTTTTGGAGATATAACGATATTTGTAAGCCGAGTCGGAACGGGATCACAGATTTAAATGCAAAAGCTTAGGTCAGATATGAACAATTTTTATTCAAATATTCTTAAGCGTGAGAAAGATTGTTTTATTTGAATAGAATTTTCATTTTATTACGTCAAATTTGGGTCCGAGCGAAGCCCAGACAGGCGGCGGGTTCAATTATATTAGTATTATTATAGCGACATCCTTTTACACACATTTTTCACACATACAAACAATTTCAAAGTTATCGTGTGAAAAACGCTGAAAACGGCGTTTTCAGTAAAGTGAGTGTAAATTTACAATTAAACGTCATGACTTATAAAAAAAAAAAGAAAAAAAAAATTTCCCGTATCAATAGCAGCTGTTCAAAGTTAACTTAAATGTCGAGCGCAAAAAAGTAAAATTCGTGGTCTTAAATAACATATTTTCTTTCAATAAATACAATTTTAATCAATTTTAACCAATTTGTTCGACTTAAGCCACAGCTTCCGAAACTTGTCTTTCTTTTTTACGTTTTTGCTTCGCCACTTTGTTGTTCAAAGCACACACCCGATACGGCCCGAATACAGGACTCATTACGCCATGTTTATGCAACGGGATGGCACGGAAAATTTTTCGCCACTATAGCGCAATATCTGATGCCCAGGTTCACCCGAATGTATTATGCATTAGAGACGGTAATTAAATCCAACTTCAACATTCCTCTACCCCGTTCAAGGAGCTTATTTACATTCAACCACAATATTGCACACTTTGTATTTTCATTTTTAAACGATTATACCAACCCGCAAGCTGAGTCTCAAGTTGTACCTACGACGGAATCCGCCACATTTTATACGTTTTGAAAAGCTCTCCTATCAAACGCCACGTCGAGCTTACTGGATCTGCGTATGTGAACATATAACGCGAGATGCGCACACTAGTTTTTAACAAAATTGAAACCACATTGTACTAATTAATGTTTATGATTATAATTGACGACTGAATTGAATAGAAAATTTCAAAACGTGGAAGGTGTATAATTAATTATGGGTAATGTGTTTGCTGTGGATGTTTCGTTCCAACTTTTTTCAAACACGTGTCCCTGCTTACGTATACTAAGAGATATGAGAGAGGGTAGTTTTCACTCTTATTACTTCACCTTTTTCTGGGGGAGAGACACGAGTCTTCTTTCCCGTGAAGAGTCTTCAGTTTTCGTTCAAGGGATTTTTCAACTAGCTTAGCGAGGACTGCGGACTTCTCTTTCACTAAACATCGTGAATTGACGATATTACGGTTCTCTACTCTTTCTCAAGTCACTCGCTGCTTTTGACACCCAAACGTCGAAACCTGAAGCTCTTGGGCTTTTCGTTTCTTCTACCTATGTAATCCATGGATCGTGCAATGCACTCGATGAATGCCTGCAATATTTAGGATATTTCCAATTCAATCGACCATGCTTCTCTTCATTAGTTTGGATTTCTGGTTTTTTACTTGGTACGCCTCTAGTGAGCATCACCGATGTTCTCCGAACTCGTATCACTCCGCTATGCTTTACTTACCTTGACTGAATTAACCCTAACCCGGCATACGCTGCAGTGCAATGCTGTATTCAATAACATAACTCAATTTCTCTAGGGTTGAATGCAAACATGACAAGATGATACCTATAAAACCGCTGAAAATCATACATTTTTTACTCTCCAATCATGAAGGTTTGGAATATCCAGGCATTTCACTTCAACGTTATACTCACTTATCCGTCAGCATTTCCATACCCCTTGAAAAACGTATACCTAACGGAAGCTTCGGTGTAGTTGGAAAAGAATGAGGATGATTGAACACCCCTAATGCGTTATAACGTCGCCGGTTGTACAGTCATTCTTATATGGCGAGGTCGGTGTAAGTGCGTGCACACATCAAGTCGTCAGAGGGTAGGCAGACAAGCAGCGGGGCGAGTCTTTTCTTTCTTTTTTCCGTGCCTTCTCCGTTCATAAAACTCCTCGTTTGTTTACGGAGCGGTATAGGGGGTGGAAAAATGACTCGCGATGCAGGGCCTATTCGTTAAATGTAATTTGAATTTGCGCGAGACGGGAGCTCGCGCGGCAAATTTTATCCCGTTAGGGCCGTAACGTGGGAAAGACGACGTCGACGTAGGAAGTTTGAAAATTCGGCGAAGAGTAACAGGGCAATAAAACTTCTTCCTGGGGGACTCGCGAGATAAAGAGCTCGGTATAACCTAACCTAAATGCCGAAAACGGCCGCCCTTGTGTATTTAATAATTCCACATGGCGAAATGAACGCTGCACGCATTCTCCCTTCCACCCTTCCACCCTTCCATCCTTTCTTTCGCACGCTCAAAAGCTCGCGCCTAAATTCCCGACTTGATTTTGCGAAGTGTCAATTGGCCACGCCGCGTGAAATCAAAGGGAAGTCAAGACGTCCTGACTCGAGAGACGTCGCGTCGCCCCTTTGAACCGGGCGTTTACACGTTCAGCGATCCGGATGACGATGACGAGTCGTCGAGTTCTTGGCAGCCCCAATTGACCTCCGACCGGAAGCGGGCCGCCCAAGAGTCGTGCTTTCCTCCACCCTCCGGGGCGAGGGAAAAGGGTCGAAACATTCGAACGCAGCTCAAGCTGTGGGGTGGAGAATTTTAATCAAACGCGAGAATCGGAATTACTGCGCTAGTCTGACTTTGATGACAATTAAAAGACAAGATAAAAAACATCAGGCTGGACTTGTAGCCTGATTAGCCTATAATTAGGAGTCCCTATGGGGTGTATCGCGGAAATAACCCGCTAAATGATTTGGATATAGGAATTTGCAAGTTTGCAAGGAAGTGAAAATGTGGAGAGACGAAGTTAAACAGAACCACGAAGAATGATGTGTTTCAAAACTTTAACTATGAAATTTTCACATAAGGGACGATATGAAGAATCTCTTTCCATTTTCATTATAATTCATAGAAATGACAGGAACACTTAATTTCGCGAATTAAGGTGTGGCAAAAATCTATCATCATTGCACTAGATAAGATCTCCTTGAAGTGCTACAACTTGTCAACGTAATCAAACATAAAATTAATAACTATAGCGAGGGAAAACCAGGGGAGTTCAAATTGAATGAAAAGTTATTTGGCAGCATGTCAGCTGCAAGTTTGATAATTATTTCATTTTCAACTAGAGATGTTTCTAGAAAACTATACATCATAATTCAGGCGAACTGATCTTTTCAATTCCCTCATTAACTGCCTCTCGTAAATCCAACACTCGATCACTCAGTTTTCTGTCCATTTTCTGATACATAATTATTACATCCCAACTGATTTACGATAATCACAAGCTGTTGATGATTCAAATTTATTTCCGAGCCCGGTCTGACCGGAAACGTGTCTGTGGCTGGCGGGCAATAATATCCGAGGGATCGTATTTCAAAAGGTGAAACCACGAGTGTCGTGGCGGACCAGACGGCAATAAAGTGGCTCAATTAGCATGAAATGGCTCAATTTCTTTCCACCTTCAACACCTTCCAATTCCACCCTGTTTATGGCGCCGCCGGACGCTGCGGAGCCGCAATTGCATCCAACCGAAGGGTGTGAAGAGGGTATTTGCCGCGAACCGGTTTACGGCGCATGCAGGTTAAGTTGGCGCCGCTGCAGTTGCAGTGCAGAGAAACACGCGAGCCTCCCCCACCCTTGGTTCGATTTTCCTAGCAAACAGGGCGCGTTGTTTCATATTCCACAAGAGTTTCGTTTTTCGTTCACCGGACGAGATATATGTATAAGTACTTGACTCTTGACACAAGTCTGCGAGGTATCTCGTTAATCCATGTGCAGAACACTTTCCCGTTTAATTGTAAGTAACGAGCGAGAATAAAGTATACTTATTACGCTTCCTCCAAGTGATTTTTCGAACCAACTCATGGCATGCTTCCGTTTTACAGAAGTGAAAACATATTTGTTTTCGCAGACCTTAGAAGATCGGCTTTAGTCGACCATTTTCAACGAAAGGTACTGAAACTCCAGAGTTTTTTAGTGTTTAATTTCTAATTGATGCAACGTGATAAAATCTATTAACGTTTTTTAACATAATTCAAGAAAATCATGAAACAGTTCTCAGAACAAAATTTTTCAGGGCAAAGATTAGCGCCTCAGGCTTTGTTAGAGTTGACAGAAGAGTTGTTAAAAAAAAAAAAAAAAAAAAGAAAGTTTAGCGCAGCGTATGAAATTCGCAAAGAACGATATTGGACAAAGTAAGTATACGAATTCGAGTTAATGTATTTTTCTCCTCGCATATTTTTCCACGGGGTTAAAATCCGGGGAATTGTATTAATGGGAACAATGGGATCCCTCGGCTTACTCGAGAGTGGAATTGGGCAGTCAAAATTCTACCAGAAAATGGAATGAATCTCAGGAACGTGAAGTTTCGCCCTGTTATATATCCCTACCAACCTCCGGACTCGTTTCCCCATCCTTTCAAGAGAGTTATTGTTCAGGCTTGCTACAACCCTAAAAACGCTGAAAAATTTACGGAATTTGACCGAGAGTGTAGGATCTCGAGAAAGGTATTGAAATCATCCCTAACGGCACTCCTCGACTACTTTGAGAGTTGAAAATACAATTTGGAAAGTATTACAAGAAGAAAACTGACCTAATAAACTAGAAAACGCAAATTTTCTTAAAGTGAAAAATCGCAAGGTCCAAAAAAAAAATAACTGGATAAATAAAATGCCCCGACGGTTAAATCGGAGGTGCGAAATTCTCTGAGCTCGTCATTCATCGTCAGCTGAGCTCTGCGCTCGGGCATATAATCGGACAGCCCTACGGGATGAAGGCTAAGAGCCGAGGAAGGGCGAAGGCATTAACTTGATCATCATTATCGCGTATCAGCAGACCAGATAGCCGAACATCACGAACCCTCGACACGCCATGCGGTTTGCCCTTCTCTATTGACGCATGTCACGCGTATTTGGGTATTTGGATCTCGTGCCTGGAAATAAGTTGGATGTGCTTTGCACCGTTCGTTTTAATCTGGCAATCAGTTTGTCTTCATATATTGCGATTGAAATAGGGAATATTTTTTAAATTAAACTTGTATATATGAGAGTGAACGTTTAGAAAATGGGGAATAATTTATAACTCTACAACGAATCATTCAATTTAATCGGGGTTTGTTTTATTAAAAATTATCTAAATTGAAATTCTTTATGCGTATTTTTATAATAAATGCGATCACGGCAAAGATGGCAATCTATTTAAAAATGGCTTGTCTGAATTTCAAATAAATCGGTTGAACCGTTTTTGAGATAATGAGTATTTTTTTCAACCACCTTCTCGTTTACATCACTTCAATTCTATAAAATTCTGCAACTGAGAATGGTTTTGACTTGTGAAAATAGCTTATCAACGTGAATATTTCCAACATCACATTAAAGTTATTCCCGGTGAATTCGAAACGTTGAAAGATTTGAACGCTGGGATGATATACGAAGACGCGATAGTCAATCTGAATCTTCAACTCCCTTGGGATTTTGACCCACATCCAAGACTTTGAAGTCCTTGAAGCACCGATGCCTATGCGAAGGAGCGTACTGATCGTGTAAAGCTTTGCTAAAATTGGATGGTCGAGAGTAATCCGGACTGAGTTTCATTCCATTATTCACAGTTTTCCGCCATTCCAATTTTTGCATTATACCGAGCTTAGAGCATATAATTGCAATGTCGCATAACTTTTATTACGCCTTTCCGAGTTCAATCACACAAGCGGTTGGAAGAAATGAACGAACAGAATCCTGATTCCTAAGGATTAAATATGAGCAGAGCCTCGTTAGTAGAATTTGTTTTGAACAATCAATAGATTTTGCACGTTCAGCATCTTCGACTTTTTCCCCAACTGATCGACCTGATATATCACGTGTTTATGAATGGCATATAAAGTTCTAAGTGTCAGTTGTATATTTTTTTCTCTCACCATTAACAATGATCGAAATATTCTAATCAAATGAGGTTAAAAATTTGAAAATCTGATGGCAAAAAATCGTATATTTGATGAATAAGTTCTTTCTCGAATTTTTTCTATTAACAAATCATCCTGATAAAAGGTCCTGATAGCTCGTGTTTTTATTCTTTTGTTCTTTTTCGAATTCCATAAAAAAACTATCCTATATTTAGTAAGTTTGAAAAACGACATTTACCCCTAAATACAATCTCCACTTTTCAATTGGTCTCATATTTATTTCAACAATTCTGAACACATTTTCGTATCGTTAGCCTAGCCACAGACACACGGGGTAAAAAAAAAATTTTGCGCTATTGAAAATGAAGTGGTGGGACAGTTTTGCCAAACTTTCTCCAATAGACGCCATGTTTACTAACGACATTCGCATTTGAATGGATTGCGAGCAGCCTGCTACTGGCATGAATACCTGCCAATAAGCTGGTCGCTCGAATATTATTTTCACTCGTATTATTTCTGCGCGCATAGAGTTCGCGATAAAAGATAACAACACCACGTACGTATACAGAAATTAAGTACACGTGCATGCACATAATAGGTGGGTAGGTACAATATTCGAGCCCGATATTAGACCGGGAAAACACGAATGGTGGGATATTTTTTTTTTTATTTTTTCATTTTTTTATTATTGCCAGTTTCTTTCTGGCAGTGGTTCCACCGAATCAAAAACGAACAGCCGGAGATGAGGAAATTAACGTAGAAAACGCCGCCCAAATGTTCGTATATTCGCGCATTATATTCCCCGGGAACTAAACAGACCTGGCTTGCCAAAATCCGGATTCTGTACGAGTTGGCTGCTGCTGTTCCACCGCAAAGGTTGTAGTTAAACATGACCTTAGGGATCCATGCTACCACTTTTGTTTTATTCAAAAAAAGTGGTAATAAGAAATTGTTGAATACATGTAAGCTTATCAAGAACATTATCTTTTGGGGATGAAAAAGATTAAGCAGTGTTGGCAATTATGAAAACAGTTTTGTAATGCACTTTGTCCAATTTTCAATAATCTACAGTTCATTTTGAACTCAAGTCAATTGTAATAATGATAACTAATTTTTCTCGAACATAATAGTTGAAGAGTAATTTTTTCCAATTATTTTTCATGTGGGGTCTCTAGCAACCCCTGTGTGAAGCCAGTGGATGTGCGGTGTAAGGATTGAAAATCATGTTATCTAATGGAAACGTAGTATATGAAAATTAATGCAATTAGGCTTAATTGGACAAACCGTTGTTAAAAGAAAAAATCCATTTGATGTAATTTACGAAGAACACATTTTCTACGAATGAAACAAGCTGTTATATTACTCGAAAGTAGACATAAAATAGGTATTTGGCATGCGAAAAAACCGTAAAACAACGTACCTAATTCTTCGAAAGATTTTGGTATTCAGGAGCATATCAATTGATATTTTTGCTTTAAAAATTTATTACGTTTCCGGAGGATCTGCTCAATCGAACTCTGTACGATTGCACAATCTTGACAACCTTTGGAAGCTAGATTTTATAATATTTCGACTCGACAGTAGTCCTAATGAATCCTGATGCAATCGATAGCCAGTGAATCTTCATTAATACATAAAAAAAATGTAGAAATAACGTTATAATTAATGTTAAAGCTGAATTTTTCTACTTAACTCAAGTTCAATTCACACAGGATACTGAAGGATCTCCCGCATACACGGTCTGACTAACAAGCGTCAAATGCCAATTAGCCGCAACAGAAAGAAGCAGGCGTGAATAACAGCGTGGAAACACGCAAAGCAGAAGGTGGCGAGAGGTGCACGGATTCTCGGATTAAACAGAAACCCAACCGAATCGCGATCGATCTTATACCTACGTATAACCGCAAATGGCGGCGGTTGAAATTTTCGTTATTAGCCAAGGATTAAGAAGAAACCCCCTCAACCCGCTCGGTTTCCCGATTCACGTTTCTTGAATTAATGTCCAGATTTCCATAAACCCCCCCTCCTCCCCCTCCAAACCAACACTCCCCTCGGCCTTTCCATCGTCCGCAAAACGAGTGTATAAATTCTTCTCCGGTTATCCGCGCAATTAGGCATATAATAAATTAGAGACTGGAGTATAAAGTACAGCTAGGTATGTATACATTGCAAGTATATCTATATATATGTATGTATATATATACATGCCTCGTACATAACGAGCGGTGGAGCTTGCCGTCTCACTTCTGCAGGTTTATTCACTGTTTTTAATTTTAATTTTTTCAATTTACGTTTTTTATTCACAGAGCATTTCGTGCCAGTAAACTTCGCCCCCTTCGGTAATAAATTACTCCTCCGCCAAACGAACGGCACGAAAAATATATACCTATAGATATGTATATACAATAATACACCTTTCGCAATTGAGTCTACTGGCTGTGATTAAAAAACGATGGGTCAATTGAATGTAGGTACACAACGATGAATGTACCTCGCCTAACTTATGGTTACCGCGAATTTGAGGAACTCAGAACCTAGGCTAGCATGCTTTATGCCTGTTTGTGCGGATCTTCCAGCTAATTAACAGGATGTGCTGACGACGCTGGAGACACTTTCTTGGGGGTTGCTTATTCTAACTATACTGCAGAAACGCCGTCAAACTTGCGGAGGCTAATTGTGAATTCAGATGGGGAATGGTCATAAAAGTCAGACGGTATGAATAACGGGCTCTGTCAGCAAGTTTTGACGAAGTCTCATTTTGTAATGAAGAGAATATTCGTGACAACGCGGTACGAAAATAAATTCTCATTCCGATATTTTACTTCACAAGTTTAATCGAGGGTGAAACTAAAGGGATGCAGAAGCGAAAAAGCTTTGCTCGTTTACAAAAGACACGATCGCATCGGGATTTTATTAAACTTGTTTAGAATAGCTGTGTGGTGATTTTCAAATCGGAAATAATCAAGCTGTTTCGAAAGTTCCCTCCAACTTCCAACTGTGAAAAATACCGCTTTCCACATTTGGTAATTCGTTTCTTCTGTAAAGCACTTTCTGCGCGTCTCCAGGGTCTAGAAATGCAAAGCAGGACCATTTATGCTGGCCTGCGTCTAAGCAATCACAATTTTCCGAGCGACGAGCTGCAGAGAGAGGTGGAAGGTAGACCGCGCGTCTCTCTCTCTTTCTCTCTTTATCTCTCTCTATCTCCTTTTCTCTGTTTCTGTCTCTGCAGGCGAGGAAAATTGAAAAGTTGGCAAATGTGCAAGGAATCGAACGTACTTTGGGATTTGGAGGAATTTCAAACTTACTAAATCCGAGTACAATAACAGCGTTTGTACCTATACTGCACAGTATCGAAACTTTCAATGTCCCTCAAGCCCGAAGATCTATGGATTTGCACCTACAACTATTCCCCTCGTCTCCCGAAACTTATCACGACTCTCGGAAACCGCCATTGAAACATTCTCAGCTGGCAACGCGACGCCACATTTACACTAATTCGTTCTTTTCCCTACCTGATTTCTTGACAATCCATTAAAGAAAACAGTAAAGAACATTTTTCACTTGGGACCTTAACGCCTATCTCGAAGCGTACAATTTAATTTTAGGTACATCTTACAGAAATTAATTAAATTCACTTGACCTACAGAAATTTTGAAAAGATTTTTATAAATACGTCTAAAAATTTTCTGTACCTACATGATTATTCGCTCTCGCAAGGATCGATTTACCACGTTTCCGTCATCTGGAACATCTGCCCAATGCAAACCATCATCAGTTCATAAATTTCGTACAAATGACTGAAGAAGTTCTATGGATTTGGGTGTTGGCTCCTTTGACAGTCAATAAATCAACATGGACCTTCGGTTGTTTGACCACTCCGCTTAAGTGATCCGTATCATGACCTTGATTTCCAGTTTATATGTAGAAACAAGTCCAGTACTATCCGAGAACTATGGGCGAATCCGCATGAATATAGCATATATATACAGGTGTATCTTGAAGCATGGTATCGATGGAAAGGACGGCATCGGTCGACTCACGATGTCCGTAAATCAAGGGTTGCCGATATCGTAATTAACGACCTGATTCGATTACCGACGAAGGCGATAGTCTGTCCGTTACCGGCGCGGACCGCTGCGGGGACGACGGAACGCGAGACAATGCTGGGCGATAACGCCCTACCGGGTCACCCTCCCCCCCCCCCCCCCCCCCCCCCCGCCCCCCCTTCTGCACCCCTCTCCTCTTCTCTCTAAAGCATTTGCGAAGCATTGCGAACTGCGAACTGCCGCCACACTCCACCTTTGTCCTCGATCCTCAGACCCTCGTTTGCTTAATTTCCTTTTGGGAATGTTCACCACGACGAACATGACTGTCCTTCAGACGCACGGCCCTTCGAGGGCTTCGCGCGCCTCGGGCACTCCCATTTTTACCGCTCAATTAAATGGCTTATAACGTGGCGCAATGTGTCTCAGCTCTCATGAAAGCAGATGATGGACCCTAACTCAACCCAAAGTTCCCTCTTATAATTAGAGGATGAATTGAATAACGCGACATTCTTCGACCGAGGTTCTACGGTAAGACACGATATCTAACAGATGGAAATGACGGGCTGAATGGTGACATAAATTTATTTTGAATTCTTTTTTTATCGTTGCGTAAACAATTTTTGCAATTTGCCAGAAATGCGATTGATTGCGATGCCTGTTCCATGGTTGAAGGCCACGCTAGTCACTGGGTTTAAAGCTAATCCCAGAGTCCAGATCAGCCTATGAATAATAATGACAACAGACGCAATTCAGATGTATGAATTCTTCATCCAGAGATGCGATTTGGGCCATTAGAAGATCCCGCAAGCACGTAAGCTCGACTGTTTTCAGTCATGAGAGTGAGAGTATGGAACAGTCAAGATGTCACGAGCACGGAAGGGAGCAGCAGTCAAGTTTAACGTAGATTACAAGGATTCAAGAACGATTTTGCGACACACAGAGTGACAGCTCGGTCTGAGACTCGCTTCCAACCTGTCTGCCAGTTTCAACCACGCACGCCTGTCAAAAGTCAGTAAGGTCGGAAACAAATTCGTTCCTTCTATACCGCTGAAGAAACTAATCAGTTTGTAGATGCAAGATTCATGTAATCACGCGAGAAACTATATCGATTTATCAAATTTTTTTCATATTCGGCGCGCTTCATTGTTGGAATATTAGTGTTTGTTTGCATAAAAGCACCTCTGTATCATTCGTGACCGTAACCCAAGCAGTAACCTCACGGATTACACGTAATGAATATGGCTACAACTGGTACCAAGGTGACCGAAACCGAGACATCAATAATAATATATTTAATAATAATGGATTCGCAGCTGCCATCCACTTGATCCAGGAAGAGTTTGACAATCAGACTGTTTGAATGGCACATCTTTTTTTTTTTGTCACTTCTTCCACACTTGGACTGGTAAAAGACTTCACCGTGTAGTTACCAATAACTGTCTCATCGTTCAATCGTTCAATGAAGATTCTTAATGGAGGATCCTGAATGGTTTGAGGGTTTAATTCATTCGCAATATTTAGCGAATCGGACACTCTGACATGTCCGAGAATTTCAGCGGACATCGGTGCAGGCGAACAATCGACCGGGGTGAACTTTTTTCCATACGGCAACTGCTGTGGCTGCGGAATCGGGGCGTCGAGCACCTGGGGGAACACGGAGTTGCAGGTTCACGGTTCGCTGGTTGGAACAACTTTGGAAACTTGGGTAAAGCCGGATCTAGTTGGAGAGACGGGACTCGGGATGCTGCCTACGCAGCTATACTGGACGGTAGGTCGGCGATAACCGGCGCTTTGGAAGGTCGACGCGAGTCCCTTTCGTACGCTTCCGGGATGTAGTGCTGAATTCTTGCAGACACATCTGCAGTATCGCCACGTGGTCTAACGTTTATAATGCGATATCAGAAGGGTGCAGACACTTAAATCGGGCAAACATAGATCAACAGCTCCTTGGCGCTTGCTCAGCCTTATAGTAGATTGGAGACTACCGGCTGATCAAACAAGGCATTCGTGATGAGATAAGCGAAGATGTAAGAAATGAACGTAGGGTGAGTTTATTGCCAAAGATCGTTTTTCTGCGATTTTTTGTTCCGTAGATATGTATTTGAATTATCTATGAGATGAGACAGTGAACTTGTTTTTTGTGTTTGTTCTCAAGTTACTTTGCTAAAATTGTATACCATCGTTGTTTTTCTGTCATTTGCAGATTGAATTAGTGAACTTTGTTACGTTTCTCGAACTGAGATATTCAAATACTCGATGTTTGGTTACTTGAACAAATAGTAGGGCAGCGAAAATTCAAGTGTTAAACATTCGATGATTTTATTTAGTTAACACCTTTATTCGAGTTCGATTTGATGAATGAAAAAACGAAACTTTATTACTGTCACGAAGGTGTACTTAGTTATTGACCAATGTGATTTTGCAAAGTAAAAAAAAAAATCAGCAATATAATCATTCAACTGATTCACGCTTTCTCAACCTCATTTTAATTTATCTAGGAACAGAAAGTGACGATACTTGTAGAAAATAAACTGCTTAAATAATTACTATTCTTTGCCGAGTTGTCTCACAATCATTTTTTGTGGAAGGAACAATTTTTACAACATATTATTCGTTAGGGATTTGTTTTTAAAATTGTATGCATTTTTCTTACTATTTCGAACGTAGATTAATAATCAAATTTAAATTAAAAATCAATTATATAAACGAAATCCGAATATTTGGATCACAGCGAAAAAAAATTTAACACAGTATCAAAATTGCGAATCAAAGCATCTATCCGGCTCCAAAACTTCATTCGCGTCTCTAATTGTTTTCAACGGTATAATCAATGCGATTCTTTCGAAATTAGTATGCACAACATATCTTCACAAATTCGTCAAATTTGATCCACAGCATCCGGAACAAAAAATCTGTAATATCAGAAATCCCTTGTATTCACATCGTTCTATGTTCTAACCAACCAATACCGGAATTTTATACCATCGATTACATACTCACGTGTATTAATTATTCATTGAATAAAATACCTCACACATTACGCACTCGTACATCATCGGATGAGTAAAAAAATTCACGCCACACACAAGCTGCGATTAAAGCGACGATTAACCCATCGCAAGGGTGAATTGAGCTATCGATATTCCAGAAAATATAGAAATACCAAACGAACGAAAACAAAAAACAAAAAAAAAAAAAAAAAAAAAACTATTAAAAAAGCAAGTAAATTTGAAAAATAAACGTGAGGTAATACGGAGCCACAAAATAAAGGGCAGGAGGGAATGGACTCGGCAGGTGTTTTTAACGTCGCATTATAAGTCCGGGAATTCTGGTCGTTGCGTCCTCGTCATGATCCGGCTCGGTGACATCGGGGTAATTATTTACCGAGGACAATCCGCGCGGGGCACGAAATGATAAAGCAAGGGACAAGAAGGCGCCGCGAGACGCACGATTAAGATTAGAATAATGCGCGGGGGAGGACGAGGCATGACGGCCACCTTCACCCCCGCATCCCTCGCTCCCTTTTGCGGAGGAATAATTTATCCCGGTCGCCATTTTGCGGCGGGGGTGGTATACACCCCAGCTACGAGGAATCTCATATCCGTCTGAGACGGCTGATAACGACCAGCGGGACCCGCGGCCGTCAACCGCGACGCCAGTGCGAAATATTATGGCCTCATCCCGCCATTTCCGCATTCTGATTGGAAATTGTCACCGCAGCCCGTCTATATATAATATATATATAATCCGCACAACCCCATCCCTTAGCTTCATTGCCCGATGCACGGATATTAGCCTTATTTATCGCCATTCGTCAATTGCGGGGGGATCCGAGCTCTTCTATTAGTAGGTACACATTTCTGTTATAACTTACGGTTTGCGGTTTGCGGTTTGCGATTTTTTTTTTAGCGAGGCTCTAATGTAAATATTATATTCGCAATTTATGTAGTAGTTGACGAGAAATTTGAAAGTAAGTAAAGATTAGATTTAAAAGCACTTCGCTCGGAAGTTTTGATTAAACTCAGATTCCGATTCGTTTGTTGTCGACTAGTTTAATTACATAACCTGTTCATTGGTTGCTGCAATTAGTGGAGTTGCAGCCGCAATCCGTCAGATGAATCTCGTGTTCGGATCTTTATTCAGCTTCATTTCCATCACACAAACGCAAGGATCAATAAATTTCAATTAATTGATGTTCGATTACACAGTAAATTTAATTGATATAAATTGGTTCAAAGTATACTGATCATTTTGTAATTTCATTACAATTCTACGAATTGAAATGAAGAGAAATCCACAGACGCGCATAATTGACGTTCCTCTGATATTCCACACGTCGTAAAATAAATTTGCAAATCCTTTCCGAACATTCAATTTTGAAAATAAAATATTGCAGCAATACATCATTTGAAGATTTTCCCAAATATTTTAACCAAAAAAATTCATTAAAATTGATTACTTGAAATCAAAAATTTGAAAATCGTTTCCGTCTTCCCCTGAATAATTTGGTACGCTTCAACTTAAGATGAAATTCGAAAATACAGACAACAACGAATATTTCAAAGAGAAACAAAATTTACTACGAAATGAACAGTGCGCAAAACTTTTGAGTAGTTCAAAAACGCTGATGTTACATGTCTTTAAAAATTGTATGTATCAATTACAATTAATAAATAACTATATAGATGTACCTATAGATATTTTTAAATTATGCGTTTGCCATTAGCTAGACTGTGATATGGACCATAATCTGATACGCAGGACTACAAAGGAGTTGAAAAATCAAGATATTTGAGAGCAAGCTTAAGGAAGGGATAAAAAATGCAATAACCGTAAAGCCAGGCGTTGCGCTTTCAGGTATTATAATATTAAGATCTTTGACGAACGTACCGACGTCATTTCCGCTACAAGAATAAATGCGCGCTTTTTCCCACTGGTTTACAACTTTTTCACAACATTCTATTCGCCTCTGCTGCTGTGATTTTACTCGAAGAATCGCATTCCTTCGGCTTTTTCACTTCGCGTACGTAAAAAGCTTTGAAAAATGTATTTCCCCGTCAAACGGACGTTCGACGTATTACTTAAAATTTTGCGCTCCGACTTGGCAAATTTTGAGAACGTAACATTTCTATAATTAGAGAGAAAATAATCCGCGCCCTAAACGAATAACTTTCCTAACGAGTCGCGGGTGCAGGCGCACTTACCACATTTTATATTTCTTTGAGGGCGCTACAAGAACGTCAGGCGACGCTCAAGAGCTTCGAGCATCGCGCTTTCTTACTGCAGAGGGTGAAGGTATAAGAGACGTGGGGTCGCGCATAGGCGGAGGAGGAATAATTAAACGCAGTAATGTCTGCGCATTAGAGGAGATGAGGACGTCATCAGCCGAACTGCCGTACCCCCAGAATTCGCCCTCCGAGCCATCAGCTTTCCCTCATACTCGTTCCCTTGTGCTTCCGCCACTTTCTGAGCTCGGGAATAGAACCATTTTTACTTAGCAAGAACGACTGGCGATATTTTAATCAGGGAACGAGTATAGTGTAGAACGTTTTAAATAGGGGAGAATTTTTTATACTATTTTTGTTTTTATTTTTTTTTTTATCTTTTATTCTCAAACAAATTCTGTACCTTAGTTTTTTACTTCAGGAAATTGAATTCAGTAAACATATCCAATTAAGAAAAATAAATTATTGCTATAACTCGTAGCATGGATTTCTTTCGACAGTAAGAAAAAATGATTATATACTTTTTTTTCTTTTTCCGAATTAAAAAGAATTTAAGAAAATACAGCAAATTAAAAGCCAGACGAATATGACATAATCCATACTGTATATATCTGCACTATACTAAAAATTATTAAAATTCAATTGCTTGTTGTAATATCCAACGTTATCTTGCATTGACAAAAAAAAAAAAAAAAAAAAAAAAAAAAAGAAAAAGAAACTGCGACTTGACTATTTTGTGTTTCTCTGCTTTATACGTAGAAAAAAATTAATTTGTTCTTTATGCCGAAACGAGCGTTTTTTCCTGTAAAAAATCACAAATCCCGAACAAATGGGGTAAATATCGTAGAATAAAAATAAATGCATTTCAGAGTTTGTACAACGATATCGAAAAAATAATAAATTAATAAGTTCCGAGACGGTCGATGGTGAGTGCGGGGATAAAAAATCGTACAGCGGGACGACCTGTGGACTCCATTATATTCCTTGCGATGGTGAATTTATGGGGGAATGATTGTGAGCGAAAGAGGAAGCAGAGGCTTGCCTTTTTTCCGCCTATTGATCCCGCGATCTCGTGCGAAAGGCACGCGTTAATAAAGGTACGTTCGTGCCTGATGGTGATACGAATTAATTCAGTCATCTTGGGCGAGCGAAGCCAGGCTGTCAATCCCAAAGTATTCAGAAGCACCCCATGCAGACAGCGACTGCCTCGCGATTCGGTTGGTCGGGAAATCCAGGGGCCAAGAAGGGATGGAACGGGGTGTTTTCACCCCGATTTGGGAGGCTGGTGTAGGAGGCGCGGAAGGATCCCTCCAGGACTCGAAGTCACTTCTTAATAACCGGGGTCGCTTACGGAATTTCATTAGAGAACACTGGGCTCTTACTTCTTAAGCAGCAGCATCGCGACGTGGCTTACTCGCCATTTAAAACGTACTTCACTCCGCATAGTTTTCCACGCAACGTTCTTCAGCTAGGATAAATAGGGCGCAGTAACTGACCTTGTTTTTCATGACTATAAATTTTTTTAGCGAGATTAAGGGAACGGTATTAATCAGACGAAATCTTAGGTGATTATCACTTTAGTTTAGTACCAGATTCGGAAGAACTTTTATTATAACGGACGTGTCCCATTAAATCTTATGAAAATTTGTCAAAATCTTTCAAGTTTGGGTGAACCAAAGTTTGAAAAAAATTATGAATCATCGTAAAATCTTTTATATTCGCTATATGCAATTCACGAATCAGTTCCACAAAGTCTTAGAAAATCTAAGAAAATCTGATAAAGCGTTGGAGGTCTGGCGAAGTCAAGTAAAATGTTGTCGCTTGCATACAGTTCTCGAAAATTGAAGATTGACATGCTTCGGATGAAAAATATTCATTCGACATCTAACTTTCGACAAGTGAAAGGAAATTGAACAGTAGAATACACGTCCAGATTTTAAAATTGTAAAAAAAAAAAAAAAGGAAGTCAACCCCACAAAAGATACTTCGAAGCGGAAGAACTGAATCCGAGAACTGAAAATGACGTCCGATATCTCGATAAGTTCCAGTGGCGCTCTGTAATCAGTGAGAGATAAAAGGCGGACTGAAAAAGTAATTCGAACTGATTTTGCCGATTGATCAGCAAAACGGAACTCCTCTGCTCGTGCAGCGGAGAGAAAGCGGAAAGAGAGAGATAGATAGAGAGAGAGAGGGGGAGGAGGGGGTTGGAGAAAGAAGGATAAACTTATAGCTGAGCTGATTAACCGGTGGTTGAATAACCGCAGGATGTTGAGCTGATCGCGCGCTCCTCAAAACTTGAACGAAGAGCTCTGAAGGGTGAGAAGTTGGGAATGAAAATAAGTGAGCATACGTCAGCGAACGAGAGACGAAGAAGAGAATGGCTTCGAATTCGAGCTCTTCTTGCTAACTGCGAGTTCGTCTTGGCATAAGTTATAAGTTGTTTACCGAAGACGCCGGGTGCCGTGGAACCTGGCATTTTGAATGTGACGCAGAAGACGGTTAATTAATTACACCCTGCATCCGCAGATATGCTTGTTTTGCCGAGGATCCTTCGCTGCTCCGAGAAGAGAGGGACTCGATATCGATCCCGATAATAATAATTTTATTGACTTACAGACCCTCGAAACTCCGGTGGCAGCCAATTTCCGCAATTGGCAACTCGGTTCTCGCTTGTGCTGTTGTAGTTATTACAGAAACGCTATTTTTAGATAAAAGAATAATATTCAGACTATCTGAAACTCGGTATCAACTTTAAGAGTAAGCCTCATCGAGAATAAACGTACATTTTCGAAATATTTGAAATATCGCGAAATCTTTGCAAAATCATCAGACAATAAGATCTGTTGAAATTTAAAAAAAATTTCAAATTACGTGAAATGTTTTTATGCATTTTGTGAAATATACAGAGATTTTACGAAATCTTTTTGAATCCTTTGCAATTCGAAATTACGTTAAATCTCTTTTAATCGTGTAAAATATTGAGGCATCGAACTAAATTTTTCCAAAATCACGGAAGTTCTCTGTGTTAAAATTTTTTTTAATATTTGAAAATTCTTTGAAACCTCGTGACACTTTAAATTCTTCCGAAAGCTTAGAATCGGAGAACATAATGGGTTGATAGAATTTGGTAAAATCTCTGGTGAATTAAGTCGTCTTGAATATTCTGGAATCTTATAAAAAGATATTTAAATAACACGTAATCCTCAGAAATCACTTGAGATATGTTTAATTCCTTTCAAAGCCGCGGAGTAAAATGTTGCAAAATCGCATGAAATCACATGAAATGTTCAAACTTTGAAGAATAATTTAATAGTAATCTGGTAAAATCTCCTGATTTACCTCGTTGAAAGGTATTTTCAGAACGGATAAGATTGTCGAAAATCGTAGAAAAAATCGGGTAAGATTTGGTGAAATTAGTCAGAATTCTATGATGTAACGTTAAACGGCGCGACGAATTATTCACAATCTCTTGAAACGGTATGAATTCTCCTGTAATTCTCAAAATATCGTGAAATCCTTGGAATGCCTAAATCTTGAGAACTGGCGTATAATTTCTATCTACGCAAAGATATATGAAATGTAAAAAAATCCGCCAAAATACCAAAGCCAAATCAGAAGAAAAATACCAAAACAACTTAAGACATCGGCAATTTCTGTCATGAAATTAAAAAAAAAAAACCCAAGTCCTGGAATCTCTTAACAATTAGATATACGTCGTGAAATCGAGTCTTGCTGTTTCGCGTAGTGACGTCGAAACATCCTTCCAAGAGCTACGTACATTTTTTATATTTTCTTCGAATATTATTCTCTATTTATGTTTAAAATATTTTTGAATAAAGTTCCTAAAAGTTCATATTTTGATATGACGACTTAACTTTTCGGTCGCATAGCTGAAAAGGCACAGATTAATAATAGCGGATATTCGAATGACGGTCCACTTAACCGGCGGAGAGGGATAAAAATCGCAAGACAACTTCGCAGACGCTGCTTGTAAATTAGATGTCTGTTTGACGATTGGGATCGCAGGATGAATTCTGGCGTGCGTAGGCGGCGGGCTCAGATTCCCTCCGAAGGTAGCTAAAGTTTGTGTGTTCACCGTGGGAGCCTCGCGTCGTCGACTCTCGAGTCAAGTTGTCGAGAAGTAACATAATTCACCAGCCCACCTCTCACGGTCTATCCGGACTTTTGAGATGGATGTAGAGGAATCGAGAAGTTCCCCAAGTTCGGAACTGCGCAAAAATCATAACTCGTTACCACGCAACCGACACGCGTGTCGGTTATGTACATATGACTTGACTGCCGTTCATTAGTCGGTGGCAGGTGTTTACCAGCAATCTACGTATCATGCGCGTTAAAACCAGAAGGTTGAGCACTGGTAATTAGAAGCAACCTCTCACCTGCGCCCTCGAGCTCTGAGCTCATTAAATTCGCGATTTCAATTTACCGCTCGCTATGATGATTATGTGAAACATTTTGGAATGTAGTCTAATCATCGCCTAGTCGCAGTTGTCAAAATTTTCGTGATCATTATCATTTAACAACTTTGCACGTAACACTGGGAAACAAATTTCCCTTCTTGATTCAGAGAAATTTTTACTTTAATCTGAATATTGCTCTGGAGTTCGATGAGAATTTTTTCAAGTCACCTGCGATTCGTTTACGTTTCTTTACTAGAATTCTCTTCGACATTTGAAAAATGGAAAAATCTTGAGTAATACCCAAAACTTGTTGAATTACAACGAAATTTTTTTTTTTCACAAGCCGTTTGAAATTTTCCAGCATAACTCCTATAATTGATCAGATGAAACTAAAGAACTCTACCATTTTTTTCGATCTTCTAGAAAAAGTCTAATCCGTGAGACTGCAAATCATTTCTAAGATGAACTGAAATTCTTTAACCGATACTTCGAGGAAGCTCCTTTAGACAAAATTAATTAAGCTCAACTTGCAAAGATATAGGTGCAAAATATTCTGTATAAATTGAGATAATCATTCATCAAAAATACTATTCTATGCATCCGTTTTTTTTTACTTGTAAAAGTTTTCTAGAAAACTTCAAAAGTCTCGGACATGTTTAAAGGATTCGCCATTCCTAGACTATTTCACGGTGCCACGCTTGTTTAACATTTATATGCTGTTCCTTCGATCCTCTCCAGTTAAAAATTCCTATTCCACTGCGTCATTCTTCTTCCGTTTCACATTCCTGTTCCATTCCATAATTCCTCTCCTGTTTCACATTCCTATTCCATTCCATATCTCCTCTACTGTTCTACATTCCTATCGCATTTCATCGTTCCACTGCTGTTCCACATTACTATTTTATTCCATCGTTCCATTTCCGTCCCAGATTCCCACGACTTCCTACCGTTCATCTTGTGTCAACCATTTCTACCAACCAAACAAACTGAAATTGTGATATTTTGTCAAGTTCTTGAAAGAAAAATATTCACCATTACGTGAGAGAAATACCGTCAACGAAAAGCTCGTTAACGAGCCTGTTCCTGGTCAGCAACAGAGACGTTGTGCGCAATAAACAGACGTTTTCACCACAGCGGTGTGGTTCTTGCCTCTAGTTTCATCGCACTGGGCAATTTGGCGAGGCATCGGGTGTGCAGGCGCCTGGAATCCAGAAGGGGCGATGAAGGATGCTGGAGAAAGTCACGAAACTATGCAGCGACGGGCCCCGCAAACCAGAAACAAAACAACCCCCGCCTCCGGCTCTGCAGTCGCTTTTGGTGTGTTGGGCTGCATCGATCTTACACAACTCTCCTCGGATGACAAACTAGCAAACCACCAACCAATATTACGCGAGAGTGACTTCATCCCCACCCAAAACTTCCCTGAGCCGCTCGTTGCTGGGTCTATTCGACGCTCCGGGGAAATCGACCGGACATAAGTACCTTCATTTCTACCGAGTCGCTCCTATCCTCGACGTGTCCTCCCCTCCTCCCCTCCTCCCCCTATCTGTGCATTAATTCAGAAATCTACCTCGCGAATTACTATTTACAACTCCGTTGCTCTGCTGTTCTATCGGCAATTAGCGATATTAAGAGGGCGGCCCTTTGCGATTGATTATTATGTTGACTTTAAACAGCTGCTATTCATGCGGGAAGGTTGGCGAATAACCAACGATTACAGGATTGAAAGTAAGAACTTTGAAATTTCGAAAGTGGTTTAAGTAACAGACTTGACATCGTTCGATGAAATTAATAATTTCTACGATAACTACGAGTGTGCTAAACTTCAAAATACCTGATTTTTTATTCTCAAACTATGACCGACAACATAATGTTGTGAAAAGTTCAGGCTCGTCGAATTTTCTATTTCCTGCTGGTGAAAGTGCAATAACTTAAACAATTATGGATAATATTTCGAATTTGAAAATTCAAAATGAAGATATAATTGATTTCTTTAAACTGCGCGAATATTGTTTATTTGCTAATTTAAACCTCTTCAATTATTTGACAAACTATACCTACGAGTAGACGCAATGTTGGCATAGAAAACGAAGCTACGACTAGTCCCGCGTCTATCAGAAGTTGACTGCCTGAATTTCAATAACGCCCGAGGCAAGACGTGTCAAGATTACGAAGCAGGTTCGGTACGCATCGTCCACAGCCAGTACAATAATCGTACGGAGATCCCATTCACACTACGGGGACAGTTTCAAGCTCGATCGCGTGCCCGTGACGTTGGTCGAGGGGGTTGTTGCCGTGTCTCCGGCTCGTGTCACTGATAAGGACAGGTCTTAGGTGGTCCGACGAGGAGGGTCAAAACGACCCCAGTTATGGTTGACGGGCATAGAGTCGCTCGTCAGACCGTTCAAGTCGGTCTCCACGTGGCAGATAAGGGCTAAAGCTCGTCCCTCTCGAGACACCTGCAGACTTCATCCCTTCTTCTTTAATGCTCGCCAGACTTCAGACTGAAGACATTACAGATAGAGTGAGACAAAGAGGCAGGGATATTTTACGAATTGCACCATTTCATGCGTCAGCTGTTCATCACTGTGTAAATATGAGAAAAGAAAGAGTCGGTAAAACAATTGCACATACAAAATATCCACTCTGCTAAAGGTTGAAGCTTTCTGCTACAGTAGGACTTGATTTGCAATTGTGTTTTTTCTTGAGAGTCCATTTTTTTTACAGATAGATCGAAATTTGTACGTAGTCGAAACATTATTTTTTCTTCTGCAGATGGGTCTGAGGATAAATTTTACCCGGATTTTGGTACGTGTTTGGTTCAAACACGAAATCCGGTGAGAACCGGTCGAGACTTCGGTAACGCGTTTGGTGACGCCGTGTATTATTTGATCCGCACGATTTTATCGACCGGCTTACCGACCAGCTTACCGACCGTTACCGACGTTTCAGACGTTGCTCATAGGATTTTGTGTTTGAGGCAAATACGGGGTCCCCTGAATCGGTCAGAATCCAACACGTTGTATAAAGTCAGTTCAAAAATATGTCGAAAGAAAAACGAGACTGAGCACAATTTTTTAAAATAGCTCCAATCTCGCCAAGTTAAATGTAACTAAAAAAATTTATTTGATGTAAAACATATTTAAAAAACGAATTTCAAGCATTACAAAACCTGTTATTAACAAAGTCAAAGAAATCTCATTATTCTACTATATAATTTCCACATAATAATCTTGTGATTTATGATCGATCAAAATTCGACAATCAGTAAAGAAATATCAGTGTAGAAATAATATTATTTTCAGCGTTTTAAGATAATTAGATAATAAATAAATTTTGACGAAGTTTGAAGATACTCTCTTATAAAAATCAGAATATTTTCAGACTATTTCCAGTCAAACTGAATAGACTTGACAACAACGAGGTCCTACTGTACAACACGCTGCTGTTGCAAATCGACTATTTGCGTTAGATGCTCGCGTGTGCGCTTAGAGACAAGGAGGGAAGGATAAGGAGAAGCGTTGGTATGAGAGCTGCTACCTTAAGAAGTCTCCAACGCCTCGACTCAGGCTGCTGCGGGATATTACAAGGATATTTTTCTTCTTTCTGAAGGTAAAACTTTACGAGATATGTATATTCCACTTGAAGGATATGAATATCATGTCAGAATGGATGTGTGGCTGTGTGTTCACGTCTCTGTAGATTTTCATGTGTCACGGAGCCATCCACCGCATCGTTCATATACATACCTATATCGTGTGTACAGATATATACATTCTTAGCTGCATCCGCGGTTCTACAATGCAAATGGATATCGGGATACGGGATTATGTATAATATTCAATACAACTTTAAAGTGGCGGGGATAAGGATTGGAAGTACAGTTTGCAAGAGACTGAAAGGAAAGATGTATTCATGTGTATCAAGCTCGGAAGTAGATTGGTTGTCAATCTTTAGAGTCTATACTGGAAAAAAAATTTACTGTTACATTTACTGCTTTGGAGACTGGCACGATTTTGCTGTTGCTAATACAACAATTTTTGTAACTGAAACTTTTTTTGGTGGTAGATTGAACTGTCAATCTAGTAAAGTAGTAATATTATAGAGCCATTGCTGCCGTAACTCTTACAGGAAAAACTATAGTAACTTCAACAGCAACTGCGTCAGTCCATCAATTTTATGAAAAGATAGTAAATCGAACGATATTTTTTAACTCTATATCGAACAATTTTCTTTCACTTTGAAGACAATCAGAAAACTATTTACCCATGCAATTTACAAACTTATCGTTGAATATTTTTCTTTATACTTAATTCAAAGATGGAAAATTCGTTTGATCTGCTACCGGAATGAATTGAATAAAAATTGATTACAAGATGAAAACGAATTGGAGCAAACTTCGCGATCAGAACGGTACTCAACTCACTCTGCACACATAAAACCGAAGATTGAAAAAATATGATAGTGTAAATACGATACGCATGCATTAAATATATTTGAACGAACAGACACAGAAAAAACGAATTACTGTAGATTAGACTCGGTAAAAAATTCTGTTTTCGCATTTTCTTTATTACCTTAGATTACACTGACTTTCAATGCCTGCTTCAGCTTCTGTGTCAAAGTCAAAGTTTCAAATAAAAGTACGATGCCGCAGTGCAGCTCATTACCGTAGAAACCGAGAGGGAATTAAAGGAGGTGTGGCAAAAGCGTTCTCCAGTCGAATCGGTAACGCAAATTAATTTTCCTCAACACCGTTCCCTACTCGGGCTGAATTTAAATTCTTTTATTATCATCCACAAGTTGCTCTTTCTCTCTCTCTCTCTCTCTCTCTCTCTCTCTCTCTCTTTTTCCCTCCCTCCCTCCCTGCCACCCTGCAACCCACTCGCGATCTCTCTCTGTCTTTCTCTTCCTTGCAATGAGCGAACGATACGGCTGCATTCATTCTCGAAAATCCACCCCATTTTTATTTTTCACAGACAGAAAATGGTCAAAAATAATTTATCAAACCTCGAAACGTAAAGATACGGTAAAAACACGGCTTCTCATTTCTAGATGATTATAATAACTTCCCTCATTTTCTTCTTTGAGAAAGAGAGAAGCGTGAAATTAAAAATGGTTATATTGTGTTTCGATAAATTTCTCGCAGATGAATTTCTGAATCAACAAATGATACAGCACGTAACTGATTTCGCCAACGTTAGAGAAAAAATCAATAATTTAAAAAAAAAACCTCGAAGCGATCGTACCCCGCGCTGAAACGCACAGCATCTTTGTTTATTCATCTAGTTAAATTATCAACTTTATCTAAATTCCGTCGGCATGAAAGGCTCGTGCTTTGCTCGGGGAACGGAAACAGAACGCCAGCGATAATCAAACTGGCCCCGTTTCTTCAATATGACCCGATCTCTTTCCGTCCAGACGATTTAACTTGTTGTTCCCCGAACAGTTATCGTCCGGAAGAAGTTAACAATAAATGTAAATTCGATACGAGACTTGAGGAAAAAGCTCGAGTTCTTTCTTAGAATGCCTACGAGGGTTGCCACTAATTTCGTTAGGGGGGTGGGGGTGTAGATTAATGTAGAATGCTCAGAAGCAAGAAACGGGTCACAGTAGGTATCGAATTTTCGAGACGCAACAGCCTGGTTCACGGAATTTAAAACGTGAGAAAATCTAAACATACGAAAACTCGAAATGTAAGAAGATTGCGTTACTGAAAACCGAAACGCAGAATCGTCAAAATGACGAAGATCGTAGAAGGCCGAAACATGGAATTGTCAGAATTCTGACGGTTATATGCATCGGATTTCTGTTCTTTAACTTTCTATATCCTGACTTCTTCTTTTCTGTTTTGTACATTATGAAATTTCGTAAAACGGATTCCAATCTTTCTACAGTTTTACCCCGCCCCTAGAATTCCTTGTCATTTCAAGAATTTTCAGGTACCAAGGTCAAGTGGCAATCCTGTAATAATACGCGTCTCTCCTTCCCAACTTTGTATCCTCCGTCTCTCCTTTCACCCTAATAATGCATTCTCGGAAATCGAAGCTCAGCCGGATTTTCACTCTTCACAACGATTTTCTACGATTTTACTGCTGGGACTGGTGAGAAACTTCGAGTTGAGATAAAATTGTATTTCAGTCGTTAAAATTTTTCATATTTTATTCATCACGATATTATCGCTGGCACATTTTCTTTACTCTTCACAATTTTGCAACATAACAACAAATTCACCAGCGATTCGGATGCAATTATGTCTCTAACGTTAAGTTTAGTAGCCTTGTTGTTACCGTAGAAATTTTAATCAATCTTCGCAGAATTTGGTTCATTTCATTTTCACCATATTGGTGAACAAAATTCTGCCAACATTGCTGCGAGTTTACTAAACTTAATTTTAAAGACACAATATCATCCGAATCGCCGGTGAATTTGTTATTATGTTGCAAAATTGTGAAAATTAAATTGGTTATCTTCGACTATTTGGTATTCAAAATGTCACGATCATCACAGAGACAGAAAAATAACTTCAATATAATTAGATTCTATTTTTCTTCCGAATAATTGGCAATTTTAAAAAAATTAAACATCCAGCAAAATACTATTGGAATAAATGTTTTCTAGAATATCATTATCAACGTAACCGTGGCATACAAAATTCTTGAAACAGATTTCTGTTACGTTTAAACTTTTACAACCAAGAAGCTCTCAATACTAACAAAACTGCGGAATTCTGCGTTAATCCATGTAATCCAAGGAAGCAAATCAGTTTCCTTCAATACACTATTTTCATATTTTCCACTCTCTTCTCTCCATTTTCTCCCTTATCTTGATCAGCTTGTCACTTCGGTCAAACGGCTGAAAAAAAAACGCAGTTTTTCGCTAAGCTCTTCGAGAAAGCTCAGAGGAAAGCTCGTTGAACAGACGCAAGGGGGCAGCCATCACCCGTCATAAAAGCGAAGAAAGTGAAAAAAGTAAAAAGAAAACTTTTTATAAAGAACATAAGAATCGGCCCCCAGGGTGTATATATAACGTCCTATACCTACACACAGCGACCTGAGAACCCGTTTAGCCAATATGGAGTGATAACAAAGTATTTATAAAGTATAAAAATATATATATATATAAAAATTGAAAGTGCGCACGACGAGGGCTGAAATTTTAAGGACAAAGTTTCCAGCTTATAACGCGAGTACCGATTTCTCCACTCTCTTCCTCTCTCTCTCTCTCTCTGAGGCTACGCGCGTTGTTCCCAAAAAAAAAAAAAGAAAAAAAAATCGACGGTTGCCTACGCATGGGGGTGGGAAACTGAGTGTAGATAGGCATATATAATACATATATATTATATATAACTATATATAGGTATGAGAGTAGGTATATGTACACAAGGACGAGGAGGAAGGAACCCGTTTGCCTCGGGCCATCTTCAATAACCTCGAGTTCTCTACCGAAATTTAGCGCAAAGTTAGATTGCCTCCAGGTGGAATCATATTTTTTCCCCTTTCCTCAGTTTTTTCACACTTCCTTTTTAGTTTCTTATTTATTTATTTTTCTTATTCGCACGGTGAACCCTCCGTGGAATTACCAACCACGGTGCCAGTAATTTGTGGAAACCGCATCATTTCGCCTCTTACGAGGAACCTTAGGTAGGTCCACCCCTTTGATTTTGATCTATTTCACACTTGTCGTAGTGCGTCGAAAACTAAAAGACATTCATATTTTCTTATCTGCTAATAAATGGTTTAGAGGGGCGAAAACGATCCCCGAAGATGGACACCCAACTTAATGCGCTCGATGGATTTGAATGAAATCAACGATGAAATGTTTTATTAATGAATAGAAATATTTCAGCGTTTCAGCGGCATTCAAGTCCCTCAAGCACGTTAAGAAATCACCCCGTTTGGTGCCTGTTTTTTGGGGTCGTATTAACCCCTCTAAACCGTTTATTAACAGACAAAAAAATTTTATACGTGTATCTTAGTTTTCGATGACTAGAACATACGTGAACTAGATCAAAATCGGAGGGTTCGACCTACCTAAGGTTCCTTGTTAGACGTCTCGTATAGACACTTATTCACTTATGATTTTCGAGGCATTGTTTTTTCATTTTCATGCCATTTCAATTCGCTTCAAGTAAAGGATCGATCAGAAATGTAAAGTCGAGTAAAGAAAGATAAATCAATTAAATCGCTGATCAATAGAATTATAAAAGATTAAAGTTGAAACTGAACTTGTTGAGACGTTGAAGTTTATAGAGAAAAAATATCTCCTCTCAACGTGAAACGAACTTGAAATCCGTAGAATCAAACGAAGTAAATCGAGTTTAAAAAAATAAGTTTACGTTCAGAAAAATGAAAATAATTAAACTGGAGGATTAAAAAATGCTGTGAGTGCCTGCAGTAATAAACTAAACGAAAAAACAGTGGATAGAAACTGTTTTTTCTTCACTGCATAGTTATTTTAATCGCTGGAATTTGATTTGAATAAAAATTAGCACTCAGAGCCTTTTAAATTCTCTTCGTCGATCGATATCCTGTTCTTTTAATGCCAAAATCGTGCACTGTTTGTCGAATGATCGTATACATCAGGAACCTAATAATTATGATTGGAAAAATTGTGTGAAAAAGACGCTGGAAAAAAACATTTGGCAATGTCGCATTGCCTTGAAGGATCAGAAGAAACGAGTAGCCCGAAGGATCTCGTTATGTTCAAAGGATAGTTTTATTTCCCCCGATGGAATTTTGGTGGTGGGAGTGCCGGACCTGGGCGGCGAACCCTGCATGCCTCGATGACAAATGCACCACTTTATCTATCGTGCGTCATCCCCTCGGGGAAGTATAAAGTTTTTTTTACAAACTGCGAAACGAAGGAATTGACTGAAAAAATATAAGCGAATGAGGTATGCAGGGTATGCTGAGTTGCCAAGTGCGTACGCTGGAGAAAATTTCATTTGTTATAGTTATTGACGTAGAAAATTATAGCAAAATGCAGGGGTTTGTTTTACTGATTGAGGAGAAGAAAGTGACACCGTGATTACGATATTTCACGATCATTTACATTTCATACAACGATTATAAGAGATTCTCATGATGTCTAGGACTTTATATGATTTCTAAGGATTATAAGTAGAGATTTATTCAATCCTAATTGATTTCTCGTGACTACCAATGATTACTAATGCAGAAATTTATTCTTATATATTGATGATTTCAGTGTGATCTCGGAGGTCACGAAATCATTTCGAATGATATTGGTACCATGATTACTCAAGCGAAAGACCTCTGGAAAAATGGGTATCTTTACAAGCATGGTTTAAATATTGTTGGGATTGGGTCTTTGCGTTTGAAGTAATAACATTTTTTATAATCTTTGATTATTTGAAAAGATAAATAGAATCAATTAGTTTCGAAACGAGTCAAGACGTACCAATTCGTAGCATGATTCAATTTCTTAACTAAAATTAAAAAACCAAAGGCTCACCCAGAGGAGCCAAAGAAAATGAAAAATAAGGTTTGGGTGCATCAGACTGATTGAAGCTCCGTCCGATTGTCCTTATCAATTCCCTCTAGAGGCTACAGGCCGTTCGTATCCCGTTGGAACTGGGTTCTGATAGGCACACGAAAAACAAAGGGCGTCGTATTTCCCAAGGGGTGAGTGTAACGGCCCAGAACTTTAGCGCCACATTGTCCCGAACGAATTATTAAAGTGACCATAATTAATGAGTCAATTAATTAATTGTTTAATTAATTAGCGGTGTTGGTAGGTGATCACGTATACAATCAAGTATATATATATATATATATATATATATATATATATATACAATATTCTTCTGCTACTGCGAACGCGTGTCAGGAAACTTTTTATCGTTCCGTGTATAGTTTATAATTTATATGATACATATTTCCGGTATATCGATTCGACGTAACAGCTGGATTCAATTTGTTTTATAATCATTACTGTGTTTACTTTGGTAGTTAGACGAGGATGTATCGTATATACATAGTAAGTATAATATAACAAAGTATAGAGGCGGATTCGATGAGTCGCCTGTTATTTTTACCAGAATCCTTGTACTTTCAGCTGAATGGAAATTACAGTCTGGAACGCAAAGTTTTTTTCTTCGTCAAGTTTGAACTGCAGTTAATACCTCGAATTTTTATTCATTCATATATTATATTGTTCGTTATTTATGTGCATGAATGATTTTAAATGATAATATTTCATTTTTGATTACACCTATATATGTACGAATGAATTTTTTCCCCCCAAAACGACGTTAAGATACTTAAATATCATCATTCGTTTCTTTCGATAAATTTTTTATCGATATACACGTACTTTACACATTCGTGCAGATATTTTAACAAGGACTAGGAGAGTTGACTGGGAGTAATTATGCGAGATATGCAATTGACATAGTTATTTGCAGAAAATCTCCTAAATCATTTCTGGCGGGTGAAACTGGCGAATGCAGTTCATATACGTATAGGTACATAGTTTGTTACGTTTGATAGTAGATTACACTTCATTTGGCCAGATTCCAATTACAATAAAACTGATTACCGCAGCGAGGTATAGTATACGGTGTATCCGAGCTGTATAGGTATGTTTGTACAATTATATACGTATTCATGTGATATCTAAATGCAGTGCTCATTGTGAACAACACAACGACAAGAAAACGAGGAATTACGGAATAAAAAAAGGATCTGATACTACCGCAAGCTAACGCGTTCTACAAAATGCATTTTGAAATTCACGGTTCTCATGGGAAAGGATTGATTCTGCAACCAGTTTTATAGAAAGTACCCAACAGGCTCTTTTCTACAAAAATATCGTTTCACAGATTTTCGTACTACGGAATAAATGGGCGTCAGGACCGATTCGACAAAATCAACAACGGTCTCAAGATTGGGACGAAAACAATTTTGAAAAATTACTGACTATCGATGAATTAATTAATGGTGATTTATATTCACGAAGACAAACCAAAGATTTCTTTGAAATTTTTAGTAACATGAATTTACCCTAGCAAACACTTGCCCTCGGATTGTAGTGCGTACGGATAAAATTTTAGCAGACGACGGAACGTATATATAATATCCAATATTAAAGCGATGAATAACATCGTTTATATAGTCTGCAGGTAGTTCTCGTCACCTTAGAATTGAGAGAGAGAGAGAGAGAGAGAGAGAGAGAGAGAGAGAGATATATATACATATAAAAGTCGTTTCCAACCGA
This sequence comes from Diprion similis, assembly GCF_021155765.1. Classification (NCBI taxonomy): domain Eukaryota; kingdom Metazoa; phylum Arthropoda; class Insecta; order Hymenoptera; family Diprionidae; genus Diprion; species Diprion similis. The sequence goes on along the minus strand of NC_060110.1, from coordinate 7,435,531 downwards.
AAATCGTAAACCCAATATAAATTAAAATATTAATCATTATACAATTAATTGTTAATCAGATCGGTAATTAGCGGGGAGATGATGAAGTTGTTGAGGAGGACGCTGGATGCAGAGCCTGCAGGATCGAGTGCCGGGTCCTCAAGGTTTGGCAATTATTATCCTTGCCGGTGTGACAATGGTCCGACAATGGGTGTCGAGTCAAAAGCCGCGTTGGCGCTTCTCTCCCGACAGGATAACACCGGAGTAGGTACGGGACCACCAGCACCGGCATTAATTGATTCGCCTATCTGGCGAGCCGCGCGGTCACCCGTTATTCTATTGGTTATTCTATCGCCGGGTTCACCATTGTCTTCCCATGGTTTATTGTCCGGCGAAAATTCAGCCAAAGCGATCCAATTTTACCGTATACATGTATATATATACCTAACTATATACCGCACTTCGTGCAGCCTGGATTCCCGATCCTCCCGATACCTCCTCCATCGGCAATTATAAACGCCCGTGGCTGTGACGATGATGTGTTGTTTTCCCCGAATATGCAGATTATCCGATCGTTGCCCATTTTCGTAAAATCGCGGTTTGATGGTCTGGTGTTTTGATTTTTTTCCAGATTTATTTATTTTTCTTTTTTTCATATTTTTTAGTAGAAGATTCTTCAACATTAAAATGTACTGAAATGCATCCGATGAAAAGAAAATATTTTGTACGTTTTACGCACGTCAATTAAGGAGTGAATTATATTATAATATGAGGTGTGAGAAATCTATAAAACGATGTCAGTAACACGGACATTCATGTAATACGATTATTAATTTTGGACAAGATTGCGAGCAATATACGGTACAACGAACAAAAGTACTTCCAAAAAACTAAAAAACTTTTCGGATAGGTAATTTCGAGCTGGACGAATTTTCACAGATCCCGGGTTTGGCTTGTTCGCCTGTTGTGCGCATACTTAAAAAGTTGAGAGGATAGTAAAGTTTGCCATTGTAAAACCTGAGCCATGAAAAAAATTTTCCTGAGAATTTCAAACGAGAAGATTCTCACTCGAGGTCTGTTTAAGGTGTATTACAAAACTTTTTTGTTTTTGTAATTTTTGACAAATTTTTGCAATCCTCAATGATTGCAGTTGAAAAAAAAAACATTCTGTGTAAGAAGTGAAGATAATCATGTATTTAAGGTTCAATAATTCGGATGATTAATTTTTTCAATAGTTTGATAAAAAAATTTCTCTCGAAAAAAAATTTGGCAAGTTTCATTTTCAGGCGATTTAAAATCAAACATCAACATCCAAACCTTGGTCTATAATAACAATTTGTTTATTTATAAACTGGCTGATTACCGAATATATGCGATTATCTCGCAATAAAATTGTGAATCGAATGATTCAACGAGCGACCGTGCCACGCAAATTTCAGTCGCTCCTGAAGATTGATCTCCGTGGCTCGCGAAATGTCAACTCGACACAATTTCCATTACCTACCCGGGCAAAGGCTCACTCGGTAATCAGCTGATCGTTCGGGTTTTGATCTTTTCGCGATCGAGGCGAAAATAGTACTTGTTCGGATATCAGCGAAGAGATAGTACATGGCAGGCGCTTGAACGAAGGCGAATCGACTAGAAGGTATAATGCTCGGATGTAAACCTGCGTGCAGCGGGTCCATAAAGCTGTGTCGACAATTTCCGATAGTCGAGCAACGGGCAAGGCATGTCGGCTCACCATTGAATGGTGACATTTCGCTAAGAGGATTGCGGGACGCCATCAGCCCCAGCTATAACCACAGCTCAGGACCCGGTGCAGGACGTTGCAGGGCGTGTAAGCGTCGCATTAATAAGGACGCGGGTGTAAGCCGGAGGACGAATACCCAACTGCACACGAAGGGGAGAACCTACTCGTTGATCGGACATCTGCGAGGTATGATCGACCGAGATCAGAAGTTGGGAGAAATAGTTGAGGAATTCTCAAAATGTTAAAGAGAAACTCAGGGACTAGGACACAAGGTGTGATAGTTTGAAGCTCCTGAGAGTCGACTAGCGAAAGGATCATAATTCGGTTACGGGGTGGATGATTGCGATCACGACGAGCGACTATCGATGACCGATGAAAAAGTGAAGAGAGGTGAATATATAAGGTGAATTTGGATGCTGGCCGAAAGGAAAGTCTTTCAATGGGAACGTTGATTAAACTCTTATACATATCGGAAAAGTTACGTTCAAGAGTTTACAAGAGCTCGATGAGCTGTGGAAAAAAAGTGTTGTAAAGAGCGAATGGCTATGTCTAACGGTATTGCGACAAGAAGCATTTGAAAATATTCTCAGGCGCGGAGTCGCAACGGGATGCCAGTAATAAATATGATAAAGATTAGAGTGTGAGTAGTAGAAAGTACCCGTCGCATCTATCTATCCATCAGGCTATCTATATAATGGCCTGCATCTACGAGTGGTAGCAAAATACAAGCTCCTGCAAATAGCGTCGCGACGCTGGCGTCGGTTGCCCGCGAATGCACCCGTTGCATCAGAACCGCACAGGCGGAATCACGAGCGATGCTGAGGAGAAATCTACTCGAACCGGAAAACGCGGAATTGAATATCGCGCGAGTAAATATATATTCCCCGTATAATACCGCCACGCTGTAAATATTTACTCGCTGGCTAAACGTGTATGGGTGTATAATGTGTTATACGTATCTCACTCTCTCTCTCTCTATCTCTCTTATTTGGCCGCGTGAAAGCTTTCGCGGGGAGAGTTTTCCTCGGGTGTTGTACAAATACGTGGGTTGCACATCCCGTTTTATACACACTATGCATATACGTATGTATATTGGATATACATTCGTGCAGCGATGCAGTGATGTAATAAAAGTACCAAGGAATTACGTTTCTCCTGCGATATGGAATACGAGCCTTGCACTACACCGCACACCGTACAATAATAGGCAAAAACGAAAATCTATTTCCGATAAGCGGCACTGTGACGCAGTCATCAAACTGCAGTCTGGCTTATATGGCTCTCTGGTCTATTAGTGTATGCGCTTCTCTTTACCTGCACACGCCGTGCTCCACATTGTTCATTTTCTCTTTATGTTTTTTTCCCATTTTTACTTTTCTAGATTGCGTTTCATTTTTTACATTCAATTTTATTCTACCGTGTATAAATTATCTTCGTATCAGGTAAAAATTATTGGACAAGTTTTAGCGATTCTCACTAAATGTGCCTAAACAAGATGCCGGAAACAAGATTGAACTCGTCTGGATGAGCAAAGCTCAGAAAATGAAAGATTTTTTCTGAAACTTCCGTTCTTTTAAAAATGCTCGTTGACAATTTACAGAGTTAGTTTTTAGAACCATTTTCTATCATTTGTTTTCTGTCACCAAAAAATTTCGCCTCAGTTTCTTCTCTCATTCTGTCCGTGTTAATACGATTATGTGCGCGCTGAATTTTAATGTGTAATTAAATATCATTGTTATCAAAATTAAGTCCCTAAATCAGCTTTGTATCAGGTTTTCAAATTTTTTTCTTGCTTACAAAATTGACTATTCCTTTCCTCGAGTTTTTATCAAAGACATCTTCGTTACAAAATTAATGCATAAAATTTGCCATCAAAATAAATGATTGTCAAAAATGTTTTACGTAATGTATATATATATATATATATATGTAAAGTGCCATACCAATATTCTCGTTGAATTAAAACTCGACGAAGGTGACGAGACGTCGTATTCTTCGGGTAGTTGATTTTTTCGTCCCTTCTCACCCCTCCGAGAATAATACCCGAGAGAGTGCCGCTTCGATATCGGGTTCAACTCGGTCCTGTTTTTTCTTTCCGATTACGAAAGATGCCCGGCACCATTTCAATCGCCCGATGTCTAAGGTCCCTCTGCGTCGCGTCGCCAGGACACCGAAATCGGGAGTTGTTGTTTCCTTTATAACAAGGGGCAGAAAAAAGAAACAGAACAATGATGATAATGTTAAGAAAAATAAGAAATGGAAGAAAATTCAAGCTTTTTACAATAGGCAAGACTGTAGAGAATTTCCAGACAAGAGAGAAAAGTTTCAATGTGATGAAAAATACGGATCGGATGATGAAACGATAATATGGACATAATAAAAAATAATTTCAACAATAAAGTAAAACATTTTTAGATGAATTATATACCAAGTAGTAACAGCAGAGAATAATAAATGGAAAATGAAACGTCGTGTACCAAATTATGCGAAAACTGATGAAAATTTTGAGAAATTATGAATTTGAAAATTTTCATTAATCATTTTCACCGAATGCTAGGTTTTCCACCCAACTTTTTCATCCAAATCGATGAAGCTCTTATACTGGAAATCAGGACAGCTACAGTACTTTCTGAATATTATACCCTAATGTTGAAAAGTTAGCAAAAAATGATTTAAACTCGAAGAGAATAGTTTTATTCGAAGTGAAGTTTTTGCGTTGACTGCTGCAAATTCAATGGAGCACTCTGCTTTACGATCCCAGCCACTGACAAATAACAAAAATAGTAAAGAGAATAAAAACTGTAGCAACAAAAAACACGGAGTAGAATTTAAAAACGACGATAAGAAACGACGAACCATAAATTCAAGATCATCGCGTTTTTCACGGTCATACCGCGAGTACATTTCTACGGTTTCCTATACCCTTCGTTAGAAAACGGGAGTCTGTGAGAAATAATAACAATAATACTATTAATAACAATAATCATTTACAGAAGCCTGCAGGCGTAGAGCGACTACAAGAAGGATTTGACGGGGGTAAACTGGGTGCAAATGAGCCACGCCCGACAGAGACGAATTAGACGGGATAAGATAAGACGCGTAAGGTGAGATCAGCGCGAAAGGCGACGGCGACGGCGGAGGGATGCTGTGATCCGAGGGAGACGAGGACGATCGGAGAACGAGCGCGTTCCGATTCTCGAGGCACCAGGTGCCTCTAACGTCGCTCAACTTTCAACTCCACATCACTCCGGAGATTGGTACCAAGGGCCCGTAAACGCCCCAACCACCGTCGCTATCCGATTGGCGAGAATTTGGCGACGACGATAAATTTATCAACCCTTGAACGCAGCCTTCGCTCCCTTAACGCTGCGCGAAGGGAATCGAACTGCGGATATATTTTACACGACATTAAAATTTACAGGGTATATTTCTTACGACTGATGGGTTCGTTATTTGATAAAATTTAATGCACATCATACCTACTACGTTACAATCTGTGAACAGTTGTGTGCCAGGGTGACCAACCGTCCTCTATTTTTCAGTACGACTCTTTAGAAAACTCGTCGATTCATGCGTAGAACGAGCGAAAAGTATCGCTTTTCAGGCCAATTCGGAAGCCGACGGACTACGACTTTCCATCTGGCACGAAGCGAACGCAATGAAATCACGAGTTGATGACACGATGGTAAGACAGTCTCTGCGAATTGGAAAATTTAAACATCGCCAGAGAGTAGAGACGTCGACAACAATAAAACATGGGAAAGTTCATCGTTAGGTGAGGGGGGGGGGGGGGGGGGGGGGGGGGAAGGCTCTCCAGGGCCCCGGACCCGCTTCCTTTTCTCGCTTGAACAGTAAACCCATCCTCAGGAATATTCTCCGATTCTTTTTTCATCAGCTTTCATATCACATCAAACCGACTCTTAAAATGTATGAAATAAGATTCAGATAATTGTACATACTTACCATACATTTACTGCTTCGCTCGAGGCTTCGCTTTTTCCCGTGTACAGCGAAATAACTCGATGGCACTGCTGTTCCTTTGTTTTCTCAGGCGGAATGTGATTTCGAACGGTGTGAACGTAGCCCTCGCTTCGCTGGCTCTGGCTTCGCTCGTGCGGCTACCTTCACGCTCGTCAACATCGCCGTCTCTCCACCCTTGATACACGATGTAAGTAAGTATCAGAACTATCAGACGACAGTTCACGACAGCTCGCCGCGATGTATTCGCGTCCGAAATATGCGCGAGCGCCTCTAGTGGCAGAGCGCGGAACTAGCATTGACAGACTGGTGATTTGCCGTCGCATAGAAGTGCATAGACGCTGAGCGGTTTTTGCGTCTTTTTTATGTGTTTATAACGTGATTTACATCAGCGGACCTCGAGAGACGTGGAACACACTCAACTGAACCGACTGGGATATATTAAAAACAAAAATCGTCACAGACTGTCTACAATGAGTGCAAAAATGAAGGCGATGACCGCTTCGGAGGACCCCGGTGTGCCGTCGGCTCACAAAACTAAAGAGAAAATTCTAGTTACTGTTATGTTCTACAATGCAGCACCTACTCAAGTGAGGGAATACGGTTTCACCATTTTCCTGAGGAGAAACGCTCCCGCTCGCGAAGCCTCGAAAGTCGTCCTTCAAAAGGAAAGCCTGTCACAGACTCAGATCGTGTGTGTGTTCTCTGAAGACTTTTTGCCGTCGGATTACCAATCTCAAGGTGAGTGTCAGCGCCGCTTTTGATTCGGATTTTGTTCAATATTATCCGAAGTAACTTGCTGAAATTATTCGGCGTAAATTGGTCAATCTTTATGACATGATTCGTTGGTATAACCTTCATGCGTCAGGCAGCTCCAAGCTTCCCACCGTCGCTAGCATTTCCGCATCTAATAGCCGTTCCCCTTCAATAAGACACCTATAAGTGCCGTCGTTGGTGGCGTCAATAACATCGGAGATGCTCACTAGAGACTAGAGGCATACTTTCTCAGGATTTAATTCTACACGATAATAATAGGCCAATATTTACATTGCTGCGATGCTACTCTTATGGCGCACCTTGAGCTAGTTAGACGCGATTGAAACCTCAAAAAATTCGACAAATATCAGTGTTCAGCGCAAAGGCCAGCGATTATGGAAAAAATTTTGAGGTTACGTTCACGACGGTTGGTCACCATGCTAAACAACTGCTGTTGGATTGTAGCGCATGAGTATGCGCATTGAAGTTAGTGTTTAAATACAATTACTTTCCAACCGTGTGTCTTATTGTTAGAGAAATGGAGCGTAAGTCTTGTTATAGTATTTACAATATTAAACGGCTGCGATCAGCCGAAGAGCGTGATATTGCACGTGTAGGTAGAGAGAGACTTACTTCTCTCTAGTGGCTAAAGCCGAGCTGGGAACAGAGAGCTTCGGGGAATAATACCAGAGGTAAACCCTCTCCAAGATGAAACGACGCCGGTGTTCCAGACGTGGCTGCAGGGATCATCGCGGTGCGCTGAGTGCAAAATCGGAATTGCGAGGAGAATTTGAAACGGCAAAGGAATCTACAACAAAGATAAAGGCGCTCTTAAGATTCGAGATTTTCTTCGTTTGAAAAGAATGAAAATTGAATTTTTTTAGCTCGGAGCGTTTCAGAAAGGATCGTGTGTTTCAAAAAACTACATTGTGTATCAAACTCAGCAATAAAAAATGCCGCCATAATGAAAAATGTTGTAAGAATCTTGAATCATTTAACTATAATTACACGAAATGTTAAGTTGAATTTTTATTGTGAACACAAAAATACGCGATTATAGTGATTAAAGAAAAAAACAAAAACAAGCTTTCATGGAAATAGTTTGCCGGTGTAAAAAACCTGACTTTGGAGATTATAGATCTTATAGATTTCTTATCTTGTAATTACATGCAAAAACTTTAAATCAAACTTTTTATACAGAATTGCAACCATTTTCCCAGACTTTATTGTCTAAAAATCGTTTTTATGTCATTTCAACAACTTGGAGTTTTCGAGTTCTCAATAATTTCAACGATTTCACCCAAAGTTGCATTGTAATTTTACATCATTTAAATTGAAACTTTCAACATCTTGATTCGAGCCACGTTTTTCACTATCACGTAAAATCACGAGAAATGTCTTGTACGGTTTTGCATAAATTCGATCGTCATCTGATCGCGTGAACTTCCAGTGCCTAAAGAATTTTGTCTTATTATCTCACGCGACTTAAATTCACATCATACTTCCGCACACGAAATCCTACATCATTTTCTTAGAATTAACCCTATGACCCTACGCACAGGCACGCTTAACCTTACATAATTCCTCGTATTAGGTTTTTCCCGCATGCACTATTCTATTCTTGGGGTCTTTCAGCTTCCGAATGAAACTAAAAAAACACTTTTAAGACAACCAGTCAGTCAGCAGCGTTGATTTGAAATTCTGGAATGCACGTAACTTCTATGTAGGTTCTTTGTTTCGTACAAGTAATGTAGGGTCTTAAGGTTAAACGATGTTACAATTTCAAATTGGCAAAGCTCTCAAGTGATTTCGTACGACTCGATTTCTACATAAATCAACGGCGATGTCCGTGCCTCATTAAAAAGCTCGCTCGCGTTGAATGATTTGGCCGAAAGAAGTCAAGGGTGAAAAGCCCGTCAAGGGCTCCCTGTGCTCCTCTATAGTCTCGATTTCAACCCAACCTGCAGAATGCATTTGACGCGAGAAGACCGTTCCGGGATGGAAAGTTCGTGACAATGGCTAGCGGGCGGCACACGGCGTCAGGTGTCAAATGCAGGTTCTCTGAGGGGTTTTTAAATTTAAAACAGACCGCCCCGGAGAAACAGGCGGTGGGTTTTTCGAACGAATGGACTGGCAGGGTAGGTAGAGGAATTAAAGATTTATAACTGCTTCCGCGTACCAAGTTCGTCCCAACTTTCTATGTGCATAGATATATATATATATATATATACATGCACACATATATGTATAGAGTTGAAATGAAAGTTAAAAAGTATGTAAGGCAGCAGTTTATACCAATTCAAACCGCTGCAACAAGAAATATGGAAAAACTCAATTTCCTGCCTCATAGTCGGAAAGATGTCAGAAAAGTTATACATTTTGGCTTATTTTTGCATCTGTTAACTATTTCATCAATGTAGGAACCGGTCCATCAACTTCCTGACAGCTTGTTAGGGTGGAAATTTCGATACGTTATGGAGTATACAAAAATGTGAAACACCCTCTGACGTTTAGGACTTCAGAGCTTACGGTTTACGAGAAACACTTCTAGCAGTTTGGACACTTGTTCAAAATGGACGTTTGACCCCGAATTTTTAGCATTTCTTGCCGTCGAAAATGAAATGAGAATATGAGATAATATTTTTTATTCCCGAGTCAGACACAATGTTAACTTTTTTGACACGAAGAGCGGGATGAAAGTAGCATATTATTCCTTCTCAACTTTTTTCCCTCATCTGCGAGAAAAAGGTAGCATTTTCTGGGCAGCATCTGAGAATCTACATTGAAATAGATTACATTTCGGGAAGATTAGGCTTCTTTCACGGAAAACTCGTTTTGTCCTATTTTGTTGTACTAAAAAAAACGCAGACAGAGGCTCAATTCAAAAAGTTGATGAAATTTTTGAACGTGTTTCCTGTAAAATCGTATTTCATTACATACCTAAAAATATTCAAGTTGCAACCAGATCAAAATTTTAAACTAAAAAGCTGGCCATAAATTGATGGATCGGCTCATCTTCTTCAAATCACATCGATTTGAGAAACACAAAGCAGAGGTATAAAATATAATAAAAATGGGTAATTTTGCCTGAATTTATATATATAATTCAGGGTACAATTTACGGTTTATTTTTTCTTGCATTTTGAACTGCAAAAAAAAACTATGTTGCAAAAATGCAGGCGGATTCGTCCTGTTCAATTACCACGAAATAACTCGGTACATTTTTAGAAAAAATTCTATTGTATTTGGTGAATCTTCCATTGAAACAAATGTTCAATTCACAAATCTACGGTAAAGTTGAAATTAAGGACATCGTAATCGGGATTTTTTCTGTTACCTACTCGATTTGATAGCCGACTTGGTTGAGCCGAGAATGATTCAAGAAAATCGTCCTGATCCTATCGATAAAGAAAATGAAGTCAACGAGAGCCTGTGTCTTGTACTTTGTACCCTGCGGGACGCCTCAGGGATTTCTAAAAATTGAATTTTCCTCCCCGCCTATCGGTTACAAGGTAGATTTAAATTTCAAATAACGCGTTAGATACGATTCGGTTCTTCGGTCAAGTTCGATTTATCAGCGTCCATCCCCACCGACTCTCCCCCGCCCCTTTATCTCCCTTCTCCCGATCCCTGCACCGTAAGGATTAGGACAGATGCTGCCCCGCAGGATCATCTGGTACTTTCTTCTCAACAAACAGCGAGAGAGAATTCGGTTTTTTTGTCATCGACGAAAGTAACAGGGCTCTCCTTTTTGACCTTACCCTCACTTTCATCCCCGGCAACAAAGAGCCTCGGGTAGACTAATTTTGTCCGTCTCACTACTTTTCCGAACAGCACGTGCGTAATGTACTCCGAAAAAAGAAACTGACTTATGACCGAAATTGAACTCCAGGCGATCGGAATTCTCAGAGCCAAAAATAGTGGAAGAAACAAAGAAATAAATCAAAGAAAAAAAATAACTCGAATAAAATAACACATTCAATAATCATAAAAAATCACGAACACTCAATATTATAGTTTTCGATAATTGTTAATATCACGTTTGAAATTTAATTCAAACAAGTTCAATGTTTTGTCAATTTTTCCTCACGGGTTATTCTTGTCAAAGATTATTTTTTTCTGGGCTTATTTTTGCTATAGGTTATTATTATTGGTTATTATTTATTAATTATAAAACTCCATACTAAATAGTTACTTTTACTATAACTAAACTATTATTGCAATAATACCAAATCCACTAAAATTTTCCAGTACTGTACATAAAAAAAGAAAATCTCACTCAGTGTGTTTCTCATAATTCTGACTAATACACAAATTTAGTGTCAGTTTTTGTCCCGATTTTAGTTTCGCTCAAGCGCTCATAACTTTTTGAAAACTTCTTAAAAAAAAAACATATCCCAAGGATATTATTCACGTAAATATGATTATACTCAAAAGTGAAATGATTTCAAAATGTGTGTAGTACACAGAGTTAACGCAAATGCTTTAGACAGTGCTAAAACTCATCGCTATACGTAATTAACTGCGGCTGAGGGGAAAAATGGTCATCGTAAACTTCGAACGGGAAATTCTGATGGAGAAAATATGGGGCGAAGCGTTCGCTGGCCGTCCTGCAGATCGGCCCAGATATCAAAGCGGTACATTACAACCCATTCGAAGATTAATCGAGGCTCGTTCGTCCGATGGCTACGAGCCAGACCCGAATACATCCACAAGAGCCGACATCCACTCCTGTGCTCGTGATTCCGGAATTGACTCGAAGCTTGGAAGGGGTGAAAATGATATTAAAATTTTACTTGACATTTTCGATAGGATAAAAGAAATCACGCATGAATACTTACATAAAACTCGCATGAATTTTTAAACATCATGAAATCTGTAGAAAGAAATTAAATCGTGAAAATTTTTTAATTCCAAAGTCAAATGCAGAAATTATTTGTACTATGACTAACAAGGGTGTCAAAACCGTTTCAACACACACGGTAAAATGACTATTGTGTGGATAAATTATTATCTACGAATAGTAAATTTTTTTCTTTTTCACCCCAACTTTTGCTCAACATGCTTGGAAAAAATCTAACCTAAATTTCGCTTTCATTTTTACAGAATAATAAAGGTTGTGCTAGAAAAATTTAAATATTAGCTGTTTACACATAATTCTCGGCAGCATAAGATATTTGTACGTTTACTATTTTTTATAAATTTGCAACATAGAATCGTTTGGACAGAAAATGGCTCGGGATGCGGCGTAAGATTAAGCTTCTCTAGTCAATAAAATGAACAAAAAAATTTCGAGGTATCCTGTTTATAAATCTACTTTTCGTTTCTTTTTTTCAGAAAAACGGGATACAGTTCCGGCGTGGTGCTGGGCTTGAGGCGATGAGAAGAGATTTAGAAACGAGGATTCGAATTGAGCACGTCAGATCTACCAAAGGAGGTTCGAAATTAATACCCGAAAAGGGCACGAACTTCTTTGACCCAATAAACAGCTTCATGGGCGTGGATACAATTTTGAGGAGGATAAACCACGAGAGGTAAGAGCACGATAATCGGATCTTCTTTAATACTTTATTCGAATACACGGTTGCAAATCGATCACGAGATGGACGAAAAATATTTAATTCTGTACAGGAAGAAAAAAAAATGGTAGAAAAAGTTTGAATTGAGTTGAATTGCATGAAGTATAAAGTCTCCCTCACGTTCATGCAAATTAGAAATTCTCAAGTCTTCACCCGATAAGCGAAATTGCTGTTATCAGTTTCGGAGCAGCTACGTTATTCGATTTTAATTTTTATGCCAAAACTGAGCTCGTTTTTACCAGTATCAGCGAATATTCGTAGCTCGTTTCGTTGGTGAATAGATTTTCGATTCATCTTTTGTTACGATTCACTTCTTTCGCAGTGAATAACGAAAAATTTACGCACCGATATAAATTATGTTAAATTTGTTAAAAATTCATTTCATACGAAGTACGGAAACCAATTCACAACAAATAAAACAAGACTAATACATTTAAAATTTAAATTTAAAAATACAAAAAAAGTAACAACAAATTCTCAACGCAGAACGTTTCTGGGCATTGAAAAACACCCTCCCTCAACAAAAATCCTCCCTTCTAGTCAACGTAGAATTGTAAACGCGTCGTTCACCCCAAGACACTAAGAGAGCGAGTCGCTTTCACCACTAAAGCGCAGTAGAAAAATCCTGCAATGCACCGCCATCCATCACGCGGCCTCATCGCCCCAGGATATAGTACCAGCATACCTATCCCGCTGCGGGCAGCTTCTTTTCTCTGAAAACGGTTTTCTCGACGATATTCTCTTCCTTTATTTCTTCTTTCTTTTTATTTTACTTTACTTTATACTCTAATCTCAATAGATCCTTCCGCTTTCTCGGAATACTTCTGTACTTTTACTGTACAAAGAAATCTGTACAGTAGTACTTATTTAATGTGGATATAAACGTTCCTGATTTTCCTTTTTTTACCACGATTTAGTTTCGATTAAAAAGATATTTGATTTTTTAAATCTATGTACAATTAGTTGAGTCGAAAAGTATGTTAGTTATTTCAACGCTCGTCGGTAAATATTTTATTTACATGTGGCGAAGCAGGATTAACGTGGCGTGTTTTTTAATTGGATACAAATACCGGGCAAAAATATTTTTATATGATCGGATGAATTTATATGAAATTATATCTCGATTTTTATCTGATAAAAGTATATAAAATTATTCGCATATCATTTTGTAAAATTTTACAGAAGTTTAAATAGATTTGAATAATTTCATCCAACTTTATGAAATTCTTCCGAATCATACAAATTTTCTGAAAATTAAGTGGATGTTGGATTTGAGGCGATGTCCGGGGATGAAAATCTCATTTGTTGTATTTTTTAAATATTCTACCGTGTAAATCATCCGAATAAATGATATTCCGATAATTTATTCAACATATTATCGATACCCAGCAATATTTTTATCAAGTCTCGATCAAGTTTCCCGAATATTTTCTTCTTTTTTCCTTCTCACCTACATTAAAAAAAATAAAAAAAAATAAAAAATCATCTAAAAGCGGAGTGGATCGGTGGTATAAGGGTATAATGCCAAGCCGGAGATCGTAAAATTTTCAATCGAGGTTACCGCTCCCCACATTCGCGGCCGCTGCAGCGTTTCGAATAGCACAAAGGGTGGGTAAATATTATTTGAAAGGGTCGAGTGGGGTTGTAAACCGGGTTATAAATCAGAGTCGTAATAATATCAAGAGGGCTTTAATGGAGCGTAAAGATGTCTCATCAAATTCTGAGAATTATTAACGACTGACCCTCGTCCACCCTTTCAACCCCCTTTTGCATCCGCATGTATGTATAGGTATAATGGCTCACAGAGGCTCGGCACGCTGACCTCTCACGGTCCTAAGCCAACCTGAAATGTCGGGTGGAGGGATGGATGAGTGTTCGAAGATCGGAAAGAGGCAAGATCGTTGTAATATCGAATTTCGAGAGACGGAAGAATCGATTTGACAGAATTTAAGAACGTAGGAACTCGAATTCTTGTGGTATCAGCATCAAGTTAGACATATTCAGACAAAGTAAAGAAAGAAAGAGAGAGAGAGGGAAAGTGAAACAAAAGCTGAATTCTATATTATAAGAATAGAAAACTGGAAGGAGAAAATAAACTTTCAATTTATAGTCATCAAGTAATTTAATGTTTTTGGGTGTCTTGGGTGAATATATATCATATTTTTGAGAACAAGGAATCCGGTGACGAATATAAAAAGTTATTTTTCCGAGCATTCGTACGTTTTTAATCCCTCGAAGTTGACGAATTTTTGTTCCTTTTTTTCAAATGGCGTCATGCAACAAATCGTTATCTTCTTTCTTCGAGATGGATTTTTCCTTCGAAAAACATTGAACAATAATATTTTTGAGTTTAAATACGCAATTTGAATAATTACCAAGTAAATTTTTTAATATAAACTATTGAACTATAGTCATACTGTATAATAAATCAAATTGACTCGGTAATTCTTGAAAATATATTTGTATAAAAAGTTTGCTTGCTTTCTGCGTGCAGAAATATTTCTCTCTTTATGTTCATGATTTTTTTTATATACAATTGAGCACGCCGATTATAAAAAATTCGGTAAAAGTATTGTCCACGAGCAGAAAGCGGGATGTAAAAAGGAATCGAATCAACAAATAAAAAATACCATTAACTGAACTTGGCAAAAGTCGATATTTTTTGCTGGCACAATTTATAAATTCAACTGTTAGTTGACGCAACAATTTAAAATTTTCACAGTATGTTCAGCATTGCAAAATTTATTGTTCTTTAATTATTTACAATGTTTATATAGATAATCATACTCAAGTAGCATTCTTCTCGTCATTAATTAGAGTAGGAAACGGTAGGGTGGAAAAGAGGAAAGAAAATTACTGGAATGAAGCTGATAAAAACGTCTGAGTAATGGCTCGGAATTCTTGAAGCGTTCCAAATTTAACTACGACAATTATTTCCGGGAGAAAAATTTTGAGAAAATACAAAGTTGTCTGATATTATTCAATGTGAGATGTTGAATAACATTTGCGGGCAAGGGTAAATAAATGTGAGCTTCTCATATCTTTCGTTTAACAATTACGGTACAGTTTTTCGATTTCTCGTTTTTTTTAAGCTAACGTAAGAAGAAATAAAATTGTCCACCCTTAAAGCTTATAAAAACTGTTTTGTTTTCCCTTTAATGAAAAGAAATGATTTCACTGAATGAAGAATCAATTTGTGGAATCAAAGAAAATTTTTATTCGTATGAAAAAATTGTAATAAATGGGCTTGAAATTAAAGGAAGAGATTGTAAAAAAACATTTTATTATAATAAATATATATAGCTTGTTTCTCGCGCTGCCACAATTCTTTTGAACTGGATAAATTTCGCGGGTGCTTCTCAATTCCGCCGAAAGTGCTGAGCTATTCGACGAAAGTCGAATTCTGCGCGTAGGCTCTCGAAATTAGAGAAAAGCCACAAACAAGCTTGCAATTAAGTCCTAACAGTTCCCGGCTGCGGAACTCCTCCAGGAAAACTTCACCAAAATGATTTCCCCGTCCTGATTTTGAATAGAAATTTAACGCTGACGAGCCTACCTCTGTCAGCAACAAAATCCTTTTAGGGATTCTCAGATCCCGACACAGACACGTCGATCGCTGGTTCATTGCGGCGGAAGGAAAATCAGGTTGCAGATCATCCCGGTTTATAATATTCGCGGCGTATCGCAATCGGATTCAATTTGAATAGCAAACATTTAATTCCTTCTCCGAAAAAGAAGTCGAGCGTCAATAATCGGTTCATCTGTTTCTTCTTTCTCATTGGCCTTAAACAAATTTTCTACACATACTTTGGTTAGAAGAACCGAAAGCGATTCCTCATCTCAAGATTCTTAACTCACGAATGTATAATTCAACTTGTATTATGAATAGTAGATCCATCGGTCATAAATACTGGGTCGCTATAATTTGTGCAAGAGTTAAAAAAAAAAACGTTTCCCCTCAAATCAGGCGCAAACTTTTTTCTAACATGCTGATCTGCTTTTTTTCCTCGCAAATATAACATAAAGCATGATAGAAAAATTTGGTGAATTTTTTATTTAAAAAAAAAAAAAATCTTTGAAGTCATGAGAATTGATCGTTTACTGATTAAATGAATGAAATCGCGTGTCATTTCGCTCGCAAGCTTATAAATTTTGTTCATTTACTCATCACTCATGAGGAATGAAAATTTATCCCTGTCAAAAAAATTACTCAACAGCATAAGATGCAATCACATTTTCAGCAAGTCTTTATGAGAGTATTTAAACACTTGAATTTTTCATTTTCGCATCGAATTTATTGACTTATGAAAATGTTGAATGTGAATGCGATACAGCGAATTTAACAGTTACGTTGAATCTTCGCCCTTGCCAAGAAATTATTAAACGCAGTATTTTGTGACTCTGTTCATGCGAAAATCTAGTGGCACCGTGATCGCATTTTATCGTTATCGAATAGCGAACTCGTTCAACAAGTTGGCGAACCCCGGGTTTTCTCTTTGGGAAAATATCACCACGTTGCACTGGAAGCTCGCCTTGTTACTCCTCGTCGATATTTCATTCCGCAGGATACGTGCGCGTCCTTCGTCCGTCTCAATCCGATAAAAAATTCACCCCCAACTCGCGATACGATGCATTAATCGTGATCTAGTGATCCGGTGGATTAGTCCTCGATATAAATAACACCCGGGAAAAACGAAACTAATTATCCTGTTCGCTCTACGACTTACGCCCCTGCAGTGACAAACAAGACTTCAATTAAAATCTACTCCCTGCTGATGTATCGCGCGTTTCTATTCATGACAGAAAGACGCTGGAGGCGCCTCGTCGTCGCATCGTGTCGAGTTACTTACACGACTCGATGCTTCTTTTTCATTCCGAAATCAATCAAATTCGATTATTTTACCAATAATCTACTTCTAATAATTTTATTATCGACTAGCGACTCGTCGCCGCTTCGTTCGTGTCAAAATTTTATACGATAAAATGAAAATTCTATTATGGATGAAACAATCTTAGCTTACAGTTAAGAATATTTTAATGAAGATCGATAATGTCTGACCTCAACCTCTACCTGCAAGAGTAAGTAATTTAGTCAGGTTTTGCATAAATGTATGATCGCTCTCTAATTGCTAATAAAATATCTCGTTATGTCTCCAAAACTACTGATGTGGTTGTAACGAAGTATAGCCTAAAATCTGACTAGGCGTTCTAGCTGACCATAGAAAAAAGTAATCGAAATCTGTTCAGTAGTTCTGGAGTTATAAGCGAATACACGTCACAAAGACCTTTGGTTTTATTGTTTTATACCGAGAGTTCTTCTTGAATTTGAACTTGCTTGAGTTTGATTGTCTGACAACCGTTTTTGTAGCCTGAAGCAAACCTTCGCTGACAAGAAAAAATTCCCTAGAACCGATTGGTTTACAAGTGAGAGTCATAGTCAACCATAACCTCTCGTCTGTTAAGAATCGCTAATTAAAAATTGGTCGATTTTCATTTTTGAAGAATATGTTCCGATGGATTTTGCGATGGTCAAATTTGGACGAGATAAAAAAAAAAAAAAAAAAATTGTGAAAGGGGCCAAACTTTCTTTTTACACTTTTCATTTTATCACCATCGTATAAGCCTCGTGAAAAACTGCTCAAGAAATAAGTTTACCGGCCCCCAAACGCTAAGGCGTTATGTACGTGAAAAGTTGAGTGTACCTTCCCCTTAATATTTCTTCTCAATCCCCTTCATACTTCAAGTCTACTGAAATTTGAAATAAAAAATGTTTTTCTACCTGTTGTAAGATCGGTAGAAAAAGGTCTTTTTTCAAGTTTCACAAAGCGTGTGTTTTTGCTGATTTCCATTTGTGATTTGACCGACTTCACCGGAACATACGAAGCTGAGGCGTGAGTCGATAATTCATTTAACGTTCAGAACTATTTTAAAACAAATTCAACTGACGAGAAAAGTAGAAATAGTAAAATTTATATATTGTGAAAAGGATAAAATGTTCTTTGAATCGTTGTTTAAACACAAACCGGTGATTGATATGGATTTGAGTTTGCAAAGATTCAATACATAATTAATATTTTCCATGTTACTAGAAGAGTCTGAAAATTAGGAGAATTTTAAAGAACTATTTACGTTCATGAGAAATTTTATTCTGTCGACATATTTGAAATTGAAGTTTGTCTTTTTTTGGAAATTCAATGAATGCAAGTTTTTGGTACATATATACCTGATTTAATATTTCAAAAATCAAGCTGCAAAAAGAAACACTAAATCTTAGCGTATACTCAGAAATTTTCTTTTCTACATTTGTTTAAAACGAAAATAATTCCGTTAAATAATTTGCTTGGGCGTAACTGGCGAACAAATTTTATTCGATTCCATTAAAATTTATTTCAACCCAATCAAGTTTTGTTTTTCCTGATAGGCTCGAATTGAAACAGATCGTTTCGTGTAATCACTGTATCACACAACTGGGGCTCAAATTCTGTTGTTTCCTTCTAACCAAACGATTCCGCAGCGAATCTAGAGTGGCGAATAAAGCCACAATCGCGTAGTAGATAAAAGAGAAAACATTAAAACCGTAAAACTTTAATGGGTAGAAGTGCTTTTAGCCGAAAAGGATCAAGCTTTTAATTTGTATTACCCGCTACCTGAAAGTGGGGTACTCCCCTTTTCCCTTTTCCCCTTTCCCTCGTCTTTTTCCTCCCCTTCATCCCTCTTCGTTCCCTGAAACCAGGCTTCCTCCTTCCTCGGGTTCTACGAAAGCTGCACCACAGGATCACTTCTCCTTTTCTCACCGTCGTTAAAAGTTTTGCACATACTACATGAGCGGAACGGTTTACGCCCGCAATGTGCAGCAACGTACGCGTATTTATCTACAGAAAAATAACCACGGTGTGTAACCCCTGTTGAAATTGTTCAGAGCCAAGATTCTGCTTCCGGCCAACTTTGGTAACGAAGCTTATCATGCAGCCTCCTCGGATTTCTCGGCTTTGTCTTTGTTTCTCTCGCGTATTGCCACGGCTCAGCCCTTATCTTTATAAATTTTACAACTCGGCAAACGATAAAAAAAAAATGAATTATTATTACTACGTTTTAATGATTTCCTTCCCAAGTTTTCGAAACATCGGCTGGAATTAAAACTTGTATAACTTACTGTATTATGAAATGCGAAATATTTCACAATTCTTTTAACCACGTTTCTTCCTTACTTTGAATAATCATTGGCTTTACCGTTATCTTACGTGTAGAATAATGATTGTTGACGTGTTTTCCATTTGTTTTAGATCATAGAAAAAAAGCAAGGAAAAACGTAATCTTAAACAGAGATTTTTTCGCACGGTATGATAGTTGAGAAGCTTAAGGAGCCTGCAAAACCATTCGTTTCTCCAAAAATGTTTCGTTGGGTCTGAAATATTTTTCACGTCCGATCTATTTCTAGATGATTGAAAAAAAAAATGTTAAAAATTTACAGCAAAATTTATTTACCGTACATTGACTTAAGATTTCAAACATATCAAAGTTAAACCTATTATGTAACAAGTTTAATTTCGTTTATCCGCTTTTACATTTTTACTTAATCGCCGGAAAGTCGAATAGTAGTCGAATAAATGTGCGTATGCACAAACGTCCCTTCTGCTTTAATATCGCTCAACCACTGTGACTGAACTGAGTCTTTACAGCTGAAAAGAAATTAGCATACCAGAAGAAAGATGTGGAAACGAAAGCTAGTCTTTGGCGAAAAAATTGCACGCTTTCAATTTTTTTTAATCATCTTTCAAAAGTACATCATGTTTTCGAAAATCCGTACGGTCTTAGGAGTCTCTCCCCTCAAAACAGCATTTTGTGTTCGCAAAAATGCGATTGCATTTGAGAAACGAGAGTTAAGAATCGCATTGTCATTGATTCGTGACTGAATGGAAGAAATTTCCGCGCAGCACTGCGGCTTGCACGTGGAATGGTGTATATTTACATGCACAAATGTATCTACATACTCGAAAGGAGCGCGGGATGTGGGACCGCTGGTTGTTATCGGGGGATTTACAATGGTCCTGGTAATGCGAACGTCAGCCGTCAACTGCTTGATTGCGTATTGTTGTTTGCATTGTGACCGAACGGCTCGACCTGCGAAACCGCGTGCAACCAAAGCTCACTTTTGACGGTAGATATGCAAGCAGGTACGAAACTACAGGTTCAACGGCCTGCAGCTTCACCGAAAACTCTCATACCTGTGCAGAATTTCACCGAGACGGACGATTCCCACTGGAAGAAAAATGGTCAACGAAGAGCAATAAATTGTGCATATGGTTCGGGAGATAAATAATTAAATATATTTAAATTGTCGATGCGTTATTTTAGACTGACCAAACAACTGCCGTTAATTGGTGAGTTTGTAAATAATTTAAATTTTCTTTTTTCTCATCAAATTTCTTTTCTATTGAACAAATAGCTGGCCATTCTGTCAAATCTTTAATCGATCGCATTTCAATTCATTTGCTTTTTGAAATTCAAATTATTTTAACAGTCCTGAAATTATAATTCTCGGGTATCGAGATGTATATTGAATCGAATTAAACCACAAATTTGTTAATTCAAATTTATTTACGGGATTCAAATATAAGTCTGATTCCTACAGAAAAAACTTAATTTGGGTAGGATTTCGTAAAGTGGATGCAAAAGTAGTTGCAAAAAAAATGTCTCGGTCGGTTCTAATATGGTTGTTATTCTATCGTCAAGTGAATTAGTAAGATTACGACTGACGAGTTTTTTCAGGCTACTGAATTTGATTTAGAATTTTAATGGTAACGTAAATGAACAAGCCAGCTTAGACAAAAAGCTTGATACGTTTTTGCATGAGGCACGTACCTCATACACAACTATTCACGCACATTCATTTTCAGCTACAGTATTTGAATAATCAACGTTTTGAAAATGAAGTGACCGAAGACTATTTAATCATCCTGTCTCGCAATATATTGCAAACTTGTTGCTCATCTCCAACGATCTTTAACTAAAATTTCACACAAATCGGTGACGTCGTTATCCCATCATTCCGCATCGCATAAATTTCACGGACACTCCAAGTTAAATAAATATTCAAGTTTTGAAAGTGCCAAAAAAAAAATAAACCAATTCTGTGAACGACGACACGAATTTTCAAGTTAAAGATAATTTTTTTCTGTTCAAAGGGACGGTTCTCACGATGTTAAATTTAGTAGGCACTTCGTTTCGCGATTGTTCCTAAAAGGGGAAAATTGGCCCCAACAGCTCTCCGGATGTCCGGGACCCGACCACCGGGATAATTATGCCAATATTTCGCGTCGTCAAACTGCAGCACCGAATGATAATCGATTAATCGTTTGCTGGATCGACGAGCCCCCGGAGTGCCAAACTGAGGGGCACGTGCTGCACAGTGTGCCATGATAACGAGGGTATTTGGGAGAACAATAACACTCCGGCTACCCCTCAACCGGCAGGATTGATGGGCAACTCCGCCTGGGCATTAACTGGGGAATTTTGATTTAACGACCAAATATGTATAATATGGGACGTACACTCGAGGACAGTGATTCTGAGACGGCTAATTTTTCAGGCAAGTCGGTTACGTTGGCAATCCTGAATCAGACCGCAGCGCCACCGTCGACCGGTCGCGAAACATGCTCAAAGCACAGACTGCGCATTCCCCTAAAAGTGAGAGAGGAGGAAACACACGCGGCCAATCTCTATCTCTTTCTAGGCATTTGATTGGTTGTTGGTCGATAGCTCGGTAATGTATCACCATTGGGTGAACCCACGACTTTCCGTGTACACGACCACTGATTTCGGTGAATACGATGATGATTATTTAAAAAACAATTTCATATATTTTCCCAGAGTTTATAAACCTTGATATAAGAGTTTATAGCAACATTTCATTCATTCATTCATTCCATACATTATTAGTTAGTAATTATTAATTCAACTGAAAAATATTATAAGATTGAGAGTGCGAACGAAGGGGGGGTGGGGGGGAGGGGGGGGGGAGGGTGATAAAAGAATACGCGCAGGACCACACCTTGCATGGCTTGGTAAAAAAGGATAGATAGAATTTCTCGATTTTCTCTCTTTTTTTCATATGCAAACTGAGTTTATCATTCACTTTCCTACTCTATTTATGATATCTTTATGATTATGTTACGTTTACGAAGATTGAGCCTGTTTTGCGGTCAGTCGATGGTGGTAGGTGCTGCGAACTGATTCTGCATTGCCAACGTAACAGATTTGTCCAGAAAATGAATCGTCTCAGAATCACTATCCTTAAGTGTACAGTGGGTTCAAAAATGCTCTAGATAAAAAACGTGAATAAACAGGGGTTTAAATAGTGTAACTAATTAACCTGATCAAGTTAAGTATAATTAAAGAAAGTTAGTAGGAAGTGGAAGAAAATTTTAAACACATCATTTCAACTGTAAATATTGTAATTATTATAATTATAATCTCAGAGAAATCACATCATTCTACATTTTTTTTTTTTTCTTTTATTTTTTTAATAAGAAATCTATTTAGTTTTTCCGATTTTTGTGAACGATAAAATGTTCCATTCGTAAGTAAATTCACTACATCCGACTAAGACGGATTCTTCTTGCTCAAACACATCAATTGCAGGGGAAAGAAATTTGGTTTCTACTCCCACTGTCGTTATAATTTACAGATTATAAACTTATCATCTAGCAATAAATTTATCGTTGGTACCGAAAATCTAACTAAGACGATTTATGAAAGATCCATTCGCGAATGAAGTAAGTTATTGTTAATTAGAATCGGACAGTTACAGCAATGTGGATTTTTTGGGCAAAAATGATGATATTTGTAATGTTATTTTTCTAAAATTGTTAACATAATGACGACTTGGTATTTAAATTTCAGCTTACTAAAATTTTTCTGTTCGTAAGATCGAAACTGTACCAATGGGGATCGATATCCTGCCCCTCGCATCATTTGATCTTTCCGTCTTTCGGCCTCCACTTGAACCTCCATAAACGGCATTCAACTCCAGCCCCATATCCATTACCGTTACGTTTTTCCCGCAATTGTAGAGCATCTTTAGCGCCATTATTCTACGTTACCGTCGCTATTTTCGCACGTCTCGACACAGACAGGAAATTAACTAATTAGAAGGAAAACTGGGCGCAGCGAGCGGGCTTAACACCCCCTCAATTTTTTTAACAACGCGTGTGGACCGGATGCCGTATTTGAAAATGCTTAGGCGGGGAGAGTGGACCCAAATGAAGATTCCTTTGAGAAAGTTGATTGGTTTATGAAATTCTCACATTCCTGAGTGGCGAGGATCTCTGAAAATAGCTTTTTATTCGGGGGAGTATTTTCTACAAAGTTGCTGTAACAGATTTTCTTTTTTTTTTCAGTAGGCGCGATGGAATGAAATTAAAATATATTCAACAATGCCAACACCATAAAAAAAAAAAAAATTGTACAAAACAGTTTTCTGAATAAAAAAGTCATTGTAGAGTAAAATCGAACGAATCTAATATAATTTCAATATTTTTTAGTTTTGTATTCTTCGAGAAGAGATTTTTGAACCTCAGGAATATAATAATTTAACAAATAGTCTATGTACGACTGGCTCCTAATGAAATTAACAAAGAGTATCGATTTTTGGCTAACCAACCACTTTAAGGGGGATAGTCATCCTTTTGGACTTAATTCTTGAGTTATCTTTAACTAGCTGCCTTTGATACGAGAAAGTTCGCGAATAACCAATCATTATACGGCTGAAAGATAATTGGTTTGTTCTTATTCCAAACTTTGCTAATTGAAAACTGGTCTAAGATTGTTCAAGTTGTGAAACCTTCAGCAGGTAACAGAATTTTCTATGAGCTTGCATTTTTCACGGCATTATGCTATTGTCCATTATCCAAAACTGAAAAAACAGATCTTTTCGCTTCAAACACACCACATAAAAATTTAATATCATGAGAGAATTTTCTTCTTTCAGAACAATCTTCATAATTAAATCGGACTTTAGGCCCTCTTTAATTTATAACTCACAAAATCTAATTCGGACTAGTGACTCATTCTAATCCTTGGACAAAACGTATCAGGACAAAATGTGTAGCAAATATTACGGAAATTGTACTAACAGTTTTAAAATTATCCCCCAAAAAATGTTGACGAACTGCGCTGTGAGTAACATGATTGCAAAGTTAATTATTTATAGACCATTTTTCAACTTACAAAGCATAACATAAAATAAAACTAGCATTTTTTACCCCTGTAATCGTTGGTTATTTGCAAACCTTCCCTTTCAAACAACAACTATTTAAAGTAAGCTCAAAAATCAAGCGCGAAAGGGTGACCAACGCCCTAAGTCGAGATGCTCTAGAGAGATCAAAGCACAGACGTTGACAATTACACCAGCATCCACTTGCCCCACACGTGAGTTAAGCTTGCATCAAGCCCGGCTCCTTCTGGAAGGGTGACGATGAACTGTCGCCGGTAAACTTGGTGCAGCTTACCCTCCATAGCAAAGGCTAACATGCAACGGCGATAAAGCAGCTGTAAGGTATAAAGTCTAATAAACCCTGAGGATATGGTGTAAAGGGTGTAAAACGTCATGAATAGTATAGTGGTTTGAAAATTTATTGCAAACACGGCAATATTCTTCTTTATAAATCGTTCTCATTGTCAGGTTGTTCAGAATGTTCGGAATAATGATCATCTTCACGCTTCCTTTATACAGACCATCAGGCTTAATTTCAGGTATTAAAAAACTCCTAATAATACACACTAGAACAATACACAACTATTTAATCGGACTTTCACCCTTCTTTTTCATTTATTCGACTTTAGTTTTACTTATGATATATTTTTATAACACATGCACGATATTCGAATTTTTTTATACATAAAATCCGCGAGATAAAGTAACCCTTTTAATAAAAATCGACAGCGGGCGAAAAAGTTACTTTATTCTCGACTCAACCGCAATTTCAACTTTTTCGACCTGAAAAGTGGGACAAAAGGGGCATATTTATCCCTTTCAACTTTTCCGGGAAAAAATCAACTTTATCCCCGCAAATGTGGAAAGAAATAGACTTTTTTCCGCGGGGAATTTGCGTTAAGGCCAACCCCCACCACCACCCGTAGCCCTTCTTCACCTTTTTCTCACTTATTCTGCGATTCTATTTATCGAGTATTCCGTCAGTTCCACCAAAATTCATGCACAATGAAGTGAAAAAAATTTACATCGTGTACTCATTATACACACACAAGGTTCCGATTATGATGGATTGACTACCATTTACTTATTATACACCTGCGGAACTGCCTTCCGGTAATGTTGAAAAATGAACAGAATTGCCAACATGAATTTAATAAAATCCAGCAGAATGAAGAATATAACTTGTTAAATGAAACCAATACATTTTTGTTCATGATCCATTCCAGGGAGACATTGGTACAAATGTTTGTAGGAACGACAAGTGGCCGCAAATGGTACAAAAGCGATTTTATCTGCAAAAATATGCCAATTTTGAAACTACGAGTGATTGTAACGACCCAATTTGAATCTGCCACTGAACGCGGAAAAGTTTCACGATTCATGCCCCGCCTCGAGTGAGTTGGCTCCCCTGTCGTGCAGCCTAGAATATTACCGCAGTCCCATCTCACCGACCAATAAAGTCCGATTGTTTTGCGCATGCGCAATCGGTCACTCGGCCGGCCAAGTTTCACGGTTTTTTCTCGGCATATGAGCGACGCGGTAACAAAGGAACGATAAATAATATAAGCGACGGTGATATAATGGAAGGCGAGGCGAGTATAATAGTGGCGTAAAACGGAGGAACAGGCAAGATCGAATTGTGAAAGTTTCTGATTTAAGGATGGGGTTAAAGAGGGGCAAAACCCGCGGCAAAGACGCGGCAAAGACGCGGACGAATAGTTAAGTTCTCGTTGTCGCGGGGTTGTCTATAACCTTTGCCGGGGGTTTTGTGTTCGCCCGGGAAACGCGGGCTCCGGGGACAAAGGAAACTTCCCTCGTACGTTAGACGGCAGACGCGGCGTGACACACGGACGCGGGGGGCGCCATTGGTTATGGAAGGAGAATATGCCCATGGACCGCTTCGTGGGTGCGCCAAGCCGGGAGCGACGCGGATGCCACGGAGATGTGCGCGGCCCATTGTCCGCAAATATTAATCGCCTCCCGCTAAAGTTCGTCTAGGTTAGATGCAGCCTTGTATCCCGGTGGAAACTTGAACCTCGGTAGGATATCAGATACCTAGGAACCAACTGCCGCCTCTTTTTCCCATCGTGAGCTTCAAACCTCGGAGGACCATTCACTTGCGAATCGGATCGACGATTTCAATTTGCTAAATTCTTTCGAGCGTGCAGGAGTCGCGTAGTGACAGATTCGACGGTATTTACAAGAATCGAGATGATTTTTTCTCTGAACTTTGAAGTGATTTAGAATTCTTAGGTTAACGATCCTGATATTGTCAGAAACTGGACTCTGGTCTTCCAGGGCTGAGTAAATATTGTACAGATTTTTCATTCACCCATCTCGCTACGAGACAGACTCGGACGTTATATTGTGAAAATTTTTCAATTATCAATTCGTATGATAATTTATTGGTCCTAGGAAAGCAGAATGCACTTTTCCATATCAAATCAATCATGTAACGAAAAATTTGAGATCCAACCGATGACTTACGAAAAAATGGGTTGGATTCTCGTCGATATACTTTTGAACTGGTCACGTGACCTCATGCCAAGTTATAACGGAAATATTTCAACCGATATGTTTCGACTCTCCGTGCATCGATCGTATTGATATAGGGCTTGAACGAACGCTTTTAAAATTTAGAAACGTACACAACTTGTCAAATGTCGAACTTCATCGTGAGAGGGGAGAACTCTGAGGTTATATCTTCGCCGGGAAGGTCAGAAGGCTTCTCATCGCGGTAAAAGATAGTGCGTTGGCTCGCGCGCGTTCAATTTCTTTTTAATGAATTTGGCGCAATCGGTGACCGTCGATCTTGATTGATCAAGTAGTCTATATTGAACGGAATTCGTAACAGGAAATAAATTCCATAGACAGATATTAAAAATACATCCGGTGTGCTGTTTCTTTTTGCGATTGCGCTCTGCCATCTGTTCAAAAAATTGATTCGTAAGAAAATTGAACCAATCAAGGTGAGAGAGAAGTAACAAGGAATTGAATTTCACATTATATACTTAATACATAGGTACGTTAATCTATGCATAATTTACGTTGGGTATTATATAGATCTTCGAACGCAAGAGAATTTTAAACTTTATCAAGCTGCGACAACGGTCCTTGTAATTATACCCTCGTTTTTTTGAAATTCTTTCGAAAGAAATTGGAGGCAGGAAGAAAGCGAAATCCGCACGGTTTGAAATATCGCCGTGCCGTTGGGCCATTGTTATTAATCATTGTGTTCGGTTTGTACGTTTTTGGGTACGTGCTGGCATCGCACACATAGGTGTAATGACACAGATACGCGAAGCAAACATAATCGCGTGATATTAAAACGATTAAAAAATTTTTACGCAATTTATCATACCCTTATCAAGTCTGGATGATGAGGGTGCGGGAATTGGCCGTGGCAGCTCGTTATGAAAAAAAGAAAAATGTTTATGTGTATATGTATACACACAAGCTTTCGCACGACCACAGCACACCAGGTCCGTAATTACGAGCTTAAACATATCGTTCCGCAACAGAGATTTCCTCCAGCCGCCGCTGCAGCATTTCTCAATTAAAGAATGCAGGCAACGCGCATTCCGTTTCATCCCGCAGTGACGCGGAAAGGCGGCTGGCTCGCAATTATATAATAACTTTTACACCTGCCTACAATATCCGTGGTGAAATACGCTGGTCCGTATTGTTGAAAGAAATATACGCGGTCACGAATAATGAACCGCAGGTACATTTTACTTGCTTTGCTTGTCACAATTTCAAAATTAACCGGGCTCTGGATTTCCTCACACTCTACAGACGCCTTTGGACCTCTCAAAATGCACCCCATTCGAGGAACTTTGCAGACGATTGTATTGCCGGAAACCAAACCAACGTCCAGCTAAGGACTTTACCGCCCCTTGCCATACGATATTTAGCTGAAACGCTGAATCAGCGTTTACGGAAACTCCTCGGATTTAATACCCGTTGCAGCGTAGGTACTCGGCTTATAACTAGGTTAGCGAATAATTATTACGCCTGGTCTCGACGTCACGTTTAATATGAATCTCGAGCCTTTCTACTGTTCGGGATGAAATTATGGGGCTTCATGCTGTTTGGACTGGTCAAATAGCCCAAAATTCTCAATTATCACCGCTGCGGATTTCTCCACTTTGTCATCCTCGCGATAATCAATCTTTCCTTACCTACTTGTCTTCCTGTACTGATAATATTGCTGGAAATATCGCGTAGATAAATTGTATCAAATGTTGGTTAAAAACATGAGCCCACTTCTTAAAATGTTAAGAGGTGGAAGAAACTTCACGATGATTAGGCCGTTCTTCGCGCTCGAATCTCGCGGACCCGTTGGTACCTCGCGACGTTTAGGGCACCCAGCCGCATGGTGGCGCGCTGTGCGCAAAGGGGGTCTAGCGGGCGCATGCGCGCGCGCGATTCACTTAGAATCAAGCGCTCGAGTAGGTAGGACGTACTGCTAAATCACCCTATTCTGCCCGTGCGTGCGATTACCGCGTTCTTCCCGCGCTCGGTCGAGTGTCGAGTTCTTTCCATCTCAGAAAGTGCGGAAGTGCGGCGTGTTGATTAATTGTACAGACTTGGCAGGGTAGATTAAGATTATTGAATGATCATTCAATTTTGATTAATTTGTATAAGGAACGCGCCAGCCAATTTATTACTCTGTAGCTTGCCGATCTCATTTTTGTTGAATAAATATAGGACTTGCTTCGGCTTTTCCCTATAAACTGTGAGGGTTTTTATGCCGAAGTAAGCGCTCTCTTAACTCTCGCGAAATTGTGGACTTTATTTATTCACCCTCTGACTCACTCATCCTATCTCGATTAGCTTTGGAATCGAACTCCAGACAAGTAACCAAACAGCCGTAGAGCGAAAGAAAACTCTAACGATGTTATTCGTGCCAATGGTGGCAAACTCAAATGAAACGAAATTCCTCAATTTTGGAAATGGTTTCATAATTTGCACCTTAAAAATGATTAAAGCCCTTGAAAAAATTACCTTTAAAACAGATTTTTCTAAAAAACATTGGAGGCATATTACGTTCTATTATAGTTGATACGCGTGAGTGCAATTATTGATTTTTTAAACGTTTTTTTTTCTGTATTTCTAACTTTTAACTCAGACTCTACCGACCTACATTCTTCCTCAAATACAAAAATCCTCCAATTTTGAGGAAAAAATTTCACCAAAGCGACGCTTCAAGATCCTTCCAAAAAACCTTCAAACTATCGCGATCAGAAAAAGCAAACAAGAATTTTTACGAACATTAACACAATTTATCCGTAAACAGAAATCCTGACTTGACGTGGGACGAAATTTCGAGGCACTTCAAGATCTCCTACGGAAATGATCATTGAATTGTCTAACCGCGGTCCCTCGAAGAAACAGAAGCTCAAACAGCTCATTTTAACCGAAAATCTCATCGCTTTTTTGCGTGAAACACGATTCTACAGTGCTGTTTTCAGAAGTGGGATCGGTTAGAAAAGCTCACTTGCACATTTTCGGAATAGCAACAGTATCCTGTGTAAATTTCGTGAGAATCGGTTCAGCGTTTTGAGTGTCATCTTGTTCAACAGAAATCGGTGTCACCGTCATACATCCACTCTTCAAAATGGACAAAAACGGCTCCCTGCATGGTTCGAAATTTTTTTCTCGACCCGACCTTTTGAGTTTGAATGTATAAGGCACTCCATTTTTAACGATCGTGGCTAAGAAGGTGTCGGACAAGATCGCAATGGGCTCATTAGAGTACTCCCAGCACAGTGCATGGCTGGTCAGTGTCGTGCCGACACGCCGCGACGGCACGTGTCGTGGGGTCCGTAACGCATACCTTAAAACGTGCAACTAATGGCTTATTACTCGAAGCGTTCGTAGGGGAATGAAGTTGTCGGGGATTCGTATCGCTAAGTTATTACGTTCACGGCGAGGCGGGTGCGTGCATAAGTGCCAATCCCAGTTCTACAAGCCCTGCTCGCCTCCCTCGCCGCGTGCATAATGTGCCCGGCTGACACGCATTGCTTCGGACCTGTCCGTACGGCATGAAATCGTGATTGTACAAGCCACGTATACTTTCCCTGAATCATGCAGCCGATGCCGTGCGCCTACCCCCGCCTGACTCCGGATTGACACCTTTTGCCAAACACCGCGTTTGTCTTTGTCTGTCGGCACGCGATTCCTCCAATTTCGAGTTTTAAACTTAGTTACTGCAATCCTCGTTGAAACCAGAGCCCCACTTGAATATACACTAATTGAACATTTTTAACAGATTGAAGAATCCCAGTTTTTCCAAAAAAAATTTCTTCTGTTCTTCATGATCTTTCTATACTTTCTCACATATTTCAAGGTCTAAAATCGCAACTATTTTTAGGACTTTTTATTTAAGAAAATGAAACTTTGAGCAATTTGTGTTCAAGGGCTTTATTATTTACAGTTTCTTTCGTTGGAGGATTTTCGACGTTGTCCTTGAAATCTTTGCAAAATTTTTTTGGAGCGTTCATTTTTTAATTAGTCGTGTAATCGTTGGAGCCACAAGGTAACGAGTCGTACTTTGAATAACAGAAGTCTCGCGGTGTTCAAGTTGTCCCGTAAAACAGGTCGAAGACCCGAATCTCGTGCCGAAAGCGTGCGTGCGTGTGGAAAACGCGACAGAATTGCACTGTAACGCAGGTCTAGACGGTACCTGCGTGGGGTTACAATCGGTTTTCAACAGCCGCATGTAATTATTGTCGATTACCTAGCAAAGATCTGAGATATCGGGTCGCAGCTCGCAGGTTTTGAGTAAATATTAAGAAAATTTACGAGAGGTTCGGAAAAAAATAACGCTTATATCACTGCAGGAGCATAATAGTTTAATATCTTTGAAACTTTAAGCTCTGAAATTAAAAAATGATCGATAATTAATGTTATGATTATTTCACTGAAAACATTTTTCAACAGACATCACACGTTGACTTTAATATTTTTTTTACATTTGATCAGTTTTATAGAATCATTTTGAATGCCTTTTTTACCTAATAAAAATGAATCGAATGAACACAAGTACCGATGATTACACAGGTCTGCAACTAAAAGACTGCACAGGTGTTTCATTCTGTTTATAATAGATTTTTACTGACTGAAACTCGGAAAAATGCTCGAAAAATTTTATCGCGTCGGGTTTTTTCTTGAAATGCAAATGTGATTTCGAACTTTTATTTCATATGTATTAGAGTGAGACTCAAGAATAGATACAGGGAGAAAATAAGCGAAATAGAAGGTAAATAAGGGAAGGAAATTCTGCAGGAAAATAAACGTGTTCGGTGAAGTATCAAAGAGAAGAAGAAAAGGTTTCATAGGCGAAAAGAATGAGCACGGAATGTTGAGCACATTTCATAAAGAAATTGTTTGTTCAATTTTATAAGATACATTGTTTAGTTGATGTAATAAAATGGCGGTTTTTTCATTATTGATAGGCTTTTTTATACAAACACCTTGTATTTTGCAAAAATACCGTACGTGATGGAGGAAAACGGAAGTCACGTTTGGATTCCGTACACTCGAAAATATGATATTCACCAAAAAAATTCCCATGCAGCTGAAATAAAATATTTTTTGCACATATATTCTATCAGTAGAATTATTTTCCCACTCTCTCATCTTGTCTCTACCCACGAAGGAAAATCGACTACACAGGTTTCGAAATTCGGTGAAACATTCGGTTTCGCTCTGTGAAATTGTGATGAAAAAACAACAGAGGTCGAGAAAGTAGAATTGGAAAAGGGCTTGTTTTATAGCGTTGAAGAGTTGACGGGGGCGTGTCGGGTGGTTGAAGTAAATGCTGCATAATATTAAGTATGCTAAAGCTGTGGAATGTATTAGTGGTGGATATATTTCGAGGCTGCGTAGCCCGGAGGTGAAATTAGAACAAACGAAATTCCGACGCCCGAGTAGGTATCAACGTGCATAATGCATGCGAACGTGGTCCACGCGTGACTGCATGTATATTGCATACGTAACGAGGAACAAACATCCATTTGCATGTCTATTGGCGGCGTGTGTGCAGGTCTAAAAATGGGACTGGCGATTCAACAACTGCACCTTTGTTTTCACGTAGCTTTTCATTTTTAACAGCTGCTATCAACACGGAAAGATTCGCAAATAGCCAAGCATTATACGACTGAAAAATAATATTTTTGTCATTTTGTTAAGAGTTTTAATTAGACAAGTGATGTATAATCGTTTAAATTATGACACCTTTAACAGGTAACAGAATCCTTGATGGGCCTGCGCTTTTTGATGTTTTCCGTTGCTGGAAACAAAAAAAAACGCATGTGCTTTTAGGTTCAACAGACTCTTTGCTATCGAAGGAAATAACAATATTATACTCTCCTCGTCGCGGTACTTTACTTTTTACCGCACGTTTTTCATAATTTTATTGAATTTCTGCACGTCTTCAATTTATAACTCACAAATTCTAGGATGGCCATGAATTATTCAAGTTCCTGAACAAACATCGCATCAGGACAGAATAAATGTGTACTAAATTTCATCAAAACCGTTGAACATCAAATTTCGTGAACTTCGTCGACGCACAACTATAACAAATTCTTTTCGATGATATGCTATGCAGACTAAAAACAATCGTACTGCACCTGAAATTGCAAGATTTTTAAATGGGTGATCTTCGCGGTATTTTTCTCACAGTAATGTCACTAATTTCAATCAACTGTCTACATATTTCAATATAACCTACCGTCGAATACTTCAAATCGAGAATTCGTGAAAATAAGAAAGTTTTTTGCCTGATATGGGCCAATCACTCGAGGAAGTCGTAAATCGAAAACTTAGAAATCAAATTGTAATTCAAAGGAACTGAAATGGCAGAAATATTGCTTCAAACACTGAGGAATCAATTGAGATAACTGAAATCACTGCATATCTTTTGAAATCGTATGAAATGGATGGAAGTCATAGAAATCATTGTAAATCTTACGGTAAAGTTAAATGTTGCATTTCATCGACATTCCAATGCTTTATACGTTATACCGTGCTTTCGTCGATTTCCAATGATTTCCTACCGCTTCAAGTGATTTTCAGTGATTTCGGGTGATTTTTTGTGATATCCTATGATTCTATTGAACCTGGAATCATGTATAATATCACTCGGTATGTGAAACTAGAAATCAATGAAAACCTCACAAGGAAATAGAAATCGATAGAAGTTACATTTAGAAATGGAAAAATATCAATGAATCGGACTAATTTTTTGCCTCCTCTGTAAAATCTCGATCTCTAGAGTTGAACAATTTTTTAATCTGAGCCTTGAAACGTGCACTGCAGAATTATTTCAGTCGGCTGCATCTGACCCAATTAAAAAAATATCGAAAATTGTGAAAACCGCAATAAAACAGTCTCGAGGTAATCTGAAATCCAGTTCTTCAAACGTGCAGCCCTTGTACCGGACGCCGAAGGCGCACCTCGTTGTTTTCGTATTCCCGTCGGACTTCCGAGGTTCGCGTCGGCTCACGGTTACTCCGCCTGCATGATGGACGACCCCGACGTCTTCTGGGAGACGTAATAGATTCCGCATCAACCACTTACATTGTCTCCTGACCCTGGCAGGGCTCACCCTGCAGCATCCCGAAGCTCGCCGCAGTCTCTTGGACTCTTGCTCTTGATTTTAGGGGGGTGAAAATGACCTAGTTAATCGCGCTACCCGGCGATTAATTTGTAAATAATTAATCTCATCTCCTAAATGTGTCCCTTCTAGTTTTATGAAACCCTTTTTTCTGTTGTTGGACAATTTATTTTGGATTCAAGTCATTGTTGTCATCGGACAAATCAATAATTATTATAATATTAAATTTTCAATCGATATTTACTTTCAGCAAAAAGACTAGTAATTAGAACACGTTGAGGGGGTCTTTAGTTATTGAAATCGTGAACCACTTTGGACAGCAGTCAATTTAGTATCGCTTGAAATCACTTTAAGTCATTTGAAATCATTGCAATCACAGAGAAAGAAAGATAGAAAGAGAGAGAGAGAGAGAGAATATAAGTGAGAAATAGTTTTTCCGCTCAGACTAGGTAAAAACCGCGATGAGTACCAGCGGTAAATTCCACAATTACAGCGATGTGCGGTCTTCGGTAATAATTTAACAGCGCGGCGGAATGATTCGGCGAGCAAGCCTGAGAGGACCGGGAACCTCATCTCCGACGGAGACGCTATTTCCGTTAGTTGATTGGAAATCTTATATACCGAAGAGATGAGCGCATTGTTGGATCTCTTGGAAGAAGACATTATGCGATATTCACGCGAGAGGAAATATACTTCTCGATTTTTCGAGTAGCTGCGGTTTACCCGCCGCGGTGCCACATGTTTTTATCTCCGAAGTGAATGGCTGCCTCGATAGCAATCTTCCATTAAATTGAGAAAAGATTCTTCTTCATTTTTTTCCTCCGGTCCCTTTTTCATAGGGGGGAGGGTAACACAATTCATCCCGTAATAGGGGAAAATGTCGAACAAAAAGTAACGAGAATTTGCCGAGTACACAAATCTATCTAAGTATGCCCGCGAAATCGAATTGATTGCGATTCTGATTAGAGAACAAAATTGATAAGAAGTTTGTTTCCGTTCGTGCTTATCGAGAATTAATATCGAAGTATCTGCGCAGGGTTGCTGAAAGTCAAAACATGCGATCAGCTAACTTGAAAATTGACCCAATCCAACTTCAGAAACTCTATGAGATTTCGAGTTTTACCGAGTCAAAAATGTCTAATCAGAAGACTTGAAAACCGAGTTTTCGAAGAGTATAATGGCACTGGAACATGCAGTAGAGCCTAATGCTACAGGGAAAACGATAATGGACTAAAATTTTCTGAGACGTGAGTCAATCACTTGATGAAGTGTAATACAAGTTTTGAAATTTTCTTAAAGAAGAGAAAAAACAAGCTTCGTCCCGTAAATCTACCTAATTAAGAACAACTCATGAACAAATATAACGATTGCAAAGAAAAAATTTGCTAACGAGGTTAAGCTTGGAAACCGTTATCAAGTGAATAATTTTTCTTTTGATTTTCTTAAATCCGTAACTCAAAAACAACTGGACTGATAGATTCCAAAATGTGTTCATCGGCCATCTGTTCTCGAGATACCATCACTGAAATTTTTTTTGTTTCCTTTCTAGATTTTGCTATTCAAATTAATATAACAATCCCGTTAATTCTTTTGCTTCTCTGTTCAATAAAGAAACGGAAAGTCATATAAATCTGCGTATTAAACAGAGTTTAAGGAGCAATATAAATACGACACAGAAGTACGAGCGACAGATCGAATTCGAGATATGGGGTCAAGTTTGTGCGCTGTATAGTAAAACCGACACGAAATATGCCACGCGTAGGGCATACGTTCTTAGGGGGAAATCAGAAGGGCTGAAAAGGGCATGATCATTTCCGGATAAAAAAAATTCCGGTCCCGATCCACGATCCTGCGGTGCCGCGGCTGCCCAAAGTCACGTGACGAGGAGTTACTTTATGACTGACCACGGAGATCGAACCACGAGTGGGCGGTCCTCAGGATCAAGGGCAAGATGAAGGGATGGGTCGGGGCAGAAAGGGTTGAATTCACCCCGCATCGAAAGCCTCGGAGATCCGGCACGTAATCTCATGTCTGGACAATGCCAATCCCGCCCCCTGCACCCCCGTTCGATGCCCCGCGTACCTGCCCCCTGGCTCGAGCGATTCGAACCCCATGAAATATTCATCGGGTTTCGAGCCGAGTCGAACGAACGAACCCGGGACGCGGAGCCCTTGCCATTCACATCCCGAAGGGATGAAACGGGAAGGGTGGAGCGAAAGGGGAAAACGATTCCGCTTTATATTCGCAACTACGCCAGTCATTTGAAAGTCAAACTGTTTATACACCACACGCTGCACTGCGTGAAGTTCGCGCCACGTCGTATTCCGCTTCCCATTCCGATATGCGAATACCATTATGCCAGACATCTTGATCCCCGCGAATATCAACCCGTGTAATCACCCTCGATTTTTATTCACTTTTTATTCGAGCCGTTACCTTTGCCGGTCTGCATCCGCGATCGGCAATTCTTTCATACTTCGAATGATTGAAAGTACCGCTTTGAAAGTCTCAGGAAACTAAGCACGGCTCGTCCATAAACTACGTTACCTTTAAAAAATATGCAAGTTTTGTCGTCCATGTTATTTCAATCTGAAAATAAAAGTCTAGTAGAAAAGGTGCCGTAACTCTGTAGCGGGGGGGGGAGGGGGGGTTAAAGCTCAAAACCAACCTAGTTTATGGACGTCTCCACACGATTTTATTGGTCCATTCAACTAATTCATGCCGAGTTGTACTCGTCAGGTTGACCAATTACTCACTTGCTGCCAAACACTATAGTCACCCGAATTCCGAGGTATCACGAGGTTGTGTTGACGGGGCTGATTTTAGTCAACATAACCTCCAAACGCTTGCGCGTATTAACAGTTCGCGCCACGCCTCAACCAGACAAAGTTGGCCAACCTGTCGAATTATGAGCACATGAAAAACTTGGCGCATGCGCACTCGGGGCTTTGCGTTCCGAATTGTTACGATATGAGTTCAGCCCCATTGGACATCGCCGGCCTACTCCCAGCACTAATTTTGCACACCCTTGTTTTTCGCTTTGAAATTCAACTCACGTTCGTTCAGTTGGATGAATCTTAAGCAGTGCCATGTCAGTAAGGTTGAAAATGAGATCTCGAGGAGTGTTATCGTTCTCTTACTAATCTTCAGAAATTCTGAAACTACTACGAATTTATCCTCTCAACCTTTAGAAACTATAATTTGTGATGACTAATACATCCCTGATAGATTCACATCCAAATACAATTTCTTTCTGAGCTGTTGGTGCTTTTTTTTGTACAATTTTGCGACACAAGGTGGGAATAAATTAGTTTCAGCTGAGAGAAAAAAAAGAAATTGATATTTCCTAAACTGTATACACTGAAATTGAAGATTTTGACAATTTTAAATTGAAATCTTGTGCGGAAGGGAAGAAGAAAAATTTCCCAATAAGCTGGAAGCCGTCGACAGTTTCGAGTGTCTGATACTGACCCTAACATACGTTTAAAGTATTCCAAAATTCACGATATTGGTGACGAGGTAGAAATTATATGGATTCTTGGGGCTAGAACTCCGGAATTTTTCAATATTTTCTATTGCTTCATAAATTTTAGCAGAGAATTTATTATTATTAGACTCCGTATAATATATTGAAATTTTCCAATCGCTTTTACGTGTCTGCAGATGCGATTAGTCGCAATCTGTGAAAAAAAAATAAAAACATTTATTAATTTCTTCTACCCTCAAAGCATCTGGATCCTGATGAGTTCGTTTCTTTCTATTTTTACATTTGCCACGAGTCTCTACATATTGAGTCTCCGAAATTCTGAACAGCAGGACACAGAAATGTCGGAAGCATAGCCAAATCGATGTTTCGATTTGCTTTTTTTTATACATACAGGTATATGAAATCGCATGTAAGTCGCATACTTTCTTTCCATATGGCGTACGTTCAATTTCACTACTAAAAATAAACTAAAAATTGCGAAAATGTTTCGAGAGCAGAATCTCGAGACTTGAAAAATTTTCGCTTTAAAATCCCGATGTACAACTTTTTAAATATCTAAAACAGAATTTCAACGCAACAAACAAAAAAACTCGATAAAAAAGTTGAACGCTGATGCAATTACATTGAGTCTGTTTCCCCCTGTTGTATGATATCTGAAATCAATTTTCTTGAAAAAGTATTCTTTACGAAGAAAACGGAAAAGAAGGAGAAGAAAGATATTAAATACATGAAGAGAGGGAAAGAGAGAGAGAGAGAGACAGAGAGAGACAGAGAGAGAGGGAAAAAGCTTTCAACCTTAGTACGAACGTCCCTCTGAAATCTTGCTGTCGCGTTGAAAAGTTACCAAGTGTCATTTAAACGAGAGAAACGGTAAGTCAATCGCCTCACGGATCTCTTAAAAATATTTCCCTCTTTCGAAAAGTGTGTGGAATCGAGATTTCCAGCGAAAAATTAATGAGACAAAAAAAAGTAGCGACGAGATGAACAGAAAACTTCGCTCTGTTGTATTAAGATAGCCATTCATTTATCGGAAAAAAAGAGGGTCGATGTTTTCAAATTAAGCATCACAGATTTGTTCCTCATATGATATCGCAAAACATTGACATTTTTTGCCAAACACATGCCCATCATAATCCATGAGCCTTGCGAGCCTTTTTCAAACCGATTTGGAGATTTAAAAAATCGTTAATATCAAAATTCCACCAAAGTCCCGCCTTAAAAGTGATACCTGCGCCACCATTTCCTTGAAAATATTAAATTTTCATAACCTTCTTGCATCAACATTATCTCCAAATGAAATTCCAGAGAAAGTTGTGTCACTAAAAATTGGCTCTCCACAATAATAATTCTCATTCAAACGATGTGAAACCGAAAGAGATCCAGCCTTGACGAAAAAAAAATCATACTCTCTCTCTCTCTCTCTCTCTCTCTCTCTCTCTTCTCTCCGGAGCTTTGCCTACTAGTGTACACACGGCCTCTTAAAGCTCGACAGAACCGCTTGCAACTCAAAGGTACGCAAGTATATCGGAGTTATTAAAGGTCCTTGTAAGTCTGGTGTGCATTGCGCCGAGTTTTCGAGAGCACGCCCTTCGAAGCGACGGGGCAACATCAGCACCAGCTCACGGGGGTCGCGAGTGCCGAGGGTGCTAGAGAAATCTTGGTTACTCGGCGTAAATGACAGCGCGGGGTACTCGGCATAATGAGGACGCTAACCCCGGTGCTCCAAGCGTCTTCCCCCCTCCCCTTTCTCTCTCTCCCTTCCTCTTTCGCTCCTTTCTGCAATTCCACTTCGGCATCGCGGCCCCAAGCTCGTTCAAATATTTAACAAACCCTCTCCACCCCCGTCGCCACCTTGTTATCTATTATGCACAAAAGCTTAACGGAACGTCCGCGTCTTCCGGATGAAAGAAGCAGCAAGTTTTCGACAGGAGAGAGTCGTCGAAGGGTGGAACGATTTTACACCCTTCGCCTCCGAGGCGGACGCCGACGAGCCGCGGATGCCTACACATGGGCTCCATCCTTCTCGTCGCTTCTTCTTATTCTTCTTCTCTTGAAGACTCTTCAGGCGAAGAGAAGACCGCCCTCCCGGCCACTCGCTGAACGATGCATCCCATCGCTCGCTAATCGCTTCACAAATCAGAAGCACCTGTTGCGGTTTGCTTACTATTTTCAAACACCCCGGCAAGTTCTCAATTCGATAATTTCAATACTGTACCGTACATTGGTTGTAAAGGAAGGGAACAAACCGCAAAGCTCAAACCAGTATCATATAATATCAATAATTTATTTTTAGGAATCGATTTTAATTGATTTGAGTGATGAAAAAAAATATTGTGATCACTTTCGGATACCACACTGAGCAAAAGTACGTTGTAGCAATTTATGCAAAAGGTATTTGCTACACTTGGAAAATTCCATTTGCCGCTGTTTTCAATTGTAAGTACAGAAAATTATGAGAAAATTAAAAAACAGTTCATTCTAGTTCATTAAATTTTCACTCAGTATTTCGCAAAGATCATATTGCGACTTCTGTACCTATCCGCGTAAAGTTTTCTCCGCTCTGAAATTAATTGCAAAAGAATCGCGTTGTGTTTTCCAAACTTCTCTGAAACGTAGAAATGATATACGAGTGAAT
The DNA here is from genome assembly GCF_021155765.1 of Diprion similis. NCBI lineage: Eukaryota > Metazoa > Arthropoda > Insecta > Hymenoptera > Diprionidae > Diprion > Diprion similis. The sequence goes on along the minus strand of NC_060110.1, from coordinate 7,395,528 downwards.
CGACGAGTTTATTTCGCGTGCGTCACGTCGTCGCAAAGCTTGAAGAGCTTAATCTAAATCGTACCAAGTTAAGCGGCCTATTCCTTAGTATACATAATGAAGCCTATTACACAGGAATCTCAATTGCAGTGATTTGCACTGCATGAAATGCTCAAGGCACAAACTCCCACACCGATGCGTCTCATACACACACATTTTACTTCTTGGACTTCTTTTGACTCGATGAATTCCGTGCGGGCTTCGCTAAAATTAACTTTTACGACGTTGGATGGTCGACAGTGGAAACGTATGCAAAGCTTCACTTATATACCGCAGGTAATTACGCGGCGAAGCTTCCGCGGTATTTCCATTTTATAATTTCCGCCTTTCGGTCAGCGCAGCGCCTCCCACAGCCCCATTGGCTGGAGCTCTCACCTCGAATCGAATCTCGTGCAACTTTGTTCCATGCCTCATTCCTCCCTGCACGCTACTCTGTAAGTTTTCCTGAAATCATTCGAGAGGCGATTTAATCCGAACCCCAGGATTCGGAGGTGTTGATTGCATCCTGAGTAGGTATACCTACTCGTGAGAGTGAAATTGTCAAAATTTGGCTAGATGGGGAAGAAAATTGATTAAAAGAAATGGAATCATTTCCGCGTCAGCCCGAACTCGGCGGTTCAACGTGTCTACATCCCGAGTTTCCTCACTTTCTAGCGCCGCATTAGCCACCCGATTAAGCTCTCGCAGGAAGTGATTGTCTGAATGGAAATGGAACAGTTCTACGCCACGTCGTTTCGTTCGCCGGAATTCCGTCTAGCTGCGTTCAGCTCTGCCAATTAGGAAGACTGGTGCCCACCTGCATCTCTATCCGCGTCTCTCTGATTATTTCCAAAGTCTAACTTCAAACTTATACGCTGTTTCCTGAACGCCGGATAACGCGCCGAGATTCTGACGAACCGGGGCTTGATCTTGGGTCGGAAAATCTTGATCAAGATTTTCATCTAGGCCGCAGAGCTTTCAACCTACTTTCACCAGTCTTTCAAAGGGTACTAAATTACCCAAGTTTCATTTAGTTCCCCCTTCTTTCATTTCCGCTCTTTTGCCACATCTTTTTTTTTTTTTTTTTTCTTTTTTTTTTCTTATTCTTATTCTTTCATTTAGTGTTCACCATTTTTGCGAATGTGCTGTAACGTTCGAGTGATGCGATCTTTGAAATTCCAAGGTGATATTTGTAACCTGTGAAGTGATCCTGTCTATTGTTAAATAAAAATATCAAATTATCGTGTTACTCCGTAAAAAGAAACACAATCAAAATACTCTGCAATCGTGTAGAAGTGTTTATCGTTGTATTTTCCCGGCAACGCTTTTAAGTCGGGAAATTTCGACCCCAGTAAGTGTTTTTTTTTTTTTTTTTTTTTTTTCATCCATAAATATTTCCAACCCGATCAAAGGTCTTTGAAATCTTCTCAAAACGAATTTTCGGTACAAAATTTGGTCAAGAGACACAAAGCAGGTGAAACTGTAATATTGCATAACAGCGTTTACCCCGCAGCCGAAAGGCGAGGCGGCATAAAATAATCCTAGAGTAAATCTTTTTTGGAAAGGCATTCCTCAAGGGACTTAAGTATAATATGTTCATAGTTACCCTGGAAGGGTCGGGGCTCCAAGGGCGAAGACATCGCGTTTTAGCGATGACCGACCCGAAAGCTCTTTGAGCTGTCCACTCTGCCCCATTCGCGGACACCTTAGTGTTCTTGCTTGAGGCTTGGCAAAGTCGATAACGCAGATCCCTCCGCTTTTTTTTCATCCACTTTGTATTCTTTGCGTTACTTTTCCCAATTCTTTTAATCTTTACAGGCACTTGTAATCTTTTGTATTTCCTCAGTATTTTTCGTGTTATGTTGGCAATTCATGAAATTCTTGTAAACTTTGCAATGATTGTAATCTCTTATGATATATTCTTATAATTTTTGTAATCACGTATAATCTTTGTATAGATCTATAAGTAACCCCTTATAATTTTTTGTAATACTTTTGTATTCTTCAGGATAGCTACGTGATCCTTAAGATTCCTGTAATTCTTGCATTCTTTGTAATCCCCTGCGATCGTCGTAATCTCCTATAATTAATTCTTCGGCATTTTTCATTTCATCTTGGTGATCGTCTGGAATTCTTGTAATGTTTGTAATCCTGTAAGTAACCCCTTAACATTTCTTGTAATCCTTGGTTATTTTTCATGTTATCTTAGCTCGATCCTCATAATTCTTGTAATCTTTGTAATCCTTCCGATCCCTCGTGCCCTAGTTTGTATTCTTCCTGCTGTGTTTTTGATTCTTGAAATCCGTGTAATCGTTGTAATGTTCGCAATCACTTTTCCAGGCAAGCGTGCGTAGTCACCTTGGTCGGTTCGAGGTTCTTAGGGCGAAGAAATCGCTCCGTAGCGGGTCGCAACCCCCGCGGTGCTTTGAGCCGTCAACCCTGCCCCATTTGCGGATACCTGAGTATCCTTGCTCGGGGCGCTGGGCTTGTACGACCGAAGTCCTGGGAAGGTCGATAACGCAGATCCGTCCGCCGGAGAAGAACGGCAAGGACAATGGCACTACTGTGCTGATTTCTCCGGGGATGGGATGGGATGGGATGGGATGGAATGGGATGGAATATGGCGCCGGTGTGACTCCGCGGCGATGATGGCCGGTCCAATTCGCGATGGCCCTGAAACCGACCCTGTATTTCATCCCTCCGAAGAAACACTGACCTCCGCAAACAACAGTCAAGCGGTGGACCGCCGTCACTGAAACTGGATTTTAATGCACCCCACCAAGTATCGCGTGACTCGTGATTAATCGACGCGATGTATCACGCAATTCGAAGGACGTCCATCACCCTACACAGATAAAGGACTTTGATCTATAACCGACTTTGTTCTCTCTGGAATTACATTGCCTCGATCCCCGAACAAGTTGAATCATCGCCTACGCAAGCTTGCAGGCTCATAACTAGTCGAGAATGTGAAAATCTTTTTCTTAGGGGTTGAAGGACGGACGGCAGAATTGGATGGAATGTAGGATTCTAGTTTCATTTCAAGATGAGGAATAGAAAAGCGAGTATAAACTATGCTGAAGTTGTCAGAGAACTGATGTAATTCAGAATATTCTCTCGGGGAAAGAAGACTTTAACAGATCATTACACTTCGTGACAACTTTTCTTTCCTGATTTACACTTTTTTTTTCTCTCCGTTTTACAGATTTTTATCTGACATAAAATGTGTCTTTTCATTCTTTGAGGATTCTGAAGTCAGTTCGAAAGTTTCTGTCAAGTTTTAATGGTCGTCTTTTCCTCGTTCGCGGAATATTCGGATCGTTATTATAATACGTCTAAACATCCATTCCAGGCGAAAAGATTTATTTCAATTATACTATCTCATTCAATAATTTCTTAGTTATATATTAAATTTCCTTACTGCGAATCAAATGAACAAGACAAATTCTAATCATTCGATAATTTGTTCGTAAATCGTAGTTATCTTCTAACGTTTCACAGCGGGGTGCTTCTTTTCATTCAACACAGAAGTAAATTGTTGTTACTTCCACGCTCACCCTAACAATCCGCATTGATAGTTGCGGTCCAGGAGGTACGGTGCAAAATCTGTTCGATTCACACACGTAATTTCATTTTATTCGACCCAAATTATATTAATGCAGATTGAGTCGCCAAAAATTAACCATTTCGGTGTTCCAGTTAAAACGAATCGTTATGTCAATCGTGTAAACTCGTATTTGTAACATTCGTACGTGATTTTAGTCAAGAGGGATCGTTTTTCGTAATCTCCGTCTACGCGAGACGAAATAAACCATGGATTCGAATTTGTATTTTTTTTCGGGGTCGTTATTGCACTACGACTCACCCTAATCACAGTGCCGTACCCTTTTAGGGCAGACAAGCTCCGCTGCCGCTAAGCACCTTAGCTAAGAGGATTGTTACTGGCCCGTGGCTGTCCGCGGCTATTTCTCCCGATGGATACTCCGACGTCGGTGCGAATTCCAACATCTGCACTAGCCTGCGGAAGAGGAAATTTCAGCGACGTTGAATTCCGGACTACCGAGTTGATTCGGTGAGTTGCCCCTTTTGCGCCGCTGGCAGTGGATTGACGCTATAAAGTGTACAACGAATATTCTCATTCGAACACGTTATGCGAATCATTTTTTTTTTTTTTTTTTTTTTTTTTTTTTTCGCACCTCCCATCAGTAATAAACCGTATCACTGTTCACGCGGTGTGTATTAGTAAATATTTGAAAAATTTTCAGGCCAGGGTGATTAAAAAATTTCTGACCCTCCCCCGAACGCAATATTACACAATTGATTCGAAAAATTTAATGCTGGTAAGCGGTCATCAATTTCAGGACCGTGAGGGCTTTTCATTTTTCAACCTGGGGTTGATACTCTGCACATAACTTTTCTCCCGATCCATTTTCCGGTCAAAAGCATGACAGCACTTGTAAACCTTGTAATTTTCTCGTGATATTTTGTATTCCCTTTATATTCTCGGGCGATCTTTGTCATAATTGAAATCTTTGCAATCCCTAAAATCCCTGAAATTCATGTGATCTATCGGGGTATTTATAATTCGTAAAACCCTTGTCATATTTGTAATCGCTTGTAATCATCGTATTCCTTGCAATCCTATGTAATCCTTTTGAATTCCTCGCGTTAGCTTTGTGATCATTGAAATCCTTGTGATTCTTTTAATCTTTATAATCACTTTCAATCGTCTCGATCCCTTGTAAGCTCTGGGAATCGTTGCGAACTCTTTGCAATCTCTGTCACCTTTACAAACTCTTATAATCCTTGCGATTCCTTTGCAATCCTCGGAATCCTCGTAATACTTTCGATTCTTTTATCGTTTCCGTCATCACTGTAATCCATGTTATCTACCTTCTAATATCAACAATCTCCTAGCGATCCCTGTATAATATCTGGTATAAACTTTTGATGTTTGTAATTGTTACCATTGTTCGTTACATTTTTACACAATGATTAACCTTTTGGCTTATACTTGATAACGGTCGAGTCTGAAAGCGTAAACAACTGTCGGACGATAATAATCCTGCGGAGTCCGTAAATAAGCGGTTATAGCAGGCGATTAAGTATTCGTTGGCATTGTTTTTGGTCCGACATGCGGACAAGAGCGATGAAACAGTTGTTCAATATTTTCGGCTTAGCACCCGATAACGCATCTCCCCCCCACCCTCCTACCCATCGAAGATGGTGTTGGTGTATAACACATAACGTATTGGATCGGACAGTAAAACCGCTCGTTAGATAAGCCGCGTGCTGTAAAATCCACGGAGCGAATAAAACGTAATTGACAAACGGCTGCGCGCCGCCCCTGCAGACTCCTCAGAAAAGCAGCCCTCTCCAATGGCCCTGGCCCTGGCCCTGGCCCTGACCGCAGAATGTGCCCAGAATATCGGAGCCGGCTTCCTCCCTTTCCTGGTCCTCAATTATTCCTTTCGGTTACTCGCTTCGGGAATTCTTTGCTGAACGACGATTCCAGACTTTTTCGAGCGCGACGAATTGCGACCCTTTCGATCTTTACCTAACTCGCGTCTATGTGTGCCAGCTTTGCCAAGTTCAACTGAGTCGCAACATTAAATGATGTCAGAGAGAATTTTCTTTGAGAATTCTAACCGAAGTTTTTCAATGTCTGATTTACGGTTCTATGTTCTGCTTGAGCAATTTGAATTAGTTTGATAAACATGAGAATATTTCATTATTTCATGTTATTTCATTGTTGATTAGAAACAACTGACAGATTGATGGTGCACAAAAATAAATGAGTTACCGTCTTAAAATAAAATCGTACGATTTCCTCGAGGTTCCAAATCATCTTTATAAATTCTGTAGCTTACCGAGAAAATTGGCTGAAAGTTGAAAAAAGATTTGATGAAAAATTGATTTTGACAGGAATTAACGATTACTCGTCAAATTCTCAATAAAAAAATTAGTTTAAATGTGTGTAAATTCAGACGTTGCTACGTGTGAGAAAAAAAAAACGAACACATAAATTATACTGGCTCGTAAAAGTATATTATGCCTTGAGCATATGTAGCCCGTGGCACGTGGTGGTTAGAACAATACAACATCCCCTTCGGCCGTAATTCTTTTCCTTTCAGCGAACCGTAGACGTATAAACGACGGGGTCGATTTCCTCATAAAATTTCTTACAAACCCGATAAATCTGCGGCAATTTGCGTATCAAAGTCGTTCCGAGAACTCTAACAAGCAGTCGGAAGTGCGGTTCGCGATACGAGTCTGAATTTGTAGCTACGATCGCTCCGGGCTTACAAGCAGTTGATTTTCTTTGGATTCGCGAAGGCCCGGCGCCACGAAAAAGATGAAGAGAAACTTTGCTGTCTGTAGAAATTGGCGCCTAACTGGAACCTCAAAATTTTCAAAAACAAAACCTAAAAAGAACCAGCCAACATTCCACAAAGCAAGTTTGATCCACCGTCAATTTTGCTTCGATTCCAGATCATTTCCGGTCTAAATGTTCGCGTGCCATCTGCAGCATGATGGAATTAGGTATCGGAAGGGATGGAGGGAGGCTCATGCCCAGGTGCCCTTAACCTGTGAAAGGACAGAAAGAGGAGTATATATCGGGTGGCGTAATTGATTGCTTCGGTAAAAGTGCTGAACTATATTTTATTTTTTGGGTATTCGGAGCTGATTTATGCCGATTTACGCCCGCGTTCTTTGACACCTTGTATCCTCGAAAAGCAGTCGAGATATTCCACGTGCGGTATAAACTAATCTCAATCTTAATTCACGGCTAATCAAAACCTCCCCTAATACTCAATTAATTAGCCCCTAATTAATGGCCCTCCATATATAACCGGGATGATACCGACGCCGTATTTTAACCACCCGACGTCCCGACGCCTCGACGAGCTCCACTCGCTCCATTCATACCGAAAATAACTCTCAGCCGAGTACATTAGTCTGATCTACACTCGATTAATTTCTCAACGAGTAAATCAACGCCTACAAACCGTTCGAGTTGGCTCTAATCTGGTTGAACCTCTTTCAAAGAATTAGAAACTCAGGAAAAAATTGTTGGATAAATCAGATTACACATGAACCTAATCATATCATCGATTTCATATCGCATTTTGTATTATTAAATACTCCTACAAACCGTTCACTTTAAAATTAAAGTATTCACTCAAAATCCCATTATTTGAGTAAAAAAACACTTTTTGAACGATTTTCAGATGTCTCGGAAATTCTAGAAAATAAATAGCTGCATTCGATTTGAAAAATTTGACTAGTCATAAATTGGCGCCCAAGCGGAACGCGAACAATGATTAATTGCACCTTTGAAACCCGGATTTGGGCCTCGTTCGGCAAATCCGCGAAACAGTTCGCCGGAAATTCTTCCCAATTGGCCTTTCGGCCGATATCTCGCGTAGCTACGGGCGTCTAAATACCAAGCGACTTGCCTCTTCTGTTATATAAATTCTCCCCAGTTCCGAAACTCTCTCGGACACCTCTGCACGGTTCCCCGAGATACAATCGGGCCTCAGGCATTGTCCCTTTAATACTTTCGACGAAACAGGCTTCGAAATTGCCGAAGTTATCAGTGTTAAATCAATTTAATCGCCTAGTGATTAGGTGGGGATCCTTGGAGCAAAATTGCGGGACTTGTATAGTCAAATTCGAAGTTTTGGTGCGCGTGTGTTCGCTAATTAATTCATCCCCATATTTCAGTTCTTTCTCTTTGGAAAAATGCGTTCCGTGAAATTATGTGCGGTACTAAATTTTAACCGAGTCAGTCATTCGACACAATCAGATGCGAATCGGTCTAGTCGGACAAGTTGGAACAGATTATTCTTTCGGAAGGGTAAAAAATTTTCCACCCAGTTCCATGCTCGAGTAAAATATTCTATCGTTGTACCCAGAAACATCACTTTCGTATTTCTATATTGTTTTTGTTTTTCCTTTTATATCTGTTAACGGGATCGTATTGGAAAGTCGATAGATGAAAAAGTCATCAAAATATATTGCATGAAAAAAAAAATTTCGTTCATATTACTGGGGAATTCCGATTTTGTGAACATCTAGATATTATCTTTCAGGATTTTTATTATTGTTACGTTTAGCCTGTCGACCACACGTCTTCCCCATCTTTGCCGATCATTTATTATCTACTTCTTATACTTAATAATTCGTAAAGTAATCATCCAATTACATTGCAATGAAATTTTTTTCGAAGTTCTCACACTGGTGCGACGTTCTTAAGTCCACAATTATTATCGAGCAAGTCTTTCGGGACAAAAGATTGACCCAGAAAATCCGTCTCTCCGCACCACTTTCATTCAAATTACAACCAAAGTTTGAAATAAAAATTGAGTCTTATGTAAAGAAACGTGTAATTGTGCAATAACACTTGTCGAGGTAAAAAATGACTGATGCAATGTAAAAACGACACCCCGGAAAATTGAATTTCAATTTCGAACAACTTTCACGAAGTTAGAGTAAAAATAAACGGCCCAACAACGCTGTCAAAGACTCAATACAATCTCGTGACACGGATCGCATGAATTTTTGCAACTGGTGGAGAAAATCGGGGTTCAGTTAACAAGGCAAATTCCCGCGTACAAAGGGCGGATGAATTAGGCGGGCAAACCGGAAGCAAACAGCGAGAGAAAAACGCCAGTGACCCGGTACAGAATAGAGGATTAATGTCTCGGGTGTGCCGGACTTTCGTCACGGACGTGCTTGTTCTTCGGCTGCGGAAGTTTTGAAACTTTGAAAGCACTGAGGTGCATTCGCCTCGGACAATGGCCGAGGGTTGCTGTTTTGCGCGGTTCAGCTGGCGCAGTTTGTTAACCCGGAGTTTCGGTCGGGGGTGAGAAATTCTCCCCCGAAGACTCGGCCACCGGTGAATCGTCAAGGCGTCTCGCGTCTGCCCGCCTTATTGGTGTAAGCCGCGAGTTTCTACCGCTATCGGGAAATTTCGTGGCTCAGTATAACAGTATATTGTGTAACAAGGAAATGAACTCGGTCTTTTTGGGCCGAGTGTAAGTTTGCAATATGAGTCTTAGGTCAGCGGAAGTCGAAATCGTAAATACGCGAAGCGAAAATATCGTTGCTTCATTGTTGCACGCTATTCTTTATATAACAAGAGTATGTTACGCGTTTTTTCACGAAGCACGAAATTGAGGTTGAAGTCGCGGAATGTCAGGTTTATTCGCGACAGCGCGTGCGCACAGTACGGAAAAGACTAGTAGATTTCAGTCGAATTGCTGTGAATCTTAGTGAAAAATATTTCTGGAACAACAATTATGACATTTCAGGCAAGACTTTTTAATAGCTTGGTATATTCAAACATACATAACTGAAAAGACTTCATCATACCTAAAGCAAGAAGAATTTTATCAATGAAATTGTATGAGAAAATAATTATAATACCGAAAATGAAGAGAGAAAAAAAAACATTTTCTTTTTTCAATGTGCAAATTGCATTATTTTTAGCTGCTGTCACGCGGAAAACTTGTTGCGATTGATAAAGAAAAAATGTACAACTCTCGTGGAAGAATGTCTCTTATAAATTCAGTTCTAAAAAATTTTCCCATTGGGGCAAAAACAAAATTTACTTCCAAACGAAACACGCTAATGTATATTAGATTGCAGCCGATACAGCTTACATGTTACTCGATGATGAATTAATTAATGCCACACCGTTTTATGGAGCGATTAAATAATTTCGAAAGCTATACATAATTTCTGTCAACCTTAACGCCGCTTAAACGTTACCACGGAGGGAGGGTGTACTGATATATAAAACAAGAAGAAACACTCTGGCACATAAATTTTCTTTCCGCTTTACTAATTTTATTACCCTTCGGCCAGACCCGAAATCACAAACCGTGCAGAACGAAGTTCGTTCGCTTTCTTTCTAGATTTACTTAGAAATTTCGCGCTTTCTTTTCGCAGTGAAATGGTAGGAAAGAATGCCAAATAAAACGCCAGAACTTGTTGCGCAGAATAGAAAACAACCAAATTCAGAGATATGCCTCCAATTGCTGCTTTTCCTTTTTTTCATCGCTTCAAATCAAACAAACTGCTGAGAACGGTTGAAAGCTGCGAGGCGATGAGAGGCTCAAATAAATTTCAATAAGAGATTGAAAAATATTTGTCACATTTTTTAATCGCCCGGTAAATCGGCCCGGTGGGACCGGTTTAACGGCCAAATTTTCGACTGACTCACCTGCAAATTTCCACGGCCTTATCCTACGTTAAAGTACCTGACAAACGTCACATCGTCTACCCGCCATTTAGGACCCTCGGAACACGTAGAACTAGAATTAGTCCGGCTTAAACGACGCAGTGTCAACCTACCGTCGTTTCTAACCCTGGTTTCATATTCATTTCAAGGGACGAAACACAAACGGGTCTCGTTTAGCTTCCGTATAACTCGTTTATGCCCTATTCGCCGCTCTGAATTTCAGGGGGAGACATTCGCCTCTAGAGTGAGAACGATTAGTGCCAAGAATAAGAAAAAAGTTTAACTCATTTATACGGGCGTTTCACTTTTCACTGCAGTTTAATTTGCTAAAATAACGGTCTAGTCATCTTACGATTGACTGGTCGAAAGGTTGCTGGGAGAAAGTTGTCGCAAAATTAGCATTGTAATTGCTAAACGAAAGTTCAAACCTGATGAATACTTATTGGCATTTTTGTAATAAGATTTTAATTCAAATTGACCGACACTTTCGGGGTTATTGTGAACAAAAATTAATCATTCTTTAATGAAACCGACGTTTCAAAATTTTCAACGGCTTTTCGAACCTTCGAATTCGTCATTTTTTACGTTCAGAACTCGAAATTCAAAGACGTGTTTCAATCGATTTAATGAGACTTGTAAAATTAGAGAACCTGGGAAAAAATGGACCACCGTTGAAATAGTCGAAAATCAGGCAAAATGGTCCACTAAGGTAAAATGGACAGCCTTCGACGTAGCAGCGGACCAGGGCTGGAATGGACTTCTTCTGGAAGCTGTGTAAAATCATATTTTACGCTTCAGCGTACGAAGTGTGAACACAGAAGGGTAATGTTTGATCGCGAGATATCTGTTATCATAATTTTGAAGTTGTTGTAACGGATTTTCAATTTAACGTGTTTCAATATCTGAAATAAAATCGATTTTTTCCGAAATACTTGCGAATCCCATCTCACCTTATTGTTAACGAGGAATGCGAAACAAGGCTTTAGGATAAGAAATTTGAAAAATAAGAAATTGAAAATTAAACATATGTTCGAAATTTTCTCATGTGATTCAAATTAATAAAATATCGTATTTTGCAGACTGACAGAGGGATATTCCCTTAGAGGGTCCATTTTGCTCCAGGCTCTGCATTTCAATTCTCTCTTCAAATATTTAAGCCTGACGAATTCTTTCGATTCAAAAATACTTATCATCTACCTAAAATCGACCCTTACCCTTTCCTAATGTACTCAGTAAACAGGACGGAAAACCAGTTTTTCGCGATAGTTTTCATCAGCATGAAAAAGGAAGAGTCCGTTTCGGTCTGTCCAACAAATTTTCGCGATGATCTCGAAAACAGCCGAGTGAAAAATCTGAAACTGATAGGACTTGACAACGCAATGATAAATTTTTGAAAAAAAAATTAGATTAAAAATTTATGAAAAACAACAAACTCATAATTTTTTTTAACAATAAATACGTAAACTGAAAAAAAACACATAATCATTGATTTGGAAAAATTAACAGGGAGGAAAAAGTATACGTTTCTCGGTTAAACATTGAGAATCAATTGATTTCCGGTAGAACCGGAAGTTCAAATTGAACGCTACATGGCAATTTTACATCCGGCCTTTTCCGAAATCATCACATTGAAAATGATTTCCAACTGCAACCGATGCTTTTCTTATGCCACTAAAGGTGATGAAAAGTAAAAATTTTTCCAGTTTAAATAGATTTGACTTGAAAATGGATATTTTTGTCGAATTACGAATAAAGTAAAATAAGTACTAAAAGTGAATATTCATTTTGACCGTGGTCTTTAAATTTTCCCACCAAGAGTGAGAAGCGGTAATGTTCTTCCTTGAAAAGTAACTTCCGTCTTGTTTTCCCGCGTCGTTTCAAAGAGACAAGACAAAAACCATTAGGCGCGTGTGGAAATTTCTGCTCGGAATAAAAATATGACAAAGTAAGTAGAGCAGCGAGCTCTTGCCATCGGTTTTTGCCTTTGCAGTACGTCGTATAAAATCCATCAAATTAAAGAAGTCGCCACATCCAGCACCCTGTTGGAAACACGTGTATTCCCTTCGGCACCTGGGATGCGGCCTCGTTTCCGTTTCTCTTTGGCCCTTTGTACCTTGTCGAAGAGCGGTCAAAGAGCCGGGAGCATAAGAAATATTTTGAACCAGTCAGCAGCATCGAAAGAATACGAATTAAGAACACAGCCGACTGCAATGGAATCTGTCATCGTTGGCGGACCAAAAAGAAATGCAATCTCGTTTATACGCGAGGGTGGGAAACACGCAGAAGTAAAAAGATGGACGCCGGCTTGCAGGTTACCTACACATCGATTTGTTAGGTTTTTACATTCACCTATTATTTACTCTCGCTTCAACTCTAACAGGGAATTCAAACGATTGTTTTTCTCCTCCGCAATGTCAAAAACGTTTAAATTTTTTGTAGGATTTAATTGAAATAATATTGAGATCCAATCGTGTCGGAAAAATACTTCATTCGATGGACGTTCATGTACATTATCCAATTTCAGATTTTCCTAATCCTATCATGTAATGTAATATGTCCGGATGACAAGATCGAAAAAGAGAAAAAACAGTTTCGAAGATCTTCAGTGATCGTGTGTGATCTGATGGTGGCAAATACGAAGGAAATAGCATCTCTTTTGAGCGACAGAAATAATTCTGAGGAAATTCCCATAAGACAATCGAAGTCAACAATTTGACAAAAGCTTTTATAATTATAACGTTCAAAATCATTCAACTCTAGTTTTTTGTCTACCGATTCTAATGTTTTCAGGCCCGATTTGCTTGTTGACCGGGTCCTCATAAATTTTCTGAAAAGCATTCAAGAAAACTTAGATTGTAGTATAATTACGCAGAAATGTGTTTTTGTCCACTCCGCAGATAAATAGTCGTAAAAATTATCTCAGAGGATCTACGCAGGAGATTTCTATGGTGGATAAAAGAAGCCGACAAACATTGAAATCGAATTCGAAACAGTCGAGTCCAATTATTTAGAACTTTCTCTTTTTGAAATAAATCTTTTCTCAAATTTTTACTATCTTATAGTTTACATTATTTGAATTTTCTCGGTCTCATTTCTGTTAGATAAAACGTTTTTTGTTTCATTCATTTTACACATCATTGGTGCAAATAAAGTTGATGGAGATTTTCGAAAGGGTTTTCGCCCTTTTTTCAACTTCTTGAAAAATTAATGATCGAGGTTATGACGATTATTGTGATGAAATCATGCGCGCCACCGGGTATCCTTATGAATTTATTGATAAGGAAGGAACCCTCGTCAAGGTTTCAACATCCGCAAGTTGACGTTCCCCCTGGTTCCCACACCTCGACCTGGCCGCGAAAATTTCACCCGCTGTTGTTAAAGCCAATTGGAAAGTTTCACTGGCATAATTAATGGAACTTGAAATAATTTTTCCGGCAAAATTTTCACCCAGGATCGTGGCTCTCGGTATTAAAACTGTCCCGATCATCGCCGCGAGTACCTGTTTCCTCATATTTCTTTAATTCTCCGATGTAACTAAATTCCGATCCGCATTACGCGCAGATAAATCCGAGAATATGTTACTCAAGTTCTCATTTACATCCCAAACCATTCCGGACTTTGGGAGGCAATTTCCAAAGCCTCGGGATTTCGACTGCGTTGGGTTCTGAATCCGATTCTGAATCACGGCGACGAGGCAGGTCGAATCACGATTTCGCGAGAAAACCGATCACCGGTTCGATTTCAACCAATTCTGGAATTCCGGGTCGTGATTAGAAACTGTAACCTGGGATTCGAGATCTCGGCCTGGAATGCTAACCACGCGCAAGATAACTCAAGAGGTATCTCAATCATCCCTGTCCCAGCTAGCTATAGGGAGCTATTCGGCAGCTCCAAAATAATGCACGATCATCCTCGCCATGTTTTATCCCGGACCGAAATGATCCGAGTTTCGCGTTCGCAGATGGAACGGATAAATTTTCAGACAAAAGAATTGCGCTATTTGCTGTACAACACAGTATAAATTTAGTGGTTCTCTGTATTTTTCAATAACAATTTATCATCTGAAGTAAAATCATTAATTTACTGGCAAATATTACTCGAATTTCCTTTGTTTCAACATCCTGT